>NW_006408548.1:21628448-21688462 GCF_000296735.1 Chrysochloris asiatica | reverse complement strand
CATATTTTTCATAGCAAGGTTGGCTTTGGCAAAATCCCTTAGCTTCTGTTTATCCTGGAATGTTTTGATTACACCATCGTATTTGATTGACAGTTTTGCTGGGTAGAAGATTCTTGGGTGGCATTTTTTTTCTTTCAGGTTTTTATATATGTCTTCCCATTGCCTTCTTTCCTGCATGGTGTCTGTTCAGAGATCTGAACTTAATCTGATTTGCTTGCGTTTGTATGTTACACGTCTCTTTTCCCTAACAGCTTTCAGGATTCTGTCCTTATTTTTGATTTTGGAGAGCTTGATTATTATATGTCTTGGTGATTGTCTTTTAGTGTCTAGCCTTCCGGGGGTTCGTTGAGCTTCTTAAATGCTTGTCTTTTCACTTTTCAGGATGTTAGGGAAGTTTTCTTCCAGAAGCTCTTCAACTATCTCTCCTGTGGACTTGTGGGATTCTTCCTGTTCCAGAATGGCAATAATTCTTATGTCATTCCTCTTCATGTTAGCCAACATGAATCTTAAGCCTTCTTCAGATTTTTTTTATCCTTTTAGTGATCGCTATTCTATCTTAGTAGTGTTGAAAGATTTATCTTCTAGCACTCTAGTTGTGGCTTCTATCTCTTCAATTCTACTCTTTTGCCCTTTCAGTGTAGTGTCCATTTCTGATATTCTATTATGAATCATTTGGACCTCTTTCTGTAGGTTTTGAATTGTTTCCAATGTTGTATCTATCTTATTTGATTGTTCCTGTAGTGCTTTCCTGACTTCTTCCGTATTGTCTTAACTCCATTGTATAGCATTTTGATACATTTCATAATCATTTTTCTGAATTCCTTCTCAGGCATTTCCAAAGCCTTCCCTCCTTCCATATTGGAGTGTAGGTCTACTTCCAGCTCATTTGCCTCAGCCACTTTATCTCAGTTCTGGACATGTGCTGATATGGTCATCTGTATCTGTTTTGGGGGCATATTCAGGAGTTATCTGTGGCCTTAATACTTAGATGGGTGTGTATTTTTGGTATTTTTTATGCTTTCTGATTGCCTCTGGGTAGATGTAATCAGGAAATGGGCTTCCCCTTTCACTCTTCTCTCTGAGAAATTTCAAGATGCCACCGTTGGTCATTGTGACATAACTCAGGATTTAGTTTTTGGCCTATTTCCTTTTTAGCCTGCCTGTCCTGCTCCAAAATTCCATTTTAGGCCTTTTTCCTAGTGATAAACAGTTCCAGGCTGGCTGGGGCCATTTTGTGCTGCCGTTTGGTTTTAAGTGGAAATTGCCCCTTTAAATTTTGATGAGATCTGTGCACATGTGTAGTAGAACACTGCAGGGGTTGGGGTTGGGGTGGGGTTTTCAGTCGCTCATGCACCCCCTCTAGTCACCAGAATGGAGGTGCACAGAGACCAATGAACAGATATAAAAAAAAGAGTGTCCACACTTTATCACCGTGGTTCTGTCAAGCATTCATGGCTGCTCTGATCCTTCCTCCGCTTGGTCTCTCCCAAGATGGTGGCTCCGGGAACAGCTGAGCATCTTGAATTAGAAAGCAATGGAATTCTTGCTTCTGCTACAACTTCCCTTAGCTATAAGCCTTCCAACCTTCTAAATATTCCTTTATATGTAGTTCAGAGTTCTGGCACCATCCCCTGAGCCTGCTTGGTCCGGTATTCTGTGTTGTTGCTGATTGAGCTCCTCAATGCACATCTACCCATCTGCCATCTTGTTTATTCTCCAATTAATAATTCTTTACACTGAACTTTCCCTGGTTAATTTACTGTCCTGGGAATGGTCCTTTGAGTTTTCTGTCGTGGAAGTGGTCCCAGGAGATAGACATGTAAAGATGTTAGTTTTGAAGTGACTTGGTTATGTATTTGGACTTGATTACAATAATGGTAATGAGCTTCTTGCCCATGAGAAATGGGACGCTAGGAATCCATGGCATGCAGTGGCATCACAAGTACTCCAGCTGTTACCTCTGATGTATTGTGACAAGTCCCAACCAAAACAAGTATGTTAAGAACCCAAGTGACCGTCATACTTGTCTAACAGAACTGTGGTGTGGAATAGGCAGAGGTCAAAAAAAGAAAATTCAGATACAATAGTGATATATTGTTATCAGGACTGATTGTGAGAGTTGGAAATGTAAAGGTAGACGTTTTGTAGCAAGGAGGGGAGTGATTAACTTTTCAGTCTAGGAGCGGAGGTCCCTGGGGCCATCAAGTGAGAAGAGCAGAGAGTGGGACCCTACCCAGAGAAGCACTGATGCCTGAGATGGAGGCAGAGACTATGACGTGGAGAGATGGAGCAGTTGGGGACTACACAGAGAAGAAGAGGGCCTGTGTGCTGACAAATGGGTGGCAGGCTTGTAGGGTATACCCTTTGGTTGGTTGATGATGCATGTAGGGGATTGTAACCATGACAATGAAATGATATATGATAGGATGAATGTAAAACTAATGTTCTCCCATGTAAACTATCACATAATTCACAATAAAACATTTAAAAAAATTCAATATTTAATTGTGTGGATTGTTAAATCATATTACAGAAACAATTAAATACATAGTCTCACCAAGTTTCTCATGTGAAATTTAGGGCACTGACTAGGAAAAAATGAGATGCTAACCCTTGGAATGGGTGCATCTGGTTGAATAATGCTGAATCTCTAAGTCATTCTCTGCCTCCTTTCCTAGTGGAACTAACTTGGAGTCTTGCATCATAATCTGCCCTCTAGTTTCCAAACCACTTCATTTCATAGATCCAGAGCCCCTTGATTGAAATCAGACAAGGTTCACCTGAGGAAAAACTTTCCTCCACTGCCACAAGTGTATGCTATTAATCTTCCTCCTGGACTATCAGAGCTTTCCATAATTTATCTTTGCTTGTTATATGTAAGTATTTATTTGTGTAAGTTAACTATTTTGTTTTTATTTTCTCCCTTTCCTATTTTATATACAGATGGAAGGAAGCTAACTTTGCAATTCAGCCTTTAGGAAACAGAGTGGTCAGCAGAACTGTGATGGAATTTGGAGAAATATTAATACCACCAGTCATAAATATAATGCCCATTGGGTCTGTATGTTCCCTTAGTTTGGGAAGGGATAAAAATATCTTCACTTTTAATATGGACATCTATGTCCTTTTAAGTGGAAATACAGAGTTGTGCTAGCTATTTATTTATTTATTTATTTATTTATTTATTTATTTTTAACAGAAGTTGAAGAGTACACAAAAATGTGCATATGGAATCTGAATAGCCAAAATATATATTGCTCTACTATCAATTTGTTGTCTCTCAGCTGCAAACGAACAAGTTTGTTGCCTGCTCTGGTAGTAATTGAGCTGAACCCTGTAAACATTTCTCTTTTCCCAGGTGGCATAATGTTAACCTTTGGCAGTAGAGAGTGCTGAAAAGACATTGCGTAAGGAAAGGGTATCACATCAAGGTTCTGGCATGGTCTTTGAAGCAGGCTCCCAACCCGTGTCTAATTTCTACAGTGCCTCACTCCAGTCAATCAGAGATTGACTTACTCCAGTCAAACAGCTCCTGTTATTCAGTAGTATTTACTCTGGAGTCCCATCATGGTACAGTGCTGTTGGCATGACACTTCTCCATGGGTGGACTCTAATGACATCCCCTTAAACAGATTCATCAAACTGTGTCATCCAGAAAGTCATGGCTATTCCTTCTCTAAAGAAGTCTGATTCTCTACAATGGGTGGAGTTCTACTTCCAGACCCTGTTACTTTATTGCACATGATTTCCTTTTATGTATACTATCATGTTTGGTAAGGTGGAGGGTCAGAGAAACAGAGGAAGACACCCCCTCCCCAACGAGATGGATTGGCCAAGCGGCTGCATCGATGGATTCAAGCGTGGCAACAGTAGTGAGGTTGGCCCAGGATCGGTTAGTATTTCATTCTGCTGTGCATAAGGTTGCTATGGGTCAGTACCGACTCTATGGCACCTAACAACCACCACCACCACAACAACTTCATTTGGAGTCCTGGTGTGGTGTTGTAGGATAAACAATGGACTGCTAACTGCACAGGCTGTCATTTAAAGCCACCAACCATTTCTTAGAAACCATTTACAGGTGACTCTGTTTGGAAACCAATTCTCTATGGGTTGGAACTGACTCAGTAGCATTTGAAAACAAGCAATAACTTCAATTCAAGGTATAGTAGCTGCTATTCTCATATATGCCATTCCAATATTCTTCATAATTCTGTTTATTTCTTAATAGCCAATCCCCTGATACTATTAATAATCCCTGATATTCAGATTACTCTGGGATTTCATCTCCTCTACTGGAGTCCTGGTGTGGTGCTGTGGATTAATGCACTGAACAGCAAAGTCATTTGAACTGCAAGGTTAGGGGTTCAAGCTCACCAACCACTCCTTGGAAACCCTATACAGGGTTGCTATGGGTCAGAACTGACTCCTTAGCACTTAACAACAACATGACTCTGACTAATAGCACCCCATAGCTTTCCAAATTTCTAGGATCTTGGGTTGGAGAAAAATAAACCATTTTCACAAGCATTGTTATACAGGGTTTTGTTTTTGTTTTTTGTTTTTTTGGCATGTGAAAAAAAAAAACAAAACATAGCAAAGCACATTTACAAAACTTCTTACAGGAGGAGGGAGTGTTTGGCAAACAAACATACAATGCATGTTAATGTATGTTAAATATGCTAATCATAATATCTGATTTATTGATAATTTCCAAATAAACATTTGCTTTTAAGTTCTTAATTATTTACAACTCAGCTTTTCCTGCAATAATTTAAGTGAACTACATTGCTGGTATGGTGATGTGGGATAAACTGGACTGTTAACCACTAAATCAATGGTTCAAACCCACCAGCTGCTATTCAGGGTCACTATGTGTCGGAATCAAGGAGTTCTGGTAGCGTAGTGGTTATGAATTGGGCTGCGAACCTTAAGATCACAGTTTGAAACTACCAGCTGTTCTGAGGGAGAAAGATGAGGCATTCTGCTCCTGTAAAGAGTTACAGCCTCGGAAACCCTGTACAGTGTCACTATGAGTCAGAACAGACTCCATGGCACATAACAACAACAATGAGTCGGAATCAACTTCAATGACTCTTAACAACAAGATGGAAGAAAATAATTACTTTGAACATTTCCTAAATGGCACTGTTAGGCTTTGGGTTGCTAACCACAAGGTCAGTGGATGAAACATACCAAGCATGCTGCAGGAGAAAGATATGATTGACTTCTCCTGTGAAGATTTACAGTCTAGAAAATCTTACATGGATCACTATGAGTCGGAATGGACTTCATGGCGCTTAACGACATCATATCCTGATGTGGCACTGAGGGATAAGCAGTGGAGTGCTAACCACAAGGTTGGCAGTTCAAACCTACTGCTTGCTCCCTGGAGACCATATACAGGGTCACTAAGAGTCTGAACTGAATATATGACATATAATCAACTTAAGGGCAGTGGATTTTGATTATCAAAACTTAGTAGTACACTAATGTCTGTACAAGAAGAATGAGCAAGTTTCGATTTATGGTCTATTTATTGATAATAATACTGAATATAATCAGAATTTAATTCAGATGTCAAAGTACTGGGAAGGCTTGTTAAAATTAAAAGCAAATGCTTTCTAAGCAAATGCTTTTCTAAGGGAAAGGCTAAACAAATATGACAAATTGATATATTTGAAATTCAACTTTGATTTTCTCTACCAAGATTCTTTTAATCTTCAGGGGAGCACATTTTTCTCTTAATTGAGAATGAATTCTTGATCTCCAGCAGGACCCTAAGCTAAAATACTGCTTTTCAGGGGGAAAAAAAAAATCATTCATTTCTTTAGATCATAACAAAAACAATGCTAATTTGAGAATTCTCAAAAAATTAAAGTTTTACTCACTAGGTTTAAAGTGAAGGGGCAGAGATCCTTGCCTTCTCTCCAATCTAGGGAGAAGATGGGATTCCCATTACTTCAAGGACAATTTTCCAAAATTCTTCCTGCTTCCCCTCTCATGCCTTCCCCATCTCTTCTTTGTCTTCCCTCTCCTCCCCTTTCTTCCTCTCCCATCTTTTCTTTGTCTTCCCTCTCCTCCCCTCTCCTCCTCTCCCTGCTCCTGTCTTCCTCTCACCTCCCTTCCCCCTTCCTTTTCCTCTTCCTCCCTTCTCTCTTTTAACTTACTTCTTTCTTTCTTGTCATTATCATGACACTTTAGTATTTTTTGTGTAGTTTGGGATTATTGTGCAAAAGATCCAAGAATAAAGAAACTATACAAAGATGGATAAATTTATATTTTGGTATGAAGTCGATTATACATGCAGCATTGTATAGGCAAAAGTTGCATCTTAGGTGTCTTGGTTGAAATGTCAAACTTAATATTATACTTGTATACACACAAACAATATCATTACTATCACATACAAGTAAAATTTTGCTAAAGATAATTTTAAAATGATTGCAACAGTACACTGGCAGGGAAGTGCCAGAGGTTCAAGCTGGTTTCAGACAAGGAATTGGAATGAGAGCTATCACTACTAACATGAGATGGCTCTAGGTTGAAAGTAGAGAATACCAGAAAGATGTTTACCTATGTTTTAATGACTATGCAAAGACTATCTATCAACTGTGTGGATCATGACAAAGTATGCACAACATTGCAATGATGGGTATTTCATAACAATTAGTGTGCTCATGAGGAACATGTGCACAAAAAAAGAGGCAATCATTCAAACATAACAAAATAACACTGAATAGTTTAAAATCAGGAGAGTACTAGAGCTGCATTCTGTCACCACACTTACACAATTTGTTTTCTGAGCAAATAATCAAAAAACTTGGATTATATGAAAAGGAACATGGCATCAGGATTGGAAGAGGACTTATGAACAACTTGCAATAGGCAATGTGGGTTAATGTACTGGACTGTAAGGTCAGTTTGAATGGCAAGGTCACTGGTTCAAGCTCACCAGCCACTCCTCACTCACTATGAGTCAGAACTGACTTAATGGTACTAATAACAACAATGAGTCGCATAGACTCCACAGTGAGAGGTTGAAAAGTTTTGTGTTTATAACTCTATACTTGATTTTCATCCATTATATCAATTAACACTCGATTATGACAAATGATTATTGTTTTTAAATGAAGACCTGGTATGGTGCTATAGGATAAGCGCTCAAGTGGTAACAGTAAAGTCAGTGGTTCAAATCCATCAGCCTATCTTTGGAAATCCTATACAGGGTTGGTATGAGTCAGAACTGGCTCAATAGCACTTAATGAAAACAAATGACAAATGAAAGAGTCCTGGTGGCACAGTGGGTTAAGCAATTGGCTGCTAACAAAAAGATCAACAGTTCAGATGAGGCAGTCTACTTCAGTAAAGATATACGTTCTCAGAAACCCTATGGGGCAGCTCTACTCTGTCGTAAAAGGTCGTTATGAGTTGGTATCAACTTGATGGCAATGAGTTCATATTTTGGTTTTTATGATAAATGAAAGGAGACCTGGTGCAGCATTGATTAAAGCACTTATTTGGCTTCCAGCCAGAGGGTGAATGTTTAGAATTCATGAATGAAAGATATAACAATCTGTTTCTATAAAGATTTACAGTCTTGGAAACCCTAAAGGTCAGTTCTACTCTCCTGTAGGGTAACTAGGAATCCTGGTGTGGCACTGCAAAATAATGCACTGGATCAAAAGGTCAGTTTGAACCACAAGGTCAGCTGTTCAAACTCACCAGTCACTCCTTGGAAATCCTATACAGGGTCACTATGAGTTGGAAGTAACATAAATGCACTTAACAACAATTTAGGATAACTGTGAGTTAGAACTGACTTAATACCAATGGGTTTTGGATGACCGATGAGAAAACTAGCAAGCATTTGACTACATCTTCTTACTCACCTTTATTCTATTCCCATTTGTTACATTTTCAAGCTTTATTTTCATTTTTCAAAGACTCAGTAACATTTAGATTGTGCTTATGGTTCTACTCTTGTCACCCAGAAAAGAAACATCAGGACTGTGATTTAATAGACCCTCATTTGGGAGATTATGATGGATAATATCTTGACTGTAGGAAATGTGTGATTAGAGGAGGGATAAAGGAAACAGGCTTGAAGAATGATTGTAGAGTATCCTCGAGTCGGTTCCGACCCATAGCCACCCTGTACAGGGTTTTTGAGCCTGTAGATCTTTACAGGAGCAGAAAGCCTCATCTTTCCCCTGCAGAACGGCTGGTAGTTTCGAACTGCTGACCTTGTGGTTTGCAGCCCAATTCGTAACCACTACGCTACCAGAGCTCCTTATCCTCTAGAACAGAGAAGGAATAAATGAGAGCAATAGACGCCTCAGATTATTCCAGTTCTTGAATGTAAGAGCTTTGTTATAGGGACATAAGACTTTAGTGACCTTGGTAGGAAGACCAATAATATCCTTTACCCACAGTAAAAAGGGAAACGGAGTTGGCCTTTTTTACAAGCACATGAGAAATTTTCCCAGATGTTCTAAACTGCTAGGAACACTGAGGTTTGGGAAAATTTTAAACTGAGTGTATGTGTCAGGGAAGAGGAATTTAATGTAGAGTGAAGAAGATTCACAAAACAGAGCAGGTGTAATATCCCTCTAGCTAGAAAGAGAACAGAATTCAAGGTAGACTGAATCTGCTTTGTAGCAATAAAATACACTAAGATTTGTAATCTTCTGTCATGGACACCAATGTGTATCTAAAATGCTGTCAGTTGCTACTGAGTCAGTTCTGACTCCTGAAGACTCCATGTCTTCAGAGTTGAACTTGTTCCATATGAATTTCAAGACTGTGTGACCTTTTGGACGTAGAGCACAAGTCCTGTGTGGTTGGGCTAAAACTGTCAAACTTTTATCAAGTAGTTTAGAGATTAACTGTTTATACCACAATTACTTATTCTAAACAATGACCAGAGAACACTGGAATAAGTGAAAAAGGTCATTCATTTTGACTCAATTGTTAAAAGAGGTTTGAGACAACTAAGTAAATACTATAGGAAAATGCAGGACATTTAAAAACATGAATTGTCTTTTAAATGACAAAGAATAGATTTTTAACTGCATTATCAATTCAGAGATTAAGAAGGAAACTAACTGAAGGAGAACAGTTAGTTCCATGTATGAGGGTAATTGGAAATTGAGTTAAGGCCTGAGAGTTTAACCACCAAGAATGAGAATGATCATATTACAACATCAAACAGAGAATCTCCAAGCTTCTGTTTTTTTATTTGGATAATTCATACTTGGATCTTCTGTCTTGGAAACAGATTTGTCATGTATTCAAATGTGTAAATGACATGAATAGTCTATTCATGGGAATGTGGGCATTTTACTTATTGAGTAAGCATATAAGAACTGTTTGTCCTCCTTAATGCATCCTAGAAAAATACTTTATTTTTTGGCAAGCAAATGAGAAAAGTTTGTCTTTTGTTTTGTTTTGTTTTCCAAGTACAGTGCTTGTAAGAGAGTTGGGAAACTGAAGAACCTTGAGAATACGTATATTAAAAATTCCTGGAGGAAAAACCTAGCACTATTCATCAAAATTTTAATACTACAAAGTTAGAATTTTCCATTCTAATACTAAAGGCATAATTAGAGTTGTACATAACTTCTTCATGAATACTTATGACCAAGCTATTTATAAGAGAGAAAAAATAATGACAAAAGAAATAAATCTACTTCTCTAAAACTGAGGGATTAAATTAGGTGTGTTACTCCTAAACAAGAGAATCCTAAAAGCCTGCATAATAATGATGTGACTCTGTTTGTTAACATGGAAGTACATTCATTATAATTTGCTAAGTTAAACAGCAAATTATATTATAAGAGGAGTCTTCAACAATTCATGAAAAAATAGGATTATCTTTTAATTCCAGTTTTATGAATGAACTTTTAGAAGTCCCTTTGGTATGCATAGCATTGTGTCATTGATTCATGGTATACGGGCATCCATCCATTTGTATGCATATGCTCTGTGAAAGTAGACTAGATGAATTGAAATAAGTACTGAAGGTTTGGGACTGTCATGTTGCACATGGGAAAGAAAACTGACTATGAGAGGGAGAGAGTGTAAAAGTTGTGCTTTCATCTTTTCAAAAAAGTATTTCTTATTTTTGGGATTGTTGAAAACACACATAGCAAAAACATATACCGATTCAAATTTCTGCACTTATTTGTGCAACTGTTCTCACTCACATTTATTTAAATTGTTCCTCCACCATTAACAAAAACTCACGGCTGAGTAAGATACTAGCTAAACTTTTGAGTTGCTAGTATCAATTTGATTCCTATCAGTAGATTTTAAAACAATACAATACTCAATGTAGATATTCTTTATTGTTAGTAACACCACTGTTTGCTTTTACAACGACTTCAGGAAATATGTTTGATTTAAGGTTTAAAGATTTCTTGGTACACTTAAACTTTCCCTCTGTCATCTGAGTTGAATCGGACTCATAGAAACCCTATAGGACACAGTAAAACTGCACCCTAGGGTTTTCATAAATCTTTTGGAAGCAAAAGAGCCTCATTTTTATCCTGTGAAATGGTTGGAGGGTTTGAACAGATTAACCCACTGTGGCCCCAAGACTTCCTGTTAAACTTGAAGGATAAGTTATAATTAGTGATTAGAATACCACAGTGATAGTAGGCAAAGGGATCAAACAATTTTATATAGCTCTAAAAGTTTTCTAGGGATTCACTCAGAGAGATGGGGAGTTGTAGAGTTGAGTTACAAATACTTTTAAGGACTAAGAAAATAATTCAAATAATTAGCTTGAATTAGTGCAAAAGGAAAACATCCCAAGGAAGTACTTGTTACCACCAGCATCCACTACCCACTGCCATCCGGTTGATTCCAACTCACAGCGATCCTGCGCAGGGCTACTGAAGCTGTATATTTTTTACAAGTCGAGAAACCCCCTTTTTCTCCCACCGAGTAGCTGGTGAATTTGAACTTCTGACCTTATAATTAGCTACCCAGTGTGTAACCAATGACAACATCTATACTCTTTCTGTATAGGGTTTCCAAGGAACAACTGGTGGGTTTGAACTGCAGACCTCATGGTTTGAAATCCAGTGCTGATCCTATAGTGTCACACAAGGAGTCTTCTGTGTATCTACAGAGGATACATATTCATTTAAAAGTAAGTAGTCATCTGGGCTTTTTTTGAAGATATTGGTCTTGCAGTGAGTGAGCCTTGATAAAATGATGGATTCCAAAACATGGTCAAAGGGTAAGGAAATTTGGTGCCAGCAAAGGTGCAGGTATGATTGGCGTCTGTGGAAAAGCTGTAGAATCCTACGAATGCTAAGTGTTCCTTATACAATTTTAAGGCATTTTTAAAAATACTAAGATTTTCAGGGTTGTGTGCAGATTTTAGGGATAACTAAAATGGTAAATGTGAAGTAAAGCAACATTTTATTGAATATGTTATTGAATCAAAATACGTAGCCCCACAAAGCAATATGTGAAGCTTATTATAAATAGACTACCCAAAGAGCTTTTAATGAGATGATTTCTGAGGTACATTAACTTGAGGTTAATAGAAACTTAGAGAAAATGAGATTTTTGTTGAATCCTAATGTTCATAAATAATAAGGTTTATTTGGACTGAAAGTTTTCTAAAAATCAATAACCTCAATCTTTTCTAGTAGTGTTCAAAATGTATTTGGAAGTTTGAAAGCACCAAACTTCCACAAAGTAACATGATGCAACTTACTTTATAGCAAGGTACATGAGTCTGTAAGATGCTCACAAACAGTAAATCAGAAATGATGGCTGACAGAACGTGAACCTGTGCTAGTCTGTGTATGAGTGTCTTCAGACAAATGAAATAGAGTCTACTGCCATATATCTGGCAAACAGAACAGATGGGACTTCTGTTAATCTAAATGACTGCAAAATAGAATTTTATTACTCTCACTTGGCAGCCTTTTCCTATATAAACTATGTACGTTGCTGTTAAGTACTGTGGAGTCGGTTCTGACCCATAGTGACCCTGCCTGCACAGGGATTCTGAGGCTGTAAATCTTTACGGGAGCAGAAAGCCTCATCTTTCTCCCATGGAACATCTGGTAGTAATTTTGAACTGCTGACCTTGAGGTTAGCAGCCCAATTTATAACCACTACACTACCAGAGCTGAGTTTGTGCTAAAATTGATGATTGGAGTTCTGGTGTGGCGCTGTAGGGTAAGCACTAGACTACTAATTTGCAAGGCTGGAGTTTCAAACTCACTAGTCACGCCTTAGAGACCATATACCAGGCTGCTCTGAGTTGGAAGCCAATTGATGGCAATTAACAACAACAATACTAACACCACCAAAACAGAAATGGACACATTAACAACAACAATAACAAAAGAGCTACTAAAGTAGTGTCCTAGTGTAGCACCCTACCCCTAGGATAAGCACTTGACCTCAAGGTCAGTTTGAACTGCAAAGTTGGTGGTTCAAACTCACCAGCCACTCCTCAGAAAACCTATACAGAACTAAAATATAACAATAAACAATAGCTACTAAAAGAATAAAAGTAGCATGTAGTATTGCAATACATCTGATAATGAACAAGGGAGTTCATAACTTACGCCAGATGGATCTTGGCTGAAAGCAAAGAATACCAGACAAAGGTCTATCTACATTTGTTGACTATGCAAAGGCATTTGACTGTGTGTATTATACAAATTATTAAGAATAGGAATTCTGGAACACTGAAGTATGCTTTGTACATAGACCAATACAAGCTGTTTGAATGAACAGAGCACAACTTTAAAAGCAGGAAAGGTATACATCATGGGTTTATCCTTTCACTATGATTATTCAATCTGCATATTGCACAAATAATCCCTGAAGCTGAATTATATGAAGACTAACACTGCATAAGGATTGGAGGAAAGTCAGTGGCAACTCTAGATTCATGGGAAGAGAGGGACTGAGAGCTGGCTGCCAGGAGGCAGACTTGTAGAATGTGCCCTTTGGTGGTGTAAATGACTATATATGCCTGAGTGTTTAAAAAAAAAAGAGCTAAAATGAACAGAGAGAAATACTGTTAACTGATGGTATATGGAGGGGATTGTAATCATTTTAACGAAACAAGGTATACAGTTTGTTGAATGTGAAACTGATGATCTGCCCTGTTAACTTTCACTCAACTCACAATAAAACAATAGAAACTTAAAAATAAAATAAAGAAAGTAAGTACCAACCTATGATGTACAGCGGACACAACCTTGCTTGCTGAAAGTAAAGAAAAGTTATTGTTACGTGCCATTGAGTCAATTCTGACCCATTGTGACCCTGTATAGGTTTTCTAAGAAATAGCTGGTGAGCTTGAACCACTGACCTTGCAGTTCAAATGACTTTGAAGTCTGACGCAAACCAGGAAGTTGAAATATTTTCTAGTGAAGTTCAAAAACTACTGCCTTCTGTATGGATTATACTAAAGATTAAAAAATACAGCTGTACTAATGAGCAACATTATGATAATGGAGAAGGAATTGGTGTTGTCAAGGATTTAATTTTCCTTGGATCTACAATCAAAACACATGGTATCAGAAGTCAATAAATCAAGTGACATATTATTAACTGAGAAATCTGCTGCAAAAGAACTTTCTAAAGTGTTGAAAGTATATATATATATATGTAAACAATAGACAATGAATAAGGGAGACCAAAGAAGAATAGATGCCTTTGAATAAATGTATTGGTGAAGAATACTGAATATATCGTGGACTGCCAGAAGAATGAAGAAATCTGCTTTGAAAGAAGTACAGTCAAAATGCAAAACTATCTCAGGTAATTTGGACATGTTGTCAGGAGGAACCAGTCTTTAGAGAAGGCTATCATGCTTTATAAAGTAGAATGTCAACAAAAAAGAGGAAAAACCTCGATAAAAGAGCATGACAACAGGATCTGTTTCAATGGGATCACAGGAAATATTGTGACAGTGGTGCTTGACTGGCCATTCCTTTATTCTGTTTTAGTGTCATTATGTCACCTTTACAGCACTTGACAACAAAGTTTTGCGAAGTATCAGTCACAGAAACCATTCTCTGGCAACAAGTATACCAGGTCAGTAGTGTTATGGGGCCCATAAATTTTGGCGTCCTGGTGAGGCACTGTAGGATAAGCTCTGGACTGGTAACTGCAAAGCTGGCAGTTCAAGGCCACCAGCTACTCCTTGGAAACCCTACACAGAGTCACTATGAGTCAGAACTGATTTCACAGCATTTTCCAACAATAACAATAGCAAATGATGGTGAAATCAATGATCAAAACTGTACATTTCTTAAAAAATCTTAGAATCAATATAAAATTATCTCAATATACCTCAGTTGAGTATGGTGAAGGCCAGAGAAGCAAAATGATACACTAAAAGTAACAATGTGTTAGTGCACAGATTATGCTTAGAAATTCAGTTTCATGGGTTTTGGTAGCATATGACCATTCCATTATGCCACATTAAGGTTCTTCGTGATGTATTTCAATTTTAAATGTGATTGTCCCAGGGGAAAACAACCCTGAGATGAAAGAAAAGCATCAGACATAGCAAGTTCTCCTTTGGAATTCAACATGACCTAGGAGTGCTAGCTAAAACAGATGTAAGCTATTTGTTTGTTGTTGTTTTTTCCCCTTATAGTTATTAATGTTATTTGTTGTGTGTTTGAGCGCTATGTGTAATTCCAACATTAATCAAAAAAAGACAAAATATCTTGCCATGCATTCGATTCTCACTCGCGGAGCCACTACGTGTTATAGAGAATCATTTCATGGGGCTTTCTAGGTTGTAATCTTTGTGGAAGCAGATTGCCAGGTTTTTCTTCTGCAGTACTGCGGAATGGGTTGAAACTCAACAACCTTTCAGTTCGTATTCAGTTGCTAACTGTTTGCACCAACCAGGGTCCTTTTATCATTCTGGTTTTTGTTGTTGCTTTTAAGTGCCATCAAGTCTTTGCTGAGTCACAGTGACCTCTATACAGTTTCCTAGGTAAGAGAGAGAGCCTGGTGTGGTTATACAGGATCAGCATTGGACTTCAAATCACTACGCTGACAATTCAAACACACCAGTTGCTCCTTGGAAACCCTATACAGGGTCATTATCATTTGGAATCTACTCGACGGCACTTAACAACAGCAATGTACATGTAAGTGGGTAAGTGTGTGTGTGCAAGTTTCAATGGTTTTGGTCTTCTAAACAACCCAGTTGAAACATATGTGAGAAACATGGTACTACTGTAAATCAAGAACATAGCTCCTCAATATTATAATACCATCAAAAAGCCTTGCTAACAATCCATATCATCTTACATAGAATGAAGAGCAAATATCTGCTTCATGACCATATGATTTTACTTATTGTATTTACAACTTTTATTGGCTCATAGCCAATCATCATAGAGTTAATGACACCTGTTAATAGCTACTCATTATAGCATTAACTACACTGAATTAGATCTCACCATAGGGATAACCACATCTCAGCTGACAAACCCCTGGGAATCCTGGCCCAGTCAAGTTGACACAAAACCTATCTATCACACTGGACTAAGGGACATGGTCTCTAGTTACCCAGAATTGTCTCCAATAATTAATTCTGAAGCAGTTTGCTGGCATTTTGAGGATCTGAAGATCAAACATATTGAGTGCTAGAAATCACCTGGATGGTTTATCAAATTAAAGCCTAACCATGTCTTGCAATTTCAGTGGCCATATTTGTTTTGAAACTTGAGGCTACACCACAATGGCACCTTGTGAAGGTTAAAAGATAATTTGTGGAATAAAAAGCCTAAGATAGTACAACCAGAGGCAAATGGTTGGGAAACTTGAGTCCTTATATTGCTTATTTCAAAAAAGCCAACTGTGCCTTAACATAGTTGAGAGAGGTAACTTTATAACGAAAGATGAAATTTCATCTTGAGAAAACATTAACATCTAGCCTATTAAATAAAAGTGATTAACTTGGCTTATATAGCTTTAAATTTTTTCAGAACCTAATAGGCAAATCCTGATGTGGTGCTGTAGGAAACGCACTGGACTACTCATCTAACTGTCAGTAGTTTATATTTGCCAGCTGCTCCTTGGAAACACTATAGAGTGTAGCTATGAGTCAGCAGTGATTCAATGGCACAGTAGGTAATAACAACAAACAATAGTAGGTATATCAGCTTAAACTTTGTTCATATAAAAGCTAATATCATCACAAGGAAATGCAGACGAGTCTCTTGTAATAAAATAGTGAATAATTGTTATCAGGACTGATTGTGAGGGTTGGAAATGTAAAGGTTGACGTTTTATAGCAAGGAGAGGATTGATTAACTTTTCAGTCTAAGAGCGGAGGTCCCTAGGACCATCAAGGGAGAAGAGCAGAGCGAGGGACCCTACCCAGAGAAGCAGTGATGCCTGAAATGGAGCCAGAGATGATGACATGGAGCGATGGAGCAACTGGAGACTTTAGATCCAGAGAGGGAGAGCGACTGTGTGCTGAAGACCTGGGGGGTACGGGGGGAAGGATTGCATGGAGGGGATTGTAACCATGGCAATGAGACAATATACGATAGAATGAATGTAAAATCAATGTTCTCCCATGTAAACTATCACATAATTCACAATAAAACATTAAAAAAAATTTTTTTAGACAAGTCATATGAAAAAACAAAAAAGCTAATAGCATCAGGAATATGTTATTTCATGTGTGTGTTTACTGGAGAAAGAGGGAGGACTATAAGTACCTTTCTTTTTCTTTCATTTAAAAGGTGTCTATGCATTATCAGAAGGAGCTCTGATAGCGTAGTGGTTATGAATCGGGCTGCGGACCTCAGAGTCAGCAGTTTGAAACTACCAGCTGTTCCATGGGAGAAAGATGAGGCTTTCTGCTCCCGTAAAGATTTACAGCCTTGGAAACCCTGTACAGGGTCACTATCAGTCTGAACCAACTCCACGGCACATAACAACAACAACAATGCATTATCAGAGTCCTGGCGTGGTGCTGTGGGCTAATGCATCAGATTGCAAAGTCGTTTAAACTGCAAGGTCAGTGGTTCGATCTCACCAGTGGCTCCTTGGATCCTACACAGGGTCACTATGGGTCAGAATCGACTCAACGGCACTTCACAACAACAACATGTATTATCAGAGTCCTACAAGGCTAGCAGTTAAAACTCAATATTTGCTCTCTGAAACCCTATACAGGGTTGCTGTGAGTTGGAACTGATTCAACAGCACACATGACACCAACATGTTTTATAAAAGTTGGATGCAAACTAGTCCGCTTCTCCTGGAAAATGCATTTCAGCCAGTGCAGTTGCCATCTCTTCAGTGACAGATTCTGACAGACACATCTGCTAAACCAACTACTTATGACAACCTTGGTAGATTTACCATCACTCTGTTTCCATGTGCACTAAGAGTCACTATGGACTCCTGGTGCAGTGCTTTAGGGTCAGCACTGGACTGCGAACAACAAGGTCGATAGTACAAATCCACCAGCTGCTCCTTGGAAACCCTATGCAGAGTCACTAAGAGTTGGAAGTGACTAGAAGTCACTTAGCAACAAAAGATTCACTAGGACTCCTAGTACAGAGCTAGACTGCAAACCACAAGGACTGTCTTCAAACCCACCGGCTGCTCCTTGGAAACATTATACAGGGTCAATATGAGTTGGAACCTACTTCATGGCACTTAACATGAAAGTGCCATCAAATTGGTTCTGACTCATAGTACCTTGTATAGGGTTTCTGTGGCTAGTTTCACTCGCCAACCAAACTGTTCAAACTGAACATTTGGCCTGATTCTTATCCTAAAGCACCACAAAAAGTCTTCTACTACCTGTAATATTATGATGCTTGATAAATTTAAGGGTCAGCAAAAGAGAGGTAGACCCCAACAAGAAAGAAAGAGGATTGGCACAGTGACAAAAGCAACGGGTTCACGAGGAACAACAAGATGCAGGGCTGGACAGTGTTTCATTCTGTTGTGCACTGGGTCCCTATGAGTTGGAACCGACTCGATAGCACTTAACAACATTATAATGTAACCGTTTCGTGATTCTGATATACATAAGATTATAATTCCTTCTACCTGTAGCCCATAGCCCTTATACATGCAAATAAGTATTTTAAGAAATAAAAAATTTGAAGTAATGTTTTTAAAAAAGCAAACATTTTTATTATTATATTTGAACACAGCTATTTCTCCTATTGTGCAGACTGTAACTGTTTCATTCCATTCTTTACAAACCTTGAGCTAGAGAGAAAGTTCCTTTTGAGATTCATGCTTCTAAGCAACGTTCCCACCTCACTTCTTCATTTATCAGAATTAAGAATTTCTATTACATTTCTACATAAAAACTATACATGAAACACTGGCATAAAAATGAACTGAAAGTTGTTCTCTTCCTGCCCATACTACAAAGAGAAATTGTTCCAATCAAAAGCACTAGAAAATAAAAAATTGTTATGGGAGACAAATTACACCATCTAGTAGGTATGAATCATTGTATGCCAAGAGGTATACTGCTGAAAGTATATTTTCTGGGGGGGGAAAAAAAGTGTCTATGAAGTCGAGAGAATTAAGTAAAAGGAGATTTTCTCCAGGGAAGGCAGTGACTGCTGTTGTAACTGAAGAGACTTGGGAAGAAAGTGGATGTTTTATAAAGCCTATTGTCATTTACAAGACATCATTACACTAATCCAGTATTATTAGAAAACAAAGGGGGTTCACAAGATTAAAACTGAAGAGGTACTTGAAACTCAACTGCATTTCAACAGCAAAAAGAAATAAAATCTCCATATAAGGAAATTTGAAAACCAAGATAAGTGTTCATTTTTGCAGTCTATCCATAGACATTGTGATATATTTTCCTTTTTGCATGCAGAAGGGCTATAGACTACAAATAGAAGAAATTATGATCTTATATATATTAAAATAACAAAAGTTACATTACAATGATGTGTTTCTGTATTGAGAATGTTGCTGTTGTTGTTGTTATATACAGTTAAGTTGGTTCCAACTCATAGCGTGACACTATGTACAACAGAATGAAAATGTATGAAATAGTATACACATCTGATATTTACATTTTAAGTTATCTTGTTGTTATTAAATGCTGTTGAGTCGATTCTGACTCATAGTGATCCTGTATCAGGTTTCCAAGGAATGGCTAGTAGGTTTGACCCACTACCATTGGGGTTACCGGTATAAATAATTTTTAATAAATGAAAGTGTCACTATCATATGCAGACATAGTCACACTCTTTACAAGATAAATCAGTGGCTCTTGTTTCTGACTGCACATCAGAATCACCGAGATTCTCTGAAAACAAGTGATGCTCAGACTTCACCCTGAGAAATTCTAATTGGACAGGTCCAATTGGTTCCAGAGTGCAGCTCAGACATTTGTAGCTACAAAAACTACTTTAGGCTATTTTCAAATGCTACATGAGTTGAAAACCACTGGTATAAACATTAAGTTACAAAGGAAATGGACATCAAAATCCAATTTCTTTCCAATAGCAAATATACATACTTAACAGGCACTGCATATTTCACACAACACTTCTATGAGATGGAGACAAAATATTGCTCCCATTTGACAGATGAAAAAATTGAGATATGACCAGCTCTGGTCCATGGGAAAGAACTAAAAGCTGACATCTTGTAAGTTCTATCTCATATAATAATTAGAGAGAAACTGAATGGCAGCATATGAGAACTCTGCATTACAGTTTGCTGAGTTGTCTGGAAAGCATTTGATGTTAGTTCCTAAAGTCTGTTTAGAGGCCCCTGAGTGTCAACTTATTCCTTCTCTCACCATTTCCTATTTCCTTGGTTCGGTACACATCTTGCAAGCCCAGCAATACACATCTTGCAAGAAGCCAAGTGACCTTCTGGCCTGACTTGTTGGCCCTAACCCTTGAGCTATACTTTTCTTTTAGTATCACCTTAAAGTTAAAGTACTTTGAAAGGAGCTCTGGTAGTGGAGTGGTTATGAGTTGGGCTGCCAACCTCAAGGGCAGCAGTTCAAAACTACCAGAGGTTCTGTGGGAGAAAGATAAGGCATTCTGCTCCCGTAAAGATTTACAGCCTTGGAAACCCTGTGCAGGGTCACTATGAGTCGGAACTGACTTCATGGTACTTAACAACAACAACAAAGTACTTTGAAAGACCTGTTCTGATCTGCAAACTTACTCTCCTACCTGATGCCCAGAATATGCCTGATGAATCAATATAAACAAGATGGCCCTTAACTTGGTTGGATACTACCTCTTCATAGGAGGGGTCATTTGACTTCTCCCCCACTCCTCTCAGCTCTAGCTACTTAGAACTGTTTCTCAAATGAGTTTCCTAATATAAACTCCCAGCAGGACTCAATAATATAGTCACCATATCTATTTATTGAAGAATTTACAATTCTAGCTTCTAAATGAAGCACCTCTCTTATCAGAAAATTATGTTATTTGTACCAGATTCCTTTTAATTTAAGGATTATAAAAAAAAACTGTTACATAACAAATAGTAAGAAAAGAAAATAGAAAAAAAATATATAAGATACTATATAGCATCTATAAACCTTTCAAAAAATAATTTAGAAAGCTAGATTTTCTAAACAACAACAAAAAAGGACTCAGTTAATAACTAAAGACTATATGTAAATAGGAAACCAACATAAGGGAATTTCTTTAATGTCTGTAAATTATGTAATGCATGCAAACTTAAAAAACAAACATATGTTCATTGCAAAAACTACAGAAAAAATATTGAGTAATCTTATTAATGCTGCTGCTGTTTTTAAGTGCTGTTGAGTTGGTTCAGACCAATAGTGATCCTGTATAGGGTTTCCATGCAGCAGTTGGTGAGCTTGAACAACTGACTTTGCAGTTTAAACTACTTTGCAGTCTGACACATTAGTCCACAGAGCCACACCACGACTCCAATCCTATTAATAGATAATTGTTAATGTTGGTATATTTGTAGACTTTTTTTCCCCCTGTGCATTTGCTATTTTATGTCAACTACATATATACACTTCCCACATAAATTTAGAGCCCATTTCAAAAACAGATTTGATGCATTGCACACTAATCACCAAAGACCATAAACGTTGTGGAATGACATCAAGTGCATCATACAGGAACAATGGAAAATGTCATTTAAAAGACAGGAAAGGAAGAAAAGACCCAAACGAATGTTTTAAGAGATTCAGAAACTTGCTCTTCAGCACAGAGATGCTAAAGCAAATGAAAGAAATGACGGAGTCAAATAGCTGAACAGAAAATTTCAAAGGACAGCTCAAGAAAACAAAGTCAAGTATTATAACAAAATGTGCAAACACGTGAAGTTAGAAAAGCAAAAGGAAAGAACACATTTGATATTTCTCAAGCTGAAAGAACTGAAGAAAAACCTCAATTCTCAACTTTAAATATAGAAGGATTCTATTGGCAAAATACTGAATGATGCAGAAAGCATCAAAAGAAGATAGAATGTATATATAGAGTCACTGTATCAAAAAGAAATAGTCTATACTCAACCATTTCAAGAGTTAGCATTTGATCAAGAACAGATGGTACTAAAGGAAGAAGTCAGTTTCACTGAAGGCATTAGTGAAAAACAAGGGTCCAGGAATTGATAAAAATCAAACTGTAATTTTCAGCAAATTGATGCATCTCTGAAGGTCCTCACTCATCTATGTCAAGAAATTTGGAAGACAGCTACCTGGCCAACTGCTTAGAAGAAATCCATATCTGTGTCTAATCCAAAGAGAGGTGACCCAATGCAATGAGAAAATTACTGAATGATATCATTAATGTGACATGTAAGTAAATTATTGCAGAAGATAATCCAAACATGGCTGCAACAGTACATGGAAAAAAAAAAAAAAAAAGCTGCCAGAAATTCAATCCACATTCAGAAGATGTGGAAAATAGATTGCTTATGTCAGCTGGTTCTTAGCTTAAAGCTAAGATGTTTACTTGTGCTTTATTGACTATGAAAAGGCATTGGACTATGTAGATCACAACATGCTATGGATACCATTGTGAAGAATGGGTATGCCAGAAAACTTAACTGTGCTCCTGAGGCACTTGTATGTAAATCAAAAGGTAGTAGTTTGAACACAACCAGGGGATACTGAATGGTTTAAAAAGAGTAAAGGTATACTACAGGGTTATATTCTTTCACCATACTCGTTCAGTCTGTATGTTGAGCAAACACTCCAGAAGCTCAGTTATATGAAGAACAGTGTGGAATTGAGATTAGAGGACGACTCATTAACAACCTGTGATATGTAGCTAATACAATCTTGTATGTTGGAAGTGAAGAGGACTTAAAATACAAATGAAGATCAAGACCACAGTCTGCTGTATGGATTGCACCTCAATGTAAAAGTAACAAAAAACATCACAACTAGACCAATAAATAACTTCATGATAAACAGAGAAAAGACTGATGTTGCCAAAGACATCATTTTGCTTGGATCCACAATCAACATCCATGCAAACAGCAGCCAAGAAATCAAAGACTAATTGCATTTAGGTAAATATGCTGCACAAAACCTCTTTAAAGTGTTTAAGAACAAAAATAAAACCTTGAGGACTACGGGTGCAGCTGACACAGCCATGGTATTTTCAACAGCTTCATGTGTATGTGAAAGGTATACAATGAGTAAGAAAGATCATACAAGAATTAATGCATTTGGAGCATAGTGTTGAAGAAGAAGATTATAACCACCATGAACTGTCATAAGAAAAAACAAATCCGTCTTGTAAGAAGTACAATCAGAAGATTCTTTTGAAGTCAGGATGGCAAGACTTCATCTCTCATACTTTGGACATGTTATCAGGAGAGAGCAGTTCATAGAGAATGACACCATGTTTGGTAATGTGGAGAGTCAACAAAAAAGAGGAAGACCCCCAATGAGATCAATTGGCACAGTGGCAACAGCATTGGTCTCAAATAACAATTGTGAGGATGCTGTAGGCACCGGCGGTGGCGGCAATGTTTCATTCTGGTGAATTCTGCTTTGGAGCTGAGTCGATAGCACTTAACAACAGTAACAATATGAACATGTACATCTATACGTTAGGAACCCTGGTGGCACAGTGGTTTAGTGTTGAACTAACTGAAAAGTCAGTGATTTGAACCCACCAGTCACTTGACTGAAGAAAAGACCTGGTGATACAGTCTTATGAAGATTACAGACTAAAAAACCCTATGGGGTAGCTGTACTCCATCATATGGGGTGGCTATATTGGACTTTACTCAAAGGGATACACAAATACATCAACAGATAATTGGTCATTGTTGGTATGATTGCTTCTAGTCATTTTTTCCTGTGTGTGTACTATTTGGGAGTTCTGGTGTGGCACAGGAGAATAATGCGCTGGACCACAAAGTCATATTGAGCCACATGGTCAGCTGTTCAAACCTACCCCGCTGCTCCTCAGAAATATTACGTAGAGTCCCCATGGATCAGAACAGACTCAACAGAACTTAGCAACAAAAACAACATGCAGTATTTGATGTCAACTACATGTACATGTATATGGGGTGGCTATATATTGGACTTTACCCAAAGGGACACAACAAACACATCAATGGATAATTGGTAATCGTTGGTATGATTGAATCTGGACATTTTTTCCCTGTGTATGTACTATATATTCGGAGCCCTGGTATAGCACCATGGGTTAATGTGCTGGACTGCAAAACCAGTTTGAAAAGCAAAGTCGGTGGTTCAAGCTCACCAGCTGCTTCTCAGAAACCCTATACAGGATCGTGATGGGTTACAATGACTCCACAGCACTTAAAACAACAACAAACATTTGTACAAGTGGACTGTGAACCAAAATGTCAGCAGTTCAAGTCAACCAGTTGCTCTGTGCATGAAAGATGGGTTATATGCTCCTGCAAAGATATATACCCTCAAAAACCCTAGAAAAGGTCACCATGAGTAAGAAACAACTCAATGACACTTAACAATGACATATGTACATATATGTGTATTATTTACCACTCATCTGTCAGTTTGTTGTACTGTTGTGGCTAATGTGTTATTGTGATATTATCAGTAATGCCATTGATACTTCAAGTACCAGACGATTCACCCATAGTACATAGGTTTCAACTGAGTTTCAAGACTAAGAATTCTACTAACTTCTTCAGTCTGAAATTGATCAAACATGCACTCAAGATGCATTGGTGATTACTGGTAACTGTAATGCAAAAGTTGGAAACAAAAAGGAAGGAATGGTGGTTGGAAAACATGGCTGTGGTGATAGAAATGACGCTGGAGTTCCCACGACAGAAGCTTGCAAGATCAATGACTTATTAATTACAAATATCTTGTTCAGCAACATAAATGCTGACCAAACACATGGGCCCACCAGTCAACTGTCAGTTTAGCATTCTGTGATGACTTGTATGTTGCTGTGACTCTGAAAGTTATGCCCCAGGTATTTTAAATACCAGTAGGATCACCCTTTATAGACAGATTCTAGCAGATCTTCCAAACTAAGGCAGCTTAGGAAGAAAGAGCATTAGACCACTTCTGAATGGTTAGCCACATAAAACCTCATGATAGCAGCAGAACACTCTCAAATACAGCTGAAATATGAACCCCTCAGTTTAGAATACATTCAGAATATGACTGGGGAAGAGCCGCCTCTGTAAAGTAGAGTTGACCTTAATGACATGAAGAGAGCAAAGTTTTCAAGACCATCATTTGCTGATGTGGCACAACTCAAAATGGGAAGAAACAGCTGCAAATATCCGTTAATAATTCAGAGTATGGAATGCACAAAGTATGAATCAAGGAAAATTGAAAGTTGTCAAAAATTAAATGGAACACATAAAGATCAATATCCTAAGCATTAGAGACCTGAAATAGATGGGTATTTGGTCATTTTGAATCAGAAAATCATGTGGTTTACCATGCTGGGATGAACTAAAGAGGAATGGCATAGCATTCATCTATAAAAAGAACATTTCAAAATCTTTTGTGAAGTTCAATGCTATCTGTGTTAACATAATATCTATATGGCTACAAGCAATACCACCAAGGCTCAAATTTACACGCCAATCACCAAAAATCCAGTGAAGATGAAATTGAAGAATTTTACAATTTCTTCAAAGAGCTCTGGTAACGTAGTGATTATGTGGCAGGCTGCTAATCTCAAACTCAGCAGTTCAAAACTACCATCCATTCTGTGGGAGAAGGATGAGATTTTGTGCTCCCACAAAGATTTATATCCTCAGAAACCCTCTGCAGGGTCACTACAAGTCATGGTAGACCATCACCAAAAATAACTTCTTCAGTTTGAAGTTAATCAAACATGCCATCAAGATGCATTGAAAATTACTGATGATTGGAATGTAAAACCTGGAAAGAAAGAAAGGATCAGTAGTTAGAAACTATGGCCTTGGTGGTAGGCATGATGCTGGAGATACCATGATAGAATTTTGTAATGACAACAACTTATTCATTCCAAATATCTTTTTTCAGCAACATAAAAGGTAATGATACAAATGGAATACACAGGAATTAAATTGATTATACCTGCAGGAAGAGATGATTGAGGAGTTCAATAGCACCAGTCAAACCAAGTTCAGGGGCCAACTGTAGAATGGTCCATCAATTGATTTTGTATCCATGTTGAAGCTGAAGAAAATCCAAGCATCTCCAAGAGAGACAAAATATAACCTTCATTATATTCCACTTGGATTTAGAGACCATCGCAATAACAGATTTGAAGCACTAGACACTAATGTCCAAAACCAGAAATCTTGTGGGATGACATAAAGAACATCATCCACAAAGAAAATAAAAGGTCATTAAAAAGACAGAAAAGAAAAAAATACCAAAATGGATGTCAGTCAAGACTCTGAAACTTGCTTTGGAGTACAGATAAGCTAGTATGTTTGGAAGAAATGAGGAACCAAAAAACCTGAACAAAAAATTTCATAGGGTGCTTCCAGAAGACAAAGTCAAATATTATAATGAAATGTGCTAAGAAATGGAGTTAGAAACCAAAAGGGAAGAACATGCTCACCATGTCTTAACATGAAAGAACTGAAGAAAGCACTCAAGCCTAGACTTGCAATATTGAATGATTCTATGAGCAAAATGGAGTCTGGGTATGGCACTGTAGGATAAGCACTAGACAATAAGGTCAGTTTGAACCACAAGGTCTATGGTTCAAGTTCACCAGATGCTCCTCAGAAATTCTATAGTAGGTAGCTATGAGTTGGAACCAACTCAATTGCACTTAACAACAATAATGGTCAAAATAGGAGTTCTGGTGTGACTCTTTAGGTTATGCACTGGACTGTTAACTGCAAAGTTGGAAATTTAAACCCACCAGCTGCTTCTCAGAAATCCTATATGTGGTCATTAAGATTCCGAATTGGCTAGATGGAACTTAACAGCAACAACAATGGACAAAATATTGAATGATGCAGGAAGCATCAAAAAAAGATGGAAGGAATACCCAGAGTCACCATACCAAAATGAACTGGCTGATACTGAACCATTTTAAGAGGTAGTATATTATCAAGAATCAATTATATTGAAGGAAGAAGTCCAAGCTGCACTGAAGGTATTAGTGGAAAACAAGTTTCCAGGAACTGATAGAGTACAAATTGATATATTTCAACAAACTGATGATGCATTGCTGGATACACTCATTCATCTATGCCAAGAAATTTTGAATACAGCTACTTGGTCAACTAATTAGAAGAGATGGGTATTTTTGCCCATTCCAAGAAAGGTGAGTCCTGATGTGGTAATGTGGGCTAATGTGTCAGACTGAAAAGTCATTTGAACTACAAGGTTGGTGGTTCAAGCTCTTTGGAAACCCTGTACAGGGTTGCTAGAGGTTAGAATCAACTCAACGGCACTTAGTGACGACAACAAGAAAGGTTAAGCAACAGAATGTGAAAATCATAACACAATATCATTACTATCACATGCATGTAAAATTTTACTGATGATTTTTGTAAAATTTCTGCAGTAGTATCTCAATAGGGAGCTGCTGGATATTCAAGTTGGATTCAGAAGTGGGCTTTGAAAAAGCGATACAACTCACTTACTCATTCCTTTATTTATATACTTACTCATTCACTCAGTAATCATTTACTATAATTTATGTGTCAGACAGTACAAGATTTTGAACATATGCATATATAAAAAAATAAGAATTACCTTGTGTACAGATATGTAATATAAGGCCCAAGTGCCATAGGTACCATTACTGAGTATGCACATGGTAAATATAACCTATGTGAGGAGCTGTTACGCCTTCTTGATAAATGGTTGAGGGAAAACTTTTTACTGCAAATGATGTTTGAACTATCTTTTCAGAATGAATATACATTTTTGATAAACAGTTTTGGAGGCAGAGAGATAGGGCTTTTCCTAGTGGAAGAAGTAGCAGTGATTAAGATATTTTAAAATGTCAAGGAACTACATGTACAACTACATGTTTACAGGGTTTGAGGTACTAGTGAAATGGCATGGAATAGAGTAGGAGATAAAGCTAGGAGCCTTGTATGCAAAGACAAGACATTTCAATGGATTCTATAAATGATTGTAAAAGGTTGCTACTGAAGACTCTAGGCTCTGGAGTAATTTCATCAGGTTTGTTTGAGAAAGGTGATTCTAGCATTAGTATGAAAGGCAGATTGAAGTGGTGTAAGATCAAAGATTAAGACTAAGGTTATTGTAAGAATTCAGGTAAAACACCTACGGATCCAAACTGGGGTAGTCATGTATTGAGGCTCCATAGGGTAGTTCAAGTGGGTGAGACCAAACTAGAAAACAGATTGGCTATGAATATTCTATCAAAAGCTGACTTCCTGACCTCACAAAAGATGGCCCCTGTGTTTTCAGATCTGAAATGGGGTTTATAGATAGTGCTATGTACTTGTGAATAATTCAAGAAAATATGAGGACTATCCAGAAACTTTCAGTCTCTTGGGATAACTTGGCTGCCAAGCAGTCTTATATCCTTGAACTGTACTATTCAATATGGTAGCCACTATAAGGAGCTTTGGTAGTGTAGTGGTTACGAATCAGGCTGCGAACCGCAAGGTCAGCAGTTCAAAACTACCAGCTGCTCCGAGGGAGAAAGATGAGGCTTTCTGCTCCCGTAAAGATTAACAGCCTTGGAAACCCTGTGCAGGGTCGCTATGAGTCGGAACCGACTCCACGGCACATAACAACAACAACAACAATCAGAAGTTAGATGTCTATCCAGACTATCTACTTGGTATGGATATAAATTTACTAAATATCTAAAATCTCTTCAATTTAGTAAGGTTACACAGATGTCAGGCAGAGAATAGTGGACAAATGCAGAAGGATTGTCCCAATGCAGGGATTGGCAAATTCACGGGGAGTACACATGGCAGCATCGATGGACACAAGTGTGGCAACAGAAATGAGGTTGGTCCAGGATCAGGCAGTGTTTCGTTCTGCTGTGCATAAGGTCGCTATGAGTCAGTACCGACTCGATGGCACCTAACAACAACAACAACACATGGGATATCATCAAATTTAATTATGCTCAGACTCTGAAAAGTCACATTGAAGCTAGTGACCAGGTGATGGATTAGGCAATACTTGGTGTTTTTACTACTTTACCATCTTGTTCTTTGGTTCCACAAGTATTGATACCTTATATATTCCTATTCGCTCAGTGATTTCTGCAAATGGTGTTGATGTCAGACTTACACTGTGTTGTTGAATATAAAGCTTAAACTATAAATAGAAGACATCAGATCAAATC
This sequence comes from Chrysochloris asiatica, assembly GCF_000296735.1. NCBI lineage: Eukaryota > Metazoa > Chordata > Mammalia > Afrosoricida > Chrysochloridae > Chrysochloris > Chrysochloris asiatica. The sequence goes on along the minus strand of NW_006408548.1, from coordinate 21,659,672 downwards.
TTTACTTATCTTTCTTTTATTTCTTCTGAACATTTTCCAAAAGTATTTTGTTCAGAATGCTCATAAAGTTCTGAATAGTGAGACATCAATTAAAATCATTGTTCTGTTGGTTTTTATGAAGCATAGAAACACAGCACAAAGAATGCACTACTGATAAGTGAAAAGTATAAGAGAAACTACATTTAGCTTTCTTTCTGACTTATTCAATTAAATGTACTTTAATCTTAGAAAAAAAGAGCTCTGGTAATATAGTGGTTACAAGTTGGGCTGCTAACCTCAAGGTCAGCTGTTCGAAACTACCAGCCGCTCTATGGAAGAAAGATGAGGTTTTATGCTCCTGTAAAGACTTACAGCCTCGAAACCCTATGCAGGGTCTCTGTGAGTGGGAACTGACTCCATGGCACATCACCCACCAACCAAACCTTGAAAAAGTAGAAATAAGAAAAAAATAGATGCATTAACACAGTTAAATTAGTCAAATGAGCACTTGATCACAAGGTCAGTTTGAATCATAAGGTCGGTGATTCAAACTCACCAGCCACTCTTCAGAAACCCTACACAGGGTCACTATCAGTCATAACTGACTCAGTGACACTTAACAACAACAACATATCTAATATCAAAGGCTTAAAACCAAATTTACTTGGTTTGAACACCGATGGAGAGAAATAAACATGCTACAACAAAAGCAAATAAATGGACTCTCAAATAACAAAGAAATGCAATCAAAATGGCAATCCCCTGAACTTAGAAACTATTATTGTTTAATAGGGTATTAATTATGACCCTTATATCTGATTAGCTTTAGTTGCAAAATTAAGCCTTCCCTTTTTGCACAAATTGTAAGTCAAATGAGGTTTGAATTACATAGTCTTGGAAACGAAAATAATTAATGGGTAAGTGCAAAAGATATTTTTAGTAACTAACAGTTTTAGACATTTCATTTTGCTACAACCATCAGAAACCTCCCACAAAAAAACCCACAAAACATTACATATTATTTTTAAAAACATAAAAAAAAAATATGTGTGGGCAATGACTCTGTTAAGCAAACCATCTGAATAATTATCCATTTTGTACTGATAAATACAATCATATTTATTAATGTTAGCAATTCATATAAATTACACAATTATATAAATGTAACAATCAATGAATAAATAATAGGTCTTAACACAAATATTTTTAGGTTTAACTTTGACATTATTCTTTACAGATCAATGAGTGCTGGATAGATGCATATGCAAATTGGAACAATAAAACTAGGTGGTATACAAGGAGAAAGCAATAAGTAATATTCGTTCTGTTCTCAGGAAAGGATGAAAGACTTGAAATACAGGTTAGTACCTTGGCTAAGCCCCTATTTCAGTCCACAGCTGAACTGTCACTCTCCAACGGGGGAAAATATAGTCATTTTCTATACAGCATAAGTCCTATTGGAGCATCCAGAGATGACCAAATGATAGAGTGATGTGACATACAAGAATAGTGAAAGTGAAAATGCCCAGAAAAGTGTGGAACTTTATCCTGTTCCTCAACAAATTAGCTCTGAGGCCTTGGTCAACATACTATCCTCACGTCTCAACTATAAAAAATTAGGGAATAGATCCACAACAATATATCATTTTTACATCAAGGGCCAACAGTGGCAGGTTGGCAGAAGCTATGATGATCTGTGTTGAGATGGATAGTGAGCTTTTGCCATGGCTCAGCAAGAATGGAGGTAGAGTAGTGGCTTTGGCAGTTCAAGTATTGCTATTTGCCACTTTTGATATGACTTAAACCTGGATAATTTTAGTTCTAAACCTCTTTGACTCTATAATTTAACATCAAGATAATAGGCAATGCTGAGACACACAGGAGAAACAAGCAATCTTTTGACAGGTTTTAGGACAGATTCCAGTATTCAAAAAATACCACCTTCAGTTGCATTGCTGTATACTGTGCCAAATTTTCTCTAATCTTTCATCCTTTGGATTAAAGCAATGATGGTGGCTATTACCTAATTGAAGTCTTATTAAGCATTACATTGTGGCTCAAATTAATTGATGGGTTTAGCTAACCTATGACAATAGAAGGCCTTTGTTGTTATTGTTAGGTACTATGAAGCCCATTCTTATTCAGAGCAACCCTATGTACAACCGAATGACATACTCCATGGCCCTTTATCATCTGCAGGACTGTTATGTTTGAGCTCATTGATGCAGCTATTGTATCAATTCATCTTGTTGAGGGTCTTCCTCTTTTTCAATGACCCTCCACTTTACAGAAAAGAGCTCTGATAGTGTAGTAGTTACAAGTCAGGCTATTAACCTCAAGGTCAGCAGATAAAAATTACCATTGGTTCTCTTGGAGAAAGATAAAGATTTCTGCTCCCATAAGATTTATAGCCTCGGAAGCCCCATCCAAGGATGCTATGCGTTGAACTGACTTACAGCACATAACCAACACCACCGCTTTACAGAGCATGGTGCCCTTCTCCAGGACTGATTGGTCCCTACTGATAATATATTCAAAGTACATGAGACAAAGTCTTGACATACTCACTGCTGTATGGGAGCATTCTGGCTGTATTTCTTCTAACATAGATCTTTTTGTTCCTCTGGTGATGGTGATAGTGGTGGTTATGTACCGTGGAGTTGGTTCCATCTCATAGCGACCCTGTATACAGTTTCTGAGGCTGTAAATCTTTCTGGGAGCAGAAAGCCTCATATTTTTCCCATGGAAGTACTAGTAGTTTCAAACTGCTGACCATAAGATTAGCAGCTGGATTCATAACCACTATGCTACTAGAGCTCCTTGTTCTTTTGGCAGTTCCACAGTATATTCAATATACTTTGTCAACATCATAATTCTAATGCATCTATTCTTTTCCAGTCCTTCTTAATCACTGTCCAGCTTTGATATGCATATAAATTACTGAAATTACTATGGTTTGTGGATAGTGCTTCTTAATCCTTAAAGTGACATATTTGATCTTCGACTCTTTAAAGAGGTCTTCTGCAGTAAATTTGCATAATGCAATATTTCTTTAGATTTCTTTGCTGCTGCTTCCATAAGCACTGGTTGGACCCAAGTAAAATAAAATTCTTGGAAATGGAATTATGCGATAAACACATTTGTATAATGAAAAAGGATAAAATGTCTTATGTATGGGGCACTTGTAAGTGAAAAGAGTATAGATTGAAATATACAGTGGCAATCCAAGAATTAGGAAACCACAGAACTTATCTTGTTGTCAAATATGAGAAATATGTCTCTATATCTGGAGTGTAGGTTTGAGGAGACCTAGGAGATTACCAAAAGATGCAGAGAAGCAAAGGAAAGTTGTTTATTTTTAGAGGGTTGATAGGCACCTACTTTTCTAAGAAAATATGAGACCAACTCATTTTCAATAATAAATGAGTCAAGAAAAATTATTTCCATGATCCAAGTTAAATTCTATGGTACATCTTGGTGATCTAGATGAAAAGAATTAAATATTGAGTCCATTCATCAGATCTAGAATCACTAATCCTAGTCATAGAACTAGGAAATGCTTTTCATTTACCCTTAATATCAAAAGATGGAGAATAACAATAAGTCTGAATAATATAAATGTTACCATTACTAACAAGGGTGCAAATGACTTTTTAAATAGTAGCATGAAAAATGAGAAAACCTATTCTCAATGACCATTAAAAATAGAATAAAAAATCTGGATAGTTATACGTGCCATGTAGTCTGCAAATGTATGTATATATGCACATGTAAGTGGATATATGATGTTCTGCTATGGCAATGTGGGTTAATGCACTAGACTGAAAGGTGGGTTTGAACCACAAAGTTGGCGATTCAAACATGCTAGCCTCTCCTTGGAAACTTTATACTGGATCGCTATGCGTCGGAACTGATTCAGCGGTACATAACAATAAAACAACAAGTGTATATACTTAGTATATAATATATACTTAGTATATAATATATAGAGAGATGCACAAAATGTTACAGTTTTGCTACTTTTATATCTAAGATGTCAGATTGACCCAATTTCTCTTGTCAACTTGACTTCATTGATAGGAGCCTTCCAAGAAAGACATGCTTAGAAGGATTTGAAGAGTATTTGTTCTTTGAGTAGGAATGAGTGCTTTGATTGATTATTATTATCTGCCACAGGCACAAAAGGACAGTGCTTATACTTCTTCCATGTATTTCATGGCCATATTCTGTGTACTAAAGTGGGGAATAGCCATTAATGAAAACAAATGTGCAATTTAATTTTAATTCTCAGATCTTTGATTAAAAAAAAATGCTGAGAAAATTGCATGAATGTGAAAATCCTTACATGTCTAAGAAAATGCAAACTTTAGTAATGACCACTAGGATAATTATATAGAATTGTTAAGTCACTAAGTTCTCTAGAATTTCCTATAAGTATTCTAAAATAAGTAGCCTGAAATTAGACTCTAAGCTTGAATGAGTACTTGAGAAACGACACTTGGATAATGTTATGTTACATCTTTCTAGAATACAATGTTATAATGCTTTAGAAAGATAGCTTTTAAATGGTGTACTTCTATGGTGTTCATGAATTCAAAGACTATTGAAAATCTATAATGAACCAGAACGTAATACTAAAAGATTATTTAAAAATATATCAGGATATGAACGATTTTTTTTAAGAAAACACTAGTTTTTAAACTTTTATTCATAGTGCATACATATAACAATTAGAATATTTTCATATATAATTGATGTGATAGATTTTTCTGGAGGTATAAATTCAATGATAATAATAATATTCTGTATGCTATGAGTCGGAAGCGACTCCACGGCACATAACAACAACATATGATCTATAGATCATGACACATGTCACCTAAACTGCAAAATCATAATGGGTAACTTTTAATAAGAAAATTTTCAGAAATATCATCACTTGAATTTTGCTTTATATAAAATTCAGCATGTATGAGAATAACTCAGGCACCGTTTTTTTTCTTCAATGTGCTTGAAATCCTATATACAAATTTTTGTTTCTTATTAAAAATTATGCCAAATTTTATTATGTTGTTGTTAAGTGCCAGCAAGTGAGTTCTGACTCATAGAGACTCTGTATAGGGTTTCCTGATGGGTTTGAACTACTGACCTTATGGTTAGTAGTCCAGTGCTTATGCTAAAGCACCACAACAAGTGACAGTATTTTGACAGATATTTCCCTTTTATATAGAAGTCAACTCATTCTGCAATATCAGTTCCCAATAAATGTCTGTGCAAAATAGCTACACTATTTTGTCTACATATGAAATGCAACTCATATTGTTTTTCATTTTAGTTACTGTGACAATGGATATTTTATCTAGCTATTAAATTTTCTTCTGTTGATATTTATATGAAGCAAGGTGATACAGTCTAGGAAGTTGCTGTGCAGTGAATTATTTAACGTCTCTTCTAACTATTGTCTTTGTAAACTTCCACCAAAAGACTTTTTCCTGGTGAGTCTGGATAAGAGAATGTGGGAGATATGTTGCTGGATTATATGACTCAATTGTGAGTGATTTCTAACAGGACTAATTGTGATTTGTAAGTTTCCCATACCCTGCTGGGTATAAACGGAATGATCTCAGAGGCAATGGGGCGGATCCCACTACCATTAAGGAGAAAGAGCCAGGAGTGGAGCCGATCATCTGGATCACAATATCCCTACATGATGAAACTTCTTAAGCAAGGAGACAGAGCTGTGACAACAGAGGATAGGTAGCTGCAAAACCAAGAACCAGAGAATGAAACAGAGTGCTGGGCTTCTAGGCCCACAGTGCAAGTAAAGATGAGTTACTTTGAACAGGATGTTTGCTTGCACTGTAGGATGCCTCCAGGTATTTAAGTAGGGGAGCTAAGTTTGCTGACCCATGGAGCTAGAACCTGAGGTCTATAGCACAAGGACATGTCCTTTAGTAATTTATCAGCAGCTCTAAAAGAGCTTTGTAACGTTGCCCAATTAGAGCAGGGCCAAGGTTAAGGGGCCAAAGGCTAGAAAGAGGCGAGACTGTTCTAACTTGAAGAACTGTGTCCTGAACACTTCTGACCTGGAATTGTAACCTATTAACTTCCCTCATAAACTTTAGAACCATGAGTATGGTGTCTGATTTCTTTGTGGCCACTGCAATGAATTATTGAAGCTAGCTGAGTAGGAAGTACTGAGGGAGGGATGGTGGGGGTCATATTTTTGTTGAAGTAGTCATTAAATGTATATGCTTACCACTTAGTCAATTGGATGCTACTTAGCTAAACTGTTCTTAGAAATGGAACACTAAAAAAATGATAACTTAAGGAAAGTCCTAACTAATCAACCTACCCATCCAACCATTCATGAATTCATGCATCCATCATTCAAGAGATGCGAACATTGTGAACAAGTTGAGTTCAAGTTCACTGGACACCACTGCAAGACAAGTCACAGTTGCATTCCCTAAGGAATGAGGAAGCGTACCAATTCCCATAAACTACTGATTGAGAATTTATCTAGTGATATTCCCATACTTCCCTATGTATAATGCTTCCACGAACAGAGAAATCTATCAGACAAGTTACTGCAGAAGTAGCAGCAAAAAGTCATTATTTGCTACAGGCTCAGCAAACGGCACATAGTACAAGGGTCAAAAAAGAAATCATTTACCTTCATGGGGTTTCTAGTAGAATGAGTGAACCTTAGAAAACAGTAAGAAAATGAAGTTTGTGCCCAAAGTAGAGGGAACAAAGGTGTCTTTCAAATTCCCTTAAAATCATCCTGAGAAAAATTGAGTCTGAATTATAAAGTATCATATGGTTAATGCCTATCATCTTTAATTTGGTAATGGATGGAAAAAGAATAGTTATTCCCAAGCTTTTTCAAATGATGAGACAAAATTGTTACAGGGTAACCATCATTTGTTGTTGTTGTTATGCGCCGTGGAGTCGATTCAGACCCATAGCGACCCTGTACAGGGTTTCCGAGGCTGTAAATCTTTACGGGAGCAGACGCCTCATCTTTCTCCCGCGGAACAGCTGGTAATTTCAAACTGCTGATCTTGTGGTTTGCAGCCCAATTCGTAACCACTACACTACCAGAGCTCCTTAGCAATAGTAAAAAGAATGGGTAGTATTACCTCAGTAAATCAAAAAAGGTTAAGAAGACTTTCCTGGAGATTAATGTTATAAATTTCCAGTTAAACATTTAGAGAAGTTAGGTTTAATTAACTTTTAATTAATTAACATCACTGCAACACCCAAAATGTACTCCAACAGCAGCTTTCCCAACATAGGGAAAAATATACAGCTTTAGACACATGGCCTCTAACACACTTGGATGCTATCAACAACCAGCAGGAAAACCTATAAAGGAATGGTTACAACCTAATAAGTGAAGACATTTTTGTTTTGTCAAAAAAAAAAAAAAAAGAGCACTAGGCAATGCAGTACTGTGTGCCAAAATCTGTCCGAAGTTGTTCACCATAAAAACTTCCATATTAACAGCACAGGGTGAACAATTGCCTTTTTGCAGTAAACTTTGTATCTGAGAAACACCATGAATTCCCACATTTTCTTGTATCCATATAAAGAATTAAAGGATTGGAAACAATACTTACAAATGAATATATCTTCAACTATATCAGGATAAAATGATAACCTTTAAGATCAGTGAATCTTTATTAAAACAGGTATTTACAGTGAATGCTGGGAGAATCCTGAATTATCCTTGTCTTCCCTCTCATATGTTTTCTGAATATGCTTCTTACATAAAAATGTCTAGTATCTAGACTCAGTAATGTCAAACATCAAAGAAATATTGTATTGAATGACTTAATGATCTAGAATATAGTGAAATCTTCAGCAATTAACATATACCATCTTCTTTTTATTTATTTTCCTACATATAACATAACCAATTTAAAAAATAAACAAATAAATAAGGTATCTTGCAAAAAATACACAGAATACATTTCAATAGAAGTGGGTGAAGAAAACTGATAATGAAAATAAAATGAGTATAAAGAAGATATAAAAACATACAGAAAGTTAACTTGCTCAAACTTTGCTAGAAGTGAGACCCAAAATTTGGATCTAAGCTTATTAATAATAACAGATACAAAGGTAGGAAGGACCATGACATTTGTTTGACTCAAGGGCATCATTTCTCAAAAGCAAAACCAAACCCACTGCATGGAGCTGAATCTGACTCATGGAGACCCTACATTGGGTTTCTAAGACGATGAATCTTTACAGGAGTAGTGGGTTGCTAACTGCTGGACTGGCAGTGCTCTGTGGGAGAACACAATCTAAAGCATAACAGTATTGAAATTAGAGAGAAACTTCATTCCCAGAACCTAGTATAATAGTGAAAAATATCCTTGAAAATACCTTTTGATAAATATAATAGGTTTTATAAGGCTATTACTAATAGCTTCTTTATGAAAAGCATGTATAATTCTCACACTAATAATGAAAATTATTCTTGAATTGCTACCATATGCTAGTCACTTCGCTAAGTGTTCAGGTCATTTTATCATTGTAACCATCCTATGCAGTAGGTAAAATTAGTATCCTTTTTCAACAGATGAGGAAAATGGCTCAGGAACGTTGAATAAATTGCCAGAGTCACTTATCTGTCAGTGGCACAGGCAGGGCTCATTTTCATGACTCCAAAATTATCTCTAAAATCCTAAACTTAAGAGGTCTCAATGGTTCGATCCAATATTATACTATCAACAATATATTTACATTTATAAACAGTAAAAAACAGCAATATAAAGCTTATTAAAATATACTGTACCATAAAAAGAAATTGGAGAATACTTATAAATTATTACAAAAAGAAGTATGTTTTTGATCGCATAACCTCTGAGTTCTCTATGAAACGGTTTGTTGTTATTGTGATTAAGTGCCATTGAATCAGTTTCTACTCATAGCGACCCTGTATAGGGTTTTCAAGGAGTAGCTGGTGGGCTTACAGTGCTGACCTTGTGGTTACTTGTCTAGTGCTTAAACCACAGAGCCACACCAAGATTGTTGTAATTGTTGTTGTTGCTAAGTGAGGTCAAGTCAGTTCCAACCCATAGTGACCCTGCATAGGGTTTCCAAGGAGCTGCTGGTGAGTTTGAACTACGACCCTTGCGGTCCAGTGCTTATCTTAGGGCCAAGCTCAGCAAAACCCTCATTTAACTTTTTAATGTTCTTTCCAAGATAAACAGGTTGTGGAATGGATTCCTTTGTAGCTGGATGTGCTAAGTAACTGTCTGGGAATGTTAGTTATAAGTCAATTAAATTTGCAAGTAGGATTACATATAGACACCTCCTCCTTACTTACCCATATGGTTAGGTCCATGATCAGATTACAAAATGAACAATGACTGTAGCATTATATAATTGTCAGATTACACTATTATATAACTACCAAACCACTGAGTATCAGGATCCAACCATGTTGCCATGTAACCTTAATTATTACCAACAAAATTACTCTCGCCTCTCACTTTGGTGCAAAACAGCCAGAAAGTAGATTTTTCATTATTGTCTTAAACCGGAAATATTGAAAAATGAGACAGTCGGTAAGTAAGAAGCAGGTGCAATGATTTTTACCATTAACAAAATACTTGCCTCTCTGGTTTCATAAGCAAAGGATGAAGCATATGCAACTTGCTCATCTGAACTTGGTATTAAATAATAAAAGAGTAGGCTACATACAAAAGGCAAATGATTTAGAACTGATTTATCATGCTTTTTAAAAATTAATTGAAAAAATTCACTTAAATTTAATATCTTAGATATTCACTTTAAAATAAATTTAATAGTTCCCAAACCTCTCATTTGATTAACATGAGTAGTGTTACCATTGATTATTATTAATGATTTTTTAGAGGAATTAAGAAAAAAACATACTTACCTTCCTATATTATGACATTTACATGGCAAAGGTAGCAATTTCTTTAACCTAATATGATATTAAGTAATCACTCAAAGGCTATGTTTTAAAAAGAATTTCTTGTAGCATGATTTCTTAACATCTGAAATAGATACTCTACTGCCCTCCTATGGATTTTATATATATAGCATGAAGAATAAATAAAATGAATTTTGCTTAAATGCAGTCTAAGTAATAGTATCACAATAGAAATACTTAACAACTAGTGATTTTTGATTCATGCAGTATCTTAGGTTCATAATATAATATTTAAACTGAGCCACATTAAATAATCTTAAAGTAAACTAAATGAAGTACACTTTACTTCTGGTATTTTGAATGTGGATGATCCTCTTAATTCTGAAATTTCTTTGAGTTTGGGATCTTTCACAGACAGATTAGATGACTTCATATAAACAAATCTTCCTAATTTGAAATTATTTTTGCCATAAATGTTAAATAAATTCCACCATGGAGCAATAAATATGAGATATACTGTTGTTAAGTGCGGTCCAGTCAGTTCTGACTCACAGCAACCCAGTATTGGGTTTCTGAGATGCAGCTGGTGAGTTTGAAACACCAACCTTGTGGTTCAAACTGACATTGTGGTTCAGTGCTCATCCTACAGCACCACACCAGGACTCCATGGCATATCGTTGTTGTTGTTAAGTACTGTGGAGTCCATTCTAACTCATAGCAACCTTATACAGAGTTTCTGGGGAGCAGCTGGTGGGTTTGAACTGCTGACCTTGTTGTTTATGGTGAAGTACTGATCCTACAGTGCATAAATCCCAGTGTGGTGCTCATAGTAAAAGGTGTGATTTTGTGTGATGGGTGGGAGCAAGGTTGCTGCATATAGTTGCACAGGTTGTACACTGTGCATCTCTCCAAGATGTGTATCTTCTACACAACATATTTTTAAATGTTAGCGCAGATATAAATCATACCTTTGGGTTGCTAGTATTGAGTTAAGCAATTGAACTTTTTTTTATCTCTCTAAAGTTGTCAGTGGAAACTTGAGGAAACTCATCAGTACTAATGTGAAAGTAAGGTTTATGGACAGTGAAGACAAGCAAAGAATTGGTAGGCATTTTATCTCTGAAGCCTGATATTCTTGGCCTAACAGCACAGTTAGCAGCACTAGTTCTGGGTTTAAAGTTTCACAGGCCTTAGAAACTTGAGGTAAGCACTATTTTAGCACAGTCTCCTTGTTCATTCCAAACATATTTTCTACTACTGTCTTAAGTTTTTTTTTTTTAGAAACAATTACAAGTCTTACTGTCATCAAAATTGATAATGCTTTTAGTTGTTTCACATAAAATATTATCCAAAACTCAGAAAATCATTACTTGCTGCTTGCATCATGTCTCCATGGATTGTCTAATTGGGAAAGCATTGAAAATTAATTGTTTTATATAGCAAAGAATCAAATCCCAGAGATGCTACAGAGCCCACCAACAGAACACCAAGTGGTACTGCCAAGAATGCTACCTGCCACATGAACTTAGCATTTGGCTCTGCTTTCACATGTTATTTTCTTGGAACTTAATAAAAGATAAATACTCAATCAGCTACTCAACAGAAATTAAGGATACAAAATAATATCTTCTTTGATGTGACATTTAATCAGGAAAAATATTAAACAAATAAAAAAGGAAGGTATTGACCTATGTTACATTTGAAAAAATCAATTTTAAACTCATGGTTCCTGGAAAGATTAACTGAAACTGATTCTTGAGTACTTTACTTCTATGTTAGCTTGAACAAATATGTTATTTAGAACTGACTTCTTTTTTTGAGGGGGAAGGCTTTTGTATGTTCATGTTCAAATATTGTATTAAAAATCCCCACCTCGACCCTATACAGAGAAGCAGTGACACCTGAGATGGAGGCAGAGACGATGACGTGGAGAGAAGGAACGGGGCTGATTACTGATGACCAGAGGGAAGGCTTGCAGGGTATACACTTTGGTTGCTTGATGATGCATGGAGGGGATTGTAACCATGGCAATGAAATGATATACAATAGGATGAATATAAAGCTAATGTTCTCCCATGTAAACTATCACATAATTCACAATAAAACATTAAAAAAAAAAAAAATCCCCACCCTCTGTCTCTACAATTGGCTTGGTTCCATAGCAGCTTTTTCCAGTTTTTTGTTTGTGTTTTGTTGTTCATGTGATCACTCTGGTATAAGCTACCATGCCTCCTGGCAAAGTGGCAGATCATTTATACGGCTTTCGTGAGTGACATATTGCTCCTTCAGCAACCATGAAGTGAGTATGTAGGTGCCTATGAGCAGGGTGGATTGGCAACCACTGGAAAAAATGGGGTGCATCATCTCTCTCAGGTGAACATACCACAGCTGGATTGGCTAGGATTGCTACTGAATTATTTTGAGAGGTGGTTGATGAGTGAATATTTAGGGAGTTTAGTGAGTATTTAATCAGTATCTACTTCATACTACATACTGTGACATTTTTTTTTTCTTTTTTATTGGGGCAGGGTGCATCAGGCACCTGGAGAAAATCCAGCATAGACTTTTGATGCTCCAGCTTTGATCCAGACCGCAGTAGTTTGCACAATAGCCCTGCAGCTTATTAGTTGCATAGTATTGCACAACTCATTTTAAAGATGAATATGTGTCTTATTGATGTGGTAGAATTCTTGCCTTCCATACCAAAGATTTGTATCTGAATACTGGCCAATACATCTCACATGCAGCCACCACTTGTCTGCCACTACAGATTTGTAGATTGCTATGATGCTGAACTGCTAATGCTTTTGAGTGCAAGGTCAGTGGTTCAAGCTCACCAGATACTTCTTGAAAATCCGATACAGGTTTGTTATAAGTTGGAACCAACTCAACGGTACTTAACAACAACAACAAGATGATGAACAGGTTTCAGAGGAACTTCCAGTCTAAGTATGATGATGTTGTCCTAAAATCTGCTTCTGAAAATCAACCAATGAAAACTGTATAGAAAATAATGGTTTGATTGTCAACTCATCCTGCGTATGGCCCAGAACTGGACAGCTTTTCATTCCTTTGTTCATGGAGTCACCATGAGCTGAAACTAACTCCACAACAGCTAACAGCAACAAACTTTCTAAGATTTTCATCTATATTTAGTGAAACATAATGTACAGTTGAATGGTGCAGGGATTAGGATGTTGACCTCTGCTCAGCAAAATTTCCAAAATTACTTTTGACTCCCCCACAAAAAGACTGTTAACTACTAATACTTTCATGTTGGTCAGAAACCTTAACGATAACATACATAATCCCTTAATACATCTTTGTTATGTTATATGAAGGAACCTTAAAATGTTCATGGGGAAATTCCATTATTTTTCCATTTCATAATTCCTAATAAACTTAGATGCTGCACCCACAGAACAACTTCATTTTCAACATGATATTAAAAAGGTACACAAGACTTTGTGCCTGCTTGTGTAGCAGCAGGGGTGGCTTCATGGATTTCCTTTACTTTTTTCACAATAGAGAGATGGTGGTCAAGCACAACTACAGACCTCAAGCTACAGTGGTGGTGATGGTGGTGGTGGTGGTTCTGACTCATAATGACCCAGTATAGGATATCCGAGGCTGTAAATCTTTAAAGGAGCAGAGAGCTTCATCTTTCTCCCTTGAAATGGCTATTAGTTTCATACTGCTAATCTGAGGTTAGCAGCCCAACTCATAACTACAATGCTACCAGGGCTCCTTGAATCTACAGTAGATCAAGCAGTTCAACCTTTTTTTAAAAATGTTTTTTATAATGTCATTATTTTCTCTTGGAAGCATATCCAGCATCACCAGTAAGTCCCATGGTATTTATTATTCAAGGCTTATGTTGTGGTGGCGGTTGTGTGCCATTGAGTTGGTTCTGACCTATAACGACCCTGTATAACATTTCCAATCAGTGGTTGGTAAGGTAGAACCGCTGACCTTGCGGTTCAAACAGACATTGCAGTCCAGCACATTAACCCACAGTGCCACACCAGGACTCCACTTATTGAAGGTTTATAATATAGCATTAAATACACAAACTACTAGAGAACCATGAGATCAGTTTTTACTTCAGTCCACTATTTACTGGAAAGACCAACTGCTTGGCTTGTGTTGTTGAAGGGACTTAGCCTTGTATTTAACATGCCTGAATCAAAATGAAAGAAACCCTTGTGGTGCCACAGGATAACCACTGGACTACGTACTGCAGAATGCGCAGGTAAACCCCACCTCCATGCCCTCCAGCTGCTCCTTAGGAGAAAGAAGGGCTTTCTGCTCCCATAAAGATTTACAGCCTAGGAAACCATACACAGGGTAACAATGAGATGTAATCTACTCAGTGGCTGTTGTTATTGTTGTTAAGTGCTATTGAGCAATTTCTGAATTGTAGGGACCCTACAATACATGATTGCTAAAGAGCAGATGGTGAATTTGAACCACTGACCTTGTGGTTCACAGTCCAGTGCTTATCCTACAGTACCACACTAGGGAAATCAAAGTGAACCACCAAATTTTGTTTGCTTTGCAGTTGATCCATAGTGGACATGTGAAAGCCCAAAGAAAGGAACATAAAGAAATATCAGTGTGCTTTATTTTAAAAATTTTAGTGTATTAGTTTGATTTACAGAAACCCTGATTAAGCTACCTGGCTACTGTCCTTTGTGACATATCTGTTTCGTAAAAATAATGTGTTTTTATTTTTTCAACTACATCATTAAAAGCAATCTTTCAGAATTACAAATCCAACCTCCCTCTTTCACCTGCTCCTGAAATCGCACCGTCTCAGTGATCTGTAAATAATCGACCAGCCAAGCACTGAGACACAGAGGCAAATAGATCAATACTTCTGCTGCCAGCATTTACAGCATGGAGAGAAGCCTGCTTCCCTTCATTTCCTATCACAAAGGAGCTCATACATGAATCAATTCACAGGCTACAGCCCCCAGATTTAATTCAGCATGCATAATCAGCAACAACTGCTGAAGTCTTTGATTAAACTTTTAAATTGGCTCTTAATATGATGTAAATGGAAAAAGGTATTGATTAAAGAATCTTAAAATGGTAACCTGTTAAGACAAGAAAGGAAAATGCTTTGAGATGGTGCGTCTGCCTGGCATGATGAACAGTGGGAACAATGCAGAAAGGAACTTCTTTTGCAAAAATGCAAAAGCAAACAGTAGAAATACCTAATGGTGTCATGCTTCTGGAATTGAAAAAACTTAGAAACAATGTTGATTAGTGTATGTTTTTTAAAAATGAAAAATGCAATAGAGAAGAGGCAAATATAATCTCTAAAGACATATCATTTATTTTTCTACTCTAATCGTTTCTGAATTTTCCAGAGTAACTAGTTGCACATCTCATGTCCACATAGTATTCTTTAAAATAAAATCACATTTAACTTCTGCAGATTTTTCCCCCCTTGTATAAAGAATTCATTCATTCTCTCTACTTACTTTTCAGCACACTATGTGTGCTAGGGACTTTGATAGGAACTAAAGATAGAGAAAATCCAAAATAAACAAAACTGTCCTTATAGAGTTTAATTTTAAGTGGATGAAAATGATAAATAAATAAGTTAAATGTATACTTCATTAGGAAGTCCTGGTATAGTAATGTAGGATAAGAACTGTATTGCCAACAGCAAGGTCTGCATTTTAAGACCACTCATTGCTCATTGGAAACCCTATACAAGGACATGATGAGTCAGAATCAACTTGATGACATTTAACAACAACAACGTATTATACTATTGAATGACAAGTCTTATTAAGGGTAAGGTTTTGATTCACATTCTATATATGGCAAGTGCCAAAATACGCCTATTAAGATGTGAAATTTGAATAAAAATCTGAACTGGTGAAGGGATGAGTCATGCAGTTATCTGGGTAAAGAGGCTTATACATAGAAATTGTAAACTAAGTATTTTTAAAAATAGAATTACAGCTATTGCAGTAGTTTTTTGTTTTCTTTCATTCCCTATACTTTTCAAATACTATTGAGCACACTATATATTCCAAGGACAATTATAGGTACAAAAGATATAGCAAAAAGCAAAATTAACAAAACTCTCTGT
Organism: Chrysochloris asiatica; assembly: GCF_000296735.1. NCBI lineage: Eukaryota > Metazoa > Chordata > Mammalia > Afrosoricida > Chrysochloridae > Chrysochloris > Chrysochloris asiatica. Next base: position 21,643,668 of record NW_006408548.1, on the reverse strand, counting down.
CTTTATGGAGCATAATTTTAAGTAGAAGAAAAGAATAAGTAAAAAAGTATAATGTATATTTTATCGATGAGTCTTGACGTGATGCTATAGAATAAGTACTGGGCTGTAAGTTCAATTTTAACCGAAAGGTTTCAACTATCAACACTCGGGGAAGCAGCAGTCAAGAGATCAGATGTCGTATTGCATTGTGTAAATCTGCTGCACAGGAACTTTTTAAAGTATTGAAGAGCAGAGATATCAGCTTGAGGACTAAGGTGTGCCTGACCCAAGCCACGGTATTTTCAATAACCTCATATGGATGCAAAAGCTGGACAGTGAATAAGGAAGATCATAGAAGAATTGATGCCTTTGAGTTGTGGTGTTGGAGAATACTGAAAGTGCCATGGACTGCCAAAGAACCAATAGATCTGTTTTGGAAGAAGTGCAGCCAGAGTGCTACTTGGAGGCCAGGATGGCTAAGCTTCATCTCTCATATTTTGGACATATCATCTGGAGGGAACAGTTGCTGGAGAAGGATGTCATGCTGGGTAAGGTGGAGGGTCAGAGAAAAAGAGGAAGACCCCTAACGAGATGGATTGGCCAGGTGGCATCATTGATGGACTCAAGCGTGGCAGCAGTAGTGAGGTTGGCCCAGGATCAGACATTGTTTCGTTCTGCTGTGCACAGGGTCACTATGAGTCGGTTCCAACTCAATGGCACCTGACAACAACAACAACAATGACTCTGAAATGACTCAATTGCACTTAACAACAACAACAACAAACATTAAGTTATGCCCTGAGGTCAAACCAAGTTTATTTTACATTTAAAAAAGGACAGGTAGGGCACTTTTACTGGTCAATGAGAAAAGAGCAAGAAATGAAGGAAGAGAGATGTCAGGGAATGAGACTACAAAGGGTTTTGGAGGTTACAGTAAGCACATAACTTTTATTCCAAATGCACTGATGAGTCATTTGAGGATTTTGAGCAGGGAAAGAATGTAATTTGGCTTCTTTTGGATAGGAACACTAAGACTCTTGTGCTAAGAATGGATGGTTGGCAGTAATTATAATACTATAAGATGGGATAGGATACCCTCTGTATACAGAGTAGATAGGGATGGACAACTAAGACATTGGCTACCTATAATGAGGGGGTGATAAAGGCACACAAAGTGACTGACTTACAAAGTTTGAAGAGGGAGTTTAACTTAAGAATGTGTGTGTGGTGGTGGGGGGAGATAGAGTCCCCACTGAATTGTTTTCATCTTGTTTACATGGGTTTGGTACAAAGAGATGAGGATAAGCTTCTTATGATTAAATAGTAAGTAACTGTTATGCTGATGAATTGTGACTGTCACAATTGTAAAGGTAGACATTTTGCAACAAAAACAGGGGAGTAGTTCATCTTACAGTCCAGAAACAGAGAACCGTAGGACCATCAAGGGAGAAGTTCACAAGTAGAATGAGGGACATAATCCAGAGAAGCAATGACACCAGAGACGGAGGCAGAGATGGGCCCATGGAGAGAGGGGGGCAGCTGAGGACTCTAGATTCATGGAAAGAGGGTGGCCCAGAGACAGACTTGCAGAATGTGCCCTTTGGTGGCTTAATCTATTATATATGCCTTAGTGTTGTTTTTTGTTTGTTTTTAAAAAGCTAAAATGAATAAAAGGAAATACTGTTAACTGATGGTACATGGTGAGGATTATAATCATTGTAATGAAACAAAGCATATGATTTGTTGACTGTAAAACTGATGATCCGTCCTGTATACTTTCACTAAATTCACAAACAAAAATTTAAAAAAAAAAAAAAAAAGCATAGGATAAGGCAGGATAGGGTGGAAGGGGATGGGAAGGGATGAAATGAAAAGGAAGGTGATGGAAGAGAGGGTGGAAGTGGATAGAAGAAGTAAATAAAAGGTAATGGAGGGGTCTTGATGGCAGAGTAGGGAGAAGTGTGGTGCAGACCTCCACCAGCAATAACACAGAATACTAGACAAAGCAGGTTCAGGGGAAGGTGCCAGAAATCTGAACTACCTATAAGAGAATATTTAGAAAGTTCAAATGCTTATAGTCAGTGGAATTTGTAGAAGAAGCAAGAAAACTGGTGTTTTCTGATCTGCTGGTCCAACCGCTCCCAGAATGGCCATCTTGGGCATGAAGAAGTGGGAGAAGGATCAGAGGAGCACTCCCACTACAGAGGTCTGAGCCATCCTTGCAGATTAAGGTGTGGACATTCTTTTATTTAATTTTTTTCTATTCATTGGTATCTCCCTGTTTTCACAACTCAACTCTGGTGACTACATGTGGTGCCTGAGAGAGTGGATACCTCTCTATCCCTGAAGGATTCTACTGCACATGTGCTCAGCAGACTCTAGGAAGGAGAACGGCACAGCTTAAAACCAAACAGCCACCCAAAATAGCTATAGCTGGTACTGATCACTTTATCACTACGGAAAAAGGCCTGAACGGGAGTTGTGAAATGGAAGAGAGACAGACTAAAAAGGAAATAGTCCAAATATTGAATCCTAAGTTATGTCATAAAGACCAACGGTGACATCTTGAAATTTCAAAGGTGGCCATGAAAGCAAAAAGCTGAGAGAGAGACATTAAAGCAATACTCATACTTTGCTACAGAACTTTGTTTTTTTCTCTTTTCTGCAATTAGAGACTATAGTATCCAATCTGGTTATTTTTGCTGTTGCTGTTTTGTTTCTTGGCTCCCTTTTACTTTCCAAGGGCTCTTTATTGCCTTATTTACCCAAGAAGAGACAGCAATAGTGATCATAGAGTCAAGCTACAATCATACCCTATAAAATCCCACCATCCAGGCAAGAGCCAATACCAACTGTTATACAACAGCTAGGCAGCCAACAGTTGCTACAGCTACTCTGAGTTGAATAATAATAATAATAATAATAATAATAATAATAATAAAAGTGAAAAGGAAAGCCCATCTCCTGATCATATCTACCTAGAGGCAATCAGAAAGCAATAAAACATCAACAAACATTCATCTAATTAATTATATCACAACTAACTACTGAAGGTGCCCAATAAACAGCTGACCATATTGGTAGAGTGACTGAGACAGTTGTGCTTGAGGTAGACCTAGACGTCACAGTGGAGGACATGCAGGCTTTAGAAATCTTTGAGAAGGAATTTAGGAGAATTATATAGAGATGTTTCCAAATGCTACCCAGATGGCTTAAGAAAAATAAGGAAGAAGTCAGGAAAGCACTGCAAGAACAATTAAATAAGATATATACAACATTGAAAACAATTCAAAACCTGCAAAAAGAGGGCCAAATGATAGATAATAAAATATAAGAAATGGACAATACACTGAAAGGGTAAAGGAGCAAAATAGAAAAGATGGAAGCCAGAACTAGCGAGCTGGAAGATAATTCTCTCAATACTGCTAAGATAGAAGAGCAAGTAGAAAAAAAAATTTTTAATTCTGAAAAAGGTCTAAGATTCATATGGGACAACATGAAGAGGAATAACTTAAAAAATTATTGGCATTCTGAAATAGGAAGAATCACACAAGTCCACAGAGCTGATAGATGAAGAGGTGATAGAAGAAAACTTACCTAACATCCTGAAAAATGAAAAGATAAGCATTTAAGAAGCTCAACAAAACCCAGGAAGGATAGACTCCAAAATAAAATCACCAAGACAAATCATAATCAAGCTCTCCAAAATCAAAGACAAGGAGAGCATTCTGAAAGCAGCTAGAGAAAAGAGAAGTGTTACATATAAAGGCAAACAAATCAGATAAAGTTCTGATCTCTCAGTAGAAACCATGCAGGCAAGAAGACAATTGGGAGACATATATAAATCCCTGAAAGAAAAAAAAACACACAAAAACTGCCAACTAAGAATCGTCTACCCAGCAAAGCTGTCCATCAAATATGATGGTGTAGTAAAAGCATTCCAAGATAAACAGAAGCTAAGGGACTTTTCAAAAGCCAAGCCCATGCTTCAAAACCTCCTAAAGGGAGTTCTTTGTATTGAGAACTGACAAAATATACAACAACCATAGATTGACATATGTGGCAGCACCACCTAGAACTCAATTGACAAATGGAAGAGTCCAGAACAAAATAAAACTCTAAGAACAAATTCAGAGGATCTGGTAGGTCAGTCTATGATCAAAAAAATTACAAGTGAAAGAATGTAAAAACATAGGAACAGAGATACAGTTGGTGAGGATGTCAGGTAGATTACAGGATAAAATAGACTGTTTTAAATGGAGGGAAAAGTTAACAGAAGATAAGAAAATCTCAAAGAAAATTGATACTTTGCAACATATCAAGAAAATGAAAATCCAAGAACATGGAAACATTAAAACTATGAAGAAACTGACAAGAAAGAACACAAAAAAACATGAACTTAGCACAGGAAGGCATGTATAACAAAGAATCCAGTAGCGCTACAAAAAAAACACAAACATAATGACAGCAATTAATTCATACCTAATGATAATTACACTGAATGGCAACAGATTAATGCACCAGTTAAGAGACAGAATGGCAGAAAAGATAAGAAAATAAGATCCTTCAATATTCTGTCTGCAAGAGACACACATTACACACAAAGACAAAAACAGACTAAAAGTTACAGGGTGGAAAAAAATAAACAAAGCTAATTGCAATAAAAAATAAGGAGTGGCAATATTAATCTCTGATAAGATGAACTTTAAGGTAAAAACTAGCATAAAAGATAAACGTGGACATTGTTGTTAAGTGCCATCGAGTCGATTCTGGACCATAATGAACCTGTATAGGGTTTCCAAGGAGCAGCTGGTGAGCTTGAATCACCGACTTTGCAGTTCAAACAACTTTGCAGTCTGATGCATTAGACTACAGTGGCTTACCAGGACTCCTAAATATGGACATTATCTCATGATTAAGGATCAGGTGAACAAGATGACAAAACCATAATAAATATTTATGATCCAAATGAGAGAGCTCCAAAATATATAAAGCAAACACTAGTAGATTTGAGGAAAGAAATAGACAAATCTTCAATATTAGTGGGAGATTTTAATACACCACCTTTGAAAAGGAATAGAACAACCAGAAAGAAACTCAACAAAGACACTGACAAACTAAATAACACAATCAGCCAACTTGATCTCATAGATGTGTACAGCGCATTCAAGCCATCAACAGCACAATATACATTTTTTTTTCAGTGCACATGGAATATTCTCCAAAATAGACCATGTGTTAGGCCACAAAATAAACCTCCATATATTTGCAAACATCAAAATACTACAAAGAATCTTCTCAGACCACAAAACTACAAAATTGGAAATCAACAATATGAAGACCAAAGAAATAAAATCAAATACATGGAAACTGAATAACACTCTGCTTAAAAACTAGTGAGTACTAGAAGAAATAAAATGTGAATTCACAAAGTTCCAAGGAACACATGAGAACAAAAACACAACATACCAAAATCTATGGGGCAAGGCAAAAGCATTGCTGAGAACACGTTATTGGAATAAATGCACACATCCAAAATGAAGAACGAAAATCAACACATTAACACATCATCTTCAACAACTAGAAACAGACCACCACAGTAAACCTAGTCAACAAAAGAAAATAAATAACAAAGTAAGGAAAGAGATAAATGAGATAGAAAATAGAAAAACTATAGAAAGACTCAATAGAACAAGAAGCTGGTTCTTCGATAGAATTAATGACATCAACAAACCATTGTCAAACCTAACAAAATAAAAAATGGAGAAGATGCAAATAACACACATAATAAATGACATAGGTGATGTCACAACAGAACCAATAGAAATAAAAAAGATAATAACAGAACATTATGAAGATTTGTACTCCAACAATTTTCAAAATCTAGAGGAGATGGACACATTTTAAGAAAAGCATGGCCTACCTAAACTTACACAGAGTGAAGTAGAAAACTTGAATCGAACTGTAACAAAGGAAGAAATTGATCAGGTCATCAAAAAATTCCCAATCAAAAAGCCCAGCTCTAGGAAGCTTCACTGGTGAGTTTTACCAAACATTCAGGGAAGAGCTGTCAACAATTCTACTCAAATTATTCCAGAATACAGAAGAGGATGGAAAACTTCCTAATACATTCTATGAAGCAATCATAACCCTCAGACACAGCTAGGGAAAGACATCACCAAAAAAAGGAAATTATAGATCAATATCCCTCATGAACATAGATGCAAAAATTCTCAACAAAATCTTATCCAACATAATACAACAACACATCAAAAAATAATATATCATGAGCAAATGGGATTATACCAGGGAGGCAAGCATGGGTCAACATTAGAAAAGCAATCAATGTAACATACCATATAAATTTTAAAAAAGGAAAAAAAAAAAAAAACACATGATCATATCAATTGATGCAGAAAAGGCATTTGACAAAATCCAACATCCATTCCTGATAAAAACAGTACACAAAGAAGGAACTGAAGGGAAATTCCTCAACACAATTAAGAGCTTATATACAAAAACAACAGCCAACATCACTTTCAATAGAGAGAAACTGAAAGCCATCCCTTTGTGTACTGGAACCAAACAAGGATGCCCTTTATCAACACTTCTATTCACTGTCATGTTGGAAATATTAGCTAGAGCTATAAGGTAAGATAGGGAAATTAAAGGCAACCATCTTGGCAAAGAGGAAGGAAAGCTTTCTTTATTTACAGATGATATGATCCTATACATAGAAAATACCCAAAACTCAGCAAAAAACTACTGGAACTCATTGGAAGAGTCAGCAAAGTGGCAGGATACAAGATCAACGTACAAAAATCAGTTGCATTCTTCTATATTAATAATGACAACACTGAAAAGGAATTAGGAAAGCATTACTATTTACAGTAGCTGTACAAAGGATGAAATATTTAGAAATAAATATAACCAGAGAAACAAAGGACCTATACAAAGAAAACTACAAAATATTACTACAAGAAGCCAAAAGAGGCTTGCAAAAATGGAAGAATATATCATTCTCCTGGATAGGAAGACTTAACATTGTGATTTTAGTTTAAGGATGTGCAGGGAAAAGTAGTGAGTGTCCCCACTGAATAGTTTTCATCTTGTCTAGATAGGTCTTGTGAAAAGAGATGGATGGGGATAAGATTCTTATGATTCAATAATGAGTGACTGTTATCATGACTAATTGTGACTGTCACAACTGTAAAGGAAGAAGTTTTGTAACAAGAATGGGGGAGTAGTTAATCTTACAGTCAAGAAACAGAAGACTCTGGGAACATCAAGGGAGAAGAGCACAAGCAGAATGCAGGGTCCTATCAAGAGAAGCAGAGATGGAGGCAGAGGTGAGGATATGGCGAGAGGGAGCATCTGAGGGCTCAGAATTCATGGAAAGAGAGGGACTAGGTGCTGGCAGCCAGGAGGCAGGCTTGCAGAATAAGCCCATTGGTTGTTTAAATTATATGTCCATGAATGTTTTTGTGTATACCCCATCCCCCAAAAAACCAGAGGTACTAGAAGCAAATACTGTTGAATGATGATGCACAGAGGAGATTGTAATCATTGCAATGAAACTTAAGGAAAAAAAAAGGGAATAGGAAAATGGTTAAATTGTTAATATAGTATAAGTAACAGTTTTAGGGGTAATATCAGGATTCAGTTCTACACAATCTATATATATGATTTTGTTTTGTTTTGTTTTGTTTTGTTTCTTTGCATTCATAATTACTCGTGATTGGATATGAAAGTTGGAAATAAAGGAAGGTTAGTTGTTGGAAAACAGAGCATTGGTGATAGAAACTAAGCTGGAAAGACAAGACAGAATTTTGCAAAATCAATGACTTTTTCATTGCAAATACATTTTTAACAGAATCAGTGTAGCTATACATTGTAAGTTACCTGATGGAATATCTAGGAAACAAATAGACTACATAATTATTCAGAATAAAGCCAGTGGATGACTGCTCACATGCAAGTTCAAGTTGAACATGAAGATAATTTAAACAAGTCCATGCAAGCCAAAGTACAACCTTCAGTACATTCCATGTGAATTTAGAGAATATCTCAAAAATACATTTAACTTATTGAACACTAATGACCAAAGACCAGATGAGTTGTGGATGGCATGAAGAACATTATACATCAAGAAGGCAAAAGGGCATTAAAAAGCCAGAAAGAAAAAGAAAAGACAGAAATAGATATGGACTCTGAAACTGGCTTTTGAATGTAGAGTAGCTAAGGCAAATGGGAGGAATGATGAAGGAAAAAGAACTGAGAAGAAAATTTTAAAGAACTGCTCAAGAAGAAAATGTATTATAATGAAATATGTAGAGACCTGGTGATAAAACAAACAAACAAACAAACAAATAAACAAACACAAATCAAAGGAAAGGACATGCTCCGCATTTCTCAAGGTGAAAGAACTAAAGAAAAAAAGCCAAGCCTTGTGCTACAATATTGAAGGATTATATGGGAAATATAATGAATGACATATGAACATCAAAAGAAATTGGAAGGAATACACAGAGTCACCATATTAAAATAATTGGTTAACATTCAACCATTTAAGAAGGTAGTATGTGACCATGAACTGATGGCATTGAAGCAATTGAAGCATGAAGTCCAAGTTGTACTGAAGACACTGGCAAAAAAGCAAGACTCCAGGAACTGACGGAATACCAACTGAAATGTTTCACTAAAGGGTTGTAGCACTGAAGGTATTCATTCCACTATGCTAAGACACTTGGAAGACAGCTACCTGATCAAGTTACTGAAGGAGATATATATTTGTGCTCACTCCAAAGAAAGGCAATCCAATGGAATGTGGAAATTATTAATAAAACATTAATTTCTTTTTGAAAGATCAGCCTGAGGTTGGCCCTTATGAGGTGGAGATTAAAGACATCCCAAGTGTCCAACTTTTCTAAAGTGATATAATAAACCTAACCTGATAATCAGTATTCTCCCTCATATCCCAAGGTTCCAAAATTCATTGCAACATCACAAAGAACTCATGAGCTGTCAAGGAAATGGCTCACACAGTTGTGGAAGCTTGCAAGTCCCAAATCCACAGTTCAAATGTGCACCTGGTGGATTCTCCTCACTTAAACTTCAACTGACTGTTGACTCAACAAGGCTGAGAAAGCTCATTAATCAGGGCCAGCTGCTGGCTCAAGTTCCAAGAAATGGAGATCAGATGGAGGCAAGTCTGGTTAGTAAACCAAAAGAATACACTGCTCTTTTGTATCACCAAGAAGGTTCATTTTATATCCAGCCTGAAGGCAAAATGGACCAAGCTCCTCATTATATTTCCAAGTAAATTGCAATCACAATTAACAGTCAATGTTAACAATCACTCACAACTGAACCATGTCATTCTACCAGCACCCTCCTTCACCTTCACTTTCCCAGACCCATTAGGAAAAATTCACTTAGTGGGAGTTACAAAGGCATGGCTAAAAGGAACATAATAATAATTCACTGTACTGCAATTGAACTATATAATTAGTATAACACAGAAGTAAAATTTTGCTGATGATAATACAAAACATATACATCAGTACAGACAGAAAAGTGTCAGACATTCAAGTCAGATGCAGAAGACAAATTGCAATGAAAGATATCATTGTTGATGGCAGATGGAACTTGGATGGAAGCAGAGAATGCTAGAAAGATATTTACCTGTGATTTATTGCCTATGCAAATTTATTAACCTTTGTGGATCATAACAAATTATGGATAACATAGCAAAGAATGGAAGTTTCAGAAAACTTAAGTGTGCTCATGAAGAATCTGTACATAGACCAAGAAGCAGTCTTGTGACGAGAACAAGGGGATTCTGTGTAGTTTCAAATCAGGGAAAGTGTATGTCAGGGTTGTATAATCACACATACTTATTCATTCTGTATGCTGAACAAATACTCTAAAAAACTAGACTATCTGAAAAACAAACAAACAAACAAACAAACACAGCACCTGAATTGAACAGTCTACCATTTACAGAAGATGAAAGTGAAGAGGACTTGAAACACTTGATGATAATGATGAAGATCAAAATTTCCAGTCTTCAGTATGAATTATACCTCAACACAAATAAAAGAAAACCCTCACAAATGGACCAAAAAGCAACATCATGATAAATGGAGAAAATATCTACGTGAAGGATTCCATTGTAATCGGAACCACAATCACTGCTCATGAAAGCAACAATGAAGAAATCAAATCTGCTGCAAATGACCTGCTTAAAGTATTAAAAGGAAAGGGGTCAATTTCAGGACAAAGGTGTACTTGACACCAAGCCATGGTATCTACAATTGCCTTATATGCAATGGAAAGCTGGACTATAATTAAGGATGGCTGGAAGTTCCTAAATAAGAATTTATACCTTTGAATTAGGGTGTTGGTAGAAGATAATGAATAGTCCATGATTTAGGAGTTGGACTGCTAACTGCAGCATTGGTGATTGCTCTGCAGGAAAAAAGATGAGACTGTCCACTCCCCTAAGGATTTAAAATATTGTAAACCCTACACATGATCAATATGGATCAGAATGGGCTCGATGGCATGGGTTTACATTTTGGTTTTGGTCATAAGAATGAACAAATCTATCTTGAAAGAAGTTCAGCCAGAAAGCTCTTTAGAATCAAGGTTGGCAAGACTTTGTCTCATATGCTTTGGATAGGTTTTCAGAAGGTACCAGTCCCTGGAGAAGGACATCATACCTGGTAATAAAAAATACATACAGTGAGTGCAAAAATGAGCTCAAACAGTAATTTTGCTCAAACAAAAATGGCTGTGAGAATGGTACAGGACGAGGCAATAGTATTTAATGAATGAATATTTCCATTCTGTTGTACATAGGGTCCCAGTGTGTTACACCTGACTCCACAGCACCTAACAACAAGCAGATCTGTGTTCATGAAAGTGTTTCAAGCTATAACTAAATATGTAAGTCATCAATGTTTGGAGAGTGTTTCAAACTATGACATTAGACAAAATGGCCAAGCAAATGCAAGGGAATAGAACAAAATAAGAGTTCCACAGGGCTAAGCCCTGTGGTACTCTAATATTCAGAAATCAGGGTAATGTAGAGCAACTAGGAAACAAGATGGAGAACGTGCAATCAGGAAAGTAGAAAAAAAAGGTAGAATACTAGAGCATAATGAAGATTATCTTTCGACGAAAATGGTCCAGCAAGATAAAGACTGAGTGTTGACCTCTGTATTTAGCAGCATAAAGTCATTGGTTACCTCGAAAAGAACAGTTTCAGTAAACAGGTGAAGGAAGTTGTAACAGTTTGAAGTAAATTCATGGAAAAAAAAATGCAGGAAGTGAAGTGGAGAAAGCTAGTGTGAATCACTTGTTCGTAGAGTTTTTCTATAAAAGGAAAGAGGAGAGCTAACTGGAAGATAAAGGAGGAAATGAAGTAGAGAGTCGATTTAAAAATGAAAGCGTTACTAATATGTGTGACTATGGATGGGTAGTTTTAAGGAGCTCTGGTAGAATAACAGTTACAAGTGGGGCTGCCAACCTCAAGGTCAGCAGTTCAAAACTACCAGTCGTTCTGTGTGAGAAGATGAGGCTTTCTGCTCCCATAAAGATTTACAGCCTCAGAAATCCTATACAGGGTCACTATGAGTTGGAACCGACTCCATGGCACACCACCACCACCACCATAGAGTTACTCAAAAGTTGAATAATTTATCCATCTCTTTTATATTAACATATCTCAAAAGTACTAAATGCATATTTATGATTAAAATTGTTCTTGTATAAAATGTTAAAGATATTTGTTTTTAAGGAAAGATTAACTATTATAAGTTATTCATTGAAAATTGTGTTAACTTATGAAAATATGACTTAATAGATTCATATCTTGTCTATATACATATTTTGAAGTTGCTTTAAATTATTCCTTTCTTAAGACTACAAAACTTCTATGATACCTACAATGACTAATATTCTAAATGCTTATGAAACTTCTTAAATACTTAGTAGCTGAAAATGTACTTTATCTCTCAATAAAATAGTAGTTAGTTTAATATAAATGATATTCTAAAATGAAACTCAAATAGTATCTTTATGGCATAGATAAAGACAGGATTTGGATTCTTAAATTAAATTTTGACTCCGGGAAATACGTCATCTTCCAAATAGTAAACATATTTACCCTGTAAATAAAATTTCCTTAATATCCTACTCAGTAACAAGAAGCAAAAAAAAATTGTGAAATATCTTTATACTGCTTTACAATTGCTAAAAAAAAAAAAAAATGCTAACAATAGTAAGTGTCAAAGTCTTGTGAAGAAATTATCTTTCTCAATGTTGGATGGAATATGTAAAAAGTACAGTCACTCTGGAAAGTGACGTGATAGTTTCCAGGAAAGTTTTACACATATTTTCATATAACCTAGTTATCACATTCTTGAGTTTTTACCCTAGGAAAATGAAAACCTATATCCATACAAAAACTTTGATTTGAGTATTTTAGCATTCCTTCCATTGGTGAATGAATAGAAAAGCTAGTATATCTACACAATGGAATGTTGTTAATTGCCATCAATTTGATAGCAACTCACAGCAGCCAGAGGAGGGATCTGTGAGTATGAACTGCCTACCTTGTGATATCAGGACTCCATACAATGGAATACTACTCTGCAAATGAATGGAGTGAAGTCTATAAAAGGAATAGATTGTTGATACCTGCAACAACATGAATGTGTTTCAAGTCACTTTGCTAAATATGTTCTAAAAAAGGTTATATATACTAAATAATTCCATTTGTGTAACTGTCTCAAAATGCCAAAATTGTAGCAATAAAGAGCAAATCAGTAGTTATTACATCATGGGGAAAATGGGAATATCTTTGTGGGGTTGAATAATTCAGTATATTGGTTTTAGCAGTGGTTACCTAAATTTCACAGAAACATAAAAACAAAATGTGTGTAAAAACTAATACAATCTAAGTAAGTTTGTAGTTGATAAATAGTATTAAATCAATTCCAATTCCTGCTCTGAGGCAGTATTATGGTTTTTATAAAATGTTATCACTGGGAAAAGGGTACATGGTTACTCTATAGTATGTTTTACAACTTCTTCTGAGTCTTAAATACTTTAAAAATAAAAAGTTTAAATGCATATAGACAAAAAATAAAGTATATAAATTTGTAGGATATTGAGTCAATGTAAATGCTCAAGTTGCTGCCATCTCTAAAATAATTTTCTTGAAAATAATGGAGAAAGAATGTTGTTCTATAGTTGGCTACAGGTGTTTGTTTTTGTTTTAAAATCAGAAAACTAACAGCTTTTTTTAAGCATCCAAATTGTCATAGTGCTGACTCTTCAGTTTACATGGCATCAGGAACATTAAAGCTCACGTAATTGCTAAACATAAACACACATTGTACATCAAGGCCAAGAGGATTCATGTCTTGAGCAATTTAGAGAACAATAATGCTTAGAGAGATTAAGAGATTTACTGTAACCCATTTGGAAGCCAAATATTTAAAGGACAACACATTTCTTTATTTAAAAATCCAACAGAAGTTTGTATAACTTGTAAAGAAAAACAAAATAGGACATAAGAAAATTAAAGTTATTTATTTGGATGCTTGATGTACAAATAAAAATACTCACCAGTGTTTCATGGAATGGTAAAGTTATATTCCTTCTAAAGCAGTATTTAATAATTTAAAAACTGAAAACGAAAATCAACAAAGAAAAAAACATATCCATTGTAGGAACTTTCGGAGATTCTCCCCTTTCTTCCAGTGCTGTCAAAACAATTTTGTTTCATAGTAACCCTATGAGACATGGCAGAACTGTTCCAGAAGACAGGAAATAATTAAAGAAGCAGAATGACACATCATGGAGCAACTGGTAGATTTGAACCACTGCCATTTGTATTAGCATCAGAGCCTTTAAGTACTATGCCACCAAGATTCCTTTTCTGAGATTAAGGAGGCAGATTCTCAATTGTTTGCCTCAGTAAAAGAAGAACACTGTTATGGAAAAGAGAAAAAATACTTGTAACTCAACAAGGTGAATCTTAGACCTAGAAAATCTCTATCTGTGGTGGGACTAGCAGTAGTTCACTGTCCTATTGTTCACCTCTTGGTAGCAAGAACGAGATTGGGAATTAAACATATTGCCCTAGAACAGGTGAACAGGAGGAGGGTATCACATGAAGGAAACAGAAGTTATAACTTGTGTTGGGTAAATACTCTGTACCAATACTTCCTGCATGTTGTCTCCTAAAATTGCAGTGACTCCATTAAGTTGTTACTCATTTATCAAAGTTATAGCTGAGAAAACTAAGGCTTTGACATATTAAATACCTTGTTCAAGGACACACAATTAGTAAAGTAAAATTCAGGTTTCTGGACCCCCAAACTGGTACTTTTTGCCTTGTTGAATTGTATTGCTTGTTAAGCAAATGGGCAGGACTACTGGTGTGGCCCTGCAAGATGTGCTGGATTTCAAGGTCAGTTTGAACCACAAGGTCAGTGGCTCAAATCCACCAACTGCTCCTTGCAAACCCTATACAGAGTTGCTATGAGGCAGAACCAACTTCACAGGACTTAACAACAACAGCAAGTAAAGAGGTAAGCACTGAACTGAATGAAAGGATGGCAATCAAATACACCTTGGAGGACAGGTCTGGCAATCTGCATCTAAAAGGTCAAAGCCTTGAAAACCCTACAGAGTAGTTAGTTCCACACTGTACACACGGGTGACCAGGAGTTGACACTGAATCAATAGTAACTAGCTACAATGAAGCATAGAATAAGACATTGACTGACTACATCTTAACATATCTACATAGCTCATAGTTGAAATGATAGTCAATTTTACAGATAGTTAAAAAGAATCATCAACTTGTGACAGCTTATTTAGAGTAACTGAAACATGAGAAAACTGCAATTCTCAGGCACACACACACAGATTTCCAGTTTGAAGGAACCTTGGAAAAAATCCAAGCCTACCACAGGAGACAATTCTATTTTTGGTAATGTTCAGTCCACAGGATTATTGTTTCCTTTTTTTTTTACTTTGGCAATTAGAAACACAAGAACTTACAAATATAATGAGTTTGATTCTTTGAGTTTCAATTCAAAGTCAACAACTTTCTTTTATTTTTATGTTTTCTAATCTCCATAGCTATTTTCCTTAAAGTATGAAAAGGTCAAATTGAAATTAATGGTGTATAATAAAGTCTAAAGTGGAAATCAAATCAAAC
>NW_006408548.1:21609291-21627868 GCF_000296735.1 Chrysochloris asiatica | reverse complement strand
TTTCCGAGGAACAGCTGGTAAGCATGAACTGCCGACTTTGTAGTTCAAACAGCTTTGCAGTCTGGCACATTAACTAACAGCACCACACCAGGGCACCCATATATACACATATATAAAATGTGTTGTTGTTGTTAAGTGCTGTGGAGTTGGTTCTGACTCAGAGCAACCCTGAATAAAGTTTCTGAAGAGTGGCTGGTATAGATAATGCTCAGATATATCGTTATTGTTAGATGCCATAGAGTTGGTACCAACTTATAGCAACCCTATGCACAGCAAAACGTAACACTGCGTGGTCCTGGGTCAGGCTTACAATGTTGCCACACTTGAGCCATTGATGCTGCCACTTTGCCAATCCATATATCTGGGGTCTTCCTCTTTTTCTCTGACCTTCCATCTTACCAAATATAATATCCTTCTCCAGAAACTGGTTCCTCCTGACAATATGTCTGAAGTTTGGCCATCCTGGCCTCCAAGGAGCGCTTTGGCTGCACTTCTTCCAACACAGAGATCTGTTTGCACTTTTGGCAGCCCATGGCACTGCCAACATTCTCCTCCAACACCATAACTCAAAAGCATCAATTCTTTTACGGTCTTCCTTATTCACTGTCCAGCTTTCACATGCATATGAGGTTATTGAAAATACCATGGCTTGTGTCAGGCACAACTTAATCAGACATAGTATATATGTATATATTTTATATGCATATGTGTGCATTATATATTTCTTTTCACTTTATTACTTACATTTTTATTTATGGTTTTTGTTTGATTCAGCAACTCCTCTCTCCATTGACTCACTGATCTAAGACTCTGATTTGTAAGAATTGTTCCAATAGGATGCCTTGCTATAGAGCAGATTTCAGTCAATGGAGAGACCCACCAGGAAATGGGCTCAGGGAAGATGAGTAGGGTCTCTGAAGTCAATGGCATGGTAGTATTTACTTCCCAACAAGTCATTTGGATTGGGCTGTATCACTAGACTGAAGGGCACAACTTCTCTCAAGATAGCCTTCTCTATTATTTTTATTTTCCCTCTGAGTCACAAGGCTTTCTGCCCTTCCCCTTGAGGACAACGGGTGGTAGCCACTCTATTATTAGCAGTCCCAAGATACTGGACTATTTCCGGGATTTCCCTTTTGACTGTCCACACATTTGAGCATGTCTTTTGCTTCTTCTATGGCAATGAAATGGACTCCTGATGTGACGTCGTAGGATCAGCATTGGACTGCAAACCACAAGGTCAGAAGTTATTTTGGTGATGAAGATTTAAAGAGAAAATAAGCTTTGATGTAATAATGTAATAAGTGCTTACAAAATTGAATAAAATCAATAATTTAAGAAACCTGAGTGTTTTGTTGAAACTAGAATGTAAATTGACAGGCAAAATTCATGTGTTGCTGATAATGTAGTCATCAGCACTTTTAGAACAAATGTGAGTTATTGAGTAAGTTTCTTAGCTCCTTTTACCCAACTACCTCATTTTAAAAACGGAGTTAATAACACTTGTTTTGTATAATTGTTGATTGGGGATCAGTAGATGATATATGAAAACAATATGTAACCATTGCCGGCAAATTGATTGTGATTCATGGTGACCGCATGTGTTACAAACTAGATCTGTCCCATGTATTTTTCTTGGCTGTAATCTTACAAAAGCATTTTACTAGAATTTTCTTCATGTTAGTAGTAGAACACAAAATCTTTGTGCCCTGCAGGGAGTCCAAATATTAAATACTAGTTCCTATATTATTCCTTATTGATGTCTCCTCATATTTTCTTTTTCAAGCTCCCTCATATTGTAAGATACAGAAAGCATTACTTGTGTGGAGTCCCAGTAAGCCAGCTCAGAGGTGATCTGTATCTAGGTGGTAGACTAGGGAGTACTCTGGAGATGCGAGGTGCAAAGGAGACAGGACCGAGTAGAGACAGGGCAAAACTAGTGTGACTGAACTTCAACAGAGGCCTATGCAAATCTGAAGCTAGAATGACCTTTAGAAAATGTCTACCTACTTGTGAGGCAAGGGATTGGGACTTTGTACCCAGAACTAACCACCTACTGCATAAAGGCAGCCCCTAGGATAGAAGCTCATGAGAAGTAGCTCCCTCACAATGGTCAAGTGGTAATAATATAGTCCACAATGACAATGTTCTCCATTCTACTTTGGTGAGTAACAACCGGGGT
Organism: Chrysochloris asiatica; assembly: GCF_000296735.1. Classification (NCBI taxonomy): domain Eukaryota; kingdom Metazoa; phylum Chordata; class Mammalia; order Afrosoricida; family Chrysochloridae; genus Chrysochloris; species Chrysochloris asiatica. Next base: position 21,625,686 of record NW_006408548.1, on the reverse strand, counting down.
CTTAAAATCTCATTGGCAGCTATCTCAGGTGCAACTATTGCTCTCTCCATATTCAGAAGAAAGAAGAATGAACACTGCAGATGCTTGGCTCAACTAATCAATGGACCAATGGAACAGATGACCATCAGTCACCATGACTCTGAGACCAGAAGAAGTAGATGGTGCCCGGCTACCACTACCCACTGCTCTCAAAGTGATCTCATTAGAAGTTCCCAGATAGAGTGGGGGAATATATGAAACAAAACTCAAATTATTTTATGAAAAAGACTGAGATTACTGGTCAGAAAGAGACAGGAGGAACCTGAGACTATGAACCTCTACCATTCTTCAGGTCTGAAACAGTACTAATCTTGGGGCCAAATTTTCAGTTAAGCAGTTAGTAGGTATGCTCACCATGAAGTAGTCAATCATTCAAAACCAAAAGGGCAGTGTTTATCAAAGAACAAAGTTGAGAAGGGAAGGGAAGGAATGTGGAATGGACACAGGAATCACAGGGTGGCAGTGGGGTAACTGCTGTTGAATAGAGGAGATTGCAATCATTGAGATGAAACAAAGCATATGATTTGTTGAATGTAAAATGAAATATCTTTTCTGTAAACCTTCAGTCAATTCACAGTAAAACATTAAAAATAAATAAATAAATAAATAAAATGTACCACCCTTCAGCTGAGAACAATGCCTGGGGAAGAACACAGAAAGTTACATCCCAAAACAGTACGAGGGACATTGGAGGATCAAGACATCATTCACTCTAAGTGGGGAACATGCATTACTCTGTAACTTTTCTTCTGCAAAGACTGTATCACAGTAAGAAAGTGAAGTCTTACCTATGGCAGCAACAGCCTCGTTCTTATTTATCATATGGCGTGCATATTTTCACTGTGATTTTCTGAAGATCATTTTCCCTAATAAGTTTGTTGACATAAGAAAGGTTATAGCTTGCTCAGAAATACAGAAACCATATTTTAGGTATATGCTGGTGCTCTCTCTTATTAATTCCTGTTCTTAGTAGTGTATATTAACATATGCCTTGAGGCATGCAATTATACAACGTTCTACAATCATTCAGCATGGAAATGATAATAATTTCTATTTACACAATCTGGAATGCATGAAACTAAGTCCTATGTCTTGCATACTTAAAATACATAAAAAGTAGAATTCATTTGGCAAAATTATTGTCATAATTATGTTTTGGTAATACTGATATGCAGGAGTCCTGGTGTGGCACTATAATATAACCACTGGACTGCCTACCATAAATTGGCCGATCAAATTCACCAGCCACTCCTCAGAAAGCCTATACGGGTCACTAAGAGTCAGAACCCATTTGGAGGCACCTAACAACAACATTATTCAATTCATGTGTAAAGACAAAGGAGCATGTTTTTCAAGGTTTTTGAAGGCTATAAGAAGGGGAGAGGCCACATTATCAACTACAATATATCTGAGCATGAGTTTCTTTTGAAGGGTGAAACCACTATGGCCTTTCCCCCTGAGCTAAAGTCACACTAAGTGGAACATTTGTTTTCATTTCTATAGTTGCATAACCATTAAAACATACACCACATGACACATCCTACCAACCTCTCCCTCCCCACACCCACTCCAGTGTAATGATTAATGGTGGTTAATGCTATATGTTAACCTGGCTAGGCTGTAATGCTTATGTGTGATCTGATATATGGGGAGTTGCCTTAGGGTGTGACCTGCATTCATTATATGTATGGATCTACATTCAATTTATATGCGTGACCTGGCAAAGCTCATTTTCTCTCTCTCTTATTCTTGCTCAGTTCTGATTCTGACTCATCATTATCTGACCTCCAGTTATTGGGACATGAGCCAGAATTTGACATGCTGATTTTGAGATGTGTCAGTTTCCATAAGCCCATGAGTCAGCACCTGCTTATTTTGGGTTCATCAATACCTGTCATCACTTGAGTCAGGAGAAGCCTCCAACCTGACACCTGACCCACAGATTTGGAAGTTACCATCCTCGACAACTGCATGATCCATTACCTTGAAATAAATCTCTCACTCCCTATCTGTCCACTTGTAATTATATTTAGATATAGAATACATTTCACTGGTTTTTCTCCTGTAGAGAATCCATCCTAAGATACCACACCAGCCCCACTTCCAAGTTGCACACTATCAGTAAAGTCATATGCAAACATAGACCTCATGTGGTAGTATGAGGGGCAATAAGGCATAGGGATTGCTTTTATTAAAAAGAAGGATGCTCGCCTCTTGTCAAACCTTTGTCTGATGATCATGAAGAGGCAGTGATTCTCTCAAAGCATGATTATAGGAATTTATAAGTTGAAAAGTGATGTGTGACTTGAGGTGAATGCAGTCATGGGAAGGAAAACATGCTGAAGAAAAGAAAGAGGGGTTCTAAATGGTCATTCAGGGAGGACATAAAAATAAAGCTTCTAATATTCCAATAAATATAAAAAAGAAAACGGATGCCTTAAATAGACTAAGAACAAAAGGTGGATTTTTTTAACAATCCTGAGTTTGATATGGTTTTGATATTGTTGTTGTTGTTAGGTGCCATTGAGTCCATACCAACCAATGCATAGTGATCCTATGAACAAAAGAATGAAACACTGCCCAGTCCTGAGCCAACCTCACAATCACTGCTGTGCCTGAGCCCATCGCTTCACCACTGTGCCAATCCATTTTGTTGGGGATCTTATTTTTTTAATGTCCTCCCTGAATGACTATTTAGAAACCCCTCTTCCTTTTCATTAGCATGTTTTTCTTCCCACAGTTAATTTGAACTCAGGCTACACATCACTTTTCAACTGACAGATTCCTATAATCATGCTTTCAGAGAATTGCTTCCTCTTCATGACCATCACGCAAAGGTTTGACCTAAGGCAAGCACCCTTCTTTCTAATAAAAGCTATCCTCATGCTTTATTTCCCATAATGGTACCACATGAGGTGAGGTCTAATGTTTTGATAGCATATTTTATTTTTTATGATGAATTAAAACAAACAATCAAGCTTTCTGTGTTGTCCGGATTCTGTCTATCTGATTACAACCTGCTCATATAATACTAAATTGATATTGATCTCAAAAAGGAAGCAGTCAATGAATGCTTTCCCTGGATTATTCTCATAGTAAATATTTGTTTGCATTCCAACTTACAAATTTTTACTGATCATGTCTGGTAGTATTTGTTGTTAAGTGCCATCAAATTGTTTATTCTAAAAGTGTTAGTATTTAATATGAATTTGTTTTGTTTTTCTAACTCTGAGATCAAGAATAGAAAGTAGTCTTCCTCCTGATCATTAGGTTGTTGATTAAATACTCATGACTTCTGCCATGTTTCTTAGTGTGTGTGAGTATTATACTTCTCTCCCTAGGAGAAGGTCCTGTTCCTGAAGTTCAGTCAATATTGAACCATACTGAATTCTTGATAGCTATTCCCTCAACCCCACCCTAACCACAAAAGCTAGGGTCCTTAGAAAGTTAATTTAACTATCAATAACTTTTAAACAGTTGTCTACCCTACTTTAAATATCATCACTCTATGTTTATGCTTTCCGTTTCACTGAATGCACCAGATCAAATATCCTTAGATAAAAATACAGTGCAGATTAAAGGCAAATTCACCATACTTTCTTGAACAGTGTAATTGCCTCTTCTAACTTTAGAATCATCCCTAATTTCTAGTTAGTCCCCCAGAATTGACCACCCAATCCAGCCATTCCTGGCTTCTCTCTTTCCCATGTTTATTTGCTCTGAATTCTAATTCCAAACCAAATGAAAATAGCCTAAGACAAGGGCTCCTATTAATTTATGCTTGTTTCAGTCACCTATTTACAACATAATGATACTAAAAGATAAATAAAGAGCACGAGAAAGCAATAATTTGAGTAGAAAATACAACAATAGATATTTAATTAAACACTGTATTGATCAATTGTTATTTGTTGTGGCATTGGTTCCAACTCATGTTTTTTTGTTGTTTTGAAGTGCCATCAAGTCAGGTCCAACTCATAGCCAACCCTGCACAGGCTTTCCAAGGAGCAGCAGGTGGGTTTGAACTGCCCACCTTGTGGTTCACAGTCCAATGCTGATCCTACAGCACCACACCAATATGATAGTTCATATGGATCAAAATATTAATGCTAATTTAGAAATATACAAATCTTGTTAAAAGAGATTATAGAATAAATCCCATTAAATTCAAACAAAAATAAAACAGAATTTACATTGTACTTTTTCTCCCTGAGAAAGGAAAGTCACAGTTTGCAAATACTATTCATATTGGGAGACAATAGAAGTTAGAAGTGCAAATATTTGAATCAACAAGATATAATTTTGATTGCCAGTTTGACACTGTAATTGTTTTGTGACCTTCAGCACATTACTCAATATTATTCAATCTATATTAGCTCTAATTTCTATAACTCTAACTGGAAGATGACAATGTCTCTCATATTACTTAGGAGGAATAAAGAAACAAGAAAATACACATAAAAGATTTGGTGGAAAATTAACATACAATAAGAACACTAATATGGTTATTTTAAAATATTCAATTCTCATTCCTGGTACCTTGGTTTTAAAGTCTTCAGTCACAATACATTTTCATAGGGCTAATTCTGATTTGAGTTTTTAAAAAAGCATGTCTTTTATTCTAGTTTCTTTATACAATTATATTTATTGCTTCTCCAAAAGAAATTTTATACTATCAAGAAAGGTCAAATAAAATAGGAAACCTTAGACCATCACTTCCAACAATGCAAACTAAAGAACAAATAACTTAGAATTGAATAATACTATACTTTATGATTTTATCATAGGATAATGATAACAGATTTTCCTTAGAATGTTCAAAGTAGAGACTGGAGTGTACATATTCTTACACCAAACTGAATAAGTACATACAATTTACTAGTCTATCTTATGTCTATATAATTGAATCTCAATTACTTTCTGGTAAATTTTTTATGTTATATCACCTCAATAAATAAAATTTCTGTTTAACTAACTGCCATACATTAGAAGCAGAACTAGTGTACCCCTTCCATTAGATTATTCCAAATCATTCATACTATAAAAAACACTCAAAGCATGGTAGAAGTAATTTATATTTTAAAAAAAGATTTTTTCTCATTGCATGAAGCAAAATCTATATCTATCTGTCTGTTTGTCTATCAATCCATATGTATGTGTATATAGATTTATCTTCATGAAGTCAAAATTTATAATTAATTAAAGACCATTCTCACTCTTAAACATCATAAAAACATAAAGTAAATGTTACTAATTACACCTGAAATGTTCATCTTGAATACAACATGGTAACTCTTTCTAATTGCTAAGGAGTCTATCCTCATCCCCTTCACCTCTCCAAGGTTTATCTTAAAACCTACCATTTGTTTCCAAAGGCATTTAAAAGAAACTGTTTGTTCATAAATTCAAACTGTACTTTTTCTTTCAAGTTTTTATTGTGAATTGAGTGATAGTTTATACAGAAGAACATCAGCTTTACACTCATCCTATCGTATTTTGTTTCATCACAATGATTACAATCCCATGCATTATCATTCAACAGTTTTGCTTCTATTACCTCTCCCTCTTTTTAATTTTTTTTGGATGGACACCAGAACACTCAGGATTATATAATCATTCAAATGACCAAAGGGCATACCCTGCAAGCCTGCCCCCTAGCCACCAGTACATAGACCCTCTCCTTCTATGAGTCGAGTCTCCAGCCGCTCCATCTCTCCACATCATCATCTCTGCCAACATGTACTTTTAAAATGTGGTCTAGAGTGATTACACAGGCTGGGAATTTTCACCCAAAAATGTAAGTGATTTATCATCACAAATATATCATATTTCATTGATTCAAACACCTACTGAAAAAAATGTAATTTGTCAATATTATCTAAAACTTTATTAACTAGTCAGTCTCCCTTCAATAAAAGCAATAAGAATAATAACCACCATCACAACAACATTGTTTCAAACACAGTGTGAAAGTATGTCTATTTCCAAACAACTATATTTAAAACAAACACCAAGTAACGAACACTAATGCCAAGGCTCTCTACCTATAGCAAAGTTTCTGGTGACTCATGATAACAAGCATAATAAATTCAAATATATACACTATACAACACCTGCATCCCCCTCCCCTCCAAAAAAGAACTGTAAGTAGTGATTTATTGTAATAGACCATTTTGGCAAACTCTTATTCAATGTTTCTTTCCTGCCTTTTATCTCCACATTTGCACAAATAACTTAAGATGATGAAGTAAAATTGAGCATATATTTTTAGAAAAACTTACCATTGTCATTTTTCATCAACCCATTGCTGAGTTGCTTTAATCTCTTTTGGTGAGACTTGCCATTGTAGTGGATTTGTGCTTGAGCAGCTGAATTCAGTTGAATGTTACACACACTGCACAAAGTGAAGTTGGTATGTTTCTTCTCTCTTTCTGGTTTTTCTTCAAAGTCATCAGGTAGTAATTCAGTCTCACTCTCCCCATCCTGTGCACACGTGAAATCTGAGAGTGAAAAGAAAGTTGTGACCAGGCAGATAAAGATTTCTGGATTGCTTCATATTTATTAAATTTAGTAGCAAATGATGATCGCTTCAGATATTTAGATTTAACATATCCGATTCCTCTTATTTTAATAGGTTGCTGTCATACTATCTAAATGTAGACAAACCTTATAATGGGAGACAAGTGTAAAACATTTAAAGCATTTATTTTGTGGCCAACAGAATGTTAAGAGCCCAGCAATTGCTAAGCACACATTTTCTCCCCTTAATACCTGTAACAAAAGAATAGGCAGTGCAGGTTTCTCTGCATCATACCTGAGGAAATGAAAGTTTAGCTTGGTTAAATAAAATGCATAAAATCACTCACTATTAAGTGGCATATTTCTGATAAGCATTAGGTTTTATTTATTTCAGAATTCAAGTTCTTAATCATCATTTTCTCTAATCAAGTTCTCTAACACATTGTATTACTTTCCCTTTGATCCAGCTAAAGATAATTCCCTTATTTTTGTATTTTTTACTACTAAGCAAACTGACTCATGCACATGTGACTTGACATATCTTAAACATGCAAAAATAACCATTCTAACACCTAAAATTTTATATTTTAAACTATAAAAGAATTCCTAAAAAGAAAAGAATACTTCATAATCAGCAAACAAAAGAGTATCACTAATCTATCACTTATATTGGGAAATCTCTCCATTTTTTGGAGAAATAAAATAAATGTCTTGAATACTCAAACTAAATAGAAAACAGGAGCTGACAATTTCAGCATATCTGACTTCAAAATGGCATTAATTAAAGGAACTATTGTAATACAGACTTTGCTATTCTTTTGCAAAGTATTTAAAATAATAATGACCCCTTCTAAACTGTTTTTCTGAGCTTCAAATATGCTGGCCTCACTGATAACTTGTGGTGCAGATATTACTTATCCTTCTCATGTCACCAAATTCTTCAATGTGCTGTTTTACAATCTTAGAAAAAGTGGGCAGAGGAAAGCACAGTCATCATTTTTACACGCATTTATTAGTTGATTACCATGAGGAATTGAAGTCCAGTTGTGGTGCTGAAGGATAATGCACTCAACTACAAAGTCAGTGGATCAAACGTACCAGCCACACATAGAAACCTAATCCAGGGGCCTTATAAGTCAGAACAGACTTGAAGGCACAGCATATGATGAGCACGTGACTATGTGCTAAGGGTAATGCTGATGAAGACCAGTGTGGTCCTTGTTATCATGGAAACTAGCTGATAATGAGGGAAAGAACATGGGCTTTGGTATCAGGAAAATCAGATTTTAAAAAAAGCCAAAATAATTTCATTTCATTAAGGATTTGTTTCCAGCACTCATCCATCAGTTTATTATAGTGTGGAGGCTTGTGTGTTGCTGTGATTCTGGTACCTATGCCATGGATATTTTAAATATAAACAGGGTCACTCATGGTGGACAGGTTTCAGCTAATCTTCTAGATGAATACTGACGAGGAAGAAAGAGAGACAGGCTACTTGCGAATATTTAGTCACTGAAAACCTTATGAGTAGCAATGAACACTGACAGCACCAGATTATTGAATACTGAAACATAATGAAGAACATCAGAATATTGTCAGATACACTGCTAGAAGACGAGACCCTCAGGTTGGAAGGCACTCAAATATGACTTGGGAAGAGCTGCTTCCTCAAAGCGACTGTGATGACATGAATTGAGTAAAGTCTTCAGTACCTTCATTTTCTGATGTAGCACAACTCTAAATGAAAAGAAACAGCTGTAAATATCCATTAATAATTGGAAGATGGAATGTACTAATTGTGAATCTAGGGACATTGGAAAATTGTCAAAAATGAAATGGAATGCATAACCATCAATGTCCTAGGCATTGCTGAGCTGAAATGGACTGATATTGGCCATTTTGAATCCAACAATTATTTGGTTTACTATGTCAGGAGTGAAAAATTCAAAAGGAATGGCATTGCATTCATCATCAAAGGGAACGTATCAAGAGCTGTCATGAAGTACAATGCTGTCAGTGATAGGGTAATATCCATATGCCTACAAGAAAGACCAGTTATTCAAGAAAGACCACTATTACTAAAATTTACACAATGATCACTACAGCCAGGGACAATGAAATTAAAGAATTCTATCAACTTCATTATTTTAAAGTTGAATGAACATGCAATCAAGATGTATTGATAATTACTGGAGATTGGAACGCAAAGACTGGATACAAAGAGGAAAGATCAGTAGTTGGAAAATATGGCTTTGGTGATAGAAATGATAACTCGAGATCACAGGATAGAATTTTGCAAGACCAAGGACTTGTTCATTGCAAATACCTGTTTAAAAAACATAAAAGATGACTATACACGTGGACCTCACCAGATGGAACACATAGAAATCAAATTGACTACATTTTTGGAACGAGAAGGTGGAAAAGCTCCAGATCACCAGCCAAAACAAGGCAAGAAGAAGATGGGGGAACAGACCATCAATTACTCTTGCAGATTCATGCTGAAGATGAAGAAAATTAAAATAAGCCCATGAGAGCCAACATATGACCTTGAATATATCCCACCTGAATTTAGAGATCATCTGAAGAACACACTTGATTCATTAGACACTAAAGAAAAAAACCAAAAGAGTTGTGGGACGACAACAAGAACATCATACAGAGGAAAGCAAAAGGTCATTAAGAAGGAAAAGACCAACATGGATGTCACAAGAGACACTGAAACTTGGTCTCCAGTGTAGAGATTCTAAAGTAAATGAAAGAAGTAAGGAGATACAACAGCTTAACAGGAAATTTCAAAGGTCAGCTCAAGAAGAAAAAGCCAAATATAATGAAAAGCTCAAAGACCTGGAGTTAGAAAACCAAAAGAAAGACCACCCTCAACATTTTTCAAGCTGAGGGAATTGAAGAAAAAACCCAAACCTTGATGTGCAGAATTGAAGTATTCTATGGACAAATTATTGACTGATGCAGAAAGCATCAAAAGAAGATGGAAGGAATATACAATGTCATTCTATGAAAAAGAAATGATCAATGTTCAGCCAGTTCAAGAGGTAGCATACGATGAAGAGGGAATGATCATGAAAAAAGAAGTTCAAGGTGCATAGAAAGCATTGGCAATGAACACGGAACTGGGAATTTATGGACTATGAACTGAAACAAACATGGGACACTGGAGACACTCATCCATCTATGCCAAGAAATTTGGAAGACAACTATCCAGCTAACTGGAGGAGATCCATATTTGTGCCCATTCCAAAGGGAGGTGACCCAAAATAATACAGAAATTATCAGATGACATCACTGATATCCCATGCATATTAATTTTTACTAAAGGTAATACTATGACTCTCTCTGCCTTAGTCTTCAGGAGAACATTCTCCCATTTGTATCTGCTTATACTAATTTCAAAGAAGCTATGGTAGCATAGTGATTATGAGTCAGCTGTTTGAAACTACAAGTCACTTCACGGGAGAAAAATGAGGCTTTCTGCTTCCATAAAGATTTACAGACTTGGGAACCCTATACTCCAAAGCACATGATCACCATGACCTCCAAAGGTAATACAAAAACGACTGCAATCTTACATTGACAGAGAACTTCCAGAGGTTCAAGCCAAATTCAAAAGAGGACATAGAACAAGGTATATCATTGCTGACATCAGATGGATCTTGACTGAAAGCAGACAATACCAGAAAGCTGTTTACCTGTGCATAATTGATTACACAAAGGCTTTCAATTATGTGCATCATGGCAACCTATGGACAACACTGCAAAGTATAAGTATTCTGGAACACTTAATTGTGTTCATGGGGAATCTGTACATGGACCAAGAGGCAGTTATTCAAACAGGGTAAGGGAATACTGAATGGTTTAAAATTAGGAATGGTGTGCACCAGGGTTGTATTCTTTCACCACAATAATTCAGTCTGTATGCTAGGCAAATAATCAGGAAATCTGGATTATATAAAGAAAACCATGGCATCAGGATTGGAGAAAGACTCATTAACAGTGCAGATGTTATATTACAATGCAGACTCATATAACAATACAACCTTGCTCGCTAAAAGTGAAGAGAACTTAAAATATTTACTGATGAAGATCAAATACAGCAGCATTCGGTATAGGTTGCATCTCAATGTAAAGAAAGCAAAAATCCTCACCACTGAACCAATAAATAACATCCATATCAATGAATAAAATATTGAAATTGTCAAAGACTTCATTTTGCTTGGATCAACCATCAACACTCATGAAAGCAGAAGTCAAGATATCAAAGGATGTACTGCATTGCACAAATCTGCTGCACAAGACCTGCAAGAATGTCAGTTTGAAGACTAAGGCATGCTTGACACAAGCCATGGTATTATCAATAATCTCATATGCATGCAAAAGTTGGATCGTGAATAAGGAAGACCGAAGAAGAGTTGATGTATTTGGGGGAGAGTATTAAAAGTACCATGGGCTGCAAAAAGAACACATAACTGTTGGAAAAAGTGTGGCCAGAATGCTCCTTGGAAGTCAAGATGGCCAAACTTTGTCTCTCATACTTTGGACATATTATCAGAAGGGACAATCGCTTGAGAAGGATATTACATTTGGAAAACAGGGGGGATTGAATAAAAATAGGGATAGGGAGACTCCAATGAGATGGATTGGCACAGTGGTGGCTGCAATGGGCTCAGTCATAGCAATTATTGTGAGGAGGTCCAGGACTGGGTATTGCTTCATTCTGTTGTGCATAGGGTCACTCTGAGTTGGTACCGACTCGATGTCACCTAATGACAATAAGAAGACTTTGTTTTCAAATAATATTATAAAGAAAATTGAACTAGTGAATGCATGCAAAACATCTAAGACATTATCCATTTTCAAAAAGGAGTGAGTGACTTTTAAGTACATAATTCATGTTTTCTTTTATAGATTAATTAATTTAAATAATTTAATCTCTCCTTAAGTCAGAAGAATATTTCTTACTCAAGTAACTCATGTTAAAGCAATATTAAGTAGACAACTAAAGAAAAGTCTAAGGCTTTGTAAAATGACTACATCCTTGAGGTTAAAGGAAAAAAACAACTGCCTTAACTTTTCTTAATAAAAAGTTGAGTACTTACTCCAAGCTATATTTGAAAATTTTCAACATTTTATAGAGTTAATATACTCTTTTGATGTTTTATCTTGTACCTAAATTTTAGATGTGAAAATAATGTAAATTTTGGTATACTTAACTACTGTACAGCCGTAAGGACACATTTGGGAAACAAAGAAAAATTTTATAACATGGAAACTACTTTTTATATAATACACAAAGAAATAAACACAGGAAATATACTTACATATGACATGTTTACTACTATGTAAAACAGAAGCTATACAATGAAAGAATATTATCAGTAGCTTATTCTTGACAGTGAGATTAGAAGACTATTTTATCCTTTCAGATTTTCTGTATCTCTAAAACAGTTGTTGTTGTTTCTAAGTGTCGTCAAGTCAGTTCTGACCCATAGTGACCCTGAACAGGGTTTCCGAGGCTGTAAATCTTTACAGGAGCAGAAAGCCTTATCTTTCTCCCACGGAACAGCTAGTAGTTTCCAACTGCTGACCTTACGGTTCACAGCCGATTTGTAACCTTTATGCTACCAGAGCTTTTATATTACATATTCTATGAAAAATAAATAAAAAGATTTCAAATAATTAAGAAAAAAACATGCTGATATTCTGCAGAATGAATAATTTAGTTTTGTCAGAATTAGGTCACATAAGAGATATTCACAGATAAGTTAACCCTCATGACCCATCATTTTTGCTAAATAGAAGTGTATGCTTGGGAGAAAACATTTTCTTCCTTGATCCACTTTTACTCCTGATACATAAAATACAAAGTCTGCCAACAATTTTGCAGGGAAGAATATTAGAGAGGAAAATTTCCTCTAAAGCTATGAGATTAACTTGTTTACTCCAGAGAGGTTCCCTATTCACAGGGAAATTAATTTATTTAGTGCACTGTTAGGAATTGCTTGAGAACCTAATGAGGGAAAATCAGCAATGTCACTACTTGTGCTTTACTCTTGAAAAATGATAATTTTCGCTCTCCTCACCACATCTTGGAGTCCTCGTGTGGAACTGAAGAATCAACACTAGACTGTTAACCACAGGTTGATGGTTCAAACCCACCAGTTACTCCTTGGAAACCCTATACATGGTTTCTATAAGTCAGAATTGACTCTGCAGCACTTAACAACAACATCCCTTCTCTTAGTATAACAGGCCTTATCCCTCAAGGGCCCTAAGCTTGATGTCAAATGCCTTCGAGTCAGTTCCAACTAAGAGAGATCATATATAGGGTTTCCCAGGTTTGGCTGGTGGGTTTGAGTCACCACCCTTGTGGTTACCAGTCCAGTGCTAATCCTATAGTGCCACACCAAGACTCCCAATTGATTAAGAATCAAAAGTTGTGAAATAAGCACAGTAATCATGTAAAAATCAATGAAGCGGGAGCAATTTGAACAAACTAAGTAAAATGCTATTAGATTATGACCCAAAGTATAAAAGTAAATATCAACACATTGGTAGAAAATAAAGGAGGGATAAGATACAAGTCTCCCAGATACAAGATTTTCCCAAAATAATTTAAGTAGATACTGCTCCATTAAGGAAGTAGAGCATAATTATCCTGTAAGATTGGGCTATGTTTAGTGACTTGTTCCAAAAACCATTGTACAGAGGGAGGAATGAAAGTAAGTGTCCAGTACAGAAATCTGGCAAGTTCTCTCTTAGTTAGGTAATCAGGATAACATAAAAAATGTGTCATGTTGATAAACTATATCTCTGATATGATGTATTGATAATAGTTCTTCACTACTGTGCTCTTCTTCACAAAAACATATAACCTCAATAAAATCATGAGGAAAACATTAAACAAAACAGAATCGAGGGGAGTTATATTGTCAAGTCAGTTGTGATTCATAGTCATCCCATGTGTTTCAGAGCAGAACTGAGCTTAATAGGGCTTTCAGTGGATGTAATCTTTCAGAGGAACCCAGGCAGCACAGTGGTTAAGAGCTGGGCTGATCACCAAAGGTTGGCAGTATGAACCCATTAGCTGCTTCCTCCATGGGAGAAAATTGTGGCTGTCTTACATAAAGATTGATAACCTTGGAAACACTATCAGACAGTCCTATGCTGTCCAACAGAGTCACTAACAGTTAGAATTCACTTGATAGAATTCACTTGATAGCACCAAGTTTAATCTTTCAGAAATAGATTTCTAGGACTTTCTTTCAAGGTGCCTCTGATGGATTTAAACCACCAACCTTTCTTCCTTAGAATTTGTTCCACCCAGGGACTCCATTCTACAAACTATATAACTAGTATCCTACAAAATGTCCAAGTCATAAAAATTATGGAACATCTAAGAAATTATCAGAACCCAGAAGAGATCTATTTAGTCTTACATAAAGACCAAATTTAATGTAGTATCCTGAATAGGATCATGGGACAGAACACAAAATGTTGCTGTTGTTGCTTATTGCAGATTCTGATTCAACAGCCCAATTTGACAGAATAGAATTTCCCCGGCAGGGTTTCCTAGCCTGTACTCTGCAGAAGCAGATTGTCAGATCGATCTCTAGTGGAGATGCTATTGGGCGGGTTTAAACCACTAACTTCTGATCATCCTTAAAATTGGAACATCTCTTGAATTTGTGAGCTTTGAAAAAAAAAAAACCTCAGAAGTTTTGGTCTTTTTTTTTTTTTTTCTTAATATCTTGCGCACAGTGCTCCCTGCAGCAGGAAAAGTAAATTATATGATTAGGGAGGATGAAGGAAAAAATCACTGTCTTATGTGTGGCCCACCATCTTGGCTTTGTATTACAAATTGGCCCCAAATGATATTATCTCTGTGATTGCCACATCTACGTTTACAGTGTCAAGGCTTCCCATGCCAACAGAAAGGGTCACAATGCTCCAATTCATTGTCCAGGACTGGTTGTTGTTGTTGTTGTTGTTGTTAAGTGCCATTGACTGGTAGGTAAACTAAATTTAAGGAGTAAGGGATGGGAATTCAATATTGGGCATGGTTCCAAGATATTTTCTTAAATTCACCTTTGCCTACTAAGCAACTACCCTACCCACTAACAAACCATAACTATTATTGATTGGTTAAAATCAAGAAGATGAATGAACTACTTTATCTCTAGCTCTCTCTCTTACTCTCACTTTCATTAACTCTGTTTCACACATTCACACACATACACATTCACACACACAATATTATACAATCGATCACCATCTAATCAAGAACTCATAAACTTCATTTTCTCTTTGGTATTTCAGCTCTAAAATACCCCACAAACCATTAATACAAAATTATAGTATTAATAGTTGACAATCAAATCCAATTTTCTTGAGTGGTAAAACTTTCCCAACAAATAATTTCAGTTTTTTTTTTTTCACTTCAAACAAACCAGGTTACAGATTTTTGCCCACAGTTGCTTATATTTTTTGCCAAATGGTGAGCTTCTAAAATCCAGGAATTTTAAAGCTTTATAACCATTATAATTTGAATTTTGATCCCTTAAATATGTGTTGGAGTCCTGATGTGGCCCTGCAGGATAATATGCTGGACTGCAAGATTGGTTTAAACTGAAATGTCAGCAGTTCAAATTCACCAGCTGCTCCTCAGAAACCATGTATAGGGTTCGCAATGAGTAGGAAACAACCTGAGAGCATTCATCAACAACAAAATATGTGTTGAAGGGCTAACCCATGTGTCTGTAGATGTAATTCCATTAGAAAATATAGGTTTCTTTGTTAAGTAAATGAAGCACATTTGAGTTACTAGGGGCACCATGGACAGGGAAATAAGCAAGCAGAACAGGAAGGAGATAGATGAAAATTGTTAAAGAACCACGGCTACAAAGGCTGAAAGAGAGAAAGATTTTCCTCCAGAGTTGGCAGAGAGACAGCGTCTACCTAGAGCTAGTGTCATGAGTTCAGACATTTCGCCTTCTATGAGAGTCTTGGTAGTATAGTAATTTTCAAGTTTGGATGCTAACTGTAAATTCAGTCAGTAGTTTGAATCTATCATCCTGTCTGAAGGAGAAGTGTTAGGAACAGAGTAGGAACCTAACAGCCAGCCTAACTGTACCCCAACACCTGGCACTTGAATCAACAATTTCCAGAAACTGAACTCATTACATCTTCTGAGAGATAGAGCAGTGTGAGACCATCAAAAAGGGTGCAAAATCTGTACTACCTCAACTCTGCCATCACTTAGAATTAAACTCCAGGGAAATGAGCCAAAAGCCCTATGAAGAAGGGCAGAGAACAGAAAGCCAGCGCTCTCTCTCACCTGCACAAAAGACACCCACTTCTCCTCTTTCGGAGAAGTATACTGTTCATATCTTAATAACATATGCTTGCTACTTGCTGCATTTTTTTCTGTGTGCACTGTTTACACCAACCACAAGTTGGTCTTACTAGACCTGTAGAAGTCAAGTTATTGTACTCTAAGACGAAGGATGAGGTTTTCTGCTCAGGTAAAAATTTATAGTCTCAGAAATCTTAATGCAGCATCAATATGAGTCAGAACTGACTTTGTGGCAAACAACCACCACCACCATGAGAAATAAATTTATTTTTTTAAAAGTCACCCAATTGGGGTATCACTGTTAAAGAAGTGCTAGGAGACTAAGACAATGATCATTTGAAATGACAATAGATGACATGGCTAACAGTTTTAAAAATGATCTGAAAAGTCATAAGAATGATTAAGGGTCTAAGTAAACAAGAATCAAGCATCCTTGATTTTGTAATTGCTTCTCTCACCATATATAT
>NW_006408548.1:21603620-21609056 GCF_000296735.1 Chrysochloris asiatica | reverse complement strand
AATGGGGTAGGTATGAAATTATAAGTCTACAAAGAGTTCTCACAGACTAACTCCTATAAATTGTGGCAGAATCAATACTAAATACAAAAGCCTACTATAGAAATCTTAGTTTGACAGTGTGTATAGCAATTACTTTTAGTTAAACTGAAAAGAGCCCAAACGTTTGATCTACAGATATTCCAAGATCATACAACTGAAATGTGACTATTAGGGGCCACCACCCATCTGTCACTCTGTCATACTTTGGTGGCTTGCACCATGCTATGATGCTGGGAGCTATGCCATTAATATTTCAAATACTAGCAAGGTCATCTGTGATGAACAGATTTCTGCATAGTTTCAAGAATAAGAGAGAGTATACAGAAAGGTCTGGTGATCTTCTTAAAAGTAGCCAATGAAAATCCTATAGGTCACAAAAGAACATTGTCCCACTAACTTTCTTTGGACACATCATTGTTAGTGGTGGGTGGTTATGTGCTGTGGAGTCGGTTCCAACTCATAGCAATCCTATACAGGGGTTTTTGAGACTGTAAATCTTTATGGGAGCAGAAAGCCTCATCTTTCTCCTGTGGAACAGCTGGTAGTTTTGAACTGCTGATCTTGTGGTTTGCAGCCTGATTCATAACCACTATGCTACATTAGGTGAAGCAGAAAGGCAGCAAAGGGGAGGGAAACTGTGAGATGGATTAGTACAATTGATGCAGTGATAAACTTGAACATGACTACAATATGAGGATGATGCAGGGCAGGGGATTATTTTGTTCTGTTGTACATACATTACCATACTTAGAATCAACATGATGGTATCTATCTACCTGTCAACCTACATCTATCTATCTATCTATCATCTATCTATCTATTTATCTATCTATCTATCTATCTATCTATCTATCTATCTATCTATCTAATCTGTCTGTCTGTCTGTCTATGGTAGATAACATCTAACTTTTCTGTAGAAACAAAAATCATAAATTGATTAAAGTTTGAATATTAGTTATATAGAAGACAGAAATTTATTGTTTGAGTAAGACATAACAATCTGGATAATTCACTAAAGAAGAGTTCAAATTCATACAATATGTACAGATTACAGCATGTGCAGTTTATTTGCAATTTTCTTGACAAGCAATAAAGAAATGCCAAGATATAAAAGCATAAGATGCTATTTTGAAACACTTTTAAAGATCACTTTAGAATTGTAAAAGTTATAGAGATCACAAATAAGTATTTATACAGTAAAATGGAGAAAATATTGTACCAATGTTACGTGATTAGATACCAGTTATTTTCAATAACATTTATGTAAACATCATCATATATGGATTTAAAAGTCACTTAAGAACTGTATTTGAAATGATTTATAAAAAATGAAAAACATTAAGTTATTTGAAAGATGGCTCTAGTAATAGCAAAAATATGTTGTCTTTATTGTATGTGAAGAGTCGACATAAAATTGCTTCATAAAATTAAAACTGGGGCTAGAAGATTGGAAGAAAATATTTTTAAATAGCATCATAATTTCTGCATGTAGATGTTGTTGTTAAGTGCTGTCAAGTTGGTTACGACCCATAGTGACCTTGAACAGGGTTTCCGAGGCTGTAAATCTTTACGGGAGCAGAAAGCCTCATCTTTCTCCCATGGAGCAGCTGGTAGTTTTGAACTGCTGACCTTGCAGTTCGCAGCCTGATTCGTAACCACTACGCTACCAGAACTCCTTAAATGTATATAGGAAGAACAAAATTAAAAACTTACTAATCATTTTGTCTTCTCATTAAAAAAATGAGGGTTTGATTTTTGTTCAGCATATTCTTGTATTATGGTTCATAAGTGATATAAACTCATAGGCCTACACATTTATAGATATTCCAAGTATACAGAACAAAACAGAATAGCTCCTTCAGTGGGAAAATGTCCCCTATTTTATCTTTTTTAAACCTTTTATTGTAAATTTACTGACTTGCAGTATTTTAAAGACTATTATAGAAATCATACTGCACAATAATGATATTGTTGCTATTGTTGTTAAGTGCCGTTGAGTCAGTTCCAACTCATAGAGACCCTGTGTAGGTTTTCCAAGAAGAGGTTGGTGTGTCTGAAACACCCAGTTTACAGTTCAAACTGACCTTGCAGTCCAGCACATTAACCCACAGTGCCATACCAGGACTCCACTATAATGATAAATATTGAAATTTTATATTTACGTACACATAATCATCTTTGTGAAAATTACAGGTTATAATATTCTTCTACATTTCACTGCTAAAATCATACATACTCCATAATTAGTGTTATCAACTAGGAAAACAAAAACAATTTTTCATTGATTTCATTCTCCACTAGAGTGCAGTGTGAATTTAAAGTTAAAAAAAAACTTTGGTAACTGGAGATTCCTATAATACTAGGAATAAAAATAGCATTGCTGCAATTTGTGAATATCTAATACACACACACACACACACATATATATATATATATATATAGAGAGAGAGAGAGAGAGAGAGAGAGAGAGTCTAGCACAACATTCAGCATTAGTGGAAAATTAATTTATAATGTATATAATGAGTTGCACTTAAGTTCATCAAAATTTAGTTACAAAAATACAGCATTAAAGGTAAATTGGGGAAAGTCACAAAAAAAGCAATTAATCTTTGTCAATTATATGTTATCATAAGATCTTCATTAGCAGCAATAATTTTATATAGTCTCCTCACTTGAAAGCACTTTGGAACTGTAAAAGTGAGGAGAATTTATTTAGTAACATTTTACTTTTACAATGGAAAAATGTTATTAAAGAAGACTGCATTAAAAAAAAAATCAAGGTTAATGGACTGTATTTAAATTACAGTTTATGTCACATAATGAAATCAAACTAAATGTGTCATTTTCATTAAGTATGTATTTTTCATAAGTGTATGCAACATTTACTGAATAATTGAAAATTGACATGCCACAAAAAACAGGAGTATGAATTACAGAAAGAACCTTTTACGTGCATTATTTTCCCCATTTTAAGCAGTAAGCTTTCAGAATTACAGCCTGAGAAACAGAATTTCTATTTTGAGGGCTCAGATAAAGAAAAGTCTATATTGCTTTTCCAGGGACTCCCCATGAATTCCCGACTAGAATATTTTTTCAGGTTTAAGAAGAGCTCACTTTTTAATCCCACCGCCCCCCTCCAATACAAAGCAAAAGCACTTCTTTCTTTCTTTCTCCCTTTTAAAAGGAGATGCTTCAGTTGAAACTATTTATAGAAACTATTTTTCCATGAATTTTTAAAATCCCCTTTGTAGACTAGGTCAAATGTATCCGAAATTCACTATAACAAACGGAACTCTTCAAAGTTTCTCAGTCCCATGGTGGGAAAATGTATCTTAAAAAATGAAAGGAACAAAAATCAATGTGCATGTCTGTTTTTGTTTCCCACTGTTTTCCTCATCTTGTTGTTGCTGTTAAGTGCCATTGAGTCCATTCTGACTCCAATGGATACTGTCTATGGTTTCTGAAGAGCAGCTGGTGGGTTTGAACCACTAACCTTGTGGTTCACAGTCCAGTGCTAATCTTACAGTTCCACACCAGCTATGCCCTTAGGACCTCTTTGGCAAAACAAGACCTCCTACGGTTTTGCCGCTTGCTACCAGGTGTTGAGTCTGCACTATGAGCTCTATTCTTGAGTTCTTTGGACAAATTGTTCTGAGGTCATTTTATGTACCAAGCCCTACTCATCTGAGAGTGCACCAAATGTCCTTGAGCTCTCAACTCTACCTCACTTTGCATCTGAAACAGCTTATACAATACTTAAGGGTGGTTTGCCCCAGAAAAATTTCCAAAGACATAATTTAGAAAGTTAACAAGAAAGGAAGTAGGAGCTTTGAAAAATCACGGAAAAGTGACTCAACTAATGGTTTTCACTTATTGGTGGCCAGTACTCATTTAGGCATTTGCAACAATAGATAAATAAGGAACCAAATGAGATAATTAAGGCACCAAACTAACTCTTTTCCACATTACCTGTGCAGTAATAATCACTAAAAATGAACAAGTTGCTATGGAGTCAGTTCTGACTCATGATGACCCAGGTTTTATAGAGCAGCAGTGTGCTCCATACAGCTTTCAAAATTGTTACCTTTCAGAAGCAGATCTCCAAGCCTTTCTTCAGAGGTGCCTTTGAGTGGGTTCAAATGACCAACATTGAATACTTAACCATTTTCATCATTCAGGTACTTCATAGTCAAATTAAGAATTAATTAATCCAATTGCCAAGGAAATGTTTTGTTTGTCAAGAAAAGATCCAAGAAGAATTAACATACTGAAAAAATAACATGCTTTTCTTAAACCAACAACCCTAAATCCATGCACCATAATTGACTGGAACAAATGTTAAAAGAAAAAAAAAAAGAACAAAGAAAAGCACCTCAATTTCATCTTGCATAAAGATGATCTAGATTACCAATTCCACAGCTATAGCTGACCTTGCTAATAAATATTAACACCCTTTCCTTCAGAGACATTACAAAATTACTGACATTTGCCATATAAGAGGAACTGTATTTGTTATGGTATATCTAAAAGACAAATTTACGTGAATACAAAATAAACCTTAGAACTGTGACCAGAAAGACCTTTTAATGTAGTTCTGTCAAATTGTACTCAGAGAGAAGAGTCCTTTAAAAATAGATAAATTGATGTATTAGCCATGTTTCACTACAGTACTTTAAAAATATTTTTTTTTACTTCTCTGAATAAGCTTGAGTGACTATTTATTAACTTTGTGAAACTTAGTAATTTGAGACCATGTAAAAAGAATCAAAATTGAAAGTGACATTGTTTAAATTAAAGCAGTTAAATAAGTAACAATGTAATGCAGTGTGGTAAATCTAAGACAGAAAATAATTATGCAAATACAATTGAGAGTATTTTTTTTTCATATGTAGGTGCCTTTAGTAGAGATTTCATTATATTCATATTTCTCAAATGTGTTATATTGAGATTTAAGTTCTAACTAGAGATATGATGGATCCGAATATGGGTCAAAGAAGAGACGTGAAAGTACATTAAATATTAGAACATAGATTTATAAATTTAAATTATAGGAAACTGAGTTTCTCAGATATGAAAAGAAGACCAAGGAGAACCATAATAACAGTCTTAAAATATATGAAGGAATATCATTAAGGTAAAGGTGGTTTTTAGCTTCTATTTCTATTAACGACAGAAAAAGAAAAAAAAAATGAGTTTAAAGTACAGAAGGAATAATTTATATTACATCCAGTATTCTCATTAAGAGGACTTCTAAAAGAGGTGAGGCAGTTTTATGTTTGATTTTTTTTTTCATTTCTGCTTTTAAATAGATTTTTATCCATATGGGGTTAGGTAAAATGATGTATTCTGTTCTCTCAAGTGCTGTCTCACCTTAATTATTAAAATTTATTTCCATAG
>NW_006408548.1:21597955-21603520 GCF_000296735.1 Chrysochloris asiatica | reverse complement strand
TGTTTATATAGCTTTGATATGCAGATCTTTGGTGTGCTGTTTTTTAATTGAAATGAAGTTTAGCAAACATTTTTTCACATTCCTAGTAGCTCCACTTTTTCCATTTTTTTTTAAAGGTTAAAATTTCATTTAGAAAATAATAGATATAGAAATCAGAGTCTCAATTGGTTAATGTTTGCATTTTCATCTATAAATAAATTCCAATTCTCTAGTGAGTGCAAAGAGCATTTTAAAGAACTCTGATCCTGAATTTACAATATTGTATTGTTGTTGGATCATCAAAGTGTGCTAATAGTAGTTTCTCAGTTATGTGTCCTCCAGGAAACGCTTCCTTTTTCGGGCTCTGTTTCCATATTTGTAAAGTAGAGGAAGTGAACAAATGATCCTTCGAATGCTTCAGAACACATGCTAATTTTGGAAAGTGATACAGTATATGCTCATGCTACTGCTACTGACCTGAGTGGTAACAGTGTTTAAGCATTAGATTAGTTGTTTTGCTTTGTTTGCTTTTTCAAATCTAGTATCTGTTTGAATTTTAGTGATTGATAAACCATTTCATACATATTATCTCATTTAATGTTTCTCTGATTGTGGCCGATCGCAAATCTTCAGACATGTTTGTGGTAACTGATTACATTGTACCATCTGACTGTTGCCCAGTCTTTCAGAATTAAACCACTCAAAGATTTGTTGGTCCAACTGTCAATAATGAGAGAGTAGGTAAGCTGCCATACCATTGCTACATGCAGTAATATTTTATAAGTTAACATAGAGGGTTGCCATGAGATGGAATCCAACACATGGCATACCACCAACACCATACTTACAGTGTGAATTTATGGTAGTGTTGTGTGGTAGTGGTAGTTATGTGCCATGGAGTCAGTTCCAACCCATAGTGACCCTGTAACAGGGTTTCCAAGGTTGTAAATCTTTACGGGAACAGAAAGCCTCATCTTTCTCCTGCAGAGCGGCTGGTAGTTTCTAACTGCTGACCTTGCGGTTCACAGCCCAATTCATAATCATACGCTACAAAAGATAGAGATATTTTTTATTTTGGATGCTTGTTTAAATGAAAATCTTTTAAATAAGCATGCTTTTCTTTCCAGAAATTGTGAAACCATGGATGCTTTGCTGTATATCAGATATTAATAAATAACAAGCTTAGTTCATTATATCTATAATCCACCAGGTGAGAGAGTGATCTGCTTTATTTGATTCAAAATGCAGTATTGAAAAAAGGAAAAGGACTTTGTAATGTTATAATTTCAAATATTCAGGAACAAATGCATACCTCAACTAAGATCTGTAAGAGAAATGGTCTACTAAGAGAACATTTAAGCCAAATGAAATGGCAAGATAGACAAATGGTGAGATAAAGGTGTCTCATTTCTAACTCAATGATGCTTACCAGTAAAATAATGTTTATTGACGCCTTAGTGCAAGCTAAAGTTCTGTTTGTAAAAAGCATGCATTAAATAAAATAACACACCTTTTTTTTTCTCAATCCAATATACATTGTTGAAAACCATTTGGTATTCACAGTCATGATTTGAGAAAGTATTCCTGTTCTACCTGTAAAAGCACTCTGAAATGGTACATGTTAGTTCAGTGAAGTTTAAAGGTTGTCTAGAGAAGAAAGACCAGGTACTACTGACTGCCTTCCTGATTTAGGCTTTGCTTATGCAGGAACTCTACTGCATGAAGACAAGACACTGGGAGAAGCTGGCATGTTGCCTTATTTTAATGCAAATCTTAATAATTTGATAAAAATGACAATTGTCATAAGTTGAGACTTTACTGGACAAATAGTTTCCCTCTCATAAACAATATTTCAAAATTACTTATTTTGACAACCTTATTCCTTAGTTAATCAAGATTACATATTATGCTTTGGAGTTAAAAGGAAAAGATGCTTCTTTAAGAACTTGTAAAATAGGGTCTCTGAGATTTTGATCTTGGAAGTAAGCAAATAATGAGTCAGAAAAGAAACCTGCATGTTCACCTTGAAGAGAAAGAATGCTCCTTCCTGAGAAAGCCCCAGTTCACAGTCACTTGAAATAATTTGAACAAAGGCCTTCAGAGACAGGAGGAAATACTGACTTCAAGGGAATGATCCCTCATCTTAAATCACTATCCCAGGCAGTCCATTCTGTAGATGATGATTGACCCTATTGTGAGAAATGTTGCAGGTGGCTATGAGCTGACATGAAACTCTTGGTTCATTTCGTCTTCACTGTTCTCGATGACTTCATTGCCATCAAGAAATCTCTGAGTTGGAGCTACCTTTCTCCACAGATTTGCATATACAAAGAGGGAATGAGCTGATCTAAGGAACTGCTTTTGATCCCACTACAGTAATTTCCTACAGAAATATTGCTTTCTTTAATTAACTTTATTCAATGGATTTCACTGAATAAGCTTAAAACCAGTATTCATATAAATGGCTTTCATCTAAAAAAGAATTCAGAGTAGTTGCCAATAAGAACATACTTGAGATGTATTCATAATTAATTGGTAGTTTATGAATGATACTACTGAAAATCACTACTCGAAGGTCTATGCCTCATGCATTTCTAAGATGTGGAAGCTATGCTTCTGGTATTTTCAATACTAGTAGAGTCACCCATAGTAGATTTCGGCAGAGATTCCAGACTAAGTCAGAAAACTAAAACAGAAAGGCAGACCACTTCTGAACGGTTAGTCACTGAAATTGTATGAATAACTGCAGAACATTGCCAGAAGACTCTAATCCACTCAGGTTGGAAGGGATTAAAAATACGTTTGGGGAAGAGCTGCAACCTCAAGGTAGAGTTGACTTTAATGATGTGAAGGGAACAAAGCTTTTGAAACCTTCATTTTCTGATAAGGCAAAATTCAAAATGAAAAAGAAATACCTACAAATAGCCATTGATAATAGGAAAATTGTTGTTGTTGTTAAGTGCCATTGAGTCAACCTATAGCGACCCTATATAGGGTTTCTGAGGAGCAGCTGGTGAGCTTGAACCACCAACCTTGCAGTTCCAATGGCTTTGAAGTCTGATGCATTAACCCACAGATCAACACCAGGACTCCAATAGGAAAATAGAACATGTGAATTTAGAAAAAGTGGAAGTGGTCAAAAATGAAATAGAATGCATGATGATTGATATCTTAAGCATTAGTGAGCTAAAATGGACTGGCATTGGCTATATTGAATCTGATATGCTTTACTATACCAGGAATAACAAAATAAGAGGAATGGTATCACATTATCAAAAAAAAAAAATACATTTCAAGATCTATCTAGAAGCACAAAACTGTCTGTGATAGAATAATGCCTATACACCTATAAGGAAGGCCAGTTAACAACACTATTATTCAAATCTGTACACTAAACACTAAAGTCAGTGATGATGAAGAATTCTACCAACTTCATTGCAAAACTGATCAAACACGCAATCTAGATGTATTTATTATCATTACTGGTAATTGCAATGTGAAAGTTGGGCTCAAAGAGGAAGGATCTTTAGTTGGAAAATATGGCCTTGGTGATAGATACTATGCTGGTGATTGCATGAGATAATTTCACAAGATCAAAAATTTCTTCATTGTCAATACCTTTTAAAACAATATAAGACACAACTGTACACATGGACATCAACAGATGGAACACAGAGGAATCAAATTGACTAGATCTGTGAGAAGAGATGGTGGAAAAACTCTATAACATCAGCCAAAACAAGACCAGGGGAAGACTGGAAGAGATCATCAATATCTCATATGCAAGTTCAGGCAGAAGCTGAAGAAAATTAAAACCAATCCATGAGAAAAAATACAACCTTGAACATACCTCCCTGAATTTAGAGACAATGTCAATAGCTGAGTTGATGCATTAGGCAATAACGACCAAAGACCAGAAGAACTGTCAGATGACATCAAGAATATCATAAACTTAATCTCAAGAGGAGATAAAATAAAGCAACTAGAATAAATGAGGAAGTAAAAGAACTAAGCAGAAAATTTCAAGGACAGCTTGAGAAGACAAAGCAAAGTATTATAATGAAATAAGCAAAAACCTGGAGTCAGAAAACTAAAAGGGGAAAACATGCTCGGTATTTCTCAAGCTGAAAGAACTAAAGAAAAAAAATTAAAACCTGAGATTATAATACTGAAGTAATCTATGGGTAAAATATTGAATGATGCAGAATGCATCAAAAGAAGATGGAAGGAATATACAAAGTTCTGTACCAAAAAAAAAGGTCAACATTCAACCATTTCAAGCAGTAGGAAGAGTCAAGACTGTTGGTAGTGAAGGAAGAAGACCAAGGTGCACTGAAGGCATTTGTAGTCAGTGTTCCAGGAATTGACAGAATGAAAATTGAAATGTTCATCAAACTTATAAAGAATTGGAAGTGCCAATATATTTGGAATGCAGCTACCTGGCCAACTGATAGAGAGGTGATCCAATGGGATACAGAAATCATTAAACAATATCAATATCACATGGAAGTAAAATTTTGTCAAAAATAATTCAAAGATGATTGTAGTACTACATAGACAGGGACCTGGCAGGAATTCAAGACAGGTTCAGAAGAGGATGTGGAATGATGGATATCGTTGCTAACCTCAGATGTATCTTCATTACAAGCAGAAAATAAAGATGTTTACTTCTGTGTTATTTACTATGTAAAGCATTCGACTATATGGAACATAACAAATTATGGATAACATTATGGATAATGGGTATTCCACAAAACTGAATTGAGATGATGAGGAACCTGTACATAGACCAAAGGATAGTTGTTTGAACAATACAAGTGGATACTTAAAGGTTTAAAATCAGGAAAGGTATTTGTCAATGTTTTATCCTTCCACCATACTTAGTCAGTCTGGATATCAAGAATATAATCTGATAAATTTGATTCTATGAAGAAGAATGGGCCATCAGTATTGGAGCAGGATTCATTAACAACCTGAGATATGCAGATGAGACAGCCTTGTTTGCTGAAAGTGAAGGACTTAAAATATTTACTGATGAATATCAAAGAAGATAGTGTTCAGTATGGATTGTAACTCATTGTAAAGAAAACGAACATCCTCACAACTGCACCAATAAATAACGTCATGATAAATGGGATAATGTTAAAGTTCTCACACTTTATTTTGCTTGGATTCCTAATCTACATTTATGCAAAGAATGGAAGCAGCAGTCCAGAAATCAAATGACAAACTGCATTCAGCAAATTGGCTGTGTTAAAGAGAAAAGATGTAAGTTTGAATACTAAAGTATGCCTGACCCATGCATTGGCATTTAAAATTACCTCATATACATAGGGAAATTGGACAATTAATAAGGAAGGCCACAGGAGAATCAGCGCATTTCAATAACAGTGTTGGTGAAGTTAATGATAGTGCCATAACTCTTAGCAAAACAAAGAAATCTGTCTTGGAAGAAGTAGAGTCACAATGCTTCATAGGAGAGATGTCAAAACTTGTCTATCTTACTTTGTATGTGCTGTCACAAGGAATCCGTCCCTGGAGAAGGACAGTGTTGTTGGTAAATTATTGTTGTTAAGTTGTTGTTAA
>NW_006408548.1:21582026-21597230 GCF_000296735.1 Chrysochloris asiatica | reverse complement strand
GGGACTGAGGACCAAAGTCTCAGGGGACATCAGGATCAACTGTTGTACATCTTGCATTGGTGAGTAGCATCCTGGATCTTAAAAGCTCATGAGTGGCTATCTAAGGTGTAGTTAAGGGTCTCTCCATGTGGGGAAGAAAGAAGATTGATAAGAATTGAAGTGGCATGGATTCAAAGGACTAATGGAACATGTGAACATCAGTCTTCACAACTCTGAGATCAGAAGAACTAGACAGTGCAGGGTTACCACTACAAACTGCCCTGAAAAAGATCACATTAGAAGGTCCCCAATAAAGTGGTGATATTGTGGGACAAAACTCAAAATTATATAATGATAATAAAAACAAGATCAGATTTACTGGTCAGAAAGAGAGTATAGCCTTCAACTATCTTTCAGGACCAGAAAGGAACATTCATACTTGTAGCCCAATTTTTGACAAAACATAGATATATATAAGGACACAACATACTAGCAAGGTATTGTTGTTGTTGTTTTGTTGTGAAGTGGTGTCGAGTCGATTCTGACCCATAGTGACCTTGTATAGCATTTCCAAGGAGCAGCTGGTGAGCTTGAACTGCCAACTTTGCAGGTCAAACTGCTTTGCAGTCTGATGCATTAACCCATAGCACCACACCAGGACTCCATGCTCACCAACAAATGGTCAATCATTCAAAACAAAAAGGGCAACATTTCCTAATGGCAAAGTTCAGAACGGAGAGCAAGGTGGGTGAAGTGCAAATAGGAAACACAGGGAGGACATAGGATAGCTGTAGTTGCAGGAAGGAGACCATAATCATTGAGATGAAATGAAGTGAATGATGTTCACAGTAATGACCTTGTTTGAAAACCTTCACTCAATTTACAATTAAAAGTGTAAAATATAGTACTTTAGAAACATGTACATGTTGTATGCTAGGTCCTAGGTGATGCTGTAGGATAAGTACTGGAATGTTAACTGCAAGGTCAGTGACTCAAATCCACAAGCCACTCATCAGAAATCCTATGTTGTTGCTGTTGTTAAATAGCATCAAGTAGGTTCTGGCTCATAGTAACCATATATAGGAGTTCTGATAATGTGTACAAAGCAAACAAAATGATGTCTCATCATTCTTGTTTCTAAGGAGCATTTTAGTTTTATTTTTTCTAAGATGGATTTGTTCATTTTTCTAGAAGCTTAAACTATATTAAATATTCCTTACCAACACCACTATGCAATTTCTGCTTCGCTCATCTTTTTAAATTATCCAGCTTTCACATGACCATGAGGCAATTGGAAAGACCATAACTAGGGTTAGGGGCCCCTTAGACATCAAAGTGACATCTTTCCTTTGTAGAACTTTAATGAGTGGTATTTTACAACAGATCTGGCTAATGTAATATGTTGTTTGATTTCTTGACTGCTGTTTTCATAGATGATGAATATTGACCCGAGTAGAATGAAATCCTTGACAACTCTAATTTTCTCTCCATTTATTATGATGCTGTTTATTGATCCAGTTGTAAGGAGATCTGGTTCTTTTGCATTCAAGTACAATCCATCATAATGGCTTTGGTCTTTGACATTCATCAGTAAGTGCTTCAATTAGACTACTGCCCACCTGTCAGCTACCTATATTTTTCTGACTTTTGTATTGTTATGATGCTTGGAGCATTGCCACTAGTATTTCAGACATCAACAGGGTAACAAATGGCAGACCAGAATAAGAAGAAAGGGATGGAGATGTACTTTTTTAAAATCATCCAATGAAAACTCTATGGATAAGTCAATGTTATTTTGCCCAATTTACAGATGAGGAAATGGAGATACAACTAGTGAGTGGCAGTCAGGTTTTGAATTCAGATTCTATTTCCCAAGTGAGAAGTGAATTCTAGTTTTAAAGTAGATTGTAACAAAGGAGGAGAATTTACAATCTACATTCTTTCCACATAAAAAAAGACATTTGTAAATTCTTAAATAATTATATAGTCATTGTTTACTACAAATTCTTTATTTCTTGGCTCAATACCTTTCAAAAGCCCTAACTTTTAACTGGCATCTTGTATTCTGAAAATACACTCTAGTCATTCATTTAATTGAGATCTATGTGTTTTTCACATAGAAATACACATCTATTTCTCAAGCTAACTAATGGGACAATGGGTGGTTTAGTGCTATTAAAATTATAATTAATTTATTTAAAAAATCAACTTTTGAAATATGAAAGCTTTCCTACGGTGATTAATTTCATGATATATATGCACATATATAAATATATATGTATATAGATAATATAAATGTACATATACACACACAAAGACATAAGCACATTTTTACAAGAGTATATACTTAATTTCTTGTATTTAGATGGAATATTATAATTAGCAATGAAATCAGAAGAGAGCAAAGTTCCCCATCTAAGGAATATTTAGACATTTTTGACAAAACAAATTATAATTTGAAAGTAAATACAGTAGATGTCTATTTAATTTGAAGTATGGCAATAATATTTTGATATACATAATAATAAACTACTAGCCAAAATAGTCGAGGAAGCTTAATTGTATATGATCATCTGTATATAATGACACGACAGCTAACTGCCAATCAATAATATGGAATTGTCACTAGAGGCAGGTGACCAGTGAGCAACTACATTTCACAAACCCCTTTGATTGTATGTTGGCTGTGGGAGGCAAAATAATGATGCCCACACTTCAGAGAAGTCTACACTCTAGTATCCTAAACCTGGGAATATTATTTTACATGGCAAAATGGACTTTGCAGCTGTGACTAAATGTACAGACCTTTAGATGGTGAGTTTCTCCTGGCTTAACTCAGTGTCCCAGTGAGTCTAATCTAATCACATGGCTTATTAAAAGGTGAGAACTTTCCCAGGATGGGTCAGAGAAATGTGATGTAAAAAGCCACCTTACTTAGGTGTGAAGTTGGAAACAGGAAATGCAGTTTGCAGTTTTAAACTTTTTATTGTGAACTGAGTGAAGGTTCACAGATTAAATCATCAATTTAACATTCATCAAATCATACACCTTGCTTCATCACTATGATTACAATTCACTCGATTACCTATAGTTAAGAGTATTTATCTCGCTTCGTCTTTCCTCTACTAACCTCACTCTTGTTCTATATTGCCGGCTGTTTCACCTATGTTAAAGTTAGAAAACGTAAGAAAAGAGACTACTCCAAAGACTCCAAATATGAATGCTGCCCTGCTGACATCTTGATTTTAACCCAGTAAAATCCATTTTGAACTTCTGCCCTCCAGAAGCGTAACAAAATAAATTTGTGTTGCGTTAAGTCACTGAGTCTGTGCTCATTTGCTACAGCTCCAATAGGAAATACAGTGGCCATGTGACCAGTTCTTTCCAATGGTAAGTGAGCAAGAATGAAGTTTGTCAATTCTGAATTGAGCAACTCTATTCATAGCACAACAGAACACTGCTCGGTCCTGTGCCATGCTCATGGTAGTTACACTTGAGCCTGTTGCTGCTGCCATTGTGTTAATCTATGTCATTGGGGGTCTCCCTCTTTCCCCCTGACTTCACCAAGCATGATGTCCTTCTTCAAGGACTGGCCTCTCCTGATAATATGTCCGAAATATAAGAGTAAAGTCTCACCATCCTGTCTTCTAAGAAGCATTCTGGCTGCCCATCTTCAAACACAGATTTGTTTGTTCATCTGGCAGTACATGTTACTTTCAATATTCTTCTCCAACACCATAGCTCAAACGCATCAATTTATATATGATGTTCCTTATTGATGTTCCAACTTTCACTTGCCTATGAGGTGATTGTAAACATCATGACTTGGGTCAGGCATAGCTGAGTCCTCAAACTGCTATCTCTGTTCTTGAACACTTTTAAGAGTTCTTGAGCAGCAGAATTGTCTAGTGCAATATGTTACGTGATTTAAGATAAACTATGATCATTATCGATCAGTAGCAACTCGATGGTACCTAACAACAACAACAACATGATCATTAACAACTTGCGATATGCAGATGATACAACCTTGCTTGCTGAAAGTGAAGAGGACTTAAAACATTTACTGATGAAGATCAAAGAGCACAGCCTTCACTCTGGATTGCATCTCAATGTAAAGAAAACAAAAATCCTCACCACTGGACCAATAAACAACATTATTATCAATGGAGAAAAGATTGAAGTTGTCAAGTATTTCATTCTTCTTGGATCAACTATCAACACTAATTAATGAAAGCAGCAATCAAGAAATCAGATGATGCATTGCATTTGGCAAATCTGCTGCACAAGACCTTTTTTAAAGTGTTGAAAAGCAAAGATGTCAGCTTGAGGACTAAGGTACACCTGACCCAAACCATGGTATTTTCAATGACCTCATATGCATGTGAAAGCTGGACAGCAAATAAGGAAGACCGTAGAAGAATTGATGCTTTTGATTTATGGTGTTGGCGGAGAATATTGAAAGTGTCATGGGCTGCCAAAAGAACCAATAGATCTGTTTTGGAAGAAATGCAGCCATAGTGCTCCTTGGAGGCCAAGATGGTTAAACTTCATCTTCATACTTCTAACATATTGTCAGGAGGGACCAGTTGCTGGAAAAGAATATCATGTTTGGTAAGGTGAAGGGTCAGAGAAAAAGAGGAAGACCCACAGCCAGATGGCTTGGCCGAGTGGCAGCATAGATGGACTCAAGCGTGGCAACAGTAGTGAGGCTGGCCCAGGATCGGGCAGTGTTTCGTTCTGCTGTACATAAGGTCGGAATGAGTCGGTACCAACTCGATGGCACCTAACAACAACAACAACAGCAACAAAATGTGGATTGGTTTATAGATTTGTAGATCTAAAGTAACGGTACATCAAGTGACTCACATTACTTAGAAAAAGGCATTTAAAATATATAAGCCTTTATTCTCCTGCTCACCATAAGAGACTCTAACTTTTAAAAATTTGTCTTTTATGTCTCCCTTTGGTGATGATAATAAGCCAACATTAAATAGCGTGAATCGGTTTTACTTGGTATGTCACAAAAGCAGCAGTTAATAGACATAGACATGAGACCTAAGCAAACGATTCTGCATTGCCTGAGATGAAACTTGTATCCTGTTGGAAGTAGCCCATTGTTCATTAACAAAAACTCTGTCTTCTAAAGATATTAGGAAATCCTAGAAAGTGAGCTCTACTTACAGAGTTACATATATTCTAACTCTCATATGCCATCTGTTATTCTTTACTAATTCTATCACACTTTTGCCCTAACGTGTTTGCATTGTGTGGAAAATGAATACTTCCCTATTAAATGCAACAATAAAAATAGCCCAGTGGGTGTAATGAAGCAATAAAAACAGTATCCTTGGTGAGTTTACCATCACAGTTTGAGATTTTATATTGCTGCTGATGGGTAATTTCTAAAACAATTACTTGTGGGAAAATATATTCATATTATTCAAATACTGTCAAAGTTGTAAAGCAAATTCACAAGATTGGAAATCTGACATTAAGACTGAAATTTTGTCCTTGAGTTGGCACATCCCTTGGACACAGACCCATCAGCATATATTAATTTTAGTTTGACTTACACCCTCTGAGGTGGTGTATAAGGTAAAGCAAGTAGGTTTGTTGAAGATAAGTCTTTTATGCTACTAAGTTTTGTATTTAATTCACATGCTGGTTTAATTTCATCTTAAATGAGTAAAGTGTTCTTTCAGGAGTACTGAGAAATAATTTCTCTAAATATATGTTTTAAGGAGTTCCTGGGTGATGCAAAGAGCTAACGCCCTTGGCTGCTAACCACAAGGTTGGAGGTTCATGTTCACCCATAGATTCCTTGAAAGAAAGGCCAGGTATACGGAGTTCTATGTCACCTTGACCAGGTTAGGATTTCCAGAGGTTTACCAGTTGAGATGTGCTTATTCCCATGGTAATGAAACCTAATACAAACATAATTAACTCTACGATGAGTGGCTAATAGCAACAAATCAACTAAAGGGATGCCTTCCTTGTGAGTGTGGCCTGTTTCTAATATAATGGAAACATGGAAGAGACTCTCTCTCTAACACTGAGAACTCGGGACTCTGTAATTGTAAGAGATTTCCTGAATAATAAATTTCTCTCTGTGTATGAACATAACTGTTTTTCACTAGTTGTGCTTCTCTGAAAAATCTGGACTAAGGCACCTGATGACCTAGTTCTGAAAAATCAGCCATTAAAAATCCATGCAGCATAGATCTACTCTGACACATACAGGGTAGCCAGACATGAGGTAGAGTAGGTTTTACAGCAGCTGGTTTACTGGATTGATATGTGTTAATGGTTTTACTGTGGTCCCTGATAATGAATGACTAGCAGCCTTGAGTTCATAATGTAATTACTAAAGGTTGATGTCACATCAATAGCAACCTTGTTATATGGAATAAGCCCACTGGAAACATCTGGAGTAACTTAGCTGTTGAAGTAAACTTAAATCTTGATGTATACGTAAGACCGATTTCTATGAATTACTTGTGTTACTGTAATATTTCCAAGCAAATTTGCAATGTTCTAAGTTCAACTTACAATGCAACTTTAAATCAAAAGAAAAGAATATGTAATATGAAATAGAAAGGAATGAATTATCTCTTACATGTGATATTTTACCAATTTTGTACTTTGTATAATTTAAGCTAGTTTAAAATATCAGTAGTAAGACCTACCACTTGCTAATGACTACTCACTAAGAATATTCTTCAAACTAATATTTATAAATTTAAAGTCAAAATTAACATTTTCCCTCTTTTTACATGAATCTTAGTAATTATCTTTTTGAAATATGTCTAATATTAATGAAATTGGAATTATTATTTCAACTGTTAATTTAACATAGTGAATTAAGTTAAAGGAAGTACTCTTATTAAAACATATGGAGTGCAGAATAGAATTTATTTTCTTTGTTATATTAGGCTAATTGGAATAGATCAATTAGTATTGATCTGGTGAAATATATATTTTTTAAATGGTACATTGCATTGACTTTTAAAGGTGTCCCTAAGTTTGTTTTAAGGAGCTCTGGTAATGTAGTAGTTACTAGTTGGGCTGCGAACCATAAAGTCAGCAGTTGGAAACTACCAGCTGTTCCATAGGAGAAAGATGAGGCTTTCTGCTCCCGTAAAGATTTACAGCCTTGGGAACCCCATGCAGGGTCTCTATGAGTCGAAACCAACTCCATGGCACATAACCACCACCGCCATCAAGTTTATTTTGCTTCTAGAGTTAGTACTAGCAGAATATATGCTGTTGTTGTTATGTTCTGTGGAAACGGTTCTGACTCATAGTAACCCTGAATAGGGTTTCCAAGGCTTTAAATCTTTGTCAGAGCACAAAGTCTCATCTTTATCCCATAGGTTGGCTGGTGGACTCAATCCACTGACCTTGTGGTTCACCAACCATAGAACCATATGACTCACCAACCATACAGAGGCACCGCAAGACTTCAAAGGGTTCATGGTAAAATGTAGTTTAAAGACAATAGAATTTTTCAACAAATGTTTTGAAGTCTATTGTGTATGACAGATTATGAGGGCTTTAAAAATAGTTTTCTATTGTTTTCAATCCTGTAAACTACTGAAGTCATTAAAAAAATTTAAGAAACAATGATTATAATGAGTGGTTTGTGTACACCCCCCAAAAGCAAAATAATAATAATAATAATATAATAATAATAATAGCGGGAATAGAAGCAAATATTGTTGAATGATGATGCATGGAGGAGATTGTACTCACTGTAAATGAAATAATGTGTAAAACTGGTGTTCTCCCATGTAAGCTATTACTCGATTCACAATAAAAACTTAAAAAGAAAAAAAAAAACTAATAAAAAAATTAAGACACTTGTAATAGCAAAACAATAATTAGTTAAAAAATATTTTTATGTATGCTCTAAAAGTAATGTAATTAATTGCTATGAAAATATTTCACTGAAGGATTTAACAGATCAGCCAGTTATTTGACTCTTTTTAAAAAATCTTCTTTTAAGAAATGTAAAGAAAATGCACCTATATTTATCTGTGAGGCTTATCGTCACTCAGGGGTACAAGTTACAAAATTGTCAATGGTAATTTCAAATCCATTTTGCAATACAAAGACTCTTCCATTTTTTTCCCATTGAGAAATACCTCCACTCATTCTCTTCTTCCTCTACCCCACTTATATGATTCAGGCGACTCTACCAACCCTGACATCAGTATTAGGAATAAGACTCCAGTCCCAAAACATCCTAGTGACTTATTCCAAAAAAAAAAAAATCACATTGAGCCAATTAGAGACCTTCTGTGAACATTGATGTTTAGATGGTAAGACCAAGCTACTTTCATTTCCTTGGATTTTCCTTGAATTTCAAACTGTGTACCATTCTGGTACTTTCTACAGCCACTGTTTCCCACAGTGCAGAAGTCCTGTTGTATGAGAAAATGGAGCTATGCAAGCCAGTTTCCAATAAGGCTGCCAATGTCCCTTGCTCTCTGGTATTCATATTGCTTTTTAGTCACTTTCCACAATGAACAGGATGAGCACTCGATCTCAGTGTCATTTGAGCTGTAAGGTCAGTGGTTCAAACTCACCAGTCGCTCCTTGGAAACCATCTACAGGATCGTTATGACTCGGAACTCACTTGATGATATTTAACAACAACAACAACCTGCATCCATCAGGAAAGACTCCAGAAATTATTGTTTGTGATTCAGGAGTAAAGATCCTATAGCTTCTATCTTGTGCTTTCTTGGATTTTCTACTCTGAGAAAAGCCAGCTGCCATGTCACAAGGACACTCAAGCAGCTGTTCAAAGAGGGAAAGTAACTGAGGCTTCCTATCAAGTGTAAGCAACAACTTGCAGTCACATGTGTGAGCAATCTTGTCAGAGTTATTCTATACTATTTGGCTTTATTCTTTTGTCTTTAATTATCAGCATTTTTATCAAGTGACCTGGATGTGATATCTGTTGAATTTATTCTGCTGGCTTTTGCTGAATTTGTGGTTTGGCATCCTTGTTAGTAGTAGAAAACTCATGGACAACATTTCTTTAATGATTAATTCTACTCCAGGCTCTCGCTCCTGTTCCTCCGAGACTACAATTGCTCTTATGTTAGACCTTTTCATGATGATCTTTTCATGCCTTTTTAAATCCTTTCTTCTATGCTTTTATGTTTTTGTTTCCTCCAAGCATTTTATCCCAAGTTAAATATTAATTCTGTTCACAAATCCTCTCCTCAGCTGCAACTATATCCACTGCGGAGGAGAGGATTTCGGAACTGCCAGTCAGTTGGTTTCAACTCATGGTGATCCTGTATTGGGTTTCTGAAGCTGTGCATCTTTATGGAGTTTGTTGTTGTTGTTAAGTGCCATCAAGTCGATTCCAACCCACAGTGACCCTGTATAAGGTTTCCAAGGAGCAGCTGGTAAGGTCGCAGTTCAAATGGCTTTGTAGTCTGGCGCATTAACCCACAGCGCCACACCAGGACTCCTCTTTATGGAGTTGTGAAATTGTTGTTGTGAAGTGCCGTCGAGTCGGTTCCGACCCATAGCGACCCTGCATAGGGTTTCCAAGGAGTGACTGGTGAGCTTGAACCACCGAGTTTGTAGTTCAAATGGCTTTGCTGTCTGGCGCATTAACTCCCAGCGCCACACCAGGACTCCTCTTTATGGAGTAGACACCCTCATTTTTCACCTGCAGAATGGCTCGTGGGTTTGAGCTGCCAACTTTGTGTACAGCAGACCAATGCTTATCATACAGCACCACCAGAGCTCCCGTATTTAAATTATTGTTGTTGTTGTTATGTGCAGTAAAATTGTTCCAACTCATAGTGACCCTGAATAGGGTTTCCACCCAGTGACTGGTGAGCTTGAACTGCTGACCTTGTGGTTCAAACTGACATCGTAGTCCAGCGCATTACCTTGCAGCACCACACTAGAACTTTTTAGTTAAATTCTTCTTGTTGTCAAGTGTCATTGATTCGGTTCTGACCCATAGAGACCCTATACAGAGTTTCTAAGGAGTGGCTGGTGAGCTTGAACAGCCGATCTTCTAGTTCAAACTAGGTTTCCAGTCAAGCACATTAACCCACATTGTCATACCAGGATTAGTTTTGACTAAATTATTGCTTAAATCACCTACTAAGGTCTTAATTTTAGAGAGTAAATTTCAGTTTTAAGATGTCATTTTTACTTAATTCTATAGATTCTACTTGTTGGGTGAAATTCTCCATCATATATTTTGTCAACATATTAATTGTTTCTGATATGCCCAATTATTTGTTGAATGATTTAAAATATATTTAAAGGATCTATCACCCATCTGTTTAGTTTTCTTTTCTTTGGCATCCTGCTTCCAAATGCCCTACTGTCCTTTATTGTGCCCTACTGGCAAAGAGTTTTTTATTTATGTAGTTTTTATAGCTGGGTTCAGAAGGTGAGTTGGCTTAATACAAAACACTCTATCATAGTCAGAAGTGGACTATGTTTCCTTTCCTTACCCTATATACGAATGTGCTGCTTTCCATAAATATATATTTAGGAATTACCTATAATATAATTTATAGAAAAAAGTAAAAAGACTCAATAATCTAGATTAAAATCAGGGAATGAACATATAAAGTGTAAACAGAATCATGAAGAAATGAGTCTAAACAATCATCTAGAAAAGAAAGTCAAAGTAGACCCAAAATTGTCGATAGCTGGGCTTGGCAGGTTCACCTATTAAACTTAAAGGGTATGTTAAAGAATAAAGAAGGAGAAAAGAATTTTACTGACTTCACATTCAAAAGGAAAAGGACAACAGTACTGTCAATTTATGGTAGTGGGGCACTACCATATCTGTAACAAAGACACATTAAGCATGATTTGTGAAAGGTCACTCAATGGAGATAGCTTCAGGAAAATTAATGATCTTTTACTAAGTACATTGTGAAAGAAAAAGCTCTAACTCTTTTATACATAGGAGATAATTGATGAGCCTTTGAGTGTTTAAATAAGCTTTCTGGGAATAGACATGGAAAATGAGAAAGAAGGGAGGCTTTGTTGTAATATTGAATTCCAAGTGTTTGTGAAGCAAGAAAATAATATGTTTATCTCACAGTAAGCCTTGCTTTAGCACTTAAAAATTCTGCTAGTAGACTTTGTATGTTGTTGTCATTTTTTCCCCTTTTATACTACATGCTAATACACAATTTCAATGTAATGGTCACATACTTATATTATTTTGAAAGATGTGCATGGAAGTCCGGTATGGCAATAAAATGCACATTCCAAATAAAAGTAAACTGAATGATAAACTTTCCTTGATATTCATCTAACAGAATTTACCCCATTATTAACTACCTTTCCATATGTTAGATTTCACCATTTTTTAAAAAGGCAATCTAGTTGTTTTTAAATGGATCATATTGCTATATTAACTATAGTGCTATGTTAACTGGAGGAAAAGATAGAGTAGGAGGAGTTTCCCTGTTGAATGCAGTTGCTGCACATTTCAAGAAATCTGCCTTTTGTAGCATCTATGAAAATGTAAGTTCTATGCCACTTACTTTCTGAAACATATGAGTATCTCATGATTACTGATCATAATAGTGTAGTGTTATTAATCGTGCTGCAATCCTTAAGGTCAGCAGTTCGAAACTACCAGCTGTTCCGTGGGAGAAAGATAAGGCTTTCTGCCCCCGTAAAGATTTACAGCCCCGGAAACCCTGTACAGGGTCGCTATGAGTCTGAACCAACTCCACGACACATAACCACCAACGACCATATCTATCACAAGGAGCTTCGGCAGCGTAGTGGTTACAAGTCGAGCAGTGTGAAACTACCAGCCATTCCATGGTAAAAAGACATGGCTTTCTGCTCCTGTAAATATTTACAGCCCTGTGCAGGGTCGCTAAAGTTGGAAACGAGTTCACGACACACCACCACCAAACTTATCACACTTCACTGACTAGATTTCACTTTAATTGTTTCCCTTCCACTGTCTTGACAAATCCTAAAGTTTCTTAGATTTGATATTTGGAAGAAGCAATGAAATAAGAAAACATGATTTGATTTCCACATTCTTTTTTAGCAGAGAAGTTTCCTTCTTTTACATTCCTTTGTTTCACTAAACTAGAATTGTTTTCCAAATTTTGGCCACACTTTATTTATTTACTTATTTTAAGTTTTTTATTGTGAGTTGAATGAAAGTTTACGGGGCAGATGATCAGGTTTACAGTCAACAAATCACAGACCTTGTTTCATTACAATGATTATAATCCCCTCCATGTGCCATCAGTTAACTGTATTTCTCTCTATTAATTTTAGCTTTTTAAAAAAAAAAAAACAAAAAACATTCAGGCATATAAAATAATTTACATCACCAAAGGGCATCTGCACATTTGCCTCCTGGCTGCCAGCTCTCAGTCCCTCCCTCTCTTTCCATCAATCTATAGTCCTCAGAGGCTCCCTCTCTGTCTCCATAGCTGGTGTCACTGCTTTTCTGGATAAGGTTTCCCATTCCATGTGTGCTCTACTCCCTTGATGGTCCTAGGGTCCTCTGTTTCTGGAATGTAAGATTAACTACTTCCTTGCTTTTGTTACAAAAATTCTACCTTTACAATCGTGACAGTTGCAATTAGTCATGATAACAATTACTCACTATTGAATCGGATTCAATCATAAGAATCTTATCCTCATCTCTTTTCACCAGACCCATCTAGACAAGATGACAGCTATTCAGTGGGGACTCTTTCTTTCCCCCCACACTCTTAAACTAAACTCCCTCATGAAACTTTGTAAGCCAGTCACTTCAGGCCTTTATCGCCCCCTCATTTTAAGTAGCCAGTGTCTAGGTTGCCAGTCCCTATCTACACTGTATATGGAGGGGATAGCATTGATACTTGATGTGAAGACTTATTCCGTCTCTGATGGCATGTAGAGTTACTACCTCCATGAGTATAGGTCAAGTTCATCAAATTGTAGCAATTTATCCTTGTTTCCCTTATCAAAAATTTGGGTTTTGTTTGTTTGTTTGTTTGTTTGTTTATTTATTTATTTAATATCCTCTAGTCGAGTTCTGATTATCAAGCCATCAAGGCTAGGTCAAATGGGTACTATCTGCAAGTTTGGGTGTTCTGTGTGTCTTCCCTCACATTGTATCAGATAGATGCTTCACTCTCAGCTCTATACCTCTGTGGCTATGTCCTTGTCTGTGAGCTCAGGTGTCCCCAGGTATCACCACACTTTGGATCAACCAGCCCTTCCTCTTCTCTATCTCATCTCCAGATTGATGCAAGTCTATGGAATGTGGTCAAACTCAGCCCATGTCTTTTTTGCTGTCTTTCCCCCTCTTCCATTCACCAGTAGACCAATTGGTCATCAGCAAGCTTACATGCCTGCTTATTTGTTTCCCTTTGAGTTTGCCTTCGAGGTGGGCACACTTTACCTTTAATATTAGGAAAATGTGTAGGAGGAAATTATAAATGACATAATTTTAATGTTTTATTTAATGAATATATAAATTAGCAGAATTATTAAAGAATTGATTGACAATACTGATGAATATAAGAGATTTCCAAAAAGCAAATGTTGGTCCCTGAAAAATAGTAAGAAATTAGGCCTTGGAAATATTCAAAAATTAGTGTTTCATTTGTCATATTCAGTTTAGTTGGGGAGTTGGACTTCAAAGCTAGTACTACTAATTTTTCTTAATTTTCTTAATGTAACTTAATTTTCTTAAGTTACATTTAACAATGTGATGCTGCGGATAACACAATGGTCCACAAATTTGGTTTGAACAACAAGGTAAGCATTTCAAACCTGTTAGCTGCACCCTGAAAACCCTACACAGGGCACTATGAATCGGACTCAACTCCACAGCACTGAACACAACAACAAATGGTAAAGGAAAGAAGACTACAACTAACACACACTGTGTCTAAGTATAATATAGTGGAATTACTGAAGAAAAATCCTGCGAAACGTATCTTATTGTTATCCCATTGCATAGGTGAGAACATTGATGCTTAAAATATGAAGCACATTTTCTGTAGTGACATTGTGTATTTGTGTGTGTGTGATTTGAGTGAAAATTTACAGAGAAACTTAGTTTTCCATTCAACAATTTATACATATTTTGTTCGTAGCATTGAATATAACACCCACACTGTAACAGTGCTTTTCCTACTTCCTCCCTGTTGGCAATTTCCATTTTGTTCTTCTTTTTAGCACTTTCTGCTGTGCTTTTATCCTAGGCAAATGCAGCTCTTTTGATTTCATACGGTTGATCTAAGGAGTCCCTACCTCCATAGTACTATTAATCACTTTGTAGGCATGTCTATCTTTTGAGAGTAAATTTAGCCACAAGATTGAGTTCAGTTTCAGTACTGACATGTTTCTAAAGACAATAGTCTTGGAGGTTCCACTAGTCACTTTCAAACCAGTAAGACAGGTTGTTTTGTTTTTAAATTTATTTTGAATTTTGTTAAACATTTTTATTTTCTTCTACACTTTCCAGTATCTTCTATTATGATCCCTTTCAGGTTATTCAGTAGTAGCAACCAAGCAACCTTCTAGTTCTTTTAGTTTTACTGTTATGGATGCTGGGGTTAACGGGCTCCATTAGCCCTTTATAATAGCTGTTTCCTTGTGTCTTTAACTCTCTTCACTCTTCCTCACTCCAGGCAGATAAGGACCAATAGTTGCAGCTTAAATGATCTCACAGGTCTTTAAAACACCAGTTGCTATGCATCAAAGTAGGCTGTAAGTCATGTGGACCATGTTATTCTAATTGACCTTAGTGTTTCTCAAGACTATGATCCGAAGCTCCCATGCTAAGTGGCTCATTCCCTTAATGGCTAAGAAGTTTTCATTAGTTTACACATGGTATGCTTTATTATATTCATGGAAACATTTGTAGCATGTATATAGAAACATGCTTTGTCACACCTATATATGTTCATAGATGTAATCACATTTCCCTTACTGGTGTGGCAAAATTGTGCTTTTAATAGTATTTACATTTGGCACCTTTAATTCTTGTCTTCCTTTGTCTTGATCATTTCGTGAAACATAGCTCTTTAAAAACAGAGTTCTGATTTAAACTGTAAGGTTAGAAATTTAAGAGAATATGTAGGTAGCTAAAGATATGTGATTCTACTTGTTGTTGTCAGTAGTTCAAATCCATAACCAGCTCCTTAGAAACTATATAGGGTTGCTGAGTCAAATTGACTTGATGGCTCT
>NW_006408548.1:21573257-21581345 GCF_000296735.1 Chrysochloris asiatica | reverse complement strand
ACAAAACAGGAAGCTTCCTATGGCCATGTCACACATGTTGCCATTCATATCTAGTCCTGTAAATATACATTAAATAAGCTTTTGAACATCATAGTAGAATCTAATTAAAAACATTGGCAACCACTGTAGGAAGTGATTTAGCTGCAAAGTTTACAAACACTTTTAAGACATTCATAGTTAATAAAAGCAATTCATACATTTCATGATTAATATTTTCTAAATCCCCTAACCTGTATCTGGTGTTGTGTTCCCTATATTAGTATATTTTTGTAATACAGCTGGTTTGAGGAAGGAAAATATAATTATAAACTATTTAAACAATATATTTTTGTTCTATGCACTGTTAAAGGAGTCCTGGTATGGCGCCATGAGGTTAATGCGACAGACTGCAAAGCCATGTGAACTGCAAGGTCAGCGATTCAAGCTCACCAGCTCCTCCTGAGAGACTCTATATGGACAGGGTGGCTATGGGTTGGAATTGACTCTATGACACTTCACAACAACAACAGCACTATTAAAATTTATTGTAGTTTTCCAAGACTATTTGCCATAGGTATTCCTGAAAGAATTTTTTCCTTTAACTGAATTTTGAAAACTCTAACCAAAAAAGAAAAATCAGCATACTGCCAACCCTACCATCTTCCTCCTAGCTACATTCATTTACTTTGGCTCTCATGTATGATTTAGTCATTAACAGAACAATCATTTCTATTTTTCACTTAAGGAAGCAACAGTAAAAACACACACATAATAGTCAGCTCAGGATAGATGTGGAAATTATAAGGCAATTATATGTTCAGACTTACTACTGAGAGGTTATAAGCATAAATATTCATTTCAGAAGAATAAGTGTTTACCTTAGTAATGAAACATAGTTAATACCTGATTGTGATTTCAAAATATCTTAAAAACTTCTTTATCCATAATTAAATTTAATTATAATTCAATTAATGGCCTATATTCAGATTCATATTTTGCTATGTACTAAGATTCCTTGAAAGAAAAAACCTATAGAAATTTTAGGAGCTAAAATTACAAATGTTTATGTCTACGGATGCCTAGAAACATGCTTCTGTGGCAAGCAAGGCAGGAAATCATTGAACAGTAATTGTGTTTAATAATTGTTTAGAAACCTGCATTAATCAGTAAAATGTATCTCATAACGTTACATGTCATAGTTTATAATGATATCTTAACTAACTAGTTTTTTAATAGACACAAGTATTATCTTTCAAAAGACAAAAATAACAAAACTTGTATAATACTTATGGTCCTTTGCTTATAACTTTGAATCAACAGAGGCATCCAAGTAAATTTAAAAATTTGAAAAGTCAAATTATATGCAGTACCAATCAGCATAAGAGATTCGATCATTTGTTACAATGCTATAAAAGAAAATAAAATTGTAAACGAAAATACCATATGAACAAAAGTGTGACTTGGTTAAGGAAAAGATGTGGTTCTTAATTTCAAGGATGCTACAACCCATTGTTGTTGTTGTAGCATCCTTGAAATTAAGAACCACAACCCATTGTAAGGAGCTCTGGTAGTGTAGTGTTCACGAATCGGGCTGCGAACCTTAAGGTCAGCGGTTCGAAACTACCAGCCGCTCCGCGGGAGAAAGATGAGGCTTTCTGCTCCCGTAAAGATTTCACCCTTGGAAACCCTGTACAGGGTCGCTATGGGTCGGAACCGACTCGACGGCACTTAACAACAACAACAACAACAACCCATTGTAATAGAATTGATGTCAATAAATATAAAAATAATAAAAGAAAGTGAGTCAAAGATTATCCATATTGCAGTTGCATTGAAATACAATTCACAGCTAACGACAAT
This sequence comes from Chrysochloris asiatica, assembly GCF_000296735.1. Classification (NCBI taxonomy): domain Eukaryota; kingdom Metazoa; phylum Chordata; class Mammalia; order Afrosoricida; family Chrysochloridae; genus Chrysochloris; species Chrysochloris asiatica. Next base: position 21,579,506 of record NW_006408548.1, on the reverse strand, counting down.
TTTTGAGTGTGCACGTGAAGTGATTCTATCAAATAAACAAGTAACAGTGTATTAAGTGGCAAATCATTTGCAAATCAGCTGTGGGTCTACCTAGGAAATAATCTATGACAGACTTGGCTTCAAAAGTCTAAGCAAGATGAGTACTAAGACAACTCAAGGAAGATCCTAAACAGAAGTGTTTATACACCTGTAAACACAATTTGACATGATACCCGAAGAAAGGTAAAAGTTCTTTAAATAAATTGTTACTGGCGATAAGACATGGATTTATCACTAAAAGCCTAAGAATAAACAGCAGAGTATGGAATGGAAACATCCTCAATCGCTGACAAAGAAAACATTCAAAAGTCAATCATCACTTGAAAAATTGATGCTTATAGTTTTCTGGGAGTCTCAAAGGTCAGCATTAGAACACTATGTCAGAAAAAAAAGTTCAATAGTCAACAGTGCTCATTGCAGTGAGCTGCTCACTGAAGACCTGAAGCCTACATTTGGGGTTAAAAGCAGAAGACTACTATCCAAGGACATTGTGAACTTGCATGACAATGCACACCCTCATACCTCTGGCTACTCTGTTGAAACTGCATAACCTTAGTTTTGAGGTGTTAAAGCATCCTGCTTATAATTGATCTTGCTTCATTTGACTTTCACTATTTGGTCCTCTGAAAGCAGCCTTTGGAGGATGACGATTCACCTCGGATGAAGAAGAGAAGACAGCTGTGTATTCGTGACTCGCAGCTTATCCTGAAACATTTTTGAATAAGAGAATACCAAAGCTTGTTGACAGATAGACAAGTGTAGAGAAAAGCAAATAGATTATGTTGAAAAGTTATGTTGGTCTTTTCTAGAAACTGAATAAAATATAGTTTACAGCCAGTGTGTATAATTTTTTACTTATCATGGTAAATAGGATGTTTCTAACATTACAGTTGTATTACACACGTTTTTCACTCTTATCAACACAAAAGACTTCTCTTGTATTCTCCCTCTGCCCCATTTGTGCTCTATGTTTTAGCCATACTAAAACCTTCACACCTCTAGATCTGGGGACTTGGAAGCAAGCCAATAAACCCAAAGGTTTTTGCAGGGCTTCCAAAAATTATGTTGTTATGGTTAGACCTGCCATCAAGTTGGTTCTGACTTCTAATGACACTATGCACAACAGAATGAAACACTGCCCAGTCTTGTGCCATCTTCACAATTTTTTTACAGTTAATTCCGCTGCTGCTGCCATTGTGCCAATCCATCTCATTGGGGGTTGTCCTCTTTTACATTGAGCCCTTTACTTTACAAAGCATGATGTCCTTCTTCAGGAATTGGTTCCTCCTGATACTATGTCCAAAATATGAGAAGTCTCACCATCTGGCTTCAAATGAACATGTCGGATACACTTCTTCCAGCACAGATAGTTTTGTTCTTCTGGCAGTCCAAGGTACTTTCCACATTCTTCTCCAACACCATAAGTTAAATGCATCAATTCTCACTGGTATTCCTTATTCACTGTCTAACTTTCACATACATATGAGGCTACTGAAAATACAATGGCTTGGGCCAGGTGCTCATTAGTCCTCATATTGATATCTTTGCTATTGAACATTTAACAGAGGTCTTGTGCAGCAGATTTGTCTAATACAATACATGTTTGATGGTTTCACTGATACTTTCATTAGTATTTGTGGATCCCAGCATAATGAAGTGTTTGACAACTTCAATTTTTTTCTTCACTTATCCTGATGTTATTTATTGTTCTAGTTGTGAGGATTTTTGTTTACTTTACATTGAGGTGCAACCCATATTTAAGGCTTTGCTCTTCAAAAGTAAGTGTATTAAGTCCTCTTAACTTTCAGCAAGCAAAGTTCCATCATTTGCATATTGCTGGCTGATAATGCATCTTCCTGCAATTCTGATGTCATACTCTTCTTCATTTAATTCAGTTTATTGCATTATTGCTCAACATATAGATTGAATAAGTAGGATTAAAGAATACAACACTAGCACATGCTATTTCAGATTTTAAATCATTCAGCATCCCTTTGTTCTGTTTGAAAGACTGTCCATTGGTCTATGTTCAGGTTTCTCATGAGTATACTCATGTATTCTGGAATATGCATTGTCTGCAATCTTATTTATATTTTATGATCCACCCAATCAAAAGGCTTTGCATAGTCAATAAAGCTTAAGTAAACATCTTTTTTTGTATTCTTTGCTTTCAGCCAAGGTCCATCTAATATCATCAATAATATCTCTAGTTCCACATCCTCTTCAGAAAATGGGTTGAGTTGCTGAACGTTCCCTGTAGTATTATCAGAGCTGTTTTTGGATTATCTTCAGAAAAAATTGCACTTGCATGTGATATTAATGATATTGTTCAGTGATTTCTGCATTCTGCTAGGCCATTTCTCTTTGGAATAGACACATATATGGACCACTTTCAATTGGTCAGACAGATCTTCCACATTTCTTGCCATAGATGAGAAAATGCCTACAATGCTGAATCAGTTTGTTGAAAGGTTTCAAACTGTATTCCATAATTCCTGGAATCCTGTATTTTCCCAATACTTTCAGTGTAGCTTGAATCTGTTGCTTTAGTACCATCGGTCCTTGATCTTTTGCTACTTCTTGAAACTGCTGACATTGACCATTTCTTTTTGGTACAGTGATTCTGTGCATAACTTCCATCATCCACTAATTATAGATAATAATAATCAAGGCCAATGGCCAGCACTATTGTGATGATGAAACACTGTAGTTTCCTAAACAGTAGTTAGTACAGTGCCTGGCCCAGAGCAAATTCTCACCTAAGTATGGAATATTCAAGTAGTAAAATATCATTATTTGAAAGGAGTAGTAATAAAATATTTAATAATTAGGTGTGGCGATGTGGGTTAATTGCCAGACTGCAAAGATGTTTGAACTGCAAAGTTGGCAGTTTAAGCTCGCCAGTGACTCCTTGGAAACCCTATAACAGGGTTGCTATGGGTCGGAACTGACTCAATGGCACTTAACAACAACAATTAATTATGACTCAACAAATGTTTTTCCACTGTACATTATCCATGCTACAACAGATTAGCAGCCTACTTACGTATATCAAGGCTAAGAAAATGGATTTTTCTAGGGCTATACAAAAAACAGAATTTATATATTCATGTGGGTCGCTATGGGTCGGAACCGACTCTATGGCACTTAACAACAACAACATGCACCAAATGGGAGAATGTTTTTCATTTCAGGATTACTACAGGGAGATCTGTAACTCTAATAAGAAATTTTAACAAAGATGGAGACCTTCTTTTTCAGACTGTGGTTAAATAGCATTAAAAGAAATCGGCAATGACCCAGAGCAGTTGGAAAGTGATACTGATCTAATTGTAGTTTGTAAATATCACTTGGAGATATTCTATTCTAGTACTATTTCACTCTCATACCAGCACTAAAAAGGTGGCAGTAAAATAATGACCAGAAGGGATTTCAGATGAGCATATATGACTCTTTAGCCTTCACCCTATATTTCATATAGATATAGCATTTACAAACTGATAAAATTTGGACTTTAAATTGAGAGATTCATTAACTGAAAAACAGTATTTATTGTTTGACTGCTATTTGCCAGACACTGTGTTGACACAGAGAATAAAATGATGAGTAAAATAAACATGGTCCCTACCCTAATAACCCCAATATTTTACCACCTGTCCATAACTAAGAACACCACACTAGTATTGCCTTTGCTCTCCAGAAAGACAATGGAATAAGCACAGGAAAGAGAAATGATAAAAGCTTACTATCTTGCTCAACGTGTGGAAAAAACACCCGTAAAGAGCGCTGTGACTTTTGTCAATTAAAAATATAAGTCCCAAACTATAATTTATCACACAACCACTATCCAAATGATTTAATAATCTTTCATGTTACCCTGAGAGCTGTCTGCTCCTTCATTTTTATACATTGGATTTCTTTTTGCTATGAAATGCCTAAAACTTTCCACTGCAACCTCAGAGGTATTGACCTTGGAAAGGCATAATTCAAAATATTAAACCAATGGCAGTGATATGAGGAAGGAGAGTTTTGGTGAAGTCTTCAACCCATGAAGAAGAAGAAAAAAATACATATAAAAAGGGGGTAATTAGTTTTGCAATTTTTAAAAAAAGAATTGGAGTTTTGTCATCTGAGAATAAATCCTTGAAAGATGGTTGAAAGAACTGCCCAAATGTCTGCTAATCAATTTACAAGTATTTTCTGAGTCTTGATTTTTAATTCAATGAAGTCTTTGACAACGTCAATCTTTTCTCCACTCTAGTGACTCTATATAGTGTCTCCAAGGATATAAATCTTTGTGGGAGTAGAAAGCCTCATTCTTCGCCTGCATTTATCAGTCAGGACTGAAATATACTTGCCAAACTATTTTACGACAAAGTGTATTCATTCACAATTTTGAGGTACTGTATAAACATACAAACATTATCAATATTTCTTCAATGTCAAATATATGGGAGCCAAAGTAGTATCTTTAGCTTGTAATGCTTTGGATACAGAAGAGAGATGATTTTTCATTTTTAAAATCATTTGTGGCTCCTTTTTTGTTAATTATCTATTTGTTATTTTCCCACCTTTAATTAGAATTTATTTGCATGTTTATTTATATACACATTTATTTCCAAAACTTGCTAGATAAAAGCAATATTGCTATTCATCTAACTTTCATATTTAGATATTTCTCTAGAGTTTCCACTTGCTTTCTTTTTTATATTTTTATGGAACTCAATTTTTTTTTTATCACAAAGGCAACTTTTATGCACTTCAACTATTGTAATTTATTCCATTACATTTATGTCACAAATTCTGCTCTACTTCAGAATTTAGTGTTTGTCTATATTTTCAGCATCTCTCAAATTTTTTCACTTCTAACTTCAAATGATTAGAAATTTATATTTATATATTAATTTCAGTAATTTTTTCACTTGAGATTTTTCAGTCAGTCACATAAATATTTAAGCCTCATTAATTTTTTTTTCCAGTAGATTACTTTTTTCTTACATTAAGTTCATTTGCAAGAGTGTACCGGTTAAGTTCTTCAGACCTCCAGGAATGCACCTTTTGTTGTGCGCCAGCTGCAGCCTCCTGTCATTTGGTCTCTAATTTGGCTCAGTAAAAGGAATTGCATTGGCAGGAGCCAGGGTCCTAGTCAAGTTTTTCTTTGGTGATGCATGCTACTTCGTTTTGTGCTCTATCTCAGAAGACCCTCTTTTCATTGCTGGTCAGAAGCATGGTCAACGTAGCCTGTATCTCTACTGTGCAATATCATTAAAATCTGCACATAAGGATCTCATCCAATTTCTCTGATTTTTTCATATAATTCAAGTCGACAAAGTATGTAAAGTTCCTTAGTGTAATTGCCAGAAATGTTGCCAAATCAAAATGAGGGTCTGTCACCTGTCACTGTAGCCAATCACAGAGATGGGGGAAGATGCAATTTAGCTTTATTAAAAGAAAGCCAGCAATCTGGACAACAGGGAAGATGATCCCTCAAGGCTGTCATCCCAATTGACTAAAACAAGCACATTATATAGGTTAGTGTATATCAGTTAAGAGTGTACATCTGATCGGTTTTTCTTTACATCCCTAAACCCTAGTTGACAATTTGACCCTTTTTAACCTTTTAATATTTTAACCCCTTAAACGTTTAGCCCTTAACCCCTAAATCCATAAAACACTAAAACCCTAACACCTAATCCTAACCCCCAACCCCTAGACTCTATCCCTAGCTCATAGCCCTTAAACCCCTATCCCTTAAACATAAACCCTTTCTATCCCTTTAACCACTTAATTTTCTAAATCCCTAAGCCCCCTAAAACCCTAAACTATTAACCCCCAAACACCTTTGAGACCTTAACCCCCTATATTCTAAACCCTGAAACCATAAACCACTAACCCCCTAAATTACTAACCCATAAACTCTAAAGTTAAACCTAACCCCTTTTAACACTTTAACTCTTTAACCCCTTACCCTCTAAATGCCTAAACTACTAACCCCCAAACCCTAAATCCCTAGTCCCTAAACAATAGCCCTTAGTAATGGCCCTAGGAGACTATTCATTGAAAAACATTTCAAATTATTACAATATTTTATGATTCTTTGAGGGTTGGAATTCCTTCATCGTGAAATTTTAAAATTTCAGATTCATCTCTAGCAGTAGATAGCTTATTTAAGCTGTGCTGTGAGCTATATATTATTTCATATACTTTTTT
>NW_006408548.1:21571402-21572652 GCF_000296735.1 Chrysochloris asiatica | reverse complement strand
TGTGGAGGGTGTGGGAATGATTCTTGCTGTTAGGACTTGTTCCCTCTTTTGAGCTATACTTTTAAAAGTATACACTATATATTTTCTTGCTTATAATTGCCAGAGATTTTATAATTTCATTAATCATTTTAGAGCTTTTGTGTCACTTCAAATTCTAAAGTTCTTTCATTTATACATATATATTTCTGAGCAATGTTGGTTTATTTGGTTTATTTTTTGTTGGTTTATTTCACTGTCCATTTTCTAATGTTATATATTAAGGTAATATGCCTTTCTTGTGTTTTACTTTTGAAAATAAATTTATTTGAAAGCATTCGTGAGCATAGTTTTTTTTTTTTTAATGTTTTATTGTGAATTATATGATAGTTTACATGAGAGAACTTTAGTTTTACATTCATTCTATTGTATATTGTTTCATTGGTATGGTTCCAATGAGCATAGTTGTTTTTGTAAGACGGATTTCCCAGACTTTTGTCTCAGCTGAAATCTAACCATGGGTGTTTCTTGAGCCTTCTCCCATTGTCAGCATTTAGAAGAACAACAGCATCAACTTTAATAAATGGATTTAAATCTGAATATTGTAAATACCATCTCAATGATAGATTTGACACACTGAATAACAGAAGACCAGACAAGTTTGAGGATGACATCAAAGGCATTATACTTGAAAAAAGTGGCCATTAAAAAGACAGGAACAACAACAAAAATGAGCAAAGGAATGTCAGAGGAGGCTCTTAAATTTGATTTTGAACTTAGATTAGCTAAAACAAATGTAGGACCCAATGACATATGGAAAAAGAGGTGTGTTTTTATTTTTGTTTTTTCTTCTTTTGCTATTTCTCCTACAACTCCTGTGCCCCGCCCTGTCACACCCTCTCTGCCCAGATGGGGTCACTTCACCCTGGTGGGAGTAAACCCCCAAAAGGGTCCAGCCTTGCAAACACAGAGCACAATTTTCCCATGGCGCAAAGCAGCTGAAAGTCCCAGTTGAAAGTCCAGAGGCTAATCCTCCAGCGGTATATATTATGAAGTGTGACTGTGGGATTTACCCCAGAAGTTGGTTCTCCTACTTGGGCAGGAGCTTTATTCCTGCCTTATCTGAAAAGGGGCAGCAAGTCTGGCCATACAGCTGAGCCATACATGTACACTGTAAAATGTCAACATAAAAGTCAAGAGCCAGGATGGCAGATAGGGTAGAGGTGCAGTGAAGTTCTCCATCAGCAATATCACAGAATACCAAGTGAAGCAGA
>NW_006408548.1:21560150-21561146 GCF_000296735.1 Chrysochloris asiatica | reverse complement strand
AGTGGTCAAAACAGACTGGCACTGGTACAATGAAAGACACATAGAACAATGGAACAGAATTGAGAATCCAGAAATTAACCCATCTACACACAGCCAATTGATCTTTGTCAACAGATGGTGCTGGCAGAACTGGAAATCGATATGCTAAAGACTGAAACAAGACCTTTACCTCACACCATATACAAAAATCAATTCAGCATGGATTAAAGATCTAAATGTGAATCCCTGATTTATAAAGATCATCAATATAAAAATAGGAATAAATTTAAAGGTTCTAATACAGGGCATTTACAGGCTACCAAACATTGTAAAAATTGCACAAACAAAGTAGACAATTGAGACATATTAAAACTTAGAAACTTATGTGCATCAAAAGACTTCACCAAAACAGTAAAAAGGGAGCTCACAGAAAGGTAAAAAATCTTTTGCAATGACACATCAGACAAGGGACTTATATTCAAAATATATATGAAACCACAACACCTCTACAAGAAAAAGACAAATAACCCAATTAAAAAAGGGGCACAGGACATTAACAGACACTTCACCAAGGAAGACATTCAGGCAGCCAACAAACATATGAAGAAATGCTCACAATTATTAACCATAAGAGAGATGGAAATCAAAACAATGAGATATCATTTCACACCAGCAATAACAGCAAAGCTCAAAAAAGTAGAGGACAACAAATGCTGGTAAGGATGTGGAGAGACTGGGACTATCCTACAGTGCTGGTGGGATTGTAAAATAGTCCAGTCACTTTGGAAAACAGTATGACATTTCCTCAGAAAGTGGGAAATAGAAATACCTTATGATCCAGCAATTCCTCTACTTGGTATCTATCCACAAGAAATACAAGCCATAACACGAGTAGATATATGCACATCAATGTTCATAGCAGCACTATTCACAATAGCAAAAAGATGGAGACAGTCTAAGTGCCCATCCATGGAAGAATGGATAAACAAACTGTGGTATATACAAAGAATGGAATAT
>NW_006408548.1:21553268-21559400 GCF_000296735.1 Chrysochloris asiatica | reverse complement strand
CAAGCAAATTGTTTGCTGGGGAACCATCAAGGCAAGCAATCAAGTCCCTTCAGGACAAACCCTCTCCCAAGACTGAAACTCAAAGGGAATACAAAAGCAGGCATGTAAGCTTCCAGGCGACCACGCTAGTCTCTACTAGTAAGAGGAAGTAGGGGAAAAGCAGCAATGAAGAGGTGGGCTGAGTCAGACCAATTTACATAGACCCTCGTTAACCTGGAGTATGGTGAAAACTGGTTGGCCTGAACTATGGTAAGACCTGGGGACTCCTGGGCCCATGGACAAGGACATGGCCATGGAGAGCTAGAGTGGAGACTGAAGCATCCAGTTAATATGAAGTGAGGGGACATGCACAAGGGTTCCTAAACTTGCAGATAGTGCCCACTGGAACTAGATTCAATGGCTGGATGTTCAGGACCCAACTAGAGGAAGGAAAAGAAAACAAGTGTAAATCGTTACAGTCTGATGAACTTGACCTATACTTATGGATGTAGCAGCTTAAAATATCAACCAAGAGGGAAATAATCTTTACAGCAAGGATCATTCCCATCCCCTCTGTACACAGGGTTGATAGGAATGAGCAACATACACACCGGCTACCTAAAATGGAGGGAGGGGTTATAAAGGCACAAAACAACTGGCTTGCAAGTTTTCAAGGGGGAGTTTAGATTTAGAGTGTGGGAGGAAAGGTAGAATCCCCACTGAGTGGTTTTCATCCTGTCTGGACAGGTCTGGTGAAAGGAGATGGGAATTAGATTCTCATGATTCAATAGTGAGTAATTGTTATCATGACTAATCGTGATTGTTGCAACTGTAAATATAGAAGTTTTGTAGTAAAAAGGGGTGAGTAGTTGATCTTACAGTTCCAGAGTGGAGGATCCTGGGACCATCAAGGGAGAAGAGTGTGAGCAGAGTGTAGGACTCTACCCAAAGAAGTAGTGATGCCAGAGATGAAGACAGAGATGATGACATGGAGAAATGGAGAAGATGAGGATTCTAGATTCAGGAAGGGAGAGGGGATGCGTGCTGGTTGCCAAGGGAGTAGGGTGTGCCTTTTGGCTGTGTGAATGATTGTAATATTCCTGAGTGTTTTGGTGCACACCCCCCACAAAAAAGGGGGGTAATGGAAGCAACTACTGTTGAATGATGACACATGCAGGGAATTGTAATCATTGCAATGAAATGAACTGATGTTCCCCCATGTCAACTATCACTCAATTCACAATAAAAACTTTACAAAGAATAAAAAAAAAAAACAAATAAACTCTAAAAAGTTTTTTTTAGAGTTCTCCATCATATTCTATGCTTTGGAATAGTCTTAAAAAATTGGTTTCCATTTTTTAAATAAATAAAACAAATGTAAAAAATGATGAAAAGAGATGAACAGAAAATTTCATAGGGTGGCTTGTAAAGGCAAAGTAAAGTAATATGAAGAAATATATAAAGACTTAATGTAAGAAAATCAAAAGAGAAGACACTCCCATCAACATTTTTCAAGCTGAATTACTGAAAAAAAAATCAAAAATTGCTTTAAAATATTGTAGAATTATATGAGTAAAATATTGAAAAATGAAAGATGCATTAAAAGAAGATGTAAAGAATACAAAGTCACTGCACCAAAAAGTATTTGAATACTTTCAACCATGTCAACAGGTAGCATATAATCAACAACCAGTGGTATTTAAGGAAAAAGTCCAAACTGTACTGAAGACAGTCAGGAAAAACCAAACCAAATGAAACTCACTGTCAATAAGTCAATTCCAAATTATAGCGACCCTATAAAGGTCAGAATAGAACTGTCCCTTAGGGTTTCCAAGACTGTGAATCTTTACAGGAACAGAGAGCCTCATCTTTCTCTCACAAAGAATCTGGAGGTTTGAACCACCAACATTTTGGTTAGCAGCCTAAAGCTTATCTCACAGTGCCACCAGGGCTCCCTGAGGTAAAAGAAGTCTCCAGGAATTAACCAACTAAGAATTAAGATGTTTAAACAAATGGACACAAAGCTGGAAGCACTCATTTGTCTATGTCGAGAAATCTGGAAGACAGTTACTTAGAAGAAATGGATATTTGTTTCCATTTCAAAGATATGTGACCCAACAGAATGTGGAAAATATCAATCAAACAGCATCACTAACATCACAATGAAGTCAAATTTTGCTGAAAATAATTTTAAACAGTTGCAGAGGTACATCAACTATTAGAAACTCAAGTCAGATCCAGAACAGGACTTAGATTGAAGGATATTATAACTGAAATCAGATAATATGAAAAAGACGTTTACCTGTGTTCTATTGAGTAAGCAAAGGTATTTAACTGTGTGTATCACAACAAATTACAGATAACTTTGAAAAGAATGAGAATATCAGAACACTTGGAGTCCTGGTATAGCACTGCAGGATAAGGTGCTGGACTGCAAGGTCAGTTTGAACTGTAAGATCAGCAGTTCAAACCCACTAGATGCCATTAGAAATCCTATACAGGGTCACTATGGGCCAGAACCGACTCGAAGGCATTTAAGAACAACAAAAATTGTGCTAATGCAGTGCCTGCACATGACCAAGAGGCAGTCATTCAAACAGAACAAAGGATATTACATGATTTAAAGTCAGAGAAGTTGTGTGTCTGTACTGTGTTATTTCACAATACTTATTGAACCTTTATGATGAGTAAATAATGTGAGGAACTGGAATAGAGGAAGAAGAGTGTAGCATCAAAATTGGTGAAAGACTTACTATAAAAAAACACAAAAGAAAACCAAATGCAGTAACACCCATTGCCTCCTACAGCTATATATAGCACTCTACCCAACTGGGTTCAATAAGCCATTGCAAGGTCCACACAGAACTAGGAAGTCATACTCACAGCTACATTAGGGAAGTTACCAGGTTACAATTCAGGGACAGAAATGTGCAGGGCAAAGTTTTTTTTCCCTTAGGGCAGCTTCTCCTCAAACATGCCCATTGGTTGACCTCTCTGTTCAGCCAAAGTTACAAAGCTCTTTTAGTTTGGTGGTTCAAGCCCACCAGCTGCTTAATGGGAGAAAGATGAGATTTCTACTTTTGAAAAAATTTACAACCTTGGGAACCTTATACAGGGTCGCCATGTGTCAGAAATGACTCAGTGGCATACAGCCACTACCATCACTCTGGTCTGAATTAGTTAAATGCTAATAGCTGCAAAGAAGACCCCTATCTCCCCCAATAAGGGCATATATCAATAGTGCAGGGACTAGGATTTCAGGACGCCTTTTTAGGCACATAATTCAATTCATAACAATATTTCACATATATCCAATTATTTACTTTTTTCAATTCTCTTAACATTTTTTTTTCATTTTCAAAGTAATTTTTTATCAACCTTGCCCAAATATGTTCATAGTATTTGCCTTTGTTTGTTTTTTGTAAATAGTATCTTTACAGTGTTTTATTTTCTAATCATTTATGGCATCTAAAAATAGTCATACAGTTACTTTTTGAAAATTGGCCTTGTATTCTACTTTATAAATTTTAATCATTTATCTAGTGATTCTTCAGATTTACCTTGTACACAATTATGTTCATATTAATGGCATTTTAATTTCTTCTTTTCTTTTGTTACTCATCATTTGCTTATTGCACAGACCAGGGCCTTTAGTATGATGTTTTAAATAAAAGCAAAGACACGTGGATTCTTTATTTGTCCTTCTCCTGACAGCCCAGGAGTTTCTTCAAGACTCCCTTTCTAGACAAGTTGTAGACTCTAGCAAGGAACTCCGAAATGTATTATGGAAATCTAGCTTCTATCCATTTCCTATGTGTTCTTAGGCCATGGTATAGTCAACCATTACTAGAGCCCTCTTTTTTTTTTTTTTGATTAAAAATACATCTTGGAGATCATTCATTCCATGATAGTCCATTAAGACCTATCTCCATTTTTTTTTTGTATCATAATCTAAAATTGTTGTCTTAATGAAAATTTTAGTACACTACTCTCAAAACTTATACTATATCTCAAAACTATAAAAATCTTGTTGCCATCAAGTCATTTCCGACTCAATGTGATCACATAGGACAGAGCAGAAGTGTCTCATAGGTTTCCAAGATTGTATATCTTTATGAAAGAAAACTGCCACATCTTTCCCCATGGTGTGGCTGATGGATTCAAACTACCTACCTTTCAGTTAGAGGCTGAGTGCTTAACCACTGTACCACCTGGGCCTCTTTTTTTTTAAGCTACCAGCAAGGCAAAGCAGTTAATATCACTCAGTAAAACTCTATGGTGGAGAATTAGAATTCTGGAGCTTCTCTTTTGGTTAATATAGATTGCATTTTCAGTTTCATATATACTGGAACTAACTATAAAGAAATGTTATTCTTTGATAAATCAAATTTAGTAGAAATCTTCCTATAAATATGCTCTGGAAACACTATGATCCCCAGAGAAACTTCTCTTTGAGCATCCTCCTAAGGATGTCTCTGATATTTTTAATCTATAATTCGATTTCTCCCTTGGAACTTCACTGTTCTAGTGAGCATTCTGGACAGGAGAACATAAACCAGTCAGCTACTAGAAATACGAAAATTTAAAGTGAATTCTTTCCAGTCCACAGTTGAGTCAATAATTGATCATTCTGCTCTGATATCAATCACTTTACAACCTATTCTCCAAGTAATTACCACAAAGGTCAGATTTGAATTCCATAGAGTTACCTTACATTTGAAGAGAAAAATGAGTTCCTATTAATAAATGAATAGCATTAAATAGCACTATAGATCTATAATCCTCCAGAGACCCTTGGGACCACATGTATTCTTGATACACAGGATGATTCAAATTTATAATGATAATGAATTACTTAAATTGTACATTAGATAACATTCTCAAAACTTCCTACTGAAAACTGCATAATAGCATAGTGGTTACGAATCAGGCTGCGAACCTCAGGGTCAACAGTTCTAAACTACCAGCTGTTCCACGGGAGAAAGATGAGGCTTTCTGCTCCCGTAAAGATTTACAGCCTCAGAAACCCTGTACAGGGTCACTATGAGTTTGAACCAACTCAACGACATATAACAACAACAAATAGGTAACATATAACTATTTATGAAAAGTAGAATAAATTTTTATTAGTTTCAGATTAGTTCTAGTAATTGTTTGAACTTCATTGATATTTGACAACAAATTCATGAAAAAATTTCTAGTATCTGGTATATGGAGATATTGGAACCATAGATAAGGAATTCTGGATCAATTCACCATTTCTCTTGAGTTAGAAATTTGGGAATAATTTTTTAAAGCCCCTTCCGTCCTCACTATATGCAGTATTTAGGATTCGTGCCAGTTTTAAATTTCCTTTCACATTATTCTCTGTAATGACTTTAATTCACATCTTTATCTTTTTTACTGACCAGTTACAATTATGTCCTAATTGTTATCCCTGATAATGATCTCCCTAACTTCAACCAGATTTTCACAGGAGTAGTTCCCAGTGTGACCCTCTATATTCAGCTGACAACAACACCTTTCAATCCAAAGCCATTAGTGGATCCCATCAACCCTCTGAAAAAAGCTTTTCATTTTTTTGTTTATATACACATAGCATAGCTACTTTATATTAATCTACTGTTAGAATTTCCACAAACACCAATCTCTTTCATATGATTGCCTATTCAAATGTGTATTTGTATCAGTATGGAATTTCCTTTTAACTTCTTGTCTTATACGGACTCACTACCATGCTACATTCCTGAAGCCTTTAACCTTCTTCTTCAACTCACAAAACTATGTTCACAATCCTTTTCAGTAAGTACTGTTTCCCACTACGTGACTAAAATAACTATAAAAAACTTGTTTTAAAGAACTTAATTATTAATAATTTTCAGTCGACCACCACAAATTTGTACTCAAAAAAGACAATAACTGGAAAGTGATTTTTTTCTTCCATTTTCCTCTGTGAAAGAAATGATTGTTATATTATAGACAATAAGAGCAATCTCTAGGCAGTAGGAAAATTCTCCTTTCAGCTCTACATATGGTAGCTTAATTTCTTTCAGATCATTACAATAATACTGTGTAATCAGATCCAAAATATTTACACATTGTGCCCTCTAGGAAATGATGCACATATACGTGTTTATATGTGTGTGTGTATGT
>NW_006408548.1:21548311-21550298 GCF_000296735.1 Chrysochloris asiatica | reverse complement strand
TCAGCAAATGAAGGTTCTGTGGGCTTTTCTCCCACGAGCTTAATTCCATTCACGTCATCATGATCAACTTTACTTTGAGGAGGCATCTCTTCCTCAGTCACATTTTGAGTGCCTTCCAACCTGAGGGGCTCATTTTCTGGCACTATATCTGACAGTGTTTCTCTGCTATTCATAAGGTTTTCAGTGACTGAAAATTTGGACATAGTTTATCGCTCTTTCTTCCTAGTCTGTCTTTGTCTGGAAGCTCATCTGAAACCTGTCCACCATTGGTGACCCTGCTGGTTATTTAAAATACCAGTAGCGTAGCCCTCAGAATCACAGCAACTCACAAGCCACCACAGTATGACAGACAGATGAGTCATGGCCCTTTGGTTTTTATGTCAATACTGTCACTTTAAATTTTGAAGAGATCTGTGCGAATGTGTAGTAGAACCCTCCATGGGTAGGGGTGGGATATCCATTAACTCAGGTATCCCCTCTAGTTACCGGAATGGAGGTGCGCAGTCAGTGAGAGACCAATGAACAATGGAGAGATACCAAAAAAAGAATGCCCACACCTGTATCACCTTGGTTCCGTCAGGTGTTCGTGGCTGCTCTGATCCTTCCCTCACTTGTTCTCTCCCCAGATGGTGGCTCCAGTAATAGCTGAGCATCTTCAATTAGAAAGCAATGGATTTCTTGATTCTTCTACAAATTCCCCTAGTTGTAAGCCTTCCAATCTTCTAACTATTCCTTTATATATGGTTCAGAGTTCTAGCACCATCCCCTGAGCCTGCTTTGCCTGGTATTCTGCTGTGTTGTTGGTGATGGAGCTCCTTACTGCACGTCTACCTGATCCACCATCTTGATTGTTTATAGTGAATAATAAAATGATAAACTTTTGTTTTAGTGTTTTTAACTTTGTTATAGAAATAAAAGAAGAAAATACGACAGCATCACTGATGTCATCATTGCCCAGTTTGAACAATTATCAGCTCATGACCAATTGAATTGCATCTGTAGTCTTAGGAACTCTGCCCTTATCCAACCGCCTTCATTTTGAAGTAAATACTAAATGTTATTAACATTTTATTGATAAATATTTGTATGTACAGTTAAGCTTCAGTACTGCTTTAGAGGGTTCATAAGACCAGAAATTTTCACTCATTTTCTAATGCACAGAGGTAATTTTGATTACAAATAGTTTATTTTCAATTTCTTGAATTTTACAGGGATTTATAATAACTTCAAAGTCGTATGAGAAAAGATTCTTTTAGCTGTAGGTTTTTTATCTTTTTAATAAAACACAACTCATTTGTTCTTTTTAACTTGTTAATATATATTGACATTCTAATAGTGTGTAGTTTGCATGGCTGACAATAAATAAATTATAGAGTATTTTCACAAAAAGCTGGTGTAAGGACTGAAAACAGTACTGAATTTAATTTAAATTCCAATTATCTTGTTCTATGATTGGTCCAATTAAAGTTTTCTCTGTTTCATTCATCAAAGTCTCAAAAATATCCATAAAATTTGCTACTTCATGACTGAGTAGCAAATGTGAATGCCTTTAATGAACACAAAGAGAAACTTGCCATCTACTAGGCTTTTTCCAAAACTATTTATATATGTTGTTACGTGCCATCAAGTTAGTTCCAACTCATAGCAATCCTATATAGGGTTGCTGAGGAGTAGTTCATGGGTTTGAACCACAGCCTTTGAGGTTAGCAGTTCAATACTTATTCTATAGCACCGCATCAGGACTCCAAATTATATGCTTTGTTTAATTATGTAGAAGATCTAATTTACTACCCCATTCAGTACTTCTGATCATGAAAGTCACATATTCTTAACTACTGACTAGCGAAATTAAAAAATAAAAACAATCACTACTTGGTTTTGTTGTTGTTGTTGTTGTCAGGTAACATCGAGTCGGAACCGACTCATAGCGACCCTATGCACAGCAGAACGAAACAACGTCCGATCCTGGGCCAACCTCACTACCGCC
>NW_006408548.1:21545359-21547531 GCF_000296735.1 Chrysochloris asiatica | reverse complement strand
TGAACAAGAATGGTGAAAGAACACAACCCTGTCGCACACCTTTCCCAATTTTAAAACATTCAGTGTTCCCATGCTCTGTTCGAACAACTGCCTCTTGGCCCAGTAGGAAAGACTAAATGAAATTGACAAAAAAAAAAATTAAGTCTAGAATGGCAAAGAAGGAACAAAATTTGTATGTACTTATGTCAAAACTTACCCTAAAAATACATTATGGTGATTAAAGCTGTGAGATATTTTAATTAGATGTTTTCTGTGTGTTATAAGGTGTGCAGGTTAGTGCAGTGGACTGCAAGGTCAGTTTGAACTGCAAGGTCAGTGGTGTAAGCTCACCTGTGGCTCCTCACAAACCCTAAACAGGGTCACTATGGATCAGAACAAACTTGATGGCACTTCACAACAATAACAACAATGTATTATAAGACATCAAAATTGTGTCAAGTATTAATATGGTCATAATTATTTATTCTTAAAACTTGACAATTATAGTAAGTAAACATAAAACAAATGATGTTATATTGATAAATTTAGGCTCCCTTTTTCAGAAAGGTATTATGCAAGCATATAATTTAAAAATACATCAAAAGATCTTATAAAAAAGTTCTTATTTGGAGATTGTATTTCATATAATTTGGAATAAAAGATATTCTTTGTGTTAAAGAAACACATTATGATCTGAAATCAAAGATAAAATTCCATAAATGTAAAGATCATTTTTCATATAAAAACAAAAATGACAGTAATACATGGAAAAATTTAACTTTGTTTTGAATTGCTGTTAAGTACAGCTGGATTGAAATGGAATTTTATTACAAGGGCTGATGGGTCAGTGGATTGACTATAAGCTGTTGAGAAAGCTACTTACTACTCTGAACTTCAGTATCTTTATCTATAAAAATGGAATTAACCACAAGGCACCGTCCTTGGTTGTTATAAAGTCCAAATGAGAGAATGGATACAAAACTGTTTTTGAAAATTGTGACACTATGTAAATCTGACTTGTTATTAATTATTTGGTAATTTAGAGTACTCAGCAATTCAAGGATGGAATAATTACTACAAATTCTTATCAAAATAAGACCCACAGGAGACATTTTAAAATGACAATGAAAACACTGAAACTGTTATAATCATTTTTTGTTGATAGTACTCATCTGAATATTCAGTATTGATATATAACTCAGTTGACACATTGCATGTTTGTCTTTTGTATTTAATAATTTGGTAATTATCTCTGAAGTCTTCCCTAAAGCAACAATCCTTTTTCAAAATTCATTTCTGTTAGGCATATTAAGTATTTTTTAAAAATATTATGAATCTAAGTTTATCAATCTAGAATTTCTAATATAATAAAATCAAAATGTTTAAAAATAAGTTGTTGTTAAGTGTCCTCAAATTGGTTCCAGCTAATAGCAACCTTGAATAGCGTTTTATAGCTGGTGAGTTTGAGCTGCCAACCTTGTGGTTCAAGTTTACTTTACTATCCAGTGTTTATCCTATAGTGTTATATATAATAATATCCTAATATGCTTCAGTTCTCTGGCTTCTTATCAGCCACCTTTAATATCAGAAGCAAATATTAAGTATTTAATTATAAGTGTTCTCAGACCATCTTAAATCAATATGGACATAATGAAAGTTAGTTATGAAAAATAGTGAACATATACAGAGAGAATCAAAAGAAGATGGAAGAAACACACAGAGTCATTGTACCCAAACCCAAAATTGATCAGTGGCTACCCATTTCAAGAGCTAGCATGTCTGTCTGCAGAGGACTGTGTTTCTCAGGCTTCCATATCAGCTGATATCTGATGTCACTGTTCTGAAGATGGTATGCATCCTTCCAGCCCAGGTTTACAATATAAAAATGGAGACAGCAACCATGCCCATAAAGCCCAGCCATAGGTCTGAAAGCCATTGGTCAGGTGGTATATGAACTGGCATGGGAAAGAACCAATGCCAGTTCATATACCACCTGACCAATAATAGACAGCAGCCAACACCAGTCAAATCCTCCTAATCTGACGTGCATGGATGGCAAATGGAGAATGGTGTAAGTGCTTCCAACCAAAGGAAATAATTATATCCACAGGAGCAAATTGGTGAAAGACTCTGAAAACATTAACATACAATCATTTATTATATACAAATAGGACAACACCACAATGCCCTGGA
>NW_006408548.1:21543686-21545259 GCF_000296735.1 Chrysochloris asiatica | reverse complement strand
ACAACAAACCACTTTAGCTCATATGAAGAAACAAAAGAGAATGTCTCAAATAAATTATTAAGATTCAGAGCCAAAAACCATTTCTGAGGAAAAAAATGTAATAGAAGTAACTGAAAAATAATTCAAAAGAATGACATTTATGTACCTTTCAAGGTGGTAGTGGTTATGTGCTGTGGAGTTGGTTCCAACTCATAGCAACCCTGTATAGGGTTTCTGAGACTGTAAATCTTTACAGGAACAGAAAGCCTCATCATTCTCCCATGGAACAGCTAGTAGTTTCGAACTGCTGACCCTGAGGTTAGCAGCCTGATTTGTAACTACTGCACTACCAGAGGTCCTTCAAAGGACTGATAAAATGATCAAGGAAAATAAATAGAACACAGAATTTTTTTTTTTACAAGAACAAACGGACAAAATAATGCAAAATTTGAAATAATATGAGACATACAATCAGAAATCTAGAGGATTGATACTAAGATTTCAGAAATGAACAGTATATAGAAAGAGCAAAGAAGTAGATTTGAAGCTGTGGAAGCCCAAATTAGTGAGCTTGAAATAAATCTCTCAATACTAGTATGCTAGAAGAACAAACAGAAAAAAGAAAGAAAAAAATCTGAAGAAAGTTTAAGAGTTATCTGGGACACCATGAAGAGGAATAATTTACAGGTAACTGGAATTCAGAATAGGAAGAGACAATAAAAAGCACAGAGATAGTTTTTTGCTGGAAGAAAACTTCACTAACATCATGAAAGATGAGAAACAAGCATACAAGAAGCAGAATGAACCTCAAACAGGATGGATTCCAAAAGAAAATTGCCAATCACCGATACATGTAATAATCAAACTTTCCAAAACTAAGAACAAGGAAAGAATCCTGAGGGCAGCTTGAGAAAAATGAAAATTATCTACAAAGGAGAATCAATATGATTAATCTCTGATTTCTGAGAAGAAACCATGCAGATAATGGCAATGAGATGACATATACAAAATTCTGAAGGAAAAAAAAACTTCCAACTAAGAATCATATACCCAGTAAAGTTGTCACTCAAATATGACAACAAAATTAGGACATATCCATGTAAACCAGAATGAAAGGAATTTGAAAGAATCAGACAAATTTTACCAAAAATTCTAAAAGTTGTTCTTTGGACAGAGAACCAACAACAGCAGATAAGAACCTGAGGTTAACACACACAACAACACCATCCAGAACTCATGCAGGTATGGAAGCCTTTAAAATTAAACAAACCCACAAAACTGAAATTGGGGAACTGGAGATATCAATGTATTATGAAGTAAACTACAAAGTAAATAGAGGTAATAGTATAGATACAAGACTTCAAAATTATGGTGAAATCAAGTAGATTTCAAGATAAAACAGATGGTTTTAAGTGGGGAAAATAATTTACAGGATAACTTCAAAGAAAATTAATACACTTGCATCAAAATAAAATAGAGGTGAATCAGAAAGATTTGGTAGACATTACTACAAAATAAGTAAAAATGAAAACACACAAATAAAATATACTCAGCTCAGAAAATTATGTAGAAAAAAGAAACCAGCAACACTGCA
>NW_006408548.1:21535821-21542892 GCF_000296735.1 Chrysochloris asiatica | reverse complement strand
AACACTGAAGCTTTTATGAGTATTTGTTTGTGTTATATTATCCTTTGGAGCAGCAGTCACAAACATACAACTCACCATCTTAGTGTAAACCCACATAAGTATTTTATTGGGGGTTAATGTTGTTGTCATGTGCCATCGAGTTGGTATATACTAATAGCAACATTATGCACAAGAGAACAATACACTGCCTGATTCTGCATCGACCTTAAAATCATTGCTATGCTTGAGACAAATGCTGCTGCCATTGTGCCAATCCATCTCGTTGGAGGTCTTCTTTTTTGCTGACCTTCACTTTATTAAGCATGATGTCCTTCTCTAGGAACTGGTCACCCCTGATAATATGTCTGAAGTATGAAAGATGAAATATGGCCTTATAAGTAGCATTCTGGCTGTACTTCCTCTAACACATATTTGTTTGTTTCTTTTGGAGGTCCATGGAACTTTTAATATTTTCCTCCCACACCATAACTCAAATTCATCAGTTCTTCTATGGTTTTCTTTATTCATTGTCCAACTTTCACATGCATATGAGGTTACTGAAAATACCACAGCTTGGGTAGGACACATTTAGTCCTAAACTGCTATCTTTGATCTTGAACATTTAAAAAATATCTTGTGCAGCAGATTTGCCTAATGTAATATGTCAGTTGATTTCTCAACATGGGTGTTGAAGGCTGATTCAAGCAAAAAGAAATCTTTGTCAAGTTCAATATTTTTTTCCATTCATGTTGATATCTTTAATTGGTGAAGTGGTGAGGATTTTTGTTTTCTTTACATTGAGGTGCAACCCATACTGAAGGCATGGGTTTTAATATTCATAAGTAAGAATTTTAAGTTTTATTTGCTTTCAACAAGCAATGTTGTATCATCTGCATATTGTAAGTTGTTAATGTTTTATTAGGAGGTAGATATTTAATATATGTGTATTTAAGTGTCTTTCTTTGAGGCATGCATTTCCCTTTCAACTTCAGGCCAAACCTCTCTCATTATTATTTGTTCAAAGCAATTCAAATGGTTTTAATAACATTCAGATCCTGAAGACATGGATGACAAGCCACCAAATCAAAACCAAACTTGCTTCTGAAGAGTTGATTCCAACTCACGGGGAGCCCATATGTTACAGAAAAGAACTGTTCCATCAGGTTTTCTTGGCTATAATCTTTACAGAAACAGATCACAATTCGTTTCTTTCATGGCCTGCAAGATGCGTTCAAACTGTCAATCTTTCCGTTAATAGTCCAGAGCCAACCATTGGTACCACACAGTAACTGAGATAATTTATTGTCTATTAAATGGAGTTTTGAGGTAGCTGGAGAAGGATAATAAAATGACTGCAATCCCAGTGTGAATACAATTCAGGCATGGATATATAAGGCCTCAGAACCCAAAACTATAGGGAACGGGGAATGGTGTGGAATGCCCATCACAAGTTATGGCAAGATCCCATCAAAGTTAAGCTATTCTTATAAAAGTGATCCCACTTTTACTCTATGAAAGGTAAGCCAAGACACTGAATCCAGCAGCTTTCAGATACACCAAATCATTGGAGTAGTCCAAGTTACTGAGCACTACTGACACACTTACGACACACTACCTGACCCAGCTTCAGAATCACCAGCACAACAGCACACCTCTGTGCACTACAGTTTGGTTAAAGGCTTTGTTCATGGATAGAGAGGGATACACATTTCCATGTATTCTTTTGTTCTCAAAAACCAAAATATGTAACAGAAAATATGTTGTAGTTGTTAAGTGATGTCGAGTTGGTTTCAAGTCATAGTGACCCAGTATAGGGTTTCCAAGGAGCGACTGGTGAGTTTGAACCACCAGCCTTGCATTTCTGTACTTAGCCTATATCGCCACATGAAAAAAAAAATTCCTAAAAATATATTTTCTAGTAGTTCTTATCGTCAAGGAAGGAAAAGGGGCTGACACAATCCTAATTATGTTAACAATGAATCTATAAGTAGGGACTTCAAACAATTTGTGGAAATTTTTCATTCTAGTTTCCTTTTATTTTTTCACACACTTTTGAAGCCCCCTCCTACTTCCAATTACAGATAAAATTATGTTCAGAAGCTTTCATATCTCTATAGTCCCAACTTTGTGTAGTCTTTTTTTTTTATCCATTCCCTTATAATTAAACAATAATTCTGATTAGGCAGCAAACACCTATAGTAAAACGTGACACAGGTAATTTGGAATGCAATATTTTAAAATTTAGCAGACAACGTTGGTACTCTCTCCATAACTGTTCACTTTTATTATTTCACTATTATTTCAACATCCAATCCTTGCCTAAGACTCTCTTCCCACCCAAGCCCACTCTACACTCACATGATGAGCCTGAAATGCCAGATAATTAATGTGCCCCTTCAACCTTCAACAGGGATTCATGATGTTGCTCTTAAGTGCTGATGATGTTTACAGCAGTTTTTCCTCATTTTGAATTTTGCTCCATCAGCAAATGAAGGTTGTGAAAACTTTGTTTCATTCTTATCATTATAGTCAATTCTACTTTGAGGAGGCAGCTCTTTCATAGTTGTATTTTGAGTGCCTTCCATCCTGAGGAACTCATCTTCTGTCAATGTATGTGACAGTGTTCTTCTGGTATTCATAAGGTTTCAGTGGCTAAACTTTCAAAAGTGAACTGCCTCTCTTTTTTCCTAAATCTAAATCTGGAAGCTCAGTTGAGATGTGTCAGCTATGGATGACATTGCTGGTATTTAATATTCTGGCCACATAGCTTCCAGCATCACAGCAACATGCTAGCCACCACAGTATGACAAATGTCAGACAAGTGGTTGGATGACTCTATAGTACACAGTAGACCTACCTGTCCCTTAGGATTTCCAAGAAGAGTTCTGGTGTGGTATTACAGGATAATGCACTGGATCATAGCTCAGTTTGAAATTCAAGATCAGCTGTTCAAACCCAACAGTTGATCCTTTGAAACCCTATTTACAGGGTCTTTATGATTTGGAACCAGCTAGACAGCACTTAATAATAACAACAACTACAATCATTACAATCATTTTTCCCACACAAAGCCTGGTGGATTCAAACTTCTGTCTTTTCAGTTAGCAACTGGACTCTTAACCCCTGCAGCACTAGGGTTTCTCCCAAATGAATCACTTAATCTCCAATTCTTGTTTTCTCAAAACCACTGAAGACACCCACACTAAGTCAGAGTAATAACAAAGTTTCACATGTTTTCATCTCAAAGGTAGCTCTCATTAAACTTATATAAATGTGATCATTTAAATGTTTATCAAATGATGTTTGCCAGTAATACTAACAACTTCATTGAATTTTGGTTTAGCGGGAATAGCTTTTGGACATACATCTCTTCTCAGTAGTTAGCATTGTGTCTGAAAGAATAATAAACCACTACCTCAACCTTAAGCAACTACAAATTACCACTAATACTGAAATCCCACTGACTACTTCTAAACACAAAACATTGTACTTTCATTGCAGGATCCAGTATAAAAAGAAATTTGAAATGGAAAAGAATCTTTTATCTCCCAATTTCCCAATAGTAAACGGTACTAGGGAAAAAAAAAGGTGTCTAAGTACTACTCATTTTTATACTGATGTTCCCTTTTCCAGGTCTGATCCTGTATAAAGAAAGAAAAAGACTTCTCAATTCGTTTTTTAAGAGCATTCATCTTGACCAAACTGTACACAAAAATTATAAACAACATTTCAGCCATGATAAAGGCACTTGGAAGCAGGGGGAGGTCTCAGCGTGACAGACCAGTGAAATATTTGAATCCTAAACAGACAATAAAAAGGATACCAATTGAGAAAGCTACACACCACAATCAAATAGAGCTAAGCAGAAAATAGCTGAGGATCTACTGATCCTTTACACATAATTGTCTTATACAGCCTTCAATTTTACCTTCCAAAACTCAATGATTTATTCTCTGGTCTATAGGTGAGAAAAGACTTTTAAAATTTAAAAGCACTAATTTTAGTGACATATGTGTAGTAATTATTTTTTTTTCTTCACTTAGGGAATTTGGGATAAAAGTTACAAAGCATAATGCAGAATGATTTGTTTCTGCTGTGTTTTGCTACGGTGTTATTTCCCTAGGCAAACTTTCAACAGCTGCCTCTTTTGAAGTCGAAAATCACCCATTAAGCATCCTCTCCATGTCCTTGTCAGTCATGTTTTTATTTTAACACATTCTTTCACCCTCTCAGCTTGTCTTGCTTTTCTCAGTATCCCATCAGCTGTCATTTTATTATACACTAGTTAGCATCTGTAGTGAGTTACTCATTGAATAGTACAATGCTGACAACTCCTATGACCTTGATATTTTCTCCACTCAATCTCCACACATGTTTAAGCATGGTTCAGCTCATTTTTCCTTGAAATATGCCTGTTGTCAAAGGCCAAGGTGAAAAAGTTGAGGCTAGATCCTTGATCCTCAACTTGTGATACAAGCACATCATCATATTCTGGCAACTTGCTACTAAAGCACATTCTCATGTCCCAGTCCAGACCTACTATATTTAACAAGCTATGCTTTCCATCCCACTGCCATGGAGTTGATTCCAACTCAAAGAATATAGCTATGGAAAATTTTCATCCCAAGGTTGAACAGTTGTGTTCAGTTTAAGATGATTAAATTCACCAGTTAAATATATTGTAAATTTCCAGATTCTCTGTGTTTTTCCTTTTTCCTTACCCACTTTCCCTCCTTAGTTTCTTCATGCATCAACTTCCTGGTCTGCTTTTGCCTCTCAACATGGCCTGGATCCAAAAGTTAATGTTTTTGTTGTTACTCTTGGTAAGTGCCCATGAATCACTTCTGACTTATAGTGGCTTTGTATAGGGTTTCTTTGGAGCAACTGGTGATTGGAACCACCAACCTTTTAGTTAGAAGTCCAGTACCTATCCTCCAGTGCCACACCAGGACTCCTTCACTTCCTGATTTTATATCCGACCACTGTGCATTCCCCAAATATGGGTTATTTGTAATTATTATTCTATATTTTAATTATTGCCAGAATAAGTACAAAATATGCTAAATATACTAAGAAGTCATTGTTGTTATTAAGCGCCTTGGAGTCAGTTCCAACTCACAGCGACCCTGTATAGTGTTTCAGAGGCACAACTGTTGAATTTGAACCACAAACCTTGCCGTTCAAACCAGTCTTATGGTCCACTGTTTATCATACAGTGCCATACCTGGATTTCAAGAAGTCGTTAGCTAATTCTATATACTTGTGTCCTCAAGTTTCCACTTGAAATTCTGTATTTCTCTGTCAGAGAATAGCTTCATATTCTTATAAGAAAATTCTATGGCAACTGATGTGCATTTTCTTCATTGTCTTTCCTAAGCCACAACTCTTGGCACATCCTTGATATCCCAAAGACTTCATTTCTAATAGACTGTTTTTTATGTGACTTTACATTCTTTTCTCTGTTTATGAAACCAATGTGTGTGTGTATTATGTATGTGCACACGAGCACATTTCGAAGATTAAATTCCCTATTTGGATACTTTCTCATGTTTTTTCTTGTATAATGCATTATAGCTTTGAATATTTTACTATCAATATGATCCCTATGTCTTCCTAGTGTATTATGTTTCTTTACTAAGTCCTTTATCTGCTTATAATCATATGACTGCACCACCATCACTACCTAATCCTAGAACATTTTCATCATCTGAAAAGGAATCCCATCTTCATATGCAGTCATTTTCCAATTCTCCCTGCCTATAGCACCTAGCATCCACTAATCTCCTTTGTCTCTATGTATTTGTGTATTATGGACATTTTATATAAATTAAATAATAAACAACTGGTATTTTATGTCTGGCTTCTTAGATTTAGCATGTTTGCAAGGTGTACCCATACTGTAGCATCAATCAAAACTTAATTCATTTTCATGACTGAATAATGTTTTAAGTATACTCACTAAACCAACTGCCATCAAGACCATTCTGACTCAAAGGAACCCTATACAGCGTTTTTGAGACTGTAAAGCTTTATGGGAACAGATAGCCTCATCCTTCTCTGCTAAAAAGAATAAAATAAAATAAATAAAACCACATTCCCATTTAGTCAATTAGGACTCAGTGACCCTGTAAAGGGTTTCCAAGGCTGTAAATCTTTATGGGAACAGAAAAACCTAATCTTTCTCCTGTGAAGTGGCAGGTGGGTTTGAACTGTCAACTTTTAAGTTAAAAGTCCAGTGCTTAGCCTACAGCACCACCAGGACTCCTCCACTTAGTAGGTGATGGGTATTTGTATTGTTTATACATTATGACTATTGCAAAATTACAAATCATGTTGCTATGAACATTAATTAACAATTTTTGTGTGAATTTATGGCTTTAATTATCTTGGGATGGAATTGCTGGATCATAGCATAACATGATGTTTAACATTTTGAGGAACAATCAAACTGTTTTCCAAAGTGACTGTATCATGTTGCATTCCCACCGATAATATGAGGTTAAAATATCTTGCCAAGTCGAGTTATTATTCTTTATGTTGTTGTTGTTAAGTGTTGGAGAGTTGGTTCTGACACAAACTGACCCTGCATAAGGTTTCCGAGGAGTGAATTGTGAGCTTGAATCACAGACATAAGAATTCAAACCAACTTTACAGTACAGTATATTAATGCACAGAGCCACAGCAAAACTCCTTTATATTAAAGCTGTGGAAATTATGATGGTTTTAGTTGACTTGGGGCCTGCAGATCTTCCCTTTTGTAGTCAGCACTCTGGTCTCTTCTACATACCTGAAGAACTCCTAATCTTGGGGGTGGAAAGGTAGGATACCTAGGACTAAACAACTTCTTATAGTCCTTTTAAGAATCTGAATGGTATGTCAAAAGGACATTGGCCTACCCCATTAATGAAATGCTTTTTGGGTTACCCTACTTAAGCAAATAATCTGAGAAGCTGGGTTAGATGAAGAAAAATGTGGCATCAGGATTGGAGGAAGACTCATTAAAAACCTGCGATATGCAGATGATACAACCTTGCTTGTTGAAAGTGAAGAGGACTTAAATATTTACTGATGAAGATTGAAGAGCACAGCCTT
>NW_006408548.1:21531723-21535191 GCF_000296735.1 Chrysochloris asiatica | reverse complement strand
GGCAGTGTTTCGTTTGGCTGTACATAAGGTCGCTATGAGTTGGTACTGACTCGATGGCATTTGACAACAGCAACAACTTAGGCCCCACTGCTGACCTTTCCACTTTTGACACAAAAGATCAGTTTCTCAAATCTTATATACTTGGCTTGTCCTGCACTCTACTTTCTATTAGGAAAAAAGGGTTTTTCTCTGCCCCTAGAGATCCTGGTGCATCCTCATCACTCTGGCGATTACGTATTAATCAAGTACCAGAAATTCCACCCGTATCGGTGGAACCAAAAAAACAACAACAACAACAAAAAAAACAAACCGGGGGGGTTGGGCCTTGGAGGCCATTCCTTTTTCCCCCAGGAGGGGGGAAGGGTCTGCAGCCAATATGGTAGTTTTTCAAATATAATTCTTAAGATAAATGTATACATAGGCTATTTGAGCTTACAATGCAAAATTCTAAGTTTGCATATGCAAGGTGAAACTTAAATATGAATCGGGCACTGAGAAGTTGTTCTGTTTTAATATCTTTGATATTTTTTGTGCAGTAAAATTGTCTAAATTAATCCATTTAAAAGGTGGTTAAGGATTTGTTTGATTGCTGTGATAGCAATTTTAAAATTGTACATTGCTCAAGACTATTTGTGTGTGTTTTGTTTTTGTATTAATGTTTCAGATGCTCTGATAACATAATACTGTTTTAAAAGATATTTGGTGTACCAATACTCTTTCTGAATTGAAAACATTTTTTTTTGGTTAAAATTTGGGCCACCCTGTACGTATGCATTTCATCTTGTTAAGACGTTAAAAGAACTCTTGGTCCAAAGCTATCCCTTCAAATTCACCATTCATCACTTCTGACCAGGAGACTTGGTGCTGATCAAGACCAGGAAAGAGGACAGACTCCAGCTGAACTGTGAGGGTCCTTCCCAGGTGCAATTGACCAATGAGACAACCATCCAGACCACAGACCATGGAGGTGTGGACTAACTACTCAAGTAAAGGGACCAATGAAAAGGGACACTCCCCAAGAGAAAAGTGGGACGCACAGCCATCCCTTGCCTAGGGAACCTCTCAAAGTGACCCAGAAAAGAATCTGAGAGGCTGCCTTGCCATAGCTCTGCCAGATTGTCACATTTTCCCCTGGCCACTCTTACTCTCAGGGGTCTAAAGGAATTAGTCCCACCTAGTCACTGTTTCTCAGAAGACCTGGTGGAATTGGACTGACTGGGGCTCATAAAGGTATGGGGTCTCTTCCCCTAAGAGTGGGCTAATAAATATTGATTAGGAGGAGTGATATATTGAAAAAATCATCAATTTTTAGTAAAGGGGTGCAGGGTTATTTGAAATGGGAGTGCCTTCTACAGTTGTCAGCTCAAGGCATTATCTTCACAGTTCATCTGCCTGTGGCCAGTTGCTTCACTTAGGGTTTCAGGTCTTGATATCCTGATCTTTGTCTTGTGGCTATTCTTCTCAGTATGACTATTCTTGTTGGACTAGAAATATCTTACTCACTTCCTTGATCCCTGTTTAGTAGGAAAGAACTCAGGGTACAGTGGTGGCTATGAAGCCAGAGTAAAAGAGGCCTAGTACCCAACCTGTCCATGACAAGATGGGTTAGGTTTAGAAGCTAATATGGCTAAAGTGTATCATTACCATCAGGGAGGTGCAAAGGGCTTTTGCCTATGACTAGCCAGTCAAGTTGATGATAGATGTAACTATGGTATCTCTCCCTCAAACCATCAAATTAGGTGTCTGCCAAGTTTTATTTTGTGGGAAATTGGAGGATCCAGTGCTTATCTCAATTAATGTCTCCACTGTCAGCGATACAGAGGCAAGAGTAGCAATCTGGGTCTATGGAATGGGTTCCCCCATATCTAGATGGGACCCTGTGGGCTAAAATGACCCTTCCAAAATGATTATTACCAAAGTTAAAGACCTAAGATAAACTATAGCTATAGAAACAGGACATGAGGATGCAAATACTTGGTTGGAATGGATTAAATATTCTGTTCACACTATAAATAAGATAAATTGTATACCTATGAGACAAGAAGACTGGAAGTCCAAGAGTTTACGGCAACAAACCCTGCAACTCATTGTTGCTACTCTCACCTAATGTCAGGTCAGCCCCCGAAGACAATTAGGCCTCCAGCCTCGAATGTCAATTTCACTTCATGTTTCTCCAGACATGGGGGAAATGTGATGTTCATCAAAAACCTGATGGGATGCAGTCAGCACAAATTCTTTGAAGAGCTTCAAAATCAGTCAGCCCTAGCTACCCTTCGAGTAGATGACTGGTGGTACTGCAGGGAACAATTATTCAGGGCTTTACCAGCAAACTGAAGTGGTACCTGTGCTTTAGTGCAATTTGCCATCCTTTCACCATGCATTCCATCAACTGTCAACCACAGAAGACAAGCATAGGACAAAGACAGGTGCAGCCACTCCCCATGGCACTTTTGATCCCATGTTTATATAGACAGTACCGGAGTTCCCCAAGGGGCGCCAAACGAATTCAAAGCAAGAAACCAAATAGCTGCAGGTTTTGAATCTATATTATTCTGGTTGTCAAACATTAACAAAAATGTGGACTGGATTAACTACATGTAATATAATCAACAAAGATTCATATATTATACCAGGGACACTATAAAAGGAATAGCAAAGCAATTAGGACCTACTAGCAAAATGGCCTGCAGAAACAGGTTAGCCATAGAAATGATTAGCAGAAAAAGGAGGAATATGTGTTATAGTCAGAGCCCAATGTTGTAATTTCATTCCCAGTAACGCAGCTCTTGAAGATACCATTACCAAAGCATTAAAAGGGCTGACCACCTTAGCTAATGAACTTGCTGAAAATTCAGGCATAGATGATCCCTTTTCTAGTCTCATGGAACAATGGTTCAGAAAACAGAAGGTGCTTCTATCTTCAGTTCTCACATCTTTAATTTATCATATTTGGCGTATTAGCACTAATGGGATGTTGTATTATACCCTGTTTGAGAGGATTAGTTCTAAAACTTATAGAAACAGCCTTATCCAAAAAAACCCCACCATGATACCAAAACAACATTTTTCACTTAGAAACATATGAACACCAAAGTCAACGTATGCTTGCAGAGTTTGAAGAAAAGAATGAAAAAGCCTAACATGAAGAAAAAGGGGGAATTTGGGGAATGAGTATCTTTTCTTCAAAATTATTATAATCCTGTTTATTGTATTTGGATGATCTTTCTTTTTCTTTTTACTGCTTACTGAAATGAGTAGGGAACTTTATGATCTTTTCTTTTTTATATTGCTACTTCCTGAAGAGAGTATGAACTGTATGAGCTTTTTTTAAAAACTGTTTTATTATGAATTATGTAATAGTTTACATGGGAGGACACTGGCTTTACATTCATCCTATCATATATCATTACATTGCCATGGTTACAATCCCCTCCATGTATCATCAACCAACCAAATGGTACAGCCGGA
>NW_006408548.1:21528349-21530143 GCF_000296735.1 Chrysochloris asiatica | reverse complement strand
ACCAGCTGTTCCGTGGAGAAAGATGAGGCTTTCTGCTCCAGTAAATATTTACGGCCTCGGAAACCCTGTACAGGGTAACTATGAGTCGGAACTGACTCCACAGCACATAACAACAACAATCAGTTATACGCAGAGGACAGACTTACAAGCTTTCTATGGTAAAATTTCTGGCTATTCCTTTCTCTCCATCTCACATGTCTATTTTACAATGGTATGCAAGTGAAACCAAGATTCAAAAGACAGCCAAGCATCTTAACATTATTTCCCCGCATTTGCTCATTCCAACCATGTTTCGATTCCTGTATCCTAGAGCGCTGGTGTTCCAATTTGTGTATGATCTTTTTTCCTACTTTTTCCTACTTCCAGAAGTGATTAAGAAGAATGTGCACCTTAGAAATCTGAATTAGACAACCGGGTAAGGGGAAAGACTGTGCAGTCGAATCCCTATCCAATGGCATGAGTGAGACACAGGCTTAAGATTTGTGTGATGGCAAAAACCTGAGTAGATTGCCTGTTCTGTGTGCTCAATGGCCTGTTCCTGTACAGCTATGTTCATGCACCTTTCTGCAGAAGTAAATTTTGCCTTTCCGAGGGAAGTTAGTCTCACCAAGTGTCTTTTCGTATGACATCGGGATTCATTTCTAACATAGCCAACCCATTTTTTTATAGTGTCCTTTGAAAGACAACATTAAATTTTGATGTCCAATTTATCTATTTTTTTTCCTTTGTGCTTAGGCATTCCATCTAACAAAAGCCTCTCTAATCTGAGATCACAAAAATTTAGACCTTCACTGACGTTTTCTAAAATAATTATACTTTTGAACAACTAACATTTAGGTCTCTGGTCCATTTTGAGATAGTCCATGTAAATGGTGTGAAGTTAAGGACCTAATTCATTCTTTTGCATGTGGATATCCAGTTGACCCAGCATCATTCTATGGCAAGACTATTCTTTCCTGACCACTTGTCACCATTGTTGAAAATCATTGAATCATAAATGTGAACGCTTACTTCTGATGCTTTATTCTATTCTGTTGATCTATGTGTGTTATTTTTAGACTAGTTCCACATTGTTTTCATAACTTTAGCTTACAGTAGTAAGTTCTGAAATCAGAAAATGTGACTTCTCCACATTTTATTCTTTTCCAAGACTGACTTTTTTTTAGGTCTTTGATATTTCCACATGAATTATATGATGAATGTCAATTTCTGCAAGAAACACATTTGGAACTCTAATAGGTATTATATTAATTCTGCTCATCAATTTGGAGATAATAGCCACATTACAAATATTAAATATTACTATCCATGAATATGTGGTTATCAGATTCAAAATGGCCAATACCAGTCCATTTCAGCTCACTAATGACTAAGATAGTGATGTTTATGCATTTTATTTCATTTTTTGACAATTTCCAATTTTCCTAGATTTATACTTCACATATTTCATGTTCCAATTATTAATGGATGTTTTCTGCTGTTTCTCTTCATTTTCTGTGCCCCCATCAGAAAATAAAGATCCCACAGGCTTTATTCCATTCCCGTCATCACGGTCAACTTTACTTTGAGGAGGCAAGTCTTCTCCAGTCGCACTTTGAGTGCTTTCCAAACTGAGTAGCTCATTTCCCAGCACTATAACTATAGTGTTTCTCTGGTATTCATAAGATTTTCTGTGACTAAATATTTGGAAGTAGTTTGTTTCTCCTTCTTCCTACTCTGTCTTTGTTTGGAAGCTTATCTGAAACCGGTCAACTGTGGGTGACCTTGCTGGTATTTAAAATACCTGTGGCATAG
>NW_006408548.1:21511555-21519739 GCF_000296735.1 Chrysochloris asiatica | reverse complement strand
AAAAAAAAAAAAATCAAACACTGGTAGAGGCCGTTTGGAGATACAGCATAATGATTAATTACAAGGATACTAGAATTCAATTCTATTGGATTTGGACTCCCTATACCAGTGTAGGTCTATCATCATTGTAAAATCTTCCTTTTGTACTTCAGTTTCTTAGCCTACATATGAAGATTATAATATTATCTTCTTATATAATGGGGGTTATTAGAAGGATTATAGGAGATGTTTTGGTTGTTGCTATGTGTTGTAGAGTCAATTCTGACATACAGCGACCCTGTACAGGGTTTCCAAGGCTGTAAATCTTTATGAGAGCATAACTCCTCATCTTTGTCCTGCGGAGCAGCTGATAGTTTTGAACTGCTGACCCTGAGGTTAGCAGCCCGATTCGTAACCACTACACTACTAGGTTAGTAGTAGAGTATAAAAACCATATACCACTCAAGGAGCATGTTGAACAATCAATACTCAAAAAACTCAATTATTGTTTTGCTAAAGAGCCATCAAGTTGATTCTGGATCATAATGATCCAGTATAGGGTTTCCAAAAAACAGCTGTTGGGTTTGAACCACTGACCTTGAAGTTAACAGTTTAGTGCTTATCCTATAACACTATTTATAGTGCCATTAGAAGTACCACAAATTATAATTTTCTTCTTAATACAATTTCTGTATTTTCTACTTTTTCCAAGTATAAATATTGAATGTAGTCTAGATCAAAACATTATAAGTCTGGTTTTATTAAGGACATTTTCTTTTAAATAATAAAAAAAGAAAACCTTGGGCTCAAAAGGTTAGCAATAACTTATGGAAAATTAGTTTTTGAGCATCATAACTAATATTTCTATTAGTTTTATCTTCCTGTTAAAATCATCTTTTCTTCCCCAAACTTTATAGTTTACTGTATTCAATGTCGCATATGTTTACATGTCTTTAATTTTACCTCAGTTAAATAGGTTAGTAGCATTACTTACCATGTAATGAGAGAGGAAAAAAACAGAACAAGGATGTTAAATCATTACTGTGATAATTTAACTAAGAAATCAGAGGAAAGCTTAAAACAAAAGAAAACAGCCAGACTCATGGTTAGTCCCTGAAACCATAGTTTGCCCTTCCAGATTCACAAATCATTAGACTCCTTTAAGGGAAATTTCATTTGCCAGATAGTTTCTTTCTGATTAAAGTTGCAAACAGTGTATTTGAGTATATATATACAAATCAGCAAGAGGCACAATGAAAACTGATCCAAGAAAAAACTGAATATAAATAATGATGTCTGTTCCAAAGTGCACACTATCAGAGACTTGGAAAACCTGCTTTTTCAAAAGGTAGCAAGTGATATGCAGTCCTGTACATGATGGTAGAGTAAGCAGACACACTGAGCCAACCCTCTGCAACAAATACATGAGAAACTAAGTGGAACCTGAGCAGCAGCAGATAGGCAGAGAGGTGGAATGAGTACCAATTGGATGAGGTAGCTGAAGATGAACTGTGGGAGATAAGAAAAATGGGCAGACTGTAAGCTGGTGTGGCAAGCAACTGTTAATAAAGTGTTCTGCAGACACATGATGAAGTTGGAGGTTGGAGGCAAGGGAATGCAATTCTGCATTGTTTCTGTGCCCTCCTGGTAGCTAGGAAACATGGCAGTCCCTGCCTTAGTCAATCCAGTGGCCAGTGGAACTCCCTCCTTCACAACCTCTGCTCTCCTCTGCCTGTGGACAGGCATCTGACAAAGTGATACTGCTTCTGGAGGCACATATGCCTGCCCTGAACTATGCTACAGATTAAAAAGAAAACTAACTTTATTCACATTTCTGGTCTCTGTCACACCCTACAGGAGACAATATTTAATCATCAACTATGTATAAATAACACAATGTCTCAGAAAACAAAACAAAATAAAACAAAACAATTTCAGCTTACATAAAGAAACAAGACAGAGTGCCTCAAACAAGTGACCAAAATGGAATGTCAGAAAATGTAACACCAGAAACAGTAGTGCCTCAAGCAAGTGACCAAAATGGAGTTAGAAAACATAATACCAGAAACAGCAGGGCCTCAAACAAGTGATTAAAATAGAGAGTCCAAAAATGTAACACCAGAAATGTTATCAGAACTATTTGATAAGGAATGTAAATGAATGCTAATTAGGCAACTTCAATGGATTGTGAGAAAGACAAAGAAGACTACAGATGGAATCAAGGAAAACGTACAAAATTATGGAAAAACTCAAGAAACAAACTGACAAAATAACTGAAAAACTGGGATTCATACAAAAACAGCAATTAGGAGGCTAAATTAATACTAGGAGTTCAGAAATAGATAATCCATTGAAAGGGCAAAGACATAGAACTGAATCAATGGAAAGCCAAATTACTGCGCTTCAAGAAAAATCTCTCAATATTCATTTGCTAGAAGAGCAATCAGATAAAAGAAAAACAAAAACATGAAGAAAGCCTAAGATTTATGTGGGACACTAAGAGGAACAACTTACAAATGATCAGAAATTCTGAATAGAAAAAGCAAAAAAAAAAAATAAATTCCCAAGAGTTGTTGGAAGAAAACATCCTGAACATGAAAGATGAGAAGATGCCCATTCAAAAAGTTGAACAAACTCCCAACAAGTTAGACCCCAAAAGAAAACACCAAGACATATTATAATCAAACTTTTCAAAACCAAAGGTAAGGCAAAAATCCTGAGAGTAATTTAGAAAAAATGAAGTTACCTACAAAGCAAAACTGGTAAGACTAAGCTCTGATTTGTCATTAGAAATCATAAAGGCAAGAGACAGAGGAATGACATATATAAAAATCAGCAATAAACAAATTGCCAACCAACAATTATGTATCCAGCAAAACTGTGTATCAAATATGGACGTGAAATAATTTTCAGACAAACAGAAATTAAAGAATTTGTAAAATCCAGACAAGCCTTACAAAAAAATACAATGGGAGTTCTTTGGACTGATAACCAACAACATGGCAATATCACCTAGATTCAACCCAGATATACAAGCATGCAAAGGTAAATAGACATGTAAGATTGAAAATAGAGACCCACAGATTCAGTTACAGCAATAACAACAATAAAACAGCATAAAGTAAAAACAGGTAATAATGTAGTTACAGAACTTCCAAATGAAGATTTCAAGAAAAACATAAAAAAAATAATCCTAATTGTAACCCTAAAAATAGACCAAGTCTTACTCCTAGCTAGGGTCCTAACCACAACTCTAATAATAAATGAAGGCCTAGTCTGGGGTCCTGGGGAAGGACTGTACAATATGCATTGGACTGCCAACCACGAAGTCAGCAGCTCAAACCCACCAGTCCTTATACAGGTTTGCTATGAGCCAGACTCAACATGACAGTACTTAGCAACATCAATAACAGACCTAACCTAGACCAAGTCATGTTGTTGGTGTCACATGCCATTGAGTCAATTCCAACCCATAGCGACCCTGTATAGGGTTTTCAGGGAGCAGCTTGAAACTCCAACCTTGTTGTTCAAACCAACATTGCCATCCAATGCATTAACTTAGAGCACCACACCAAGACTCCAGCCACAGTCCCAACCTTAACCCTCACTCCTTACTCCTACCCAACCACTTAAAAAAAAAAAGAAAAATATATTAAAAATTACCGAGTGATATCCAGAATATGACCTAACTTGTGACTCAGGGTTCAAGCTCTCAAACACGAAACTGGAATTTTTGCCCTTTCATTTCCTTAGCTCTAGTCGTCCAACACTTTTAAAAATCAGATATCATGAATTCTATTTTTCACTCTCTGAAATTATGCTCTCTAACATAGCAAGAATTTCAACAGATTAAAAAATTTCCTTCCAAATCTTCCTCATCCAGATTTCCAGGGCTGGCATAGCAGATGAGTGCAGGCATGCATGTGTAGCATTTGAATCCATGTATATGTGTGTGTGTTTCCTTACAGATCTCTACAATACCAACTTCCTTCTTGTTCTTAAGCTGAAGATATTTTCTAGCTTCCTCATCTTAGAAATAAAAAATACCTTTTATTTCACTATCATAAATATTTTTTGCTATCATTCCTGTTCTTTTTCACAAATCTTTAAGGAAATAATTTTTAGTATATTACCAACTCAAAGAATAACATATGCATTTTCAGAAAAGTAGAGAACTATAGGAAAATATGAAAAAGAGAAAACCTTCTCAATACCAATAATTGAAAGTTAATCATTTTCTAATGGTAAGCTATTTCTTTTCATTTTCCTCTATTTTTTTCTTTCTTCCTTCCTTAATTTTGTTCCTTCTCTCTGTCTCTCCATCTATCCAAATTTCCATTTTGTTTCTTAGGATCCACATTCTACTACATTTAAACAATAAATAATATATTATCTTTCAGACAATGACTCTAAAGGGAAGGACTTTACCAAGCTATTCTCAGAAACAAGAACATCTCATCTTAGAAGCGTTTCTTGTCCTATCTCCCCTTCCTTTATGTCCATAGATATAATTTTTATATTGTCTGTATTACCTCCATACTGAGTATGAGTTTAAATTGTTGCATATCAAAGTAAACTGTAATTTTATTGTCTCTACATTTATTGGTTCTGGTATACTACAAATACTCTCGTATGCACATATTAGTTGCTCTGCGAATGTCTCCTTTATTGATTGGATTAATCCATTTTTTAATACTGAACACCCAAATAGGAGGTTAAAAGTACTAGATTTTCTGCATATCCCATAAGGATTAATAAATGCATAAACAATTATGAAATTCTAACAATTTTACTAGCCTAATGATTTTGGGATATTTCCCCACCTTGCCCCAAAATAAGTAACCAAAAAAGGTTTTCAGAAAACTGTGCACAATATTAAGAGTGACAAAAGAATGTGTAATGTAGGGAAGTTTACAGAGTTTTGGCCTTCATAAATGTTTCAACTCTTTTAATACGCTGTCCTCATGAACTCATTTTCTTGATGAATTTCTCACCTGATTTCTTATATTCAGCTCCATATCCTTCTATGAAGACTTATTGAGATAGATCTTAGACAACTCCACATTTTCAACCTGTTTATCTTGGGTTTTCCTCTTGTATTGGTCCTGACCAATCCTGACTCAGTTTCTGAATGATCAACAAGTTTTATTTTGTACAATCTATTTAGACACTTG
The DNA here is from genome assembly GCF_000296735.1 of Chrysochloris asiatica. Taxonomy (NCBI): domain Eukaryota; kingdom Metazoa; phylum Chordata; class Mammalia; order Afrosoricida; family Chrysochloridae; genus Chrysochloris; species Chrysochloris asiatica. Next base: position 21,514,586 of record NW_006408548.1, on the reverse strand, counting down.
TAGACATTTGCGTTTTGCCTGCCTTGGGTTTTGGATTTATTATTTCTAATTCTGTAGTCCTTTGGTCTCGAGTGAATTCATCTGCTATGACTTACAAAAGGATTTTACATCTCAGATACCTTCTTTTCTGAAGGTGAGATAAGAGTGCTTCCATTTTGCAGTAACCTAGTTGAAGCTGAAGTGAGGTATTCATAAGAAAACTTTTTCTCTTTAGAAAAAGAAAAACAAAAAGTCCTTAGTCAATAGAGCGGAGGTCCCTGAGACCATCAAGGGAGAAGAGCAGAGAGTGGGACTCTACCATGAGAAGCAGTGATGCCTGAGATGGAGGGAGAGACGATGACGTGGAGAGATGGAGCTGTTGGGGACTAGACACAGAGAGGGAGAGGGGCTGTGTGCTGATGACCAGGGGTGCAGGCTTTGGTTGGTTAATGATGCATGGAGGGGATCATAACCATAGCAATGAAATGATATACTATAGGATGAATGTAAAACTAATGTTCTACCATAATTATCACATAATTCACAATAAAACATTTTTTAAAAAGTCCTTAGTCATTAATGATACTCTACAAGGCATACCCATCATTTGTAATCCCACTGATAATGGACATATAACTCTCAAATATTCTAAAGCTAGCTGTATTCTCAGACGTTATCACAATACTACTTATTGGGAATATGTTGTTGTTGTTGTTAAGCGCCTATGAGTCGGTCCTTCCTCATGGCGACCCTGTATAGGGTTTCCGAGGATCACCTGACGAATTTGAACCTATGACCTTGTGGCAACAAACCAAACTTGCAGCCCTGTGGATTATCCCACAGCACCATACCAGGACTCCTATTAGAAATATATACTTATTAAATTACATAGAATCTATTGAAGGGAACGTTACTTTAAATATTCATATCCTAAGAGAATAGAATATTTGCCAAAATTCACACCAACCAATCTTCCCTCACACAGCACTTTCTACAGAATTGGGTCCCACAACTGACTGCAATGGACACACATAACCCAGGAACCATTCTCATGATTATGGAGTTTATTAGGGAAGTTAACAGGTTGCACTTCAGGGTCAGAAATGCTCCGGGCACAGTTGTTCTAGTCAGGACAGCCTCTCTTCAGCTTAGTTCACAAATAAGCCTCTTTCTGCCTGGCCACTTACAAAGTTCTTTTAGGTAGATGATAAATGCCCTCAGAACACACGACCAGCAGCCTCCATGGGAAAGTACTCAGCTCTATCTCAAACAGTCAGCCTAGGCCCCCATTTAAGTGCCTGTAGGCATCCAACTAACAAAGTAGCTCTGCTAATTAATTAACATTGCAAACAAGCCTCTTGCCCAAAGTCACCCAGCTTTACCTGCTCTTTGGGCTGGAAAGTCCTTCACTCTGGCTGTTGGTTTTGTTGTTGCTGCTCCTTTGCCATTCCTTTGTTGCACAACTTTCTGTTACTGGGATGATAGATGTTCAGTGCACAAGGACCTCAAGATCCAAAGGACACACTCCATTCCTGGTTATTCTTTGATAGTAGTGATCCCCCATTCTTGCTTCTGAGATGGATCATCTTATACATGTTAAGAGTTCCAGGTTTTTACATCACAGCTAACTCTGTTAACCACTCACAACAATCCTATCAGTACCTTCCTCTCCAACCTTTCCTTACACAGACACATATGGGCAAAACTGTTGTTTGGTGAGTGTTTACAAAGACTATGGGTAGAAGAGCCATTAAATAATTCACTGCACTCAGACACTATTTATGGATCCCACTAGCGGGTAAGTTCACAGGCAGTGTGAAATCACAATTGTGTAGTTGAGATTGCTTTCAGTGATCAAAACATAGCTAACAATTCAAAAGAGAAAGGACAGGCTTTTCAGCAACTGGTCCTGGAACAACTGAACATATGTATATAAGATATAAACCCAGAAACACACCTTACATGAAAAATAACTGAAAAATGAATCATAGACTTTAGTGTAAAATGTATAGATGTAACGATGACGTGGAGAGATAGAGCTGCTGGGGACTTTAGACACAGAGAGGGAAAGGGGCTGTGTGCTGATGACTTGGGGACAGGCTTGTAGTGTATACCCTTTAGTTGGGTGAAGATGCATGAAGGGGATTGTAACCATAGCAAGGAAATAATATACAATAGGATGAATGTAAAACTAATGTACTCCCATGTAATCTATCATGCAATTCACCATAAAACATTTTCTTTTAAATGTATAGATATAAAGCTTTGAGAAAACTATAGAACAACTTCTGTGTGATCTTGACTTTTTAGATTCACTGAAGTGCTATCCACAGAAGAAAAATATGTATCTATGTTTTTTCTGCAATTAAAATCTTCTACACTGAAAGATGAGGCGTTATGCTCCCGTAAAGATTAACAGCCTTGGAAACCCTGTGCAGGGTAGCTATGAGTCGGAACCAACTCCACGGCACATAACAACAACAACTCTGTAAAAAATGTTGTAAGAGAATCAAAGCCAAGCCACAGACAGCAAGAAAATATTGATAAATCATCTTCAGGTTAAAAACGTGTGTTCGTAAAATATACAATAAGAAAATAAATAGTATAATTTTTTAAATGGGCAAATCACCTGATTAGACCCATCACCAAAGATGATGAATGGATGGCAAATGGATGCAAAGTTGCTTTTCAACATTTGTATTAGAGAAATGCAAAGTAAAACCACAATGAGATATCACTATATACATACACCTATGTATATATTCTATATACATACAATATATAGAATATTGAACCGACTCGACGGCACTTAACAACAACAACAACTAGAATATTGCAAGCCGTTTGAACTGCAAGGTTGTCGGGGACCCACCTCGACATTGGGGTTCGGTTCACGAGGAGAGGATACCTGATGGCGATTCATATATATCAAGAATACACAGAAAGAGACAAAGAGAGAGACAATGAGGCACCCCAAAGCCAGGGTGGATACATCACTGGTGGGCAGGCCTGGGAGTACAGGCATCATGGCCTCTGCAGGCAGTAACTCACT
>NW_006408548.1:21509505-21511214 GCF_000296735.1 Chrysochloris asiatica | reverse complement strand
CAATTAACATATCTATAGCCCCTGAGCATAGTTGAGGGAAGGTGAGAGATAAAGACAAAAGCTTGGGCGGAGTCCTGCTGCTTCAGCTTCCTGAGCCAGGTCTGCAGGAGGACTCCAGGCCCAGGTGAATGGGCTGCACCTGGAAAAGGATTAGGGAAGATGGGTTTTGTCTATAGAACAAAGAACCTAGAAGTAGCTAAGATATTTTTAGTTAATCCTTTGGAGAAAGGCTTAACCTTGCAACCTTTATTCTCGGCTTTAGGAAAATATCACATTTATCTTTGGATTGTCAATGGCTCCAGTGTATTAATTTAATATATATAACTGAATATTAATATGAAAGCAATTTGCCAATAACTGCCAGTGGCCTCATTTGTTACACTCGGCCCTAGAGGGCCTCGAATCTCTGACTAGTCTTACACGGTCTGCAACACAAGGTCTGCGAATGAAGCTCACCAGATGCTCCTTGGAAACCCTATACAGGGTCGCTGAGGGTCGGAACTGACTCGATGGCACTTAACAACAACAACAATTAGAATATATAAAAAATAAACAAGCAAAACTGACATTCTGAAATGCTATAATGATATAGAACAACTGCGGCTCTCATTCATTGTTAAAGGGAATGCAAAATGGTAGAGTCATTTTGGAAAGCAGTTTGGTGATTTCTTGTCAAGTTAAACACACTTAACATTTGAACTAACAATCCCCATCTCATTGATTTATGCAACCACATAGATGCATCTTAAATGCATCATGCTAAGTAAAAGAAGCCAGACACTGAAGGTTCAAATGTTCTGATTCCATTTATATGACATCCTGGAAAAGGCAAAACTAGAGTGAGGAAAAACAGATCAGTAAAAGATGTTGAATACAAAATGGACACACAACATATTTTTAGGCGGATCAAACTGATCTGCATGCTACAATGGTGATAGAAACCTGACTACGAGTTTATCAAAACTGTTTGAATTATACAAAGAGTGAATTTTACCATCTGTAATTTTTCAATTACAAAGTCAACCAAAATGTGAATGAGCACAGATGAAATGCAGACTAACAATTAAATCGAATTACACTTTACAATGCCCTCCATGTAAAGGGTAGAAGGAAACAGGAGCATACTTAATTTACACTGAAAATACTGTTTTCACTGAATACTATAAGGACAAAAATAAAAAGAATTGCACATAGATACTGTTAGAAAAGTAATTCTAAAACAGCTTAATATGTATTTTAGAATTAGTAAATATATAAATTTCAGCTTTTAGTTTCTAAAAGCATTCTCCAATAAAAGGTTTTAGAATTCCTTAGAGACAGGGCTCCAAGGAACCTCAAACATTTTACTGGGTTAGGAAAGATAGAAAATTAACCTAGAGCATCTTGAACCAGAAAATGTGGACTTAATAACTTAGATAAAATGGAAAAAATACTTGAAAGCACATCATACCTAGCCTAACTAACTTTAGAGGAACTGGAACATCTCAACAGATTCATAACAAGTGAAAATAATGAAGCAGTCATAAAACAAAACAAAAATACCTCCCCTGATTAGACATTGGATACCTAAAACAGGGGTGCTCCAAAGGCATGAAGTGGTTGGCTTACAAGTTTTGAAAAGGGAGTTTAGGTTCAGAGTGTGTGGGAAAACATAGAATCCCCACTGAATAGTTTTCATCTTGTCTAGATAGATCTGGTGAAAAGAGATG
>NW_006408548.1:21494707-21508995 GCF_000296735.1 Chrysochloris asiatica | reverse complement strand
GAGTGGCTAGTGATATCAAACTGGGGTTAGTAGTTGAATGCTTTAACACCTGTGCTACCAGGATTCCTAAAGTCTTGAAACATATAACAATATGGATGAAGTTTGAATACATTACGCTGAGTGAAATCAGAAAATCAAAAGGGGAAATACTTTATGACTTCATTTATATAGAGATAAAAACATTCCGTTCTATAGATATCAAAGTTAATTAACGATATGAGTTCTGACAAATGCACCATTACCTTATCTTTTAGTTTGCTTTTTACTGGATTTATCACTTGGTGGTTCTCTGCTGTGGAGTCGGTTCTGACTCATAGTGACCCTTTACAGGGTTTCCAAGGCTGTAAATATTTATGGGAGCAGAAAGCCTCATCTTTCTCCCACCGAGCAGCTGGTAGTTTTGAACTGCTGACTTTGAAGTTCACAACTCGACTCATTACCACTAAGCTACCAGAGCTCCTTGGATTTATCACTTAGCAGTATGCATTTAAAGTTCAATCCTCCATTTCTTGTCATGGCTTAGCAGCTCTTTTAAAAGCAAAACCAAAAAACTTTTTATTATGACTTGGGCAAGGGTTTACAGAACAGATCAATTATCCATTCAGCAACTGATACACAGTTTGTTTCATGTCATTGAATGCAATCCCTGGAACATAACAACACCTTATCCCACTTACTCTTTGTGTTTCCTGTTTCCATTCCTCCTTCTTTACTACCTCTTCTGAACCTCTTGACCACTATTAAGATATCTCTCCAGCACAGAAATACTAAAGCAAATGGAAGAAAATTAGGAGGTAAAAGACCGGAATAGAAAACTGCAAAGGGAAGCTCGAGAAGTCAAAGTCAAATATTATAATTAAATGTGCAAAGATCTGGAGTTAGGAAACCAAAATGAATAACATGCTCAACATTTCTCAAGCTGAGAGAACTGAAGAAAAATTCAAGTCTTGACTTGAAATATTGAAGTGTTTTATGGGAGATGTATTGAATGATGTAGAAAGCACCAAAAGAAAATGGAAGGAATATACAGAGTCACTGTACCAAAAAGAAATGGTCGATGTCTTCCATTTCAAGAGATAGTGTACGATTAAAAGTCAATAGTATGGAAGAAAGAAGTTCAAGGTGCACAGATGATATTGGCAAAGAACAAGGCTCTGGGAATTGGTGGAATAAAATTGAAATTTTCAACAAACTGATGCAGCACTGTAGACACTAATTCAATTTTTTCCAGGAAATTTGGAAGACAGGTACCCAGCCAACTGATTGGAACAGATCCATATATTCAACATATGGGGATAGAAAAATTAATTTAGGGTCATGCTGCTCAATCAATTAATATAATGTCTACCAATAAGTTGTACACAAGTAAAAAGTTGAAATGGAAAAAAAAGCTATGTCATTTTGTCATAGTATGCTGGCAGGCATACTGCTGTAATGCTAGAAGTTATGCCCCTGGTATCTTAAATACCAGCAGGGTCACCCATGGTGGACAGGTTTCAGCTGAGTTTCCAGACTAAGACAGATTAGTAAGAAAGAGAGGCAGACTACATCTGAACATTTAACCACTAAAAGCCTTATTAACTAGAGCAAACATTGTCAGATATAGTGCCAGAAGGTAAAAACATTATGAATAGCACTAGAATAGTGTCATAAAAAGTGATGGAAGATGACCCACTCAGGTTGAAAGGCATGCAAAATAAGACTGGGGAAGAGCTGCCTATTCAAAGTAGAGTCAACCAAAATGACATAAATAGAGTAAAGATCTCTAGCTATTCATTTGCTAATGGATCACAACTCAAAATGAGAAGAAACAGCCATAAATATCCAGTAATAATAGGTACATGGAATGTACAAAGTATGATTTTAGAAAAATTGAAAGTGGTAAAAAATGAATTTAAAGGCACAAAGATTGATATCCTAGGAATTAGTGAACTAAAATGGACTGGTATTGGTCATTTTGAACTTGATAATCATATAGGAGTCCTGGTGTGGTGCTGTAGGATAAACAATAGATTACTAACGATAAGGTTGTTCAAGTCTTTCAGGTTCTCCTTGGAAACTCTATAAAGGGTAGCCATGTGTCAAAACTGACTTAATGGCACTAAATAACAACAACATGATAAACCGACAAATTGAAGAGAAATGGCATCATATTCATCATTAGAAAGAACATTTCAAGATCTATCTTGAAGTAAAATTCTGTCTGTTGTTGCTGAGTGCCGTTTAGTTCATTCCAACCCATAGCGACCCTATACAGGGTTTCCAAGGAGCAGCTGGTGACCATTGAGCAGCTTTCTAGTCTGGTGCGTTAACTCATAGTGCCACACCAGGACTAGTATAAATTCCACACACATACAAGGAAGACCAGTTAGTACCACTATAATTCAAATTTACACAGTAACCACTAAAGCCAGTAATGATGAAATTGGAGAATTCCACAAACTTCTTCAGTGTGAAATTAATAAAACATGCAATCAACTGATGTTAATAATTACTGGTGAATGGAATATAAACATCAGAAACAAAGAGGAGGGATTAGTCTTTGGAAAATATGACCTTGGTGATACAAATCATGCTGAATGGAGATCACAGTATGATTTTGCTTGATGAGTGACTTATTCACTGCAAATACTTAAAAAATAAATAAATAAATAAATAAAAGTTGACTATACATATGGACCTCAATACCTGGAATATACAAAAATCAGATTGACTATAGTTGTGTAAAGAGACAGTAGAGAATCTCAATATCACCTGTCAAAACTAAGCCAATGATCACACTGCAGAACCTATCATAGTTGCTCATATGCAAGTTCAGTCTGAAGCTGAAGAAAATTGAAACAAGTCCAAGAGAGCCAAAATATGACTTTCAAGAACAGATTTGATACATTAGACACTAATAATCAAAGAAAGACCAGAAGAGTTGTGGGATAGCATCCAGAACATCATACAGGAAGAAAGCAAAAGGTCATAAAGAAGAAAGAAAAGACCAAAACTGATGTCAGAAGAGACTCTGAAACATGGTCTCTCCAATGTAAAATGTTATGTGCTGCAGGACCTGAGGGTTCAGGACCATTGTCTCAGGTGACACCATAGTCAAATAGCATAATATAGTCCTTAAAGACAACATTCTACATCCTACTTTGGTGAGTAGCACCTCAGATCGTAAAATCTCAAAAGCAGCCATTTAAAGGTCTACTCATGTGTAAAAGAAAGAAAAGTTATGAGACTAACAAATGCTTGGAATCAATTACTCCAATTGACTAATGGCAAATAAGAACATCAGTCTTTTTTGCTTTGAGAACAAAAGAACTAGAAGGTGTCCAACTACCATTACCAACTGCTATGAAAAGGATAAGATTAGTAGGTCCCAGAAAATGTGGGAGAAAATGTAGAAGAAAACTCAAAATTATTTAAAAACAAAAAGACCAGGGTTACTGGTCTGAAAGAGACTGGAAGAACCAAACACTATGCCTCTCAACCAGAGATCAGGTCTGGAAAGAACTCACCTTCATGACCCAACTTTAAGTCAAGCAGTAGATGGGTATAGAAGGGGGACAACAAGTAGTAAGGTCTGCTCACAATGGAATAGTCAATCATTCTAAATAAAAATGGCAACATTTACCTAAGGACAAATTTGAGAAGGGGTAGGAAGGTGGGTGGAATGGAAATAGGAACCACAGAGAAGAAGTAGGATAACTGTTATTACATGGAGGGAATTGCAATTATTGAGATGAATGGTGAATGATTTGTTGAATATGAAATTGTTAGTCTTGTCTTAAAACCATCACTCAATTAACAATAAAAAGTTTTAAAAAATAATAATTAAAAGCTCAAGAGGTGTACTTATTGGTCTCTTCCTTTCTGGAGAAGACAAGAGTGATGAAAATCAAACACACAGAGAAACAATTAGTCCACTAGACTGATGGGCCGTGTAAACATCACTTTCCACAACCTTAAGACCAGAAGCCCTACCGATGCTAGTGGTGATGTCTGGCTACTACTTTGAAAGGAATCACAATTAAAAGAGAAAATGTAGAACAAAATTTAAAATCATCAAAAAGACTAGGCTTACGGGTCATATTGAGATTGATGGAGCCCCGAGACTAAGGCCTTAGTCATCTTTTCAGGTCTACACTTGAACGTACCCCCATGACTCAACTTTCAGTCAAAAAATGTTATTGTGAAATGCTGTGGAGTCTTTTCCTACTCATAGTGAGCCAGTATCACTTTCCGTGAGTGGAGCAGCTGGTGGGCTCAAACTACCAACCTTGAAGTTCAAAGTCCAGTATTTATTGTACCTAGCCACTGAGATCCCTCTGAAACACACCCCTGGACTAGATGGCAAGACCTACCCTGGTGTACTGGGGATAGTACTCCCTGCCTTGACACCAGCCGCCAGCAACTGCTCCTACGGAGGTGGCTGGTGGAAAGCAAGGGATGATGGGAGAAAGGTTGAGCCTTGGGAGGGGCCGCCCATTCCTGCTATACACACACACATACACAAACACACACACTGTCGTGCCTCCTTGGAAGTGGGTCCTCTCCCTGAGAACTCCTGGATGGAGTGGACAACTGGAGCAGAGAGAGTATATAGGTGGTCAAACAATTGTTGTTGTTAAGTGCCTTAGAGTTAGTTGTAACTCACAGCGACCCTGTATAAGGTTTCCAAGGAGTTGTGGGATTCAAACCAACCTAGTGGTTCAGTGTATTATCCCACTCTGCCACACCAGGTCATACAATAGGCAGGTCTATCATTAGTGAGGAGTCCTGGTGTGACTCTGTACGCTAAACACTGGACCACAAAGTCAGTTTGAACTGCAGGGCCGGTAGTTCAAACTCACCAACAGCTCCTCAAAAACCATAGACAGGGTTGCTATGGGTCGGAACCAACTCTATGACACTTGACAACAACAACAATATCACTAGTGAGATATACACACCTTAGAATAACAACTATTTGAGATTTTTTAAAAAGGCAACATTTCTAAAGTTCTTAAAAGTTAGCCAAAAAGGAGGAATGGAAACAGAAAATACAGAGAGGAAGTGGGAAAAGTGATGTTATTTTGAGGGACTGTAATCAGTCAGATGAATCAAAATGTGTATGGATTGTTGGATGTACACCTAAAGATCTGCTGTGTAAAACCTTCACCCAATTCATCATGATATGCTAGAAAAAGAGAGAAAGGAAAGCAGTCAAAGTATTATTTCTAAGGAGAGGGCAACTTAAAGCTGCTACACCACTGCTCTGTGCAAAGTATATTTTAAGTGCTTTATACTTTTCAAAATTTATTTCACCTTCAACATAATCTAGAATGAAAGCTGCATAGTATGCCTACATTAAGGAAAAGGAAACAAAATGAAGTTTAGCAAAGTAAAGGTCCCTCTTCTTAACATTTCTGTTAGCCTAAATAAATAAACATTCTCAGTGTGGTATGCATGAGACAATTCAGACACTAAAAATAACCTTAAGTGCTGTTATTGCTTATCTGTGCAATTTAAAGTTTGCTCTGTTTCCTTTGGAATTGGTTGGCATTTTTGCAAGACCAAAACAAATAAATGATTACAGGCAATTATGTAAGACATTGTGCTAGGAAGTCTGGTGAACGTAAAAAATACAATAATAATAACCAAAAAAAAACAACAACCCCAAAATGTTACTAATTTCCAAGATTTACTTAAGGAAGTAATGGTAAAAACCCAGAAGAATAAATGATAATACATTTAAAAAGCATTCCTTAAAACCACAAAATCAAACATCTGTCAAGAAAGTTTATGATTAATTATCAAATAAACTTGGTGAGGTAGGGAGGGTTCACATTTGTTCAGTGAATGTCTTGACACAGTGATAGATAACCAAGTAACTTCAATAATAATGAACAAGGTGTGTTAGTCCAATATCTCCAGGTTTGTAGGGGTTGGATGATGCTGGGATGGTAGCTTTCTGAGTCCTTTAAACAAAAACTTACTGACATTGAGTTGATTCCAACTCATACTGCATCTATACAGGTTTTCTGAGACTAAATCTTTACAGGAGCAGATAAGCTCTACTTTCTCCTGCAGAGTAGCTCATGGATCTGAACTGCTGACTTTGTGGTTAGTAGCCAACACTTAACCCACAGGGTCACCATGGATTCTTATCTAGGTCTTCTAACCCTCCTCATTGTTCTAAGTCTAGACTGGATCTCAGAGACTCTCTTGTTGTGGTTGTTGTTAAGTGCTCTTGAGTTGGTTCTGGCTCACAGTAACCTAGTATAGGGTTTCCAAGGAGCAGTGGGTGAGTTTGAACTGCCAACCTTTTTATTCAAACGATCTGTAGTCAGTGCATTCATTTGAGTAGTGCTATTTCATCTGTGGTCTATAGTTGAACATTCCTCCCTGTACTATTTGTTATTGGCCAACAATGAAACAAATAAATTAATCACATGTTAACTTTTAGAAACTTTTGCCAGTTTGAAAGGATAATATTTTGACTGTTGATTCTAATAATAAAATATTTGGTCTTTTTTTATCATTGCTTTTATCATTACATTGTACTAGGAATTCATGTTTGTTACATTTCAGAAACGAATAGGTCTGCAGTAGGTTGGGAATGAGAACTAAGTAATTAACTGCTAAATCATTAGGGAGAAGGTATAAGAAGGATTTCACAAGAATTTACCACTTTTGGAAGAAGGGTAGTCTTCAAATATCAAGTAGCTAAGATACATCTCTCAGTATAAACTTGTCTCATGGCTCCTCATGGCCAGTAGAAAACAAATCGTTTGCTTTTAATGGAAGACCCACCACTCAATATGAGAATATGGTAGAATTTCAGTAAAGTTTCTGATCATATACTTTTCTCCTTTGTTTTTCCTTCTTGCTTTTTCTCCAGCTCATGGGCATTAGTTAATCATAGATAAGGACAATTTACCTTATAAATGTCTTCCCATATTTAGTTTGCTTACATCTAAGTCATCAGCATTTGTACCTAAGTGCAAAGAAAAAAAAAAAAAACCTGATACTTTAAATCCTATGACTATAAGGACTATTGTCCAGAAGAACATTTTGAAACTTACGTGTTAACACTTTTAACTGGATGTGAAGCAGGGAGGAGGAGGTACACATGAAGAAAATATTTGGAACTGGTAAGGAAAGTATCACATTCATTTGGCAATATCCTACCACAAAGAAAGAAAATCTTATCTGTAGAAGTTAAAGCATTGTTCCAGATTGAGTTCCCAGAGAAGTTTTCAAAGAATCCACTTTATCAATCTGACAAAATTGGGTGATTTGTCAGCATGTTTGAGTCCATCCATCTGAATTTCCTCTACTCTAGATCATCAAACGTTGTTGTTGTTATGTGCCATCAAATGGGTTCTGACTCATAGTGACCCTATACACGACAGAGAAAAAACTTGCTGCTCTTGTACCTGTTCCTGAACCATACTCACAAATATTATGTTTGAGCTCACGGTAGCTGCCACTGTGTCAATCCATCTTGGGGCTTCTTCCTCTTTTCCTCTGACCCTCTACTTTACCAAACATGATGTCATTGTCCAGGGACTGGGCCCTCCTGATAATATGTCTGAAGTATGAGAGACACAGTCTCACCATGTTTGATTCGTAGGAGCATTCTGGTTGTACTTCTCCCAAGACAGATTTGTTTGTTCTTCTGGCAGTTCATGGTAATTTCAAGACTCTTCACCAAAATTACAATTCAATTGCATGGATTAGTCTCTGGTCTTCCTTATTCACTGTCCAGATTCCATATGCATTTAAAGCAATTGAAAATACCATGACTTTGGTCTGGAGCAGTAGTCTTTAGAGTGACATCTTTCCTTTTTAATACTTTCTTGTTGTTTTAACTGCCATCGAGAGGGTCCTGACTCATAGCAACCCTGTATAGGGTTTCCAAGGAGCAGCTGATGAGCTTAAACTGCTGGTCTTGCTGTTTAAATGGACCTTGCGGTCTAGGGCATTAACCCACAATGTCATACCAGGACTCCTTTTAACACTCTAAACAGTCCATTTGCAGCAGATTTGCCAACATGTCATTTGATTTGCTGACTGCTGCATCCATGAGCATAGATTGTGTATTTAATAAAAACGAAATCTTTGACAACTTCACTTTTGTCTCCATTTATCATGATTTATTGGTCTAATTGTAAGGATTTTTGTTTTCTTCACACTGAACTGTAAATCTATATTAAATCCTTTACTATCATGGTATGGAGCTGTGGTTTAATGCACTGGACTGCTAGATCAGTTTGAGCCACAAACTTTGCAGTTCAAGCTCACCAGCTACTCCTTGGAAACCCTATACAGGGTCACTATGAGTTGGAACCGACTCCATAGCACTTAACAACAACTATACTGAAGGCTGTTTTCTTTGATCTTCTTGAGCTATTGACTGAAGACCTCTTGAATTTCAGTCAGCAAGACTGTGTCATCTGCACAATGCAGGTCATTAATGAGTTTTCCTCCAATCCTGATGCCATTTTTTTTTTTTTTTCATACAGTCCAACAACTCAGACTACTTGCTCAGCATATAAACTGAATTAATATTGTTAAAGTATACAACACTGAGACACACCTATACTGATCATCAAATAGAGGCAAAACTTTGCCCTTTACATAGTTAGATATTTTGCCAATATATCTAGACATATGGCCATAGTATGAATCAGTAAATGGCAGGGACAAAATCATAAAGTCTGGATATTTTAAAATAAGAAATAGTGTGATGTCTAAGTTTTGCCATGGATATTTTTATATTAAAGATCAAAATTTGTACAGGCATGAATATAAAGCTAAACATTTATATACTGTAGAAGTAGGAAGCCAATGAAAATTTCTAAGGTAGGGAATAAGATGTTCAACTGTTTTTGAAAGGAAGGTTGAGTCAGAAAATAAGGAGAGAGACTAGATTACTATCATACAGTTGAAGTACCATTAATTAGGAAGATCCAGTGGGAGAAGTTGGACAAAAGGCAAAAGAATTAAGAATTCTTGAAAGGCTGACCTCAGTGACTAATTGGATATGTTTGAAAGGGAAGAGAGAAAAGAAAGTTTCAGGTATTCAGCTAGGCAAAATGGTGGTATAGTACTGAAAATGGCAAAATGGGTGGAGAGCTAGGTTTCAGGACAAAAGAGGATGTTTAGTAATTGAAGTGTAAAGCTTAGAGTACAACAGTTCATCAATACGACATTCAATAAAAAGCTGAAAATTTGTTATGTGAGCTTAGGAAAGAGTCCAGAGCAACTTTGAAATGCATCCATTTCAATATATACATTGAAGCATTCATTCATTACATATACATTCATTACATATATATGCATATATATTATGAATACATGAAAATAATTAATAGAAATTCACAGTACATGAAAACAGTCAACGTTTCAGTTTAATACATGTTTTTGTTGACTTAGTTTTTCTGCACCAGAGCAAAGAAAGTTGCTGAAAAACCTCTTGAAATATTCTTTATTTTCCCTTGAGACCAACAAGATTCTACAAAATCTACAGTTTCAAAATGTGTTAGTACTTTTTGAAACTGTAGATGCGAGAACCTTCTTAAAAGAAAAAATAAATTAGCCATTATTAAATTTTGCACTAGGGTTTGCAATACCTGCAGCTTGATGCAATGTGTTGCTTGTTATAACAGCCTTAGATTTGTGAAGAGCTTTATCACAAAATCATGTTAGTCTTTGGAGAGTTTCAAGATATATTTACTTGGGTTGGAAGCAAAGTGATGCCAGACAACTGAACGTAAAAAAACAAAAACCAAAAATCAAAACTATTAAATGCAGAAATGTGAATTTTAACATACCAAGTAAATTCTTATTAGTAACACAACAATGGCAAGTGGTTGTCTCTTGTTATGTATGAAAATATTCCAACAAACTAAGATCCTTAATCCCTTTGAATCAGGGTCATCAAGTCTAAAATGAAAAAACTTTGTAATTGTTAAGTGCCATCAAGTGGGTTCTGACTCACAGGGACCCTGTATGGGGTTTCCAAGGAGCAGCTGGTGGGTTTGAATCGCCAGTTTGTAGGTTGCAGTCCAGTGCTGATAAATAAATATTAAATGTCCTTTGTACACTACTCAGCTTCAATGTCCAACTGATAAATTTGAAATAAGATGGATTTCAAAAGTGTGTTTGGTGGTGTTGTTACATGTCATTGAGTCAGTTCTGACTCATACTAATTCTGTATAGGGTTTCTGAGGCTGTACATCTTTCCTAGGAACAGAAAGTCTCAACTCCCTTCTGCAAAGTAACTGGTGGGCTTGACCTGCCAACCTGTGGTTTGCAGCCCAGTGCTAATCCAAAGAAGCCACCAAATTCCCTAAACTGTGTATATTATTGTTGTTAAGCGACATCAAGTCAGTTTTGACACCTAGTGACCCCATATAGGGTTTAAAAGGAGTGGCATTTAACCACATACCCTGCAGTTCAAACAGACCTTGCTGTCCAGTGCTTTAGCTCACAGTGCCACACCCAGACTCCATGAAATGCAGCTAAATTCATTATCTACTAGTTAGCACAGAATTTACTAGTTCATGGAATTTTCTAAATGCAGGTGTGTCATACCTCACAAGAATTTGCAAAAGTAATCTCAAGTTAAATATTTAAGATGATAATAAAAACATTACATGTATAATTTTTTGTGTGGGGGAGGTAAAGTTTTAGCTCATCTGGAGTACAACTAAGCTGGCATATACTCTCTAGATAAACATGAGATCAATCACTGAGTCTCCCAAGGTCTTAATACCAAAATCTGTCCTAGAAGAGTGGTAACCTTGGCAAAATGTACTACCCTATTATTTCTTAGTTGTTTTCACTTGCATCAGACCTGCCAATGGAATGAGGAAGTAATGTCCAACGGGATAGAAAACCACATACATTCTATAAATCCTCACAGAAGGGCAAACAAAAACAATTGTGTATTGCGATCAAGGCAACTGTGAGATTCCAGAGTTTGGTGGAATGTCAAAAAAACAAATGGATTGATTTCAGCAAACTTACACTTTTTTTCTCTCTTAGCTTTCATGTTAGTCTTGATATAATATTTCTGATAAAAGAAGTGTCATAGTTAAAAGAGAGGCAGAATATACAAACTGATGCATCTGGCACCATTCTGGCTTCACATTCCAACCACATGACAAAATGTGAGGAGGTTCCTCCAGCTGCGACTACTGCCTTTCCTAAAGAAGTAGACTGCTGGCTTCACTACTGTTAATTCCATGTAACTCAGTGTGGTCCGCAATATTTCAAGATGTTGTACTATATAATATGATTCAGCTATAGGTCCTCTCAAGGTTAAGCTATGCAAAAATTGGAAAAATCAAAATAGAGAACACAAGTCCCTTGCCATTTTTCTCAACTGGCATTTTAAAGCCACATGTTTAAAGCATTTTAATTTATAAATGTCAAATCTGTTGCAAATTTAACAACTCACCAAAATAGATGCTAAATGAGTGTGTATTGCATTGTACATATACAGGATTTGGTGAAACTGTAAACAGGGTAGTGGACAGCAAATCACTCATTGTATTTCATTACTTTTTTAAAAAAAAAAAAATTGATTTGATTTGATTTTAGTCTACATGGGGAATATTTAGACCCACCTGTTTTCTGAGGCAGAATGATAAACTTCTCCAGTCTGTCTCAAATTGGAGGAAATCATGATTGAAGTTGATATAAAAAAAACACTCTAATCAAGTAATAATCATTCTGAATCATTTCCCAGAAAAATCTGCAAAGAGGTTTAGAATAAATGCCATAACTAATCTGAACTCCTTTAGGAGGGAAAAGTCTCACTCCCAACTAATGTTAGTGAAAATGACACAGCTAAGAAGCCAAACCACCTCTACATAAACTTCCTTACCCATAGCATTTGGCCAGGGAGTTTGCATATGAGTAGATATTTAGATATGGTTCATGAATCATGAATGATAAGGGATGCATTAAATGAAAATTGTTATTCAAGCATTGGCTTTCAATTGTTTTAATGGTTCACACAAGAAAAAAATCTGTGTATCTCTTTGAATCTGTTTCTCTGGAATATCTCTCAATTAGACTAAGTCCTTCTATGGCTAATTATTGTTCTGTCCTTGATTTTCATTGGGAAGTACTATATGTACCTTTCTTTGGTTTCTTCCCACATCTAAACCTGCTGTCTGTCTCAGCCCATATGACTTTTCTTGTACATTATAAATACATTACTCAATACTAGAAAGAATTCATAAAGTGACTAGTTGTAAGTGGTTCTTAAAAACCACAGGGAAATATTTGTCAAAGAAAACACAATCAACAGAGAGAATTATACTGAGACACAATACTACTGCATCTCAAAAATGCAATCAACTCTCTGTATCCACTGATTTTTCGTTTGTGAGCTAAACTAACCAAGGATTGCAAAATTGGACTGGGGAAAAGGAGGAGCAATTAAATGGTCAAAGCAATACCACTGAGTCCAAGAGTATAACGGGCTATTTATGTAACATTGTGGCGCTGTGGGTTAATGCAACAGACTGCAAAGCCATTTGAACTGCAAGGTTGGAGGTTCAAGCTCATCAGCTGCTCCCTGTAAACCCTATATAGGGTCGCTATGGGTCAGAATTCACTTGATGGCACTTAACAACAACAAACATTGTATTAGGTATTAGAAGTAATCTAGATGATTTAGAATATGTAAAATGATGTGCATAGTTTATATGCACATACTTAGTCATTTTATATGAGACTTCATCATCTGCAGATTTTGTTATCATAGAGGGTCCTGGACCCAATTTCCTGTGGATACCAAGAGATGACTGTACGCTATTTTTTTCTTGCTTCAAATCCTATATGTATCTTTGAATATTTGTGAGCAGCTTCCATGACAGAAGTGAGCCTGGCAAAGCAGTTTTACATAGACAGTGGGGATGCTGTGATTCCTTCTTTGTCCCCATACTACGCTGGTGAAAATAGTTATGCCCAGCTTCCACCCTGTCCTACCTCAGCCAAGACCCTGCTCTGTGGGGCTTCGGATCCGCATTGTGTGAGGCAGAGGCCAGCTGCACTGTTCTGTTGGCTGGACTCAGCTCCTGACCTATAGAACCTGCAGAGGCATGAGACTAGTATTAGTCTAGCAAAAACCCTCATATTCAGTTCTCTTTCCCCAGCTGCCTGGGGGTATGAACCCAGCTTCCTCAAGGGTCTCCATGAATTAATTTCGGATTGAATACCTTGAACATAGATACTACTTTGGCCTATAGGAACTCCATTTAGGGCCAGGAACTCTGCTGTCATATCCCTCCTGCAACCCCTTCTAGAACTTCTTGGCTGGCAGGAATGCCCAGAGGGTTTTTTGCCTCCAGGTCCAATAGTTATACTTCTTATTGTTTTCTTTTGTTTTTCTTTTTATTGTTTTTATTGTCAATTCCTTCTTCTATTTCAATTCCCTTAAATTTCAGTCTTGTTGTGGCCAGTGGGTTAATGCACTGGACTACAAAGTCAGTTTAAACCACAAGATCAATGGTTCAAGCTCACAAGCCACTCCCCAGAAACCCTATACAGGGTTGCCATGGGTCTGAACCAACTTGACAGAATTTACTAACAACATCTCTACTTTTGTTTTTTCTTGTTTTCTTCTGTCCCCACCACCTTTTTGATATTTCTTTACTGCTCTATACTATTTCTCATTAACTTTCCCTCTCTCTGGTTTTTCTAAGTGTTTTTGTTTTTGTTGTTAATTATTATTTCTTCCATTTATTTTCTCTTATATTTCACTTTTAAGTTATTATATTCTTTTCTTTAGATTACCTTCTGTATTAATTATTTTATATTTTCACTTAATCCTTTACTATTTTCACTTTTCTTTGTTAGTTGCTTATCTATTCTGTCTTGTTTTCTTGTGTGTGCGCAGCAGGGTAGTGGTGGGGGAGGGTAGTTCTCCTCTTTCCCACCCAGCAGGAGATAACAACTATGCCTATACAGTTCAGCCATAACCATATCTTCTGCAGCTCGGATCATTGGACAAGAGCCAATACAAGCTCCTATATTATCTGAACAATGAGACACAGCAGCCAACACCAGCCAAAACCACCTGAAATTGAGGTGCCCAAACAGTAAATCAAGAATGGTGCACATGCTTCCATTTTCTAACTATACCCACAAGAAACAGTTGGTGAAAGCTTAAGAACTCATTAACATAGTAACTCAAAGTATTAACTGAGAGGGAAGGAGTCTTCACCTCAAGGATCAACCTGTTTCTTCGGTAAATAGGATTGATGGTGGTGTTTGGTGGTTATGTGCCGTGG
>NW_006408548.1:21492148-21493762 GCF_000296735.1 Chrysochloris asiatica | reverse complement strand
CCCCCCCCCATGGAGAAACCTGACTGTGATGGGAATACACAGCAATTTCTCAATAGATACGGATGCTGCCTGCAGGCCCCTCGGGCTGGGTTGAGATCAGAGGGCGGGACAACAGCCAGGCTGATGCAGCACTGAAGCCACAGATGACATCAGGAAAAAGAGGTGTAACGCCTTTCCCCTCCCTCACTTTTCTTTCCTCCTCTCCCCTGTCACACCCTCTCTGCCCAGCCCAGACACCTTCCAGTGGGTGGGAGTACATTCAAAAAAGTATCCAGCATTGCGCCTACAAGGTCCAATTTCTCCACGGCTGAAACAGGAAATCCCCAAAAGCTCCAGCAGTTACACAAGCAAATCATTTGGCTGCTTCTTATGATGTCTGACTCTGGGGCTCAGCCCTAAAGCTGACCTGGGCAGGACCCATTATTCCTGCCTTACCTAACAAGAGACAGCAGGTCTGACCATACAGCCAAACTGTGTTTGAACCTTGTAAAACCCCAACATAAAAGGCAACAGCCAACACCAACTACTGTACAAATACTATACAAGGATGCAGCTATTTTGAGAATTATACTGTGCATACGAAGATACCTATCTGACCTTCAGAAATAAAGATAGTGGACAATCTTTCTTTCATTCATTTATCATTCTCAATGTCTATCTGCATACCTTCATGGTGGTGACTAGAGGAGGGGCCTGAGTGAGTAGACACCCCCACCCACTGCTGGAGGTTTCTACTATGCATGCACACTGCCCTGCAAAGCAAAGGCTACTGGACAGTCAGCTATGATTTTACATTTGGTTTTGTGTGGTGGTTTTTGTCTCTGCTTTTATATTGTTTCTGTTTTTGGTCTTTTGGGTCTCACCTTTTCCCTTGTGGTGGAAACATTCTCTCCCTATGTTACCCAGTACCCAATATGTGGCAATATAGCCAAGTTACCAGCATACCCCATAATATCCCACCATCTGGAGAGGAGCAATACCAGCTGCTAGGCATTACACAGATAACCAACACTTGCTAAGATAGCTTGCAGCTGAGCAAAAAGAGATGTGAAAACAGAAGCGTATCTCCAGATCACATCCACCGGGAGACACTCCGTAAGCATGACAACACAGCGACATACATTAATTTAATCATTGAAAACACATCTAACTATTGAAAATGTCCAAGAAAAACCAACAAAAGATCCCAGCACATGTCCAAAACCAGAAAACAGTAAGTGAGACAAATGAGCTGGAGGCAGACATAGAGTTCCCATTAGAAGATAGGCTTTGGATCTATCTGAGAAGGAATTCAGAAGAATGAAAGAACACAAAACCAAATGCTCCTCAGAGGGGCAGAGAAAAACAAGGAAGAAGTCAGGAAAGTGCTACAGGAGCAATCAAATAAGACAGACATGGCAAAAGCAGTGCTCAGACGGCACTATATTGCAATAAATGCACACATTCAAAAAGAAGTAAGAACCAAAATGAACACATTGACACAGCATCTCTGAAAGTTAGAAACAGAGCAACAGAGGGAAGCTGCAGTCAAAAAAAGAAAAGAAATAATAAATATTAGAGCAGAAATAAACAAGACAGAAAACAGAAAAACTACAGAAAGAATCAACAGGACAA
>NW_006408548.1:21484031-21489947 GCF_000296735.1 Chrysochloris asiatica | reverse complement strand
TCATGATCACTAGCCTTTAGAGAAATACAAATCAATACAACAATGAGATATCATCTTGCACCAGCAATGACAGCAAAGTTCAAAAACGCAGAGAATAAATGCTAGCGAGGAGCGACTGGGACCCTCCTACAAGGCTGGTAGGAATACAAAATGGTCCAACCACTCTGGAAAACAGTATGGCTATTCCGCAAAAGTTGGAAATAGAAATACCATATGATCCATCAATTAATCTACTTGGTATCTGTCCACAAGAAATAAGAGCCATAACATGAGTAGATATAGGCACACCAATGTTCATAGCAGTACGATTCACAATAGCAAAAAATGGAGACAACTTAAGAGCCCTTCAATGAAAGAATGGATAAACAAACTTTGGTACATACACACAATGGAATATTATGCTACCTTGAAAAATAACAAGGAAGCTGCAAGCCACCGCATAACATGGATAAACCTTGAGACATTATGCTGAGTGAAGTTAGTCAATCAGAAAGGACAAATATTGCATACGACAATTATTGTAAAAGGTTAAGAAAATATACTCATACTAAAATGAAAAGAATTCACAAAAAGAATAAAAAGGGAGTCCACAGAATGGGAAAAAAATCTTTTGCAACAACGCATCATACAAGGGACTAATTTCTAAAATGTATAGGAAACTACAACACCTCTACAAGAAAATACATATAACCCAATTAAAAAATGGGCACAGGACATGAACAGACACTTCACCAAGGAAGAGATCCGGGCAGCCAACAGACACATGAAGAAATGTTCACGATCACTAGCCATTGTTGTTGTTGTTGTTAGAGAGATGCAAATCAAAACAACAATGAGATATCATCTCACACCAGCAATAACAGTGAAGATCAAAAATGTAGAGGACAATAAATTCTAGTGAGGATGCAGAGAGACTGGGACCCTCCTAAATTGCTGGTGGGATGGCAAAATGGTCCAACCAGTTTGGAAACAATATGGTGCTTCCTCAGAGAGTTGGAAATAGAAATAAATACCTTATGATCCAGCAATTCCTCTACTTGGTATTTACCCACAAGAAATACGAGCCATAACACGAGTAAATATATGCTCACTAATGGTGCTTCTGAGTTATGGTGTTGGAGGAGAATATTGAAAATACCATGGGCTGCCAAAAGAACCGATAGATCCGTTTTGGAAGAAGTGCAGCCAGAGTGCTCCTTGGAGGCCAAGATGGCCAAACTTCATTTCTCATATTTCAGACATATTGTCAGGAGGGACCAGTCGCTGATGAAGGATATCATGTTTGGTAAGGTGGAAGGTCATTTAAAAAAAGGAAGACCCCTCCCCACCCCACCCCACACCCCAATGAGATGGATTGCCTAATGGCAGCATCGATGGTCTCAAGCATGGCAACAGTAGTGAGGCTGTCCCAGGATCGGGCAGTGTTTAGTTCTGCTGTACATAAAGTTGCTAGGAGTTGGTACCTACTCGGTGGCACCTAACAACAACACTGTTCATATCAGCACTATTTAGAGTAGCAAAAGGATCGAGACAGCCTAAGCGCCCATCAGTTGAAGAATGGATAAACAAACTTTGGTACATACACATAATGGTATAGTATGCTATCTTGAAGAATAACAAGGAAGCTGCAAGCCTTCGCATAACATGAGTGAAAATATCGCATACGCTAAGTGAGATTAGTCAGTCATAAAAGGAGAAATACTATTTAGGGCCATTGAAGAACCCTGCATCTGATCAACAAAATGGCATTGCAGCTACCCTGAAGTGGACCTGAATAAAGTCCCACTTAAGCTTTCAGTCTCCGGAAAGCTTAAGTCTTTATTACACCAAGAGACCCTCCCCCGGGTAGTTTCAGGTTTCAGAAAAATCTCCATAACCCTGCCCATTGGAAACTTGCCAGAACTGCACCCAGGACCACACTGCCTTAAATACCCCAGTCTATAAGAAACAGGTGGGCTCTTGGTCTCTTTTGGTTACTTACAGTACCCCCTCCCATGTTTACTCTCAATAAACCTACCTGCTGTTGAAGCCATGTTTCTCTCCTCATGTCTTTCTTTCTTTCTTATATCTTACATTTAGCCCTCAATGCGGGGCATGGGAGAATAAGCCGAGGCTCCGAGGCTGGCTCTAGGTTTCACTTGCTCCATTTCCCGCCGCTTCTCTTCCTCTCCTCACGATCTAAGGTGCGGTAGTTGGCGGAAGCTTGACGGACGAATTCTAGATGTTGGATTAAATTTGTCTTTCTAAGACATTTCAGAGTTGTGAGCAAACCAAGTCCAGTTGAGGAGGCTTGGCCAGAGTTACTTTCGGGTGTAGGTAGCCTCTGAAGGGACTTGTGGCATTCACATCTTTGGTCTCCCTTCTGGGAAGTTGTCTCCCTTTTCGCCTTCCTAACCTCGTGGCTCCAGCAGAACACAGAACCACGTTCCAGACTGGCTCCAACCATCCACCACCAGCTGATTCCTATCTAGTTATTACCACGGGGAAGTTAATTGATCTCTGGAGGTTTTCTCTAAGGTACCTAGAGAAAGCCTCCTCCAGCTCCCAGACATAAGGCCGCAGCAGGCCTTCCTTACATGGCTCAGGGGCCTGACATCAGAACAATACGGGGGACGCTCTTCTGGCCCTCGCTTCCATCTCCGGCCTCAATATTTCTCTCCTCAGGATGCCCTATACAAACATCATGTGCCCTGGCCACCCCCTCTTAACTCTCCCTTTAACTGAACACACAAAAAACTATGGGAACCAGTATCTCAAAAAACTTCATTTACAATCTGAAATCAAACCAAAACGCCTCTTTACGATTTGAAAATGGCACCTTCAATTATGGAATTCTCAAAGATCTACAGAAATTCATCCAACCGAACGGAAAGTGGCCGGAGGTCCTCTGTGTCTAAGCCTTTTTCTATTAACCACCATAAATCTCTTAAATGTCTATTTTCCTTTAAGTTTCAATTTCCCATTTCTACTAGGTAGTCTCCCCTAAATCCCACCCTCTGGCAAGACCTCACAAAAGCCCATACCCATGAAAATGAATAATTTATGATTGACCAGAATTCCAGAATAAGAGACAATAAAAAGCATGGAGGAAATTGTCAAAATATTGTTGGAAGAAAACTTCCCTAGAATTTAAAAAATGAGACGGTAAGCACACAAGAAGCTAAATGACCCCCAAACAGGAAAGATCCAAAGAAACCACTATCACATATTATAAAAGCAGTAGCACCACAAAAAACACACATCAAAATAAGAATCAACTCATACCCTTTTAATATAACACTGAATGTAAATAGATTTGATGCATCAGTTTAGAGACCAAGAATAGCAGAACAGATTAGAAACCAGGAACAGTCAATACATTGTCTATAAGAGACACATCTAAAAGATGGAAATGGCCTACTTGCCCATCAACAGGACGGTTAAATAAACTTTGATACGAACATGCAATGGAATACTACTTAATGTTGAAGAATAATGATGAATCTGCAACACATTGCACAGCATGGATGAACCTGAAAGACTTTATGCTGAGTGAAATTACTGAATCAAAAATGGACAAATATTGTATGAGACCACTGTTGTAAAAAAAATTAAGTAAAAGTTTTCTACATTTAATAAACATTCTATGATGGTTAAGGCCTGGTGGGGGAAAAGTTATTCACAGATTAGAGGGCATACACATACTAGAATAGTTGGCAGGGCAGACAATATACAATAGGTAGGTTGGCAGAGGAAAGATGAAGGTTGTAGAGACATTGAAGAATGTAAGAGGTAAAGTGAATAGAGGCAAATACTGTTAACTGATGGTACATGGAAGGGATAGCAATTACTATAATGAAAACAGTATATGACTTATTGAATGTAAAGCTGATGAACTGGTCTGTAACCCTTCACTCAATCTAAAATAAAAACATTTAAAAAAAAAAAAAAAAGATAATGCAAGTTTTCAATAATCTTTTTGAAGTTCCCTTGTATACATAGTTTCTTTTATCCTGTTGAGTCCCGTTGTGGCACTGTAGGAAAAGCAGTGGACTGATAACTGCAAGATCAGTGGTTCAATCCTACCAGCTGCTCTTTGGAAATCATATAAAGATAGCTATGAGTCAGAATCAATTTGATGACACTTAACAACATCAACAACATAGAGCTAGGGAGTCTAGAGGACTTCTTGGAAGGAGTTTCTAGGAAAGAAAAGACTTTTTTTCTTGAGGACAGGGGGTTTCTTTGATTGTCTACTGCATTTCTACCACCTGACCCATTGCCTTAGACATGTATAGTACATACTCAGTAAAGGGTCACTGAGAGGGATTCTCAGGGGTAGATGATTTCAAAGAACTGTAGTCCCATGATGATCCCAACTGAAAAAAGCAGCTATAATAATCCCAACTTAGGGCCTTATGTGGCCTGATCCCAAACATCTGCTATTTTACCTCTTCAACTCTCCCCAAGACAGGGAGCATAGGGAACCTCTTGAAATGAGAAAACATTAATCAGAAGACCTTGTCATTTTATAGTCTATTTACTATAAAGAAACACCCATAAGAATTCTGCATTTTACTTCTTTGTAAAATATTTTAAAGGCCAAATGGTTCTACCCACTTTTAAGGATGATTTTTCCTTGGGGACCGAGGTGAACACCAGCCCATGGGAGGGAAATAACTGAATAACAGCAACAACTTACTTCATTTGCTCTTCAACATTTAATAGAATATAATTTGCATATCAATATTTTCTCAGTTTTATAATATTAAAATTTGAAATGCACAATTTACATGCTTCCAGAATTGCATTAATCAAAACCAAGAATTTCTTTGTAGATTCATTGCCAATAGATTCACAAAAAACATATAAGTCTAAAGAGTCCTGGTGTGGCACTGTGGGTTAATGCACTGGACTGCAAAGTTGTTTTGAACTGCAAGCTCGGTAGTACAAGTTACCCAGCCATTCCTTGGAAACAGTCGCTATGGGTTGGAAATGACTTCATGGTACTTAACAACAACAACATACAAAATACTGCTATAAATCTACAAGAAAGCAAAAACATTGGAAGCCCTCAGTAAAGCTAATGTAATGATTCATTAACTTACACATTTGCTATCTGAAGTTTCTATTCCTGGCAACAAGCAAAACTAATATTCCACCTAACCATGGTTATTCTAGTCATTGTTGTTGCTTAAGAGAGAGAAATAAAACAAACATTAATCACTCAGAGAGATGTAATGACAAACCCTGGATAGGACCACAAAGTTGTAATGGAAGAAAAGGTAAACTTATTCAACCTTGATGAAGTTGAACAAATATTTATTGAGTTCCTAATGTATGCCAATCATCCGCAAGGCTTAGGAGTTACAAGGCGGAAAAGCAGGCATGATTTTTGCCTTTCAAAGAGTGGTACAAAGGGAGAAAGAAGTTAAACATATACACACATACATACACACCTCCAAACAAAGCTAATTATCTATATGTACTATATTGAAGTCCGGGTGTGAAGCTGTGGGTTAACGCACTAGACTGCAAAGTCAGTTTTAATCACAAAATCCGGGGTTCAAGGTCACCAGCCACACCTTGGAAACCCTATACAGGGTCACTATGGGTTAGAACCGAACCGACTTCATGGCACTGAACAACAACAACAATTATATAAATGGACTCCTGGAGTGGTGTTATAGATAAATACTTGACTTTGAACCACAAGGTCAGAAGTTCAAACCCACAGTTGCTCCTAGGAAACCCTGTAGAGAATCACTATGAGTTGAAACCAACTCAACATCAATAACACTGCAGAACTGAGGGTTAATACACTGGAATGCAAGATTACTTTGAACCAAAAGATCAACATTTCAAGATCACTCCTCAGAAACTGTATATAGGACTGCTATGAGTCAGAACTGACCCGATGGCACTTATCAACAGTAT
>NW_006408548.1:21477532-21483931 GCF_000296735.1 Chrysochloris asiatica | reverse complement strand
TGTGTGTGTGTATATTTGTTGTTGGTGTTGTTTTGTTGTTTTTAGGTGCTATCGAGTTGATACTGACTCATAACGACCCTATGCACAACAGAACAAAACACTGCCCAGTCTTACAATTGTTGTCATGCTAGAACCAATTGATGTTGCCACTTTGCCAATCCATCTCGCTGGGAGTCTTCCTCTTTTTCTTTTACCCTCCACCTTACCAAACATTATATCCTTCTCCAGGAACTGGTCCCTCTTGACAATATGTCCGAAGTATGAGAGACAAAGTTTGGCCATCCTGGCCTCCAAGGAGCATTCTGGCTGTACTTTTTCCAACACAGATCTGTTGGTTCTTTTGACAGGCAATGGCACTTTCAATAATCTCCTCCAACACTATAACTCAAATGCACCATTTCTTTTATGGTCTTCCTTATTCACTGTCCAGCTTTTGTGTGCATATGAGGTTCTTGAAAATACCATGGTTTGGGTCCGGCACATCTTAGTCTTCAAGGTGACATCTTTGCTCTTCAACACTTTACAAAGGTCTTGCGCAGCAGATTTGCCTAATGCAATATGTCATTTCATTTCTTGACTGCTGCCTCTATAGTGTTGATGGTTGATCCAAGAAGAAAGAAGTCCTTGACAACCGCAATCTTTTCTCTCTTGATAAGAATGTTGTTTATTATTCCAGTGGTGAGGATTTTTGTTTTCTTTACACTGAGATGCAATCTATACCGAAGGCTGTGTTTTTTTTATCTTCATCAGTAAGTATTTTAAGTCCTCTTCACTTTCAGCAAGCAAAGTTGTATCATCTGCCTATCGCAGGTTGTTAATGAGTCTTCCTCCAAACCTGATGCCACATTTTTCTTCATAGAATCCAGCTTCTCAGATTATTTTCTCAGCATATAGTTTGAATAAGTCTAGTGAAAGAATACAACCTGTCACACATCTTTCTGAATTTTAAGCTAGTGTTCCCATGTTCTGTTCGAACAACTGTCTCTTGGTCCATGTACAGATTCATCATGAGCACAATTGAGTGTTCCAGAATACTCATACTTTGCAATGTTGTCCATAGCGTGTCATGATACACACAATCAAAAGCCTTTGTGTACTCAATAAGCCTCAGGTAAACAGCTTTCAGCTAAGATCCATCAGACATCAGCAATGATATCCCTCATTCCACATCCTCTTCTGAATCTGGCTTGAACCTCTGGAAGTTTTAGCCATTTCTTTATTGCATTGAATAAAACTTTACTTGCATGGGATATCAAAGGTATTGTCTGATGATTTCCTTATTCTGTTGGGGTATAATATAGTCCTAGTGTGACACTGGGTAAGCACTGGACTGCTAACAGAAAGGTTCAAACTTATCTTTCAGAAGAAAGATGAGGTTGCCTGTTCCTGTAAAGATTAAGGCTCAGAAACCCTGTAGAGCATCACTGTGAGAAGGAATCAACTTGACGGCAGGAGGCTCGGTTTTCATTTCAACCTGACATAGAATAACTCAACTGTGCTGAACTGTGACAGACAACCTGTGGCTATGATGCAGTAAGACGTGCTGCCACTATTTCAAACACTAGCAGGGTCATTTATGGTAGACAAGTTCAGTGGAGCTTCTAGACTAAGACTGAATAGGAAGAAAAGCATCACAATCTACTTCTGAAAATTGTTTTTGTAATTGTTAAGTATCATTTTATCAATTCTGACTCATAGTGATTTTATATAAGGTTTCCAAGGAGAAGCTGGTGGGTTTGAACCACCGATGGAGCAGTT
This sequence comes from Chrysochloris asiatica, assembly GCF_000296735.1. NCBI lineage: Eukaryota > Metazoa > Chordata > Mammalia > Afrosoricida > Chrysochloridae > Chrysochloris > Chrysochloris asiatica. The sequence goes on along the minus strand of NW_006408548.1, from coordinate 21,482,173 downwards.
AGCTGTCCAGTGCTTATCCTACAATGCCAAACCAGGATTTTGGATAACAAAAAATTATCTAATATAGCACTGGAAGCTCCTTAGGCTATATGGGCTTAAAATGGCACAGTGGCCACAGCAATGGACATGAGCATACCAATTATGATGAAGATGGCATATGAATGAGAAATGTTGCAATCTATTATACATAGAGTCACTATGGGTCAGAGTTAACCTGAGGGCAGCTTGCCACAAGAGCTACCACAATTTGACAAAACCCTTCAGAAGGCAAAGATTTTAGTTCTGGATCCTGATTTTTTCATTTACTTGTTCACTGACCTTGGACAAATTATTCAACCATTATTGGTCTCCACTTTCTCAACACTACAATGGGTATTAGTTCGTATCTGTTGTTGTTGTTGTTGTTAACTTCTGTCAAGTTGGTCCTGAGCCAAAGTGACCCCATTTAGCATTTCTGAGGTATGGCTAGTGAGCTTGAACACCAACCTTGCAGTTCAAACCGACTTTGTAGTGCAGTGCATTTATCCACAGCTTCACACATTAGTTAATATTTGTGGGGGATTTAAGAGAAGATTGCAAATTCTCTGCCATAACTCACATGAAGAGATGGAGTTACATCTCCTCTACTTGAAGCTGAGCAATTTTGTGACTACACTGACCTATAAGGTATAACATAAGCACTGCTCTACACTTCTGAATGAAGTCAGAAAAGGCTGTCTATACCTATCCTTCTAGGACAGTCCCTCTCAGGACATCTAACCTTCTGAGAGAAGCCCAAGTCACATGGAAAGGATACCAGCTGAGACCAACCATCTAGTCATCTCACTGAACCATCTTTCACATGACTGGATATGCCATCCCTTAAAAAACTAAGGGAAATACAAACCCATTACTGTTGAGTCCATTCTGACTCATAGTGACTCCACAGGCAGGGCAGAACTTCCCCATAGGGTTTCTGAGTCTGTAACACTGCCATACCTTTCTCTTGTAGAACAGCTGGCTTTTCCATTAGCAACCAAATGCTTAACCACTGTGCCACCAAGGATCCTTCCAGAAGTATATATAAATATTTCAGTCCCAGTTATTTTAGCCCAGGATACCCACTGATTCCATTCATTCAAGTCTCCTCTTATTAGAATCCAGACTTGTAGAAGAGAAAGAGCATCTCCATCCTAAATAATTCCCCTAACTGAATTCCCAATCACAAAATCTATGTGCATAAGGAAATGGCTCTTGATTTTGCCTGTAAATTTAAATGTAGTTTGTAAAATGTTATTAATGTTAAGTGCCATAGAGTTGGTTCTGACTCACAGCGATCCTTTATAGGGTTTCTAAATCGTGGATGGTGGGTTTGAACTGCCAAATTTGTGGATCAAGCCAATCCTGAGGCCCAGTGCTTGTCTTACGGCAGCATACCAGAACTCAAGTTTGCAGCACAGTAATAGAGAATCAAAACGTGTCCATAGTGGCAGCTGTGTTAAGAAACATAAAGCAATTATGGATAGTGTTTTATACACAGCAAGGCACTGGGCAAAAGGAGATAATTTCATTATATGTCTTGTAAGAAACTAAAAAATATCACATACATGATAGCAAGGTAGTTTCCTAACAATTCACTTATTATTTACCACATCCATTCATTCCCCTGTCACAATGCTGATCTGAATTTTTAAAATCTAGGAATATAAAATATCGTTTTCAAAAAGTATGTTAGTCAGAGAATACAATGCATTTCCTAGCCAGCATCATTCTTCAGGGAGAGATGAGATCAGACAGACAGATTTGTTATACTGGAAATTACTTAGGATAGACCTCAATATGCTATGGACAAATACATAAATAACTGAAGTACAACCATCATAGTTTCTGACAAATCCTTTCAAATATACAAGAAACGAGCATATAAGCATTATGTGAAATTATGCTGAACTTCAATTTCTAAATAACAGGAGCTAAAAATTGTGTGGCCTGTATTTAGACATAGGTGCATACCATCCAAATGGAATAAGACAGGGCTGTATACGCCACATAAATTTTTCCCTTTTGCTGAGATACCTCTTCATCATGCATCTTATGAGGGTATTGAGACCCGCTCAAGGCTAAATGGGCATCAGGTTCATTCTCAGGGTGGTATTATCCCAATCACCCAAAGCAAGCAAGTACACTGAATGACACCTTACTTTTGTCAAAAAAAAGACCTTGCCTCTTATGAAGATTATTTCTAAATCTTTACTGTTCTTCGGTGTCAAATCTGAAATCTGGAAAAGAACTGAACAAGATTATGATATGTTTAAAGTACTTATCTTCTGTATTATTTATATGAGGAGGCTTCAAATGTGTCTTGGAAAAATTCCATTATCTTTTCATTTTATTATTCCACGAACTCTATGAAGCACCCTCACATATAGCCAAATGCAATGTTATATAAGATACAATGGGTAAAATTCAAAATATCTATATACAGATATTCCTATTATTCCCTGATGGTTTGTGTGGTGTCTTTTGTAAAATTTCACCGGGTTTTTTTCATTTTCATTCTAATTTTAATATGGATACTTAAACATATTTATCAATTTAAATTTTAACAAACACTGAATGGGTTGATGCTTCCCTCTGCCCAAAGGGTATGTTACTGGCTATTTTTCTCTGAAGGCTACTCATTTAGGCAGATTAGAATCATTTTGCTCTAATAGATCTATTAAGAGTGCATTAGGCAGTTAGGTCTGGCACTCTGAAACCTCACCCTAAGAAAACGTAAGCACAATGCACTTGCTATAAACCCAAACAGCTATACAATTTGAGGGACTTAGTGAAAAATAAAGGAACACACTGGGTCCGTATGATAAACACTGAACTGTGAAACACAAACTTGGCGGTTAGAACTCACCAACCCCTCCATGGTAGAAAGAAGACATTTTATGTTCCCATCAAGATTTAAAGCTTCTGAAACCCTATAAATACAGGGTCGCTATGTATTAGGAGCAACTCAAGAGCATGCAAAAACAATGAAACACAGTGTATAATGAAAATTAACTAACTCCTTGTTCAAAAACAAAAGAATTTTAATACAGTAGCCACACAAAACAAACCTACTACACCAATGAGTCCACTCAGACTCATAGTAACTCTATAATGGGTTTCCAAGACTGAAAATTTTTACAGGAGCAGACAGACTCATCCCTCTCCCCAGTGACTGGTGGGCTTGAACTGCCAATCTTGCAGTTAACCATTGGTACTTATTCTACAGTACCACCGGTCCTCCTAAGATAGTAACAGCAGAATAATAAATCAAGTGTGGACGTCTCTGAGAATCAAGCCTGAGCCACACTGCACAGGTGCAGCCTATAAAGCTGCTCTTACATGAGGGTTAATGCGCTGGACTCTAAGGTTGACTTCAACAGCAAGGTTGGCAGTTCAAGCTCACCAGCCGCTTCTAGGAAACCCTATACAGGGTCACTAAGGGTTGGAACCAACTCGATACTTAATGACAACACCACCCTGCAAAATATTCAAAGAGCACTGCATAAGCAGAGTGAGCAAGTGAGCAGAGGGCAAAATGTGCTTTCAGTGAAACGTTCTTGAAAAGAACCCTTCTTGCCAAGAAAATCTTTATCCATGGAATCCTCAAAATCTTTGCAAATGCAAACTTTAAAGTTATTGAACATTTTGAAAATAGGTTTCCATATACATTTTTCCCACTAAAGATGCTTAAGGACACATAGCTTGGGATCATGACTTGCATAACCAAAATGAAAACCTTAAGGTCCAATATGTATTGAACTACTTAAAATTCCAATATTAATTCAGGTGAAGGAGAAGTCTCCACCAGCATTAGTAGAGCTAACTGATATTTATTTGTGCAAAAATCAAGATCATAATGAATAGGCTCTGAAAATCCAGTAATTTAAAATAGTTAGTTGTAGTTAGGTACTGTCGAGTTGGTACTGACTCATAATGACCTTATGCACAATAGAAGGAAACACTGCCTAGTACAATGCCATCTTCACAATCATTGTTACACTTGAGTCCATTGTTGCTGCCGCTGTGCCACCTCATCTCATTGTGGCCTTTCTCTTTTTAGCTGATCCTCCACTGTATGAAGCAAGATGTCTTTCTCCAGGGACTGGTCCCTTCTGATCACAATAATAACTTTTTATATTCATCTCCACACCATAATTCAAATGCATCAATTTTTCTATGGTCTTCCTCATTCATGGTCTTATTTTCACATGCAGAGGTGGCTATTGAAAATACCATGACTTGGGTCAAGCACTCCTTACTACTCAAACTGATATCTTTATTGTTGAACACTTTAAAGAAGCTGTAAAGCAGATTTGCCTACTGCAATATGTTGATTTCTTGACTGCTGCTTCCATGAGTGTTGATAGTAGATCCAAGCAAAGCGAAGACTTTCATATCTTCAATTTTTTCCCCTATATATCTTATTATTTATTGGCCCAGTAGTGAGGATTTTTGTTCTCTGTACATTGAGATGCAACCCATACTGAAGGCAGTGGCCTTTGATCTTCTTCATCAATGACTATATTAAGTCTTCTTCGCCTTCAGAAAGCAAAGTTGTATCATCTCTATATCACAATGTGTTAATGAGTCTTCCTCCAATCGTGATGCCACATCTTTTTC
>NW_006408548.1:21466441-21471443 GCF_000296735.1 Chrysochloris asiatica | reverse complement strand
ACTCCTGGAGCCAGAGTCAATGACATAGCCACAGAGGACTAGAGTGGAGAATGAAGCATCCAGCTGATAAGAAGAGATGGCATATGCACAAGAATACCCACACTTACAGATAATACCCACTTAACCTGGCTTCAAAGGCTGGATGATCAGAGCTCAACTAGAAAAAGATAGAAGAGGAAAAAAAAAAGAGAGATCTGATACAATTTGATGAACTTGACCTACACCTATGGATGCAGTAGCTCAAAAGGGAGAACAAATCTTTACAGGGAGGATCATTCCCACATCCTCAATACACAGGGTAGACAGCCATGGGCAACTTGAACATTGGCTACCCAAAGGGGGGTGGGGCTACAAAGGCAAGAATTGATTGGCTTACAAGCTTTCAAGAGGGATCCTAGATCCAGAGGGCACGGAGAAGGCAGAATCTCCACTGAGTAGTATCCAATCTGTCTGGGCAGGACTGATGAAAGGAGATGTGGATAGCACTCATGTGGTACAATAGTGAACAATTACTATCAGTACTGACTGTGAGGTTGGAGATGTAAAGGTAGACGTTTTGTAGCAAAAGGAGGGGAGTGATTGACTTTGCAGGCCAGGAGCGGAGGGCTCTGGGACCCTCAAGGATGAAGAGTGGAGTGTGGTACCCTACCCAGAGAAACAGTGACGCCAGAGATGGAGGCAGAGACAATGACATGGAAAGATGGAGTGGCTGAGAACTCTAGACCCAGAGAGGGAGAGGGGCTGTGTGCTGATGACGTGGGGGAAGTCTTGCTGGGTGTATCATTTCGTTGGTTGATGATGCATGGAGGGGATTGTAACCATGGCAATGTAAGGATATACAATAGGATGAATGTAAAGCTAATGTTCTCTCATGTAAATAATCACATAATTCACAACGAAACATTAAAAAAAATTTCAAAAGGCAGCTCAAGAATACAAAGTCAAATAACAAAATGTGTGAAGAATTGGCAAATAACAAGGGTCTGGGAATTGATGGAACACAAATTGAAAACATTCAACAAACAGATTCAGCACTGAAGGCACTCACTCATCTACGCTAAGAAATTTGGAAGCCATCTATCTTTTCACCTCACTAGGAGAGATCCATATTTGAGCCTGTTTGAATGAGAGTTGACCCAATGGAATGCAGAAGTCATTGGACAATAACACTGATATTTCATACAGGTAAATTTTTGAGAAAGACAACTTAAAAATGGCTGCAACAAACATTGATAGAGAACTCACTGAAGTTCAAGCTGGATTCAGACGAGGATGTGGAACTAGGGATATCATTGCTGATGTCAGATGAATCTTGATTGAAAGCAGAGAATAACAGAAAGATGTTACCTGTGCTTTATTGACTTTCCAATGTGTGTGGATCATGACATGTTATGGACAACAATGCAGAGAATAAATATTTTGGAGCACTTAATTTTGCTAATGAGGAATCTGTACATAGACCAAGAGGTAGCTGTTCAAACAGAACAAAGGGGCACTGAATGGCTTAAAATTAGGAAAGGTGTGCACCAGGGTTGTCTTTTTTCACCATAATTATTTTATCTGTATGCTGAGCACATAATCGGAGAAGCTGGATTATCTGAAGAAAAATGTGGCATTAAGCTCATTAACAACCTGCGATATGCAGATGATACAATCTTGCTTACTGAAATCAAAGAGGACTTAAAATGCTTACTGACCTCATTGTAAAGAAAACAAAAATTTCCATGACTGGATTAATAAACAATATCCTTGCAAATGGAGAAAAGATTGAAGTTGTCAAAGACTTAATTTTGCTTGAATCAACCATTAACAATCATGGAAGCCACAGTAAAGAAATCAAAGGACATACTGCAGTTGGTGAATCTGTTGCACAAGACATCTTTAAGGCATTGAAGAGCAAAGCTGTCAGTTTGAGGACTAAGGTGCTTTGACTCAAGCCATGGTATTTTCACTAACCTCATATGCGAGAGAAAGTTGAAAAGTGAATAAGAAAGACTGTAGAAGAACTGATGCATTTGTGTTTTGGTGTTGGAGGAGAATATTAAAAATACTATGGAATGCCAAAAGGAAAAAAAAAAAAACTATGTTGGAAGAAATAGAGAGAATGTGCCTTAGAAGCTTAAATGGCCAGACTTCATCTTTCATACCTCTGATATATTGTCAGAAAGGACCAGTACCTCGAGTAGAATATTATGTTTGGTAAAATGAAGGATCAGAGAAAAAGAGGAAGACACCCAATAAGATGGATTGGTACAGAGGCAGCAGCAATGGACTCAAGTGTGGCAACAATTGTGAGGTTGGCCCAGGACGGGGAAGTGCTTCATTCAGTTGTGCATAGCATTGTTATATGTCATTTTCAACCCAATGGCACCTAGCAACAACAATAACAAAACACAACTCTATCGTGACAAACATGGAGTCAGTATGAGTTGAAATCAACTAGATAGGAACTGCTCTTTTTTAAAAAGTCTCTTGTTTTTGTTTTTTTCTCATTTAAGGGAAATCTAGGTAATGAAGGTAATCAGACTTTATATCCACATAACACATTTTCTTCTATTTGAAAAGTGTTTGATGTTTATTTGTTTAACAAAAATATAATAAGCAGTGACTGTGTTGTGGAAAAATAAATCCAACAGAAATATGATGATGATATAATTCTTCCAGCAAATTACAGTCTTGAGGTGAGATGGAGGGGTTTAAATATATCATTATATTACAAGCAAGTTGTGTGATTAAACTGTAAATAATATTCATGAGAGCACAGACACTAAAGCCATGAAGGTAATTACTATTTATTTGGGAATTAATATATTTTGAGCATTGCCATAGGTACTTAACAGAAAAGAGTAAGGAAGAAATTATTCTTCAAAAAAAATCACAGAAACTTTTATTAAATTAAATATAATAATGTGAAACTATTGTTCCCTTTCATATCCTCTATCAAGGAGCGTAGTGGTTATGAATCGGGCTGCGAACCTTAAAGTCAGCAGTTTGAAACTACCAGCTGTTTTGCAGGAGAAAGATGAGGCTTTCTGCTCCCGTAAAGATTTACAGCCTTGAAAACCCTGTACAAGGTCACTATGAGTCGGAACCGACTCCATGGCACATCGCCACCACCACCATCTAGGTCTATATACTTCTGAAGACAGTTTTTCAATCTAACAGTTTCAGAAGAATTCTGTAGGGTACAATGGACATCATGTCAAAATGACAGTTTTTCTTTTAAATGCTCTTTGAGTTTCAGGAACAAAAATAAATCTGAAGTGGCAAGATGAGGACTACAAGGTGCAGAGGGCATGGTTTCCCAGTAGCATTCTCATAGGATAGTTCTTGCTACCCTTGAAGATGAGGAGACGGTTTTTTGTGATGGAAAAATACTCCTGGGCATACTTTTCCTGGACATTTTCTCACCAATTACGATTTCAATTTTCTTCAAACTTCTTCCAAATAAGCCCCATGTGATCCTTCTATGTCCTTCAGGAAAATCTATCACGACTATTCCCTGTGGAATCTCTCAAAACAGTCACCATAACCTTCTGAGTGAACCTCTCTGCCTTGAATTTAACTGCTCAGCAGATTCCCTAGGAAGCTATTGGTTTGAATGTGCCTTTTATTTTTTATGTGTGAAGGCACTTTAGGGAGACTAAGACAAGTGTATTACTGAGAAAGAGTATCTGAAGCCATCCCATAAACACAGATACATGTATAAATAACCATGTTTTGCTTGAAATAAACTCATGCATGTATAAGGTCTTGGTGTGGTACCATGGGTTAATGCGCTGGATTGAAAAGTCCATTTGAACTGCAAAATCAGTGGTTCCAGCTCACCAGTTGCTCCCAAGGAAACTCTATGCAGGGTTGCTATGGGTCGGAACATACTCTTTGGCACTTAACAACAAAAACAGTACTAGAGTACTGAGTGGAACTCTAGTAACAATATTTTTTTTGCTTACCTTCATATACTATCTTATTTAATAATGATTTGGGGGGGAAGGCTACAAAACAGAGCAGAATAAGATTAATGGGTATCTGATGCTGATAGAAAAATGGGGAAAAAAACACTACTGGAAAAAAATAGTACACGCACATAGGCACTAAAGCATATGGCATGTTTAATTTCAGATTTTAGTGTCGTTAAATGCTAGGTGTATATCTGAATAGAGAAGATGGAAATAAAAATCAAAAGGTAGGTTAGCCAAAATTACAAAATTTTATTTTGGATAATGCTCTTTATCCTTTAAATATCAGGAAGTAACAAGTGATTGTCTTATGCCACAAAATGATGCAGTAAAATCCATTATTAAGAAAATTATTATGGTGGTATGGTTGTGAACCTGAAAGTATATCAGAACATGGACTTTGTAATGGACAGGATGCAAGGAAACAGGACCATGAAGGTGTTCCAGACAAATCCTAGTCCACTTTGGCACAATGGATACATTGTGATGACAATAACTGAGTTAAAGACCACAGGATAAAAATCATATCTTAGGGTAGGAAAAAATTAAAATTTTATATTTGAGACACCAAAAAATGTTGTTATAAATGCATGACTGAATCTGGGCAGTGAAGATGGGAGGAGTTAAGACCAAAAACCAAACCAGTTGACTTTGGGTGGATTCACCGTTGTTGTTGTCAGGTGCCATCGAGTCGGAACCGACTCATAGCAGAACAAAACAATGTCCGATCCTGGGACAACCTCATTACCGCAGCCACACTTGACACCATCAATGATGTCACCTGGCTGATCCATCTAGTTAGGGGGGGTCGTCCTCTTTTTCTCTGACCCTCCACCTTACCCAGCATGACATCTTTCTCCAGCGACTGTTCTCTCCAGACAATGTGTACAAAGTATGAGAGACGAAGCCTAGCCAGCCATCTTGGCCTCCAAGGAGCACTCTGGTTGCACTTCTTCCAAAACAGATCTATTGGTTCTTTTGGCAGTCCATGTACTTTCAGTATTCTCCTCCAACACCACAACCCAAAGGCATCAATTCTTCTA
>NW_006408548.1:21463389-21466341 GCF_000296735.1 Chrysochloris asiatica | reverse complement strand
ATATTGCATTAGACAAATCTGCTGTATAAGATCTCTTTAAAGTGTTCAAGAGAAAACATGACAGTTTGAAAACTAAAGTGTGCCTGACCCAAGCCATGATATTTTCAATAACTTCATAGGCATATGAAAGTTGGACAGTGAATAAGGAAAGCCATAGAAGAATTGATACATTTGAGTTATGGTGTTGGAGGAGAATATAAAAAGTACCATGGACTACCAAAAGAACAAACCAATCTATGTTAAATGAAGTACAACCAGAAAGTTCCTTGGAAACCAGGAAGGCCACACTTTGTCTCTCATAGTTCTGACATATTGTCAGGAGGTACTAATTCCTGGAGATATCCTTCATATCATGTTGTATTTGCAATGAATTAGTCACTGGTCTTGAAAATTTTATCGTACGGTCTTCAGCATCATTACTATCATGAAGATCATTTTTTACAACTAGTGATCCTTCTTTGTTTTCAACATTTACACTCCAATCACCAGAATTATCAGTATATTTTGATTGCGTGTCTGACCAATATCAGGCTGAAGAAGTTGGTTGAATACTTCACCATCACTGGTTTTAGTGGTTTGTGTATAAATCTGAATAGTGTTAGTGACTAGTCTTCCTTTCAGGTGTATAGATAATATTCTATTACAGACAGTGTTGTACTTCAATATAGATCTTAAAATATTGTTTTTGATGATGAATGTGATGCCATTCCTGTTCAATTTGTTATTCCTGGCATAGTAGACCGTATGATTGTCAGATTCAAAATGGACAATACCAGATCATTTCAGATCACTAATGTTTAGAATATAGATTTTATGCATTCCATTACATTTTTTATAACTTCCAATTTTCCTGGATTCATAATTTGCTACATTTATTTTTCTGATTATTAATGGATTTTTATAGCTGTTTATCCTCATTTTGAGTTGTGGCCCATCAGCAAATAAAGGTCGCTAAACCTTTTCACTATTCATATCATCATTGTCAACTCTATTTTGTGAAGTCAGCTTTCCCCTAGTTGTGTTTTGAGTGGCTGCCAACTTGAGTAATTTTCTGACACTATATCTGACAATATTCTGTTGCTGTTGATAATGGTTTTGTATTCAATATTCTGGTGCTAACTGACAGTATTCCACTATTGTTCACAAGGTTTTCAGTGGCTAAACATTCAAAATCATTTCACCTCTCTTTCATCCTAATCAGTTTTAGTCTGGAGACTCAGCAGAAATCTGTCTACCATGGATGATCCTGCTAATATTTTAAACAATGATGGCATACCTTCCAGCAAACTAGCAAGAGATAAACCACCACCATATGACAAACTGGCAGAGGATTGATAGAATCATTTAAAACAGATATGCAAAAATATCTTCATGAGGGTACTTAACTGTCATTTGTAATCTACAATGAAAAATCTAAGATGAAGTTTCCTTTCTCTAAGATCTGTAAGTGCTACAGAGAATTAATCACTCCACCATACTATAAAGGTAAATAAAGAAAAATTGCTACAAAATCATAAAAATATTGATTAAATTAAAATATCAAAATGGGAAGCTATTGTTACTTGATCTATCCTTCATCTAGCTCGGTATATGTATAAAAGAGGTATGCTTTTGGAGAAGAACATTAAAAGTACCTTGAACTACCAGAAGAACTAGCAAATCAGTGTTGGCAGAAGCACAGTCAGAATGCTCCTTAGGAGCTAAGATGGAGAGTCTTTGTTTCTCATACTTCAGGCATGTTATCAGGAGGGATCAGTTCTTGGAGAAGAGCATCATGATTGGAAAAAACAGAGTATCAGCAAAAAAGAAGAAGATCCTCAAGGAAATGGGCTGAAAGAGTGGCCGTGGTAATGGGATGAAGCGTAACAACAATTGTAAGTATGTTGCAGGACCCGGCATTGTTTTGTTCTGTTATACATAGAGTGGCTATGAGTCAGAGTCGACTGAACAGCACCTAACACTAACCCTTTCCAGAGGAAATTCTGCACTCTTCAATTTATACCAAGTCAAAACAGAGTTTTGAGAAACACACATAATGTTCCATTTAAATATTCTTTGAGTTTGGTGACAAAAAGATGTCTGAAGGGGCAAGATCACAATGAAGGGTGAAACTGATAAGGTTTCCCAATGAAATTCTTGTAGAACAGCAGTTTTTGCTAACCTCAAAAAAATAAGGAGCTGCATTGTGCAGTGAAATTTAAAAAGAAAAAAAAATCCTGGGGACAACCTTCCTGGGCTTTTCTTTACCAATTAGCTTTTCAACTTTCTTAAAACTTCTTCCAAATAAACCATCATGATTATCTTGTCTTTGGAGAAAAATCTATCAAGATTACCCCTTGGGAATCCTAGAAATCAGTCTCCGTAATTTCTCATTTCTCTGATTTGGATTTAACAGGCTCAGAGGATCCCCCCAGAAGTCACTGTTTTGACTGGACCTTTTTTTGTATGTGGACACCTAAAAAGTCTTAAACAAGTATATTTTGGAGAGAATCTGTCTGCAGCCACTCAATGATTGGAGAAATATGTTTCAAAATGTTTTCTTTGAAATAAGCCCACACATGTATGACCTGGAACCTTTGACAATTCCATGGTAATGATTTCCTTAAACAAAACTGGACAAAGTAAATAATCTGCAGGATCTTCAAACAGACCATGGGAAACTTGAATTAAAAGATAAGAAAGTTTTTGCTCAAACTCTTTCAGTCCCCTTGTATTATATGACATGATTGCATGAAACTCCGTCTCCAGCACTCTTCCTCCACCTTTTCTCTATTTGATATCACCTTATGGTCTCCCCACAGATAATTCTTGGTCTTAGGAAATTTACATAATCTTTTTGAAATTCAATTTTTTATGCTCTAAATCAGAGTTTCTGAGGTTTACCTCACAGGACTGTGGCTATGATTGACTCACATAATACTTGCAAAGTACAAAGCATAGTACCTGGCATAT
>NW_006408548.1:21462057-21462579 GCF_000296735.1 Chrysochloris asiatica | reverse complement strand
CACCACTTGTCTGTCAAGTTGCCATACTGTGGTGGCTTGCATGTTGCTGTGATTATGGAAGGTATGCCACTGGTATTTTAAATACCAACAGGGTCACCTATGGTATACAGGTTTCAGATGACCTTCCAGACTAAGACAGATTAGGAAAGGCAGAGAGATGTACTATGTATGACTATTTAGTTACTGAAAACCATATGACTAGCAGTTGAACACTGTCAGATAACACCAGAATATTGAATATTGAAACATGATGAAGAGGATGAGAATATGATCAGAAAGAGTGCAGGAAGATGAGTCCTTCAGTTGGAAGACACTCAAAATACTATTGGGAAGAGTTGCCTCCCTAAAGTAGAATTGACCATGATAACACAAATGGAGTGAAGCCTTCAGAACATCATTTGCTGATGGGATAAACTCAAAATGTAGAAAATCAGATGTAAACATTCATTAATAATCAGAAGATGAAATGTATGAATTATGAACCTAGGAAAATTGGAAATTGTCAAAAATGAAATAAAATGA
>NW_006408548.1:21460726-21461822 GCF_000296735.1 Chrysochloris asiatica | reverse complement strand
ACAACGTATGGGGTTTACAAGGAGTGGCTGGTGAGCTAGAACCACCAACCTTGTACCACACCAGGTTAGTAGTCTAATGCAAACCATTTGTTCCATTATGATTTAGAATTCTTATTGAGTAGATTGCAATTGAAACTATAAATTTTGTTGTAAGCAAGAGAGCAATTAGAGAAAGACAAGAACCAATTATTAAGTTGGCTTAAAACAGGTTTAGAATTACAACTTCAATGCTTATTAACTGTAAATTATGATAGCATTTTTCTTATTAGCCTTATGTCCAGTAATAAAGATTAGAGAGTTTTCAATCAATACAATTATAAGAGTTTTCTTTTTAATGATGCTAAGAATGATGAAGGAAAATGTTCCTAATGTAAGACCTATCACATTTCCATGATTTGGGGATACTCACCAATGATGAAATTCCAATTATTGTTAATGAAAATGTATAGATTTAACACAACTTAAATTGAATTTTCAATGTAGTTATTTTGGAATTTTTAATGGAGGTATTTTTTAGTCTTGAACAAATAGTTAGACAAGCATAAACAAAAACATATTGAACACCTTAGGAAATATAATTACTGAAACAAACATGGTCATTATAAGAGCCATTTAAAATCAGTAAGGAAAACCAAGCTTTACTCAATTTGTGTAGAATTAAATTTTAGGAAAATATAAAGTATTACCCTGGTGCTGTAGAATAAATACTGGACTGCAAATCTGAAGGTCAGTGTTTCAAATCCACCAACTACTCCTCAGGAATGCTATACAGGGTTGCTATAAGCCGGAACCAATTCAATGATACTTAACAACAACAATTTTACAAACTTTTCCTAAGCATGGAAAGAACAAGAATATTTGTAGCTATGACTACATAAACCTGTCCCCCACCGCCACCCAAACATTAAAAAGAAATGAATGCGACCATTTTAAAAGCACATAATTAACTGGGAAAAATATTTGCAGCATTTTCAACCTTCAAAGAACAACTGACCTTATTGTGTGCTGTTCTCTAACTGATTAAAGAGAGAGACAGAGACAGAAATACTCTTTAGAGTAAAATGGAGCAAGAGACTCATTCAATTTTTAAAGAAGG
>NW_006408548.1:21457957-21458936 GCF_000296735.1 Chrysochloris asiatica | reverse complement strand
GATTAGATTTCATATCTTACAATATATTAAATTAGTATTCATCTTACTACTATGAGTATTTATATTATTGAAGAAAGTCCCCCAAAATGTTACAACTATTTTATATGTTATGCCGTTTATATGTTAATTTTGTTCATGTTAGAGGCTTTTGATTATCAAAACATATTTTGATTGCTAATCATAAAATGGAATCTAGTAATATTTTTTTTAAATAGAGTTTCTGCCCACAGGGTTTCACTTAAAATATTTCATTTCTCAAGTTGAGTATATAACACTCTATTATTTTTTTTTTTTAATTTGAAATCCATGTGCTTATAAGTCATGGAGAGAAATACATTCTCCCATTTACAAATGAGATGATGATAAATTATAGTACCTTTACATACATTTAGGATTCTTGTTGTGGTGCTATAAGATCAGTACTGGACTATGAATCACATGGTCAACAGTTCAAAACCATCAGCTGCTCCTTGTAAACTCTATACAGGGTTGCTATGAGTCAGAGTTGAGTCGACAGCACTTAACAACACATAACATTTGCTTCTACACTTGTCTGTATTGTAGCAGTTGTCAAATGAGTGGTTAATCCATTGTGTTTTAACTCCATCTATGTCTGATGAAAATTTTCAGATGCCACTATTTTATGCATGCATGTGTACATATTTTATTACTCAATGTTATACTATCATTGTTGTTCTACTGTTGTCATGTAAGCCGGTAACTCCTGATGATGCCAAGCACAATGAGGCTGTTGTTGTTAGGTGCCATTGAGTCGGCACCGATTTATAGTGACTTTATGCACAGCAGAATGAAACAATGACCGATCCTGGGCCAACCTCACTACTGTTGCCACACATGAGTTCATCAATGCTGCCACCCAGCCTATCTATCTCGTTGGGGGGTCTTCCGCTTTTTTCTGATCCTCCATCTTACCTAACATGATATCCTTCTCCAGCAACTGGTCCCTCCTGACAATATA
>NW_006408548.1:21452688-21456818 GCF_000296735.1 Chrysochloris asiatica | reverse complement strand
TTCAATGCACCTTGGACTTCCTCCCTAAGTATCATTGGCTCTTGATCATATGCTACCTCTTGAAACGGTTGAACATTAAACATTCCCTTTTGATATAGTGACTCTGTTTATTTCTTCCATCTTCTCTTGATGCTTTCTGCATCATTCAATAATTTGCCCAGAGTCTTTCAATAACAAAAGTTGAGGCTTGAATTTTTTCGTCAGTTTCCCCCAGCTTGAGAAATGCTGAGCATGTTCTTCCTTTTTGGTTTTCTGATTCCAGATCTTTGCACATTTTATTATAATATTTGGCTTTATATTCTTGAGCTGATCTTTGAAATTTTCTGTTCAGCTCATGGACCTCCTCATTTCTTCCATTTGCTTTAGTATCTCTATGCTGGAGAGCAAGTTTCAGAGTCTCTTCTGACATCCATTTTGACCTTTTCTTTCTTTCTTGTCTTCTTAATGACTTTTTGCTTTCTTCAGGTATAGTGTTCTTGATGTCATCCCACAACTCTTCTGGTATTTGGTCTTTAGAGTTTAATGTATCAAATCTGTTCTTCAGGGGGGATATATTCGAGGTAATATTTTGGCTCTCGTGGACTTGTTTTCCTTTTCTTCAGCTTCAGTTTGAATTTGCATATTAGTAATTGATGGTCTGTTCCACAGTCTGCCCCTAAGCTTGTTTTCACTGATGATATGGAGCTTTTCCAGCTTATCTTTTCACAGATGTACTCAATTTGATTTCTATGTATTCCATCTGGTAAGGTCCATGTGTACAGTCATCTGTTATGCTATCTAAAGAAAGTATTTGAAATGAACAAATTGTTGGTTTTGCAGAGTTCTATCATGTGTTCTCCATCATCATTTCTATCACCAAGGCCATATTTTCCAACTACTGATCCTTCCTCTTTGCTCCCGACCTTTGCATTCCAATCACCAATAATGAGCAATACATCTCGATTACATGTTTGATCAATTTCAGAATGAAGAAGTTGGTAGAATTCTTCTGTATTTCATCCTCACTGGTTTTAGTGGTTGGTGCATAAATTTGAATAATAGTGGTATTAACTGGGCTTCCCTGTAGGTGCACAGATATTATCCTATCACATATAGGATTGTACCTCATGACTGATCTGGATATGTTCTTTTTGATGATGAATGCAACACCATATCTTTTCAATTTGTCATTCCCAGCATAGTAAGCCATGTGGTTGTCAGATTCAAAATGGCCAATAGCAGTATATTTCAGCTTACTAATGCCTAAGATATCGATGTTTATGCATTTCATTTCATTTTTGACAACTTCCAATTTTCCCATATTCATACTTCATACATTCCATGTTCTGATTTTCAATGGATATTTACAGCTGTTTCTCTTCATCTTGAGTTGTGCCTCATCAGCTAAAGAAGGTTCTCTGGGCTTTTCTCCCACGAGCTTAACTCCATTCGCATCAACTCTACTTTGAGGAGACATCTCTTGCCCAGTCGCATTTTGAGTGCCTTCCAAACTGAGGAGCTCATTTTCTAGCACTATATCTGTCAGTGTTTCTCTGCTATTCAGAAGGTTTGCAGTGACTAAATATTAGTAAGTAGTTTCTCAGCCTTTCTTCCTAGTCTGTCTTTGTCTAGAAGTTCATCTGAAACCTGTCCACCATGGGTAACCCTGCTGGTTTTTTTTTTTAATTACTGGTGGCATAGCTGTCAGAATCACAGCAAGTCACAAGTCACCACCGTACAACAGACAGACAAGGTTAGACCATAGGATTTTGGTTGGTTAATTTTGGGAAAGTAGATTTCTAAGGTTTTCTTCCTTGAATGCTAGCCTGGTTTGTTGCTAAGGCACTTAAGATTAACAAATACTTTCTTTGAGTCCTGGTGTGGTACTGTAGGATAAGCATTTGACCTTGAGATCAGAGGTTCAAACTCAGCAGTCACTCCTTGGAAACCCGATTCAGGGTCCCTGTGAGTAGGAACCAACTTGACAGCACTTAACAATAACAACATACTTTCTCAACTCTGAACTCTTTAAAAGTAGTGCAATCATTTCTCCTGAAGTCATCATCTTTCTTGTCTTGCTACCTTTATGATCATATTTCCCATTCAATCACTCCCTTTAAACTCTTCTTTGAATAAATCTACTTACAGGATGAAGACAAACTCTTTCCTAACCTACTTTCTTCCTCTCAGCCTCTCTTCTAAGTCTCACTCAATAATTCATGTTCCTTCAACACAAAGGATCTGAAACTCTCAGGGCCAGATAGCCTAGTAAGTAGACTCACTGAGCAGACCCTGTGCAACAAAGTCAGGGGAAAACAAACAAATCAGATACAGATGGTAATCCTGGAAACCTGAACTTCAGAGGTTAGGCTAGAGAGGTGAATTGAGTGCCAACTGGAAAAAAGGAAGTAGAACAGGCACAGAGAGACAAAAGAAAATTAGACAGGTTGTATGGTTCTTCCCTCTTCCTGTAGCCTCCTGGAAGCTGGGGCCACAGCCAGTTCCCATTCTTACAAACCCAGTGTCTGGGATTGAGTGCAGGGCATGCCACCACTGCTTCTGTAGGTGCATGAACTCACCCTAAACTGTGCTAAATAAATAGTGAATAGAGCACTGTGCTCACATTCCCAGCGTCTATCACAACCAGCAGGAGACAGGTGGTGAGTGCATGAGAACACACCAACACACAATCATCAATTTACTATAAATATGATGTCACAATGTCTCAGACAAAAACAATTTCAGTTTATACATTGAACCAAGACAGAGTGCTTTAAAGAAGTAACCAAACTACAGTTAGTAAATTTAATACCAGAAATGTTATCAGAACTACTTGATAAGAAATGTATTAGAATGATAGGTATTGTTTAAAGGATTCAGAGAATAATTGAGAAAATTGCAGATGAAATCAAGGAAAACACAGGCAAAACCTTAGAAGAATTAAGGCAAAAAAAAAAAATGACAAAATAAGTGAAAAATTAGAAACCACACAAGAAAAGCAATAAGAAGGCCAGAAGATTAATACTAACACTTCAGAAATGGGTAATACATTGAAAGGGCAAAGGAGTAGAACTAAATCAATAGAAAGCTAAATTACTGAGTTTGAAGATAAATCTTTCAAAATTCTTCTGCTACATGAACCAAAGGGGGGGGGGGGGAGGGAATCTGAAAGAACTCAAAGAGCTATGTTGTACTCTAGCAAGAGGGATAACTTAGATATGATTGGAATTTCAGAAAAGGAAGAGACAAAAACAAACAAAAGCTGACAAGAGTTCTTGGAAAAATCTTCCCTAACATCATGAAAAACGAGAAGACAGTCATTCCATGAAGTTAAAGGAACGCCCAATAAGATGTTATTGTTTGTTGCTAAGTACCATTCAGTCATTACCAAATCACAATGGCCCTGTGTAGGATTTCAGAGAGGTAGCTTGTGGGTGTGAATGGCCAACTTTTTGCTTAGTATTCCAGTGCTTATCTTATACCACTATGTAATGACACCCAAAGAGGATAGATCCCAAAAGAAAGTCACCAAGACATAGTATACTCAAATGTTTCAAACCAAACGCAAGGAATATATCCAGAGAACAGCTCAGAAAACAATGAAATATCAACTATGCAGGAGAACTAATAAGACTAAGCTCTGATTTCTCATAGGAAAACATGCAAGCAAGAAAACAATGGGATAGCATATAGGAAACTCAGGGAAATAATTATTTCTACTAATGAACATCATATGGCTTTCTATTTATTCAGAATTTTTAAATTTACTTCAGCAATGTTTTTGTTTTCAGGGTACAAGTCTTCTTGTGCTATACTGTTTCCTAAGAATTATCTTCTTTTTAATGTTACTTAATTGTAATTGTTTTCTTAATTTCATTTTTCAGATTCACCACTGTTATTACACAGAAATACAATAGACTTTGTATGTTGATCTTGAATCCTGTGGTCTTTCTGAAATTATTTGAATGTTCTTAGATATATTTTAATGGCTTTTAAAGGGTTTTCTATATACCAGATCATGTCATCTAAAAATTTCAATGTTCTATTTGTCCCTTATTTCTTTTCCTTGACCGACTGTCTTGGCTAGACTCTTCATTGTTGTTGTTGTTGTTAAGTACCATCGAGTCGGTTCCGACCCATAGCAACCCTGT
>NW_006408548.1:21448007-21452158 GCF_000296735.1 Chrysochloris asiatica | reverse complement strand
AGGTGATGAATTTATCTAAAATTATATTGTGATAATACCATAATTCTGTGAATAAATTGAAAATAATCCATTAAAAAATAACAATAATAATAAATACTAAAGAAGTTCTTTGGACAGGGAACCAACAACTGCAGACAACAATCCGAGACTCACATACATGACAATATCACCAGAACTCAACCCAGATATAGAAGTGTTTAAAGTAAAATAAATATGTTGCTGTTGTTATTAAGTAGTGAGTAGTTGGCTTTGACTCATGGTGACTATGTATAAGGTGCCCAAGGAGCAGCTGGTGGGTTTAAACCACTGACCTTGTGATTATCAGTTCAATGCTTATCCTACAGGACTGAAAATAGGGAACCAGAGAAGCAACAAAAACAACAACAAATTATAAAGTAAAAAGAGGGAGTGATATAGTACTACTAAACAAAGTGGAAATTAAGTAGATTTCAATGAAAAAGCAAACAAACAAAAACAAATTAAAATGTAAATAAACCTAAAAGTAATCCTAAAACAAAACAAAGCCTTATTCCTTGCCCTAGTCAAACTCCTACTCCTATCCCTAAACCTAATCCTAACCTTAACACTAAAAGAATTCCTAAACTTAGCTTAGTCCTAACCTTAACACTAAACCAATTCCTAAGCCTAGTTTAGCCATAGTCCTACCCCTAACATGTTACTGCTGCTGCTGTTGTTAAGTGCTGTTAAGTTGGTTCTGAATCATAGCAACCCTCTAAGGGATTTCTGAGCATCAGCTGGTGGGTTTAAATTGCTAAACTTGTGCTTAAAACCAACCTTGCAGGCCAGGACATTAGCTTATAACACCAGGGTTGTATCCTTTAATAATACTTATCCAATCTGTATGCATGCAAATAAAGTCAATAAAGCATAGGTAAACATATTTCTGGTATTCTTTGCTTTCAACCAAGATCCATTTGACAGCAATAATATCCCTCATTCCATACCCTTGCTGTATCTCCTTCAATCCGTTGGCCAGGTAGTTGTCGTCCAAATTTCTTGGCATAGATGAGTGAGTGTCTCTGGTTTACTGAAATATTCCAATTTGTAATTCATCAATTCCTTGAGTTTAGTTCTCTGCCAATGCCTTCACTACACCTTGGTCTTCTTCTTTCAGTACCATAGGCTTTGAGAAAAATGCTCATACTCTCTATATTTCACCCAAATTTTTACTCACTCTTAAAAAACATGTTTAAACATAGCAGCTTCTATGAAAACATTCCAAATACCCCTCAAGTCCCCCCAAAGAATAAATTAATTTTCGTTTTGCTATGACTATATTTTGTACCAAATGTTTTACCACTGCATTAGTCACTATGTACACGGATGTTTATAATTACATATCAATGCAACTAGGTCACTTCTTCACTGTTAATTCTGTGACAGGAAAAACTGTTACATATCTCCTATTAAAATTGTTAAGTGGGGAATACTACTAAAGTCATACTGACATGGATTTTTGACAGGTATTATGATTCAAATGCTAAAGAAATATATACTTTCTGGTTTGTATAGTCAAGATCAAAGCACCATGGCCATGCAAAGGCTAAGTACTCAGCTACTAGCTGAAATATTTGTGGTTCAAAACCACTCAGTAACCCTGTAGGAGAAAGATCAGATGATCCATTCCCATAACGATTACAGCCTACAAAATCCTATGGTATAGTTCTACTCTCCAACCTGGGGTCTCTACAAACTGGAATCATTGATTATCTGGCACTGAATAGCAACAACATCAAGATCATAAGTTTTTTTCTAGTGATATTTTTTTCAAAAGAAAAATTAAGTCAATAAATGCTACAAAATACTTTACATTATATTTAATATTTTTAAAAATTATGTATTATACAGCAATACCTAAAAGTAAAATACTTACACCTCATGCAGTCGTGTTTTTATATGGAGAGATAGAAGAAATTACTTCCTATAGAGGTACAATGGGATAACACATACATGATGAGTCTGCAATTTGGGGGACTTCCTATATTGAACAGATAAAAAATTTAGTCTGTGTCGGAAAACTGCTGCCAAAAGAAGGTGATTAGAGGAATTAGTTTTTTGGCGGTTGTTATCTACTACTGTGAACCAGCTTTAACATTAGAGGTAACATTTGCTATAAAAAGAGTGGGGGGGGGAGCATAAAGAGAAAACATTGCCCACATTGCATCATGTATACTATATTCAATTAAAAACTAAGAGAAGAAAAAATAAAGTGTGATTTTTTTAAAGTCAATATTTGTGATATCCAAATGGAACTTAGTACAAAAGCAAATGTTGAAACATATATATATATATATATAATTTTGGAAGAGATGCACAATGTACTCTGTATAATATCTTAAGAATATTTTGCCTTTATAATTAAATCCATCATTCTTGTTAAACATTGGCAAGAAAAGCCCTCCTTGGAAGCAGTAGAAGCTGCAATGTTCCCAAAACAAAAACAAAAGAACCTAAGAGATGGTTTTACCTACTACAGAAGTTTCACACTTTTGGGGTTTAGTATCTGTCTTAGTTATCTAGTGCTGCTATAACAGAAATACCACAAGTGAGTGGCTTTAACAACCAGAAATTCATTTATTCTCCTATAGTTTACGAGAATAGAAGTCCAATTAATTGTACTGGCTCTTGGGGAAGACTTTCTCTTTGTGGGGTCTGGGGAAAGGTTCTTGTCTCCTTTCAGTGTCTGTATTCCTTGGAGATCTCCACAGGTCTTGGCATCAATCTTCCCCTGGATTTAGTAGTTTCACAGTGTAGGACCCCAGGTCCAAAGGAAACATCTCAGTCCTGACTTCTATCTTGGTGGTTGTATATCCTTTCTTTGCTCAAGTCTCTCCCCTTTTATCTCTTCTAAAATAAGAGGTGTAGCAAACCACACACTTAAGAATGACCCACTCTTGGAGTCCTAATATGGTGCTATATGATAAGCATTAGACT
Source organism: Chrysochloris asiatica (assembly GCF_000296735.1). NCBI lineage: Eukaryota > Metazoa > Chordata > Mammalia > Afrosoricida > Chrysochloridae > Chrysochloris > Chrysochloris asiatica. Next base: position 21,449,203 of record NW_006408548.1, on the reverse strand, counting down.
TCTAACTGCAAGGTTGGCAGTTCAAACTCACCAGCTGCTCCTTGGAAACTTTAAACAGGGTTACTACGAGTAAGAAATGGAATGATGGCACTTAACAACAGTAACAAACCGCACCCTTAATTATCCTATTGGTTTGTCACATCAAGTCACATTATGGGAGTTAGTGACATCTCATTTGTGAACCCAATGAGAATCCTGGCCCAATCAAATTGACACAGAACCTTAACTATCACAACGTAACTTTTACATATAAAAAATTAATAAAATCTCAGAGGCTATATGTGGTTTATGTATATTTTATTTGCCATGTTACAAATAAAAACTGAGAGCAATTTTTAAAAACATTTATTATTTTATTTAAAATGAACAAATATAAGCAAATTGTATTTTAAATTTAAAAACCTTCCATTAAAGTACCTGTATTTTGCAAAACAAATATAAACATTAGGAAGAAGAATAACACTGTTCTGAAATTCAACAAGTGCTTTTTGTTTAGTAATTAAATTTTTATACTATGTTGCTTTGATTGAAGTATATGAAGAAAAGCTGTATTCCTACAGACATGTAGTTGGACAAGGAAAGGGTATTTTAAAAGACCTTTCCTAATGATAGTAGATATTCTTCTAGGATGTTATATCAAATTTGACAAGTGGTGTTTACTGAAAGTGTAGCTGCAATGTGTAACCTGCAATTTTACCAATGAACTTTGATGATACAATGATCTGTTTGTTACATAGAATGGATAATCTTACATATGCGACTTTGTGACATCATCTATTACTAACTTGAAAAATACTAATCACAGTTCATTTAATTATGCTGATCTCCTAAATGTTAATACATTTCATTATATTTGCTTAAAAATCACATTTGTTGATATTATTATTGACTTCATTAGAAAAGTATTAAGAATTAAAAGTTTTCTAACTAGATATAGGATAGAGGTACAGGGAAGATCTACGTAAGCAATACCACAGAATAACAGACAAAGCAGGTTCAAGGGAGAGCTCTAAAACTCTGAACCATATAGGTAGGAATATTTTTTTTTTAATTAAAGGCTTATAGCTAGTGGAACTTATAGCAGAAATAAGAAGTCTCATACTTTAGAATATGCTGGGCTCAGGGGTCCAGAGCTGACAACTTGGGTGAGACCAAACAGCAAGACCAAGCAGGGGAGCAGACCCACCACAGAAAAA
>NW_006408548.1:21438604-21446827 GCF_000296735.1 Chrysochloris asiatica | reverse complement strand
TGGAAGAAATGAGGAGGTCCAAGAGCTGAACAGAAAATTTCAAAGATCAGCTCGAGAAGATAAAGCCAAATATTACAACAAAATGTGCAAAGATCTAGAGTAGAAAACCAAAAAGGAAGAACACACTCAGCATTTCTCAAGCTGGGGTAACAGAAGAAACAATTCCAGCCTAAATTTTTGTTATTGAAAGATTCTCTGGGCAAATTATTGAATGGTGCAGAAAGAATACCCAGAGTAACTGTGCCAAAAGGAAATGGTTAATGTTCAACCATTTCGAGAGGTAGCATATGATCAAAATCCTATGATACTGAAGGAGGAAGTCCAAGTGCATTGAAGAATTGGCTTCAATGAACAAGGAACCAGATATTGATGGAATAAAAATTGAAATATTTCAAGAAAGTGTGGTGGCGCAGGAGGCACTCACTCAGCTCTGCCAAGAAATTTGGAAGACAACTATCTGGCCAACTGATTGGAAGAGATTCAAATTTGTACCCATTCTAAAGAGAGGTGACACAACAGAATGCGGAAATCATTGAACAATCTCTTTGATATCCCATACGAGAAAAGTTTTACTATAGATAATAGAGAAATGACTGTAAGCATACATTGACAAAGAACTTTCAGACGTTTAAGCTGGATTCTGAAGAGGCCCTAGAATGACTGATAGAATTTCTAATAGCTGATGGATTTTGGCTGAAAGCAGAGAATATCCTATAGATGTTTACCTGTGCTTTATTGACTATGCAAAGGCTTTCAATTGTGTGGATCATGACAAGCTATGGACAATATTGTGAAGTATGAATATTCCGGAACAGTTAATTATACTCATGATGAATCTGTACCTGGACCAAGAGGCAGTGTTAGAACAGAACATGGGAACACTGAATTGTTTAAAATTAAGACAAGGTTGTATTCTTTCACCATACTTATTCAACCTGTATACTAAGCAAATAATCCGAGAAGCTGGGTTATATGAAGAAAAACGTGGCATCAGGATTGAAGGAAGACTCATTAACGACCTGTGATATGCAGGTGATACAACCTTGCTTCCTGAAAGTGAAAAGAACTTAAAACATTTACTGATGAAGATCAAAGAGCACAGCCTTCAGTATGGATTACATCTCAGTGTAAAGAAAACAAAAAATCCTTACCACTGGACCAATAAACAACATTCTTATCACTGGAGAAAAGATTGAAGTTATCAAGGATGTTATTCTTCTTGGATCAACTATCAACACTCACAAAGCAACAGTCAAGAAATCAAAGGACGTATTACATTAAGCAAATCTGCTGCACAAGAGCTTTTTAAAGTGTTGAAGAGCAAAGATGTCAGCTTGAGGACTAAGGTGCGCCTGATCCAATCCATGGTATAGCACTGAAGGCACCCACTCATCACTCATCTTCCAAATCTGGAAGACAGCTACCTGGCCAACTGATTGGAAGAGATCGATAGCTGTGCCCATTCCAAAGAGAGGAAGCCCAACAAAATGTGGAAGTGATCAAACAATATAATTAATATAACATGCAAGAGAAATTTTGCTGAAGATAATTTAAAAGTGCTGCAACAGTCCATCAATCAGGATCTGTCAGAATATCAAAGCAAATTCAGAGGACATGGAAAGAGGGATATCACTGCTAATATCAGATGAGTATTGGCTAAAGAAGATGTTTCTTTATGCTTACTGACTATTGAAATATTTTTCATTGTGAAAATCATTACAAGATAGGGTTAATATTGCGAAGAATGTGCTCTTGAGGAACTTATATACATAGACCAAGAGACAGTTATTCAAACAGAACAAGGGGATACTGAATGGTTTAAATTCGGGAAAGGTATGTAGCAGAACTACATTCTTTCACCATATTTCACTTATTCAATCTATATGGTGAGCAAAATAATCCAAGAATCTGGTTTATATGAAGAAGAACTTGGCATCAGGATTGGAGGAAGACTGATTGATATCCTGTGATATACAGATGATACAACCTGGCTAGCTGAAAGCAAAGAGAACTTACAATACTTACTGATGAAGATCAAACACTAGCCTTCATTACTGGTTGCATCTCATTGTAAAGAAAACAAAAATCCTTACCACTAGATAATTAAATAACATCATGATAAATAGAGAAAAAATTGAAGTTGTCAAAACCTTCAGTTTGCTTGGATCCACAATCAATATTCATGGAAGCAGCGGCCAAGATATCAAACACTGGATTGCATTAGGCAAATTTGCTGCGTAAGACGTGTTTGAAGTATTGAAGAGCAACAATTTCACTTAAAAGACTAAGGGGTCCCTGACACAGTCGTGGTATTTTCAATAACTTCCATAGGCAAGTGAAAGTTGGATAATTAATAAGGAAGACTGTAGAAGAATTGATGTCTTTGTGTTATGGTGTTGGAAGATTGTCAGAAGAACAAACAAATCTGTGTCGGAAGACACACAGCTGGAATGCTCATTAGATGACAGGATGGTGAACATTTGTCTATCATACTTCAAACATGTCATCAAGAGGGAAGGGTTCCTAGAGCCGGACATCATGCTTAGCAAAATGGAAGGTCAGTAAAAAAGAGGAAGACTCCCCGTGAGGTGGATAGAAGTAGATAGCTAGGATAGAAGTAATAACCTCAAGCGTAAAAACGATTGTGAGGGCGGCTCAAGATTGGACTGTGTTTCATTCTGTTGTCCATATGGTCACTATGAGTATCTGACATGACAGCAGGTAACAACCACAACAACAATGGGAAAAATATCTATTCACCCTCAGTGTCATCACCCCACTTTTAGTCACCATAATCAATCTTCTCACAATAATCTCTTAATGTGGTTTCTAGTCCATTCTTGGATCCCTATTTTGTCAAATCTCTCTACAACAGTCTGGATACTGGTGTTCATGGGGTTGTGGTGTGGAGTCAGTTTCAACTCATAGTGACCCTGTATAGGGTTTCTGAAGCTGTAAATCTTCACAGGAGCAGAAGGCCTCAGATTTCTCCCAAAGAATGGCTGATAGTTTTGAACTGTTCACCTTGAGGTTAGCAGACTGACTCCTAACCACTATGCTACCAGAGTTCCTTAGAACAGTCTGGATATACCTCCTATATTAAAAATGTGTGTTGTTGCCCAGTTCAAAGCCCTCCAATGACTTATCTGGGACCTGTTCACTCTAGCATATCTGGTGTTCACTGAACTGTAATCATGCTGGACACCTTCCTGTCTCTTCATCACAAGTTTATCCACACTTAGGGTATCTTAACTTTCTTTGCTTGCTTCTTTCCACAACAACTTTGTCCAAGATATTCACAAAACTCTTGGTTTTCATTTACATCATGTCTCTTCTGTAACATTATTTCCTAGGGAAGTTGTCTCATCTAGTCTGTCTAAAATAGAATTTGCCTCCATCCTTAACTTGATTTTTTCTTATTTATAGCACTTTTCATGAGCTGACACTATATTACATATTTTTTTAAATGATCAACCTTTCCCTCTCTAAATGTGGGAGCTCTAAAAGAGCAAAGGTTTTGTCTTTACTTATTATAGCTGTTTTCCCAGTAGCTTGATCAATGCTTGATACAAAAGTAGGTGCTTAATAAACATATGTTGAGCGAGTGAATGGAGAAATCCCTGAATGAAAAGTATATATTTCTTATTCAATATCAGAGGTTCCTACCCAAGGATAATTTTATCTCACAAAAGACATTTGACAATGTCTGGAAACATTTTGGCTTATCTCATTTGGGGAGGACTGTTAATTGTGTTTAGTGAGAAAAGGGCAGAGTGCTGCTAAATATCCTACGATGCACAGGACAACCCCTCAACCAAGAAACATCCTACATAAAATGTCAATAGTGTAATCAAGAAACTCTGTTCAAAGGCATTATAAAATATATATGGAAAGGAATGTTTCTCTAAAGAAAGCATATCCTTCTTTCTTTGTTTACTCTCTAGCTGTCATAACTACAAAGCCATAACCAAGTGGACTATATAAACATGAATGCCAGAGGATCATGAAAGGAGTTATGATAATAGAGAGAAAAGAAGGTAGACTCAAAGGGTAGAAGACTGGAGCTATCTGACATGGATCCTAACTCCCAGGCATGGTAACAGGTAAATATGGGGTAAGACCTTGCAGAGATCCAAGAAGTGTATGACAAAGTGACACTGGTTGTACAGTGAATTTTTTAAAAAATTAATCCAGAATAGGAAATTAGCTAGCAGGAAGGAGTCCTGGTATGGTGCCGTATAAGCACTGGATTGCTAACGACAATCAGTGGTTCAAACTTACCAGCTGTTCCTGATAAACCCTGTACAGGGCCACTATGAATTGGAACTGAATTGACAGTACTTAACAATAATAAACATGGAGTGCAGGGGTGGCACTATGGTTAATGGCTGGACTGCAAAGTCAATTTGAACTACAAGGTCATCGGTTCAAGATCCATCAGCTGTTCCTTGGAAAGCTTCTGATATCAAAGCAGGTGCTGAGTAAACATGTGTTGAGTGAATGAATGAAGAAATACCTATACAGGGTCACCTTAGGTTAGAAATGACTTGACAGCACTTAACAACAACAACAACAACAACAACAACAACAACAACAACAAATATATAGGATACAATTTGCTTCTCCTGGGACAAAAAAAGGTAACAAAAGAAATTACTTTCACACAGTTCTGAATAAGAAAGATGAGTCTCAGAGCTAGATACCAATACCACTGCGAGACGTGAATACTCACTAGGGCCCAAGATAAAGAGCCCAGGACATAACAGTGTCCAAAGAGCAAGAACTGAGAGATCTGAGGCCCATGATTCAGGTTGATGTGATCTCAAAGACCACCAGTATCTCATCACAGTCGCTACTTGCAAACAATATTCACTAGAAAGAGTTTCCATACAACTCCTTCCCCTATGTTCTAAATTTGGTTTCTGATTTGCCTTCTTCATAACAGTTATTATCATATGCAGTGATATAGTCATGTATTTGTTTACTTGATTAATGTGAATCTTCTCATTGTACTCTCAGCTCTATAAAGCTGATTATATCAAACCCAAGTAGACGCTTAATAAATACTTGCTGAATGACCCAAATGAATGCAAATATACTGTTAAGAAAACATCTTCATTATAAAAATGAACTATTCATTATGAAAAATTAATATGTAGGTATATAAAATCACATTCTCTATTGCAGCATGAGTGGAAGACAGTCAGGTAATTGTGTTGAGACCCTCCAAGCCATAATGTCTTCCAAATCAGGCTCAGTAGTTGTGTAAGAACTTCCTGTCTTATCTCCCCACTCCAAATGACTATGATTATAGATAGTCTTTTATTGCTTGTTTTTTTTCTTTTCACTCAATATATACTTTTCTAAACACTAATATACCACAATAGGAGTCCCTGGGTGGTGCAAACGGTTAAATACATGATTTGTTGTTGTTGTTAAATGCTGTCAAGTCAGTTCCAACCCAGAGCAACTCTGTAGAGTGTTTCCATGGAGTGATTGGTGAGTTTGGACCACCGACCTTGGGGTTCAAACTGACTTTGCAGTCCAGCATATGACTACTAATCAAAAAAGTGGTCTTTTTTGCAGAATGAAAGAATGCTGGTAATCTGCTTCTGAAAGATTCCAGTCTTGAAAATCTTATAGAATTAATTCCAAGGTAATCAGTATATTGATGTTATAATAAGAACTAGGCCCTTAGGAAAATGATGAGCAATATGTATATGGGGCTCTGTTCTCATGACAGTTACTAACTAGTATTGAAGACAAGACAGTACGGTTGCAAATTGTGGTAAGGGGCATGGGGCAGAAACAAAATCTACAATTGATGATAGAGAGTAACAGGGAAATTTGCTCAGATAATGTTAATAACAAAGACCTCTCTAAGGAGTTGCTGTTTAAGCTGAGAATATTCCAGGGAAAACAGAGTCCGTTTATAGTTCTGTAATCATTTTAAAACAAAAAACTCAGGATTTCATCATAAAATTATAAAAACTTTTTGGGAAACATTATCACCAAATGAAGTTATGTGAACTCTTTGTATCTAAATAATAAGCATTAATAGAGCAGAAACATTTAAAACTTGCCAGGCTTTTGAAGTTCTCCATATACGAGAAACAAAGTTGATTATTCACTGATTTTATATATACAGACAGAGAGACTCCATCCTGGTGTGGCTCTATTGGTTAATGCGCTGGATTGCAAAGTAGGTTTGAACAAGGTCAGCATTTCAAGTCCACCAGCCACTCCTTGGACATACTATGTAGAGTTGGCCACAGCACTTAACAACAACACCGTTAAGTGCCATCAAGTCATTCCAATTTATAGTGTCCCAATATAAGATTTCCAAGGTACAGCTAATAAGTTTGAACCAATGACCTTGTGGTCCTACGCTTATTCTACAGCACTGCACTAGGATTCCATATACATATATTGTTGTTTTTGTGTGCTGTCGAGTCAGTTCCAACTCATAGTGACTCTGTATAGGGTTTCCAAGGTGTGATTGCTAAGTTTGAACATCCTACCTTGCAGTTCAAACCAACCTTCAGTGCTTATCCTTTACATGGTGCCACATCAGGACTCCAGATATATATATATATATGGTGGTGGTGGTGGTGGTTATGTGGCATGGTTAGTCTAATTCATAGTAACCCTGTATAGGTTTCCAAGGCTGTGCATCTTTATCTTTACGAGAGCAGAAAGCCTCATCTTTCTCCTGCAGAATGGCTATTAATTTTGAACTGCTGCTGTGCTGGCCATGAGATTAGTAGCCAATTCGTAATCACTATGCCACCAGACATATATATAGCTGTTGTTTTTAGCTGCTGTCAACTTGGTTCTGACCCATAGCAACTCTGCATAGGGTTTCTGAGAACTGGGAAAGGGAATTAAAAGATAATGGAGGAAGAAACAAAATGGCAAGGAGGGTAGAAGTGCAGTGAGAAGCTCCGTCAGCAACAACACAGAATATCAGACCAAGCAGGCTCAAGGGATGGTTCCAGAACTCTGAACTACATATAAAGGAATATTTAGAAAATTGGAAGGCTTACAGACAGTGGAATTTGTAGTAGAAGTAAGAAATCCAGAGCTTTCTAATCTAAGGCATTCAGCTGCTCCTGGAGCTGTCATCTTGGGTGAGACCAAATGGGGGAAGGATCAGAACAGACATAGATGCTTGACAGAACCATGGAGATAAAGGGAAAGAGAGAAAAAACAAGACGACAGACAGGGTGGAAGTGCAGTAAGGAGCTCTGTCAGCAACAACACAGAATACTGGACCAAGAAGCTCAGGGGATGGTCCCAGAACTCTGAACCACATATAAAGGATTATTTAGAAGGTTAGAAGGCTTATAGCTAGGGGAATTTGAAGCAGAAGTAAGAAATCTATTGTTTTCTAATTCAGGATGCTCAGCTGCTCCCAGAGCCACCATCTTGGAAGAGACCAAGCAGGGGAAGGATCAGAGCAGCCATGGATGCTGACAGAACAGCGGAGATCAAGGTGTGTACATTCTTTGTTTTTCGGTAACTGTTCATTGGTCTCTCACTGCCTGTGCATCTCCATTCTGGTGACTAGAGGGGGTGCCTGAGCGAGTGGAGACCACACCGCCACCCCGTAGGATTCTGCTATGCATGCGCAAAAATCTCTTTGAAATTTCAAGCGACAAATTCCACTTAAAAACCAAACAGCAGTGCAAAACAGCCACAGCGAGCCCTAAACTGTTCATCACTAGGCAAAAGGCCTGAACGAGGATTGTGGAGCAGGACAGGCAGACTAAAAAGGAAATGAGCCGAAAATTAAATCCTGAGTTATGTCACAATAAAAAACATTGGCATCTCGCAGTTTCTCAGGAAGAAGAGTGAAAAGGGAAGCCCATCTCCTGGAGGCAATCAGAGAACATAAAAAATACCAAAACACACACTCAATTAAGTATTAAGGCCAGAGATAAACACTAAACATGTCCCCAAATCAAAAACAGATGACCATATCAGCACACATCCAAAAATAAGATAAAATTTCTGAGACAAATGACATAAAGGTAGACCTGGACTCCATTCTGGAAGGAGGGCAGCCCTTGGAAATGCCTGAGAAGGAATTCAGAAAAAATGATTATAAAATGTATCAAAACACTATACAATGGAGTTGAAAAAACTAAAGAACAAGTCAGGAAAGTGCTACAGGAAAAATCAAATAAAATAAATACAGCATTGGAAACAATTCAAAACCTA
>NW_006408548.1:21436527-21438504 GCF_000296735.1 Chrysochloris asiatica | reverse complement strand
AGCATTGGAAACAATTCAAAACCTAAAGAAAGAGGTCTAAAAGATTAATAATAGAATATTAGAAATGTACAATACACTGAAAGGGTAAAGGAGTAGAACTGAAGAGATAGAAGACAGAACTAGTGAGCTACAAGATAAATCTCTCAATACTACTAAGATAGAAGAGCAAACACAAAAAGGATTTAAAAAATCTGAAGAAGGCCTAAGATTCATGTTGGACAACATGAAGAGGAAAAACTTAAGAATTATTGGCATTCCAGAACAGGAAGATTCACACAAGTCCACAGAGGAGATGGTTGAAGAGCTTCTGGAAGAAAAATTTCCTAACATCCTGAAAAGCAAAAAGATAAGCATTCAAGAAGCTCAACAAACCCCAGGAAGGATAGACACTAAAAGACAATCATCAAGACATATAATAATCAAGCTCTCCAAAATAAAAGATAAGGACAGAATCCGGAAAGCATCCAGGGAAAAGAAAAGTGTAACATACAAAGGCAAGCAAATCAGAATAAGCTCAGATCTCTCAACAGATATCATGTAGGCAATAAGGCAATGGGGAGACATATATAAAACCCTGAAAGAAAAAAACTTCCAACCAAGAATCCTCTACACAGCAAAGCTGTCAATCAAATACAACTGTGTAATCAAAACATTCTAAGATAAACAGAAGCTAAGAGATTTTGCAAAAGCCAAGGCTGCTATGAAAAACATCCTAAGGGAAGTTCTGTGGACTGAGAATTAACAAGAACAGACACCAACCAGAGAAAGACGTACATGGCAGCATAACCCTGAACTCAATCGACAAATGGAAGAGTCAAGAACAGAATAAAATTTTAAGAACAGAGGATCTGGGAGGTGAGTCTATGATCAAAACAAGGAACAAAGATCCAGGTAGTGGGAAGATCAGGTAGATTACAGAATAAAATAGACTGTCTTCAATGGAGGGAAGAGTTAATGGAATATAAGGTAACCACAACAGTGGGGTTGGGTGGGGCGTTTAGTTTGGGTGTTGGGGAAGGCAATACAAGAAGGGGGAGAATGTGGAAGAACAAGATAGAGCACAGAACATTGAGACAGGTTTGCATGGGCTAAGTGGGAGAGAAGTAAACTGTGATGCATGCTTAACCTTGGAACAAAAGGGCTCTGCAATACAGGAATCTAGGCATATCTTGAAGAGGGGAAATAATACTAAAATGCTTGACTGTCTTATGAATATTGGTTTCCCTTGCCTACTATTGTAAAATAGACACTTGAGTGGGATGGAAAAGAATGTTGGGAAACATGATTACAGAAAACTTGTAAGCCTGTCTTCAGTCTATAACTGATTGGAATACCTAAAAGGGGTTCTACAACTTGCCTAGTGAAATAGGCCTATTGCAAAGCCTTTACAAAGTATAAGACCTTAGGTGGAATCCTGAGACCCATCCTGAACTTTCTGAGGTGGAACATTCCCACTAGCAAGGACAAGCAGACCAGCCTGGAACTGTGACAGAAGATACATCATCAAAGAAAAATCATCAGGAAAAACCCAAAACAAAAATGCCAGCATGACTAGCTACTACAAGAATAAGTAAGCAGTTCTCTGGGATACCATCAAGGCAAGCAATCAAGTTCCTTCAGGACAAACTCCTTTCTAAGACTTAAACTCAAAGGGAAAACACAAACCGGCATGTAAGCTTGCTGGTGCCCAAATTGGTCTACTGGTGAGTGGAAGAGGGGGAAAGTCAGCAAGGAAGAAATGGGCTGAGTTCAACCACAGTCCACTGACTCCCATTGACCTGGAGATAAGAGAGAGAAGAGGAAGAGCTGGTTTGTCCAAAATGTGGTGAGACCTGAGGACTCTTGAGCCCATGGACAAGGACATAGGCACAGAGCACTAGAGCTGATAGTGAAGCATCCAGTTGATACGATTTGAGGGAAGATACACAAGAACACCCAAACTTGCAGAGAATACCCATTCAACCTAGCCTCAATGGC
>NW_006408548.1:21418002-21435671 GCF_000296735.1 Chrysochloris asiatica | reverse complement strand
AGGGGAAACAAAGTATATGATTTGTTGAATGTAAAACTGATGATATGCCCTGTAAAATTTCACTCAATCCATAATAAAAACCTTAAAAAAAAAAAAAGATAATGGAATTTTTCCATGAACTCTTTGAAGTCCCTCATACTTCTCTTTTTAAATTACTAAGTATTGGGTGAGAGTTTACAGAGTAGATTCATTTTGCATTGAACAGGTCATATACATTTTGTTTCATGTCATAAACCATGGTTTACAGTTTGAAATCTGACTCCACCCATCAAGAACTTAATTCCATCCTGTGCCTAGGTTTAAATTTTCAGATACCAAGTTTTCTTCAGGACCTCATGTATCTCTGATGGTCTAACTGTGGAAGTCAGGAACTAAGTTTATTTGAAAGTGCAATCTGAGTCACTTCCTCATACCAGTGCAGGAAGCACAAAAATCTCCTTTACAGGACTTTCCTAGTCATGCTTGTTAATGGCTACCAGGATTCTATGGTTGTGACATCATATTCTGATGGGCTCAGGGGAAGTCAACTTTTTCTATTTACAGTAGTCCCCTTCCTGTTTCTGCAGTTCTGTTCTGTGTATGTGACACTTTGCTGCCATCACTATTGTTGTTGGAGGAGATGCCTTTATTCCCTGTATCTTATAAAAGTCACTACAGGAATATAGAATTTTAGATTCAATTATGGTCTCATGTTGATGATTTCTGTCGTCCAGAAGATCAATGTCTGCTTTATTTTTATTTAACTCCTCTTTGTCGATGTTGTTGTTGTGAAGTGCCGTCGAGTCGGTTCTGACCTATAGCGACCCTATATAGGGTTTCCAAGGAGCAGCTGGTGAACTTGAACTGCCGACCTAGCAATTCAAACGTCTTTGCCGTCTGGCGCATTAACACACAGTGCCACACCAGGACTCACAGTTTTAAATCTTAATAAATAGTTTCTATGTGGTTGTTAGGTACCATCGAGTCAGTACCAACTCACTTATCTTACGTACAACAGAACAAAACACTGCCAAGTACTGCGTCATGTTCACAATTGTTGCTACATATGAGCTCATTGTGGCTGCCACTGTGCCAATCTGTCTTACTGAGGCTCTCTTTAGCACTGACCTTCCACTTTACCAAGCATGGTGTCCTTCTTCAGGAACTGGTCCATCCTGATAGTATACTCAAAGTATGAGAGACAAAGTCCTGTCATCCTGTTTTCTAAGAAGCATTCTGGCTGTACTTCTTCCAATACAGATTTTTTTGTTCTTCTGAACATGATACTTTTAATATTCTTCTCCAACACCATAACTCATATGAATTCATTCTTCTATAGTCTTCCTTGTAAATTTTCCAACTTTCACATTGCATATGAGGTTACTGAAAATACCATGGCTTAAATCAAGTACACCTTAGTCATCAAACTGACTCCTTTGTTTTTCAATACTTTAAAGAGGTCTTGTGCAGCATATTTGTCCAATGCAATATGTCATTTGATTTCTTGACTTCTGATTCTATGAGTGTTGATAGTTGATCTGAGCAAAATGAAGTTTTTGACATCTTTAATTTTTTCTCCTTTTATCTTGATAGTATTTATTGGTCCAGTGGTAATAAATTTTCTTTTCTTTACATTGAGGTGCAAAACATACCAAAGGCTGTGATCTTTGATCTTTATCAGTAAGTATTTTAAGTTCTCAATACTTTCAAAAAGCAGAGTCTCTATAAATTTATATATTTGAAGATGGGGTCTTTTTTCCCCTATAATAATTACAATCCTCATAACATAGTATCACTTATAACACTTCCTCCCTGCTTCCTGTTTCATTCCTCTTTCTTTGCTACCCCTTCCTGCCTTGAACTTCATCCTTTAGCAAATATTGTCCTTTTCACCTCAAACGATTTGTATTCTAAGGAGTGTACACCTTCTAGTATTGTTAGTCACTGCGTAGACCTCTCCATAGTTTGACTGAAATTTAAGCCATGGTGTGAGTTTATTTCCAGACCTGAAGGGTGGCTAAGGTTCATAGTCTCATCACAATAATTAATGCAGTTCTCTTAATCAGACTCTATGAGCAAACTCAACTCCTTTGGCTTCTTAGAGCTAGAGCTTAACCAGCATCAACAGGAAAGATAAGGAATGTGTGGGACAGAACACTTATTCATGTATATTGACTTACTGCAATCTTGCATTAGTTTGAAGAAGATACTAGAATGTTCCTGATTAATAATAGCAATACCTTGGAAAACAGCTGAGAAGAATGGGCAAGAACAATTAAAAAACAGAAAGGTCAATTTAAGAGTACCAGCTTCAGGAAAGTTTGTCAAATGTGGGTTAAATTGAACAATTATGACAGGAATGCAGTGTGCAATGGAAATTTTCAGTTCTGGCTGCAAAGGTATTACTCTCATAATTTGCTAAATATTTATATCCTAAAGTAGCACTCTCCTTGGACACCACACTTTTAACTTTATCATTATTTGATAAAACTGCTCAAATATTATCAAAATGAAAGGTACTGAATATATGATGACATACTAATACTTCAGCAAAGAAGTATGAGTGTGTATTCTTTTCTAGAATGACAATGTCATCCATCATTTGTATTCCATGCAGAAAACTAAGCAAAACAAAAGAAAACTTTCTTCCAAGGATATACAACGATAACAAATATAGTACCTGAATATTTGTCACAATATGCTAAATGTCCAGGTCTTATAGGCATTGTTTAAAATAAAAACAAATAGTTTAGACATTGGTGATATTTTAATGTATAAAACATAAATGAGTCCATTTTTAAAAAATGAATTGCTTTCATGAATATAATGAAGTTAACTAAATCTTAGCTTTCATCTTAGTGATCTCGTAGTGTGGAGGTAAGAGAAATGCAAGTGGATGAGTCTAACAAACAAATTATTTTTTTCACAGTTTAGGAGTTAAGAAGTCCAAATTGAGAGCCCTGAGGAAGGATTTTTCTTTCCTTTCTTTCAGAGCTAGGGAAAAGTCCTTGTTTACATTCATCATTTGAAAGTCCAGCATTCCTTAGAGATATCCTTGTGCATTGGCATCAATCTTCCCCTAGTTCTCTGAACTTCTGAGTGCAGAGACCCCCATGGGCAAAGTATACAACCCCCTGCTGGTTTTTCTTTCTTGCTGGTAGTAGGACTTTCTGATCTCTGGTCACTTTACTCTCATTTTATCTCTCATAAGTATAAGGTGTTGCAGGCCAGACCCCTGCAAAACTCTCTTATATCTGACAAGGGCTGTGATGAGATTAATGGTCTTGCAGCCGACACTTACTCCTCCCTCCTCTTATTGGTTTATAACATCAGATAATGTCTTTAGGGATCATCACAAAACTGTCACATTGCATCATTACATAACTACCACACCATTGAGAATAATGGCCCAGCAAAACTGATATATATTTTGAAGGGACACAATTCAATCCATAACTGTTTTCTTTCAAGGACTAAAAATGACAGCTTTGTGTTAGATGACTATAGCTAAAAGTACATGCCAACACTCATATGTCAGTTTGTAATACTGTGATGACTTACATGTTTCTGTGATTCTGGAAGCTATATCATAGGTATTTTAAATACCAGCAGGGGCACCCATGTGAAGCCAGGTTATCAGGTGAGTTTCCACACTAAGACAGACTAGGAAGAAGTGGAGGTGGGCTACTTCTGAATGCTTACCAACTGAAAACAAAAAGTGGAGTTGGCTATAATGACCAGAATTGAATAAAGTTTTCAGGACCTTCATTTGCTGATGAGACACACTCAAAATAAGGAGAAACTGCTGAAAACACCCATTAATAATTGGAGCACGGAATGTACGAAACATGAATCTAAGAAAATTGAAACTTCTCAACAATGAAATGGAACACATGAACATTGATACCTTAGGCATTAGAGAGCTGAAATGGACTAGTACTGGCCATCTGAGTTACACAATAATATGGCTTACTATGCCAAGAACAACAAAATTCAAGAGGAATAGTGTAGCAATCATCATCAAAAAGAACATTTCAAGATCTATATTGAAGTACAATGCTATCTGTGATAGGATAATATCTATATGCTTATAAGGAAGGCCAAATAATGCTATTATTATTGAAATTTATGCACCAACTACTAAATCCAGTGATGAGGAAACTGAAGACTTCTACCAACTTCTTCGGAGTCCTAGTGTGGCGCTGTGGTTTAATGTGCCAGACTGCAAAGCCATTTGAACTGCAAGTTCAGCAGTTTAAGTTCACCAGTCATTCTTTGGAAACCCTATACAGGGTCACTATGGGTCGGAACCGACTCGACGACACTTGACAACAACAACAACCGACTTCTTCAGTCTGAAACTGATTAAACATGTAATTAAGATATACAGATGGGGATTAGAATGCAAAGGTTGGAAAAAAAGAGGAAAGACATATTGTTGGAAAATATGGCTTTGGTGGTAGAAATAATAATGGATTTTGCATGAGTTCTTGTGTGGTGCTGTTGGATAATGCATTGGAACACAAGGTCAACTTGAACCACAAGGTTAGCGGTTCACACCCACCAGCCACTCCTCAAAAACCCTATAAAGTTTGGAATGAGTCAACTTGACAGCAACTCGACAGCACTTCACAACAACAACAAAAATTACTTATATATTGCAAATATCTTCTTTACACAACATAAATGGCAACTATACACAACTACCTCAGCAGATTGAATACATAGGAATCAAATTGACTTCATCTGAGGGAAGAGAGAGTGCAAAAGTTTCATATTATAAATCAAAACAAGGTTGGGGCAGACTGTGGAAAATACCATCAACTGCTAATATGCAAGTTCAGGCTGAAACAGAATAAAATTCAAATAACTTAATGAGAGCCAAAATATGACCATGAACACAACTGACCTATAATTAGAGACCTTCTCAAAAAGAGATTAGATGCATTAAACACTAATGACAGAAGACCAGAAGAGTTGTGATATGACATCAAGAACATCATATGTGAAAAAAGCAAAAAGTCATTGAAAAACAGGAAAGAAAGAAAAGACCAAAATGGATATCACAAGAGACTCTGAAACTGGCTCTCCAACATAGAGATGCTAAAACAAATGGAAGAATTGAGGATATAAAAGAGCTGAATAGAAAATTTCAAAGGGAAGTTTGAGAAGACAAAATAAAGTACTCAAATTAAATGTGCAATGATCAGGAGTTAGAAGACCCAAAGGGAAGAACCCACTTAGGATTTCTCAAGCTGAAAGAACTAAAGAAAAAATTCAAACCTCAACTAGCAATAATGAAGAATTCTGCAGTCACAATACTGATTTATGTAGAAAGCATCAAAAGAAGGTTGAAGGAATACAGAGGATCACTGTATCCAAAAGAAATAGTGATGTTTAACTAACTCAAGAGGTAGCAGATAATCAAGAACCAATGGTATTAAAGGGAAAAAAATTCAAGCTGCAGTAACAACATAGGCAGAAAACAAGCATCCAAGATTTGATGAAATACAAATTGAAATCTTTCTACAAACTGATTGAGCACTGGAGGTGTTCACTTATCTAAGACAAGAAATTTGGAGGACAGCTACTTGGCCAATCAATTGGAAGAAATCCATATTTATGCCCATCCCAAAGATTGTTGACACAACAGAAAGAAGGAATCATTGAACAATATCATTAATATTATATGCAAGTAAAATTTGCTGAAGACAGTTTTAACATTTCTGCAACAGTATATTGACATACAAGCAGAATGTAGGATCTTATCCAGAGAAGCAGCAACACGAGAGATGGAGGCAGAGATGGTACATGGAGAGAGGGAGCATCCCAGGACTCTAGATTCATGGAAAGAGAGGGACTGAGAGTTGGGGCCAGGAGGCAGGCTTGCAGACTGTGCTCTTTGGTGGTTTAAATTATTATATATGCCTGAGTGTTAAAAAAAAAAAAAAAACTAAAATGTATATAGAGAAATACTATTAACTGATGGCACATGGAAGGGATTATAATCATTGTAATGAAACAAAGTGTATGATTTGTTGAATGTAAACCTGATGATCTGCCCTGAACACTTTCACTCAATTCACAATAAAAACTTTGAAAAGGAAAAGAAAGAAAAGTACATTAACAGGGAACTACCAAAAATTTAAGCTGTATTCTGAAGATGACATGGAACAAAGGATACCATTACTGATGACAGTAATATTTTAGCTGAAATCAGAGAAAAACAAAATTATGTTTACTTGTGCTCTATTGACTATGCAAAGGCTTTTGACTGTGAGGATCTTAACAAGCTATAGAAAACATTGTGCAGGATGAGTATTCCAAAACACTTAACTGTGCTCATGAGGATCCTGTACAGAAACCAAGAGGTAGTCATTAAAAAAAAAATACTAAATGATTCAAAATTAGCTAAAGTATGTGCCATAGTTGTATTCTCCCACCATACTTATTCAGTGTATATGCTGAGCAAATAATTCCAGAAGCTAAATTCTATGAAGAAGAACATGGCATCAGGGAAGGAGGAATATTTGTTAAAAATCTGAGATATGCAGATGATGATACAACCTTCTTGCTTGAAGCAAAGACGACACAAAGTACTTACTGATGAAGATCAAAGACCATAGTCTTCAGTATTGGTTGCACTTCAATGTAAGGAAAACAAAATTCTCACAACAGGACCATTAAATAACATCATGATAAATGGAGAAAAAACCGAAGATGTCAGACTTCATTTTGCTTAGATCCATAATCAACACTCATGAGAATGTTGTTAGGAGCCATTGAATCGGTATCATAGTGACCATATGCACAACAAAACAAAACATTGCCAAGTCTTGAGCAAACCTCACAATCATTATAAAACCTGAGCCCATTGCTGCTGCCATTGTGCCAATCCATCTTGTAGGGTATCTTCCTCTTTTTCTTCGACCCTCTATTTTAAACAAACATGATATACTTCTTCAGGGACTGGTCCTTCATGAAAATATGTCTGAAATATGAGTGAAAATCTGGCCATCCTAGCTTCCAAGGAGTGCTCTGGTTGTACTTCTTACAATTTGTTCTTTTGTCAGTCCATGATACTTTCAAATTTCTCCAACGCTACAACTCAGATGCATCAATTCTTCTATGGCTTTTCTTATTCACTATCCAACTTTTGCATGCATATGAGATCATTAAAAATACTATGAGTTAGGTTCACCTTAATCCTTTAACTGATATCTTTGTTCTTCAACACTTTAAAGCCTTGCGTAGCCAATTTGCTCAATGCTATACATTGTTTGCTTTATTGACTGTGGCTTCTATGAGTGTTGATGGTTGAAATGAGCAAAATAAAGTCTTTGACAACTTCTATCTTTTCTTCATTTACGTGGATGTTGTTTATTAGTCTAGTGGCAAGGATTTTTATTTTCTTTACAGTGAGCTGTAACCCATTCCGAAGGTTGTGGTCTTTGATCTTCATCAGTAAGTATTTCAAGTCCTCTTTGCTTTCAACAAGCAAAGTGGTATCATCTGCATATTGCAGGTTGTTAATGACTCTTCCTCCAATACTGATGCTACATTTTTCTTCAGATAATCCAGCTTCTCAGAATATTTGCTCAGCATACAGATTGAATAAGTATGGTAAAAGAACATAACCATGGTGTACAACTTTCCTAATTTTAAACCATTTGCATTCTCTTGTTCTGTTTAAAGAACTGCTGATTGGCCTATGTACAAGTTCCTCATGGACAGTATTTAGTTTTCTAGAATACTCATACTTCACAATGTTGTCCATAACTTGGTCAGGATCCACACATTTGAAAGCCTTTGTGTAGTAAATAAAGCAAGGTAAACATCTTTTTGGTATTCTCTGCTTTCAGCCAAGATCCACCTGACATCAGCAGTGGTATCCCTCATTCCATGTCCTCTTCTGAATCCATCTTGAAACTCTGGGAATTTTCTGTAAATTTATGGTTGTAGCCATTTTTGCATTATCTTTAGTAAAACCTTACTTGCATGGGATATCAATAATATTGTCTGATGATATTAACATCACATTGGGTCACCTTTCTTTGGAGTGGGCCAAATACAGACCTCTTCCAGTCAGTTGGTCTGGTTTGTGTCTTCCAAATTTCTTGGCATATGTGAGTGAGTGCCTATGGTGCTGCATCAGTCTGTTAAAAGATTTCTATTTGTACTTCATCAATTCCCAGTGTCTTAATCTTTGCCACTGACTTCAATGCACCTTGGAATTATTCCTTCAGGATCACTCTTTATCCATGCTTATACATTCCACTTTATTTTTTACAATTTCCAGTTTTCCTAGATTCATACTATGTAAATTCTATGTTCTGATTATTAATGGATTTTTACAGCTGTTCATCTTTATTTTGATTTGTGCCCCATCAGCAAATGAAGGGCTTTAGTCGATTCGCGTTATCATGGTCAACTCTACTTTGTTTGAGGAGGCAGCTCTTCCCCAGTTGCATTTTGAGTGCCTTCCAACTTGAGGGGCTCGTTGTCCAGCATTGTATCTGACAGTATTCTGGTGTTCTTTTATCATGTTTGTATATTCAATAATCTGGTGCTGATAGTGTTCCACTGCTATTCATAAGATTTTTCAATGACTAAATATTCAGAAGTAGTCCGACTCTCTTAATTCCTAGTCTGTCTTGTCTGGACTCTCAGCTGAAACCTGTCCATCATGGGTGACCCTTCAGGTATTTAAAATACCTGTTACTAGCTTCCAGAATCACAGCAACACACAAGCCACCACAGTACAACAAACTGATAGACGAGTGGTAGACTCATGAAGTAGTAGTCAAGAAATCAAGAGACATATTGCATTAGACTCTTCAATATGTATAAGAGCAAAGATAAAACTTTGAAGACTAAGGTGCGCCTGACCCAAGACATGATATTTTTTATAGCCTTAGATGAATTTGAAAGTCAGACAATGAGGGAAAACTATAGAATTGATGCATTTGAACTATGTTGTTAGAGAAGGATATTAAAATGTTCCATGGGCTGCCAAAATACAAGCAAAGCTGTGTTGGAAGAAGTACAGTCAGGATGCTCCTTAGAAGCCAGGATGGCAAGATTTTGGACATGTCATCAGGAAGAACCAGTCCCTGGAGAAGGACACCATGCTTGATAAACTCAAGGGTCAACATAAAAGAGGAAGTCTCCCAATGAGATGGATTGGCACAGCGGCAGCAGCAATAGGTTCAAATATAGCAACAATTGTGAGAATGGGGAAGCAGCCAGCAGTGTTTCATTCTATTGTGCACAGGATCAGTATGAATCAAAGTCACCTCAATGGCACCTAACAGCAACAACAAAAGTATTTGAGAAGTAGCTACTACGTAGTCAATTTCTTTAAACTGAAAAAATATTGTATTTGATGTTGAAATTGTAACCATATAATCATGGCAAAATAAAAACTTATTTCAACATGCTTACAATTATTTTATGCCTCATACAATTTTCTAAAGTTTTTATTGTGAATTAAGAAAAGGTCTATGGAGCAGATCATTTGTTTTGCATTCAACAAATTATACAGTTCCTTTCATTTCAATGATTATAATCCCCTTATTGTAATATTACATATCCCACTTCCTCCTGTTCTTGCTTGCATTCCTCTTTCTTTACTAATTCTTCTGAACTTTGTTCTTGGATAAATGATACCCTTTTGATCTCATATGGGTGATTACTATATGGTGTGCATACCTCACTAGTCTATTTTCCCCTCTAGATACCTATTACTTAGAGTCCTGATGTGGTGCTATGGGTTAACGTACTGGGCTGCAAGGTTGTTTGAACCAGAACGTCAGTGGTTCAAGCTCACCAGCTGCTCCTTAGAAACTCTACACAGGTTCGCTATGGGTTGGAACTTAACAACAACAACAACAACAACATACTTATTACTTAACTGAAAATTGAGCCATGTTAGTGAAGTTAGGTCCAGACCTGAAGAATGACTGAGGACCATTTCTCAGCATTCCACAAGTCTGTAACTGACCAGTAAGTCTAGTCTTATTTTTATGATTTTGAGTTTCATGTCGCATTTTCTCCCACTCTTTCGAAGCCCTTGTAATGTGTACTTTCAGACCAGTTGGTAGTGGTAGCTCAGCCCCATCTAGTTCTTCGGGCCTCAGGGTTATGGAGACTGGTGTTCATGTGGTCCTTTAGTGTTTTGAATCCTTTCAAGTGTCTTCAGTTTTCATCATTCTTCCATCCCAAAAGATCCATCTTACATGGCCATTCATGAGCTTTTAAGATACCAGGTGACTATGCAGACCAATGAAGGAAACAGTAGAAATTTAAAAGATAAATGGCACAGTCAAGAGCACTCTAAGTAAAAGTTAACTCACTGCCATTGAGTTGATTACAAATTATGATGGCCTCATATTTTACAGAGCAGGCATGCTCCTTAAGGTATACTTGACTGCAGTCTCTAAAGCAAAAGAGCACTATTTAGGTGCTTTTCTGACAGCCAAATGGTCAGGGATTTGAACCCACCAGCAGGTACATAGGAAAAAGATGTGTCAATGTGCTTCCATAAAGATGTGTTGTTGTTATTGTTAAGTGCTGTCAAATTGGTTCTGACTCATAGAACCTTGGAAATCCGATATATCAATTCTACTCTGCCCTGTAGGATTGCTATGATTAGTAATTACCTCAACAGCAATGCATTTGGTTTGTATGTTCTTTTTTAAAATACCAACAAGACCAGCAAGACTAGAACCTGATGAATATTTATGTAGCACAGTTTGCTTACGAGGTACTGTAGGGATAAAAGGGAATACAAAGCATGGCTCCTTTCCTAAAATAGTTTGTAGAATAAAACTCATTATTATTTTATAAAACTATTATGGCATGAGCCCTGGGGGTGCAATGGATTGAGCACTGGGATACTAACTGCAAGGTCATTTGTTCAAACCTACCAGCCCCTGCGTGAGAGAAAGTTAGGTCTGTCTGCTCCCATATACATTTGTAGTCTCAGAAACCCTAGAGAAGAGTTCTTCTCTGTCCTAAAGGATTACTCTGAATTGGAATTGACTAGATAGCAGTGTACTATTTATTATGCCATGAAGAAGACCTGGTGGTACAGTGATTTAAGCGCTCAGCTTCTAACTGAAGGATTGGTGCTTCAAACCCACCAGCTACTCCATGACAGAAAGATGTATCAGTTTGCTTCCATAAAATTGTAGCCTTGGAAAAGCTATGGACAAGTTCTGCTCTGCCCTAGAGAGTCATTTTGAGTTGGAATCAAGGGCAACTGTTTTTATGGAATCTTTGCAGAAGCAGATAGTCAGGCTTTCTTTTGTGGCACTGATGGGTAGGTCAGAATCACCATGCCCTCGGTTAGTTGTTGCTTGCGGTTGTTAAGTGCCATTAAGCCAGTTCTGACTCATATCTACCCTATATAGGGTTTCTGAGGACAGGCCGATTGTTTTGAACCAATGATCTTATGGCTAGCAGTTCAGTGCTTAGACTAAAGAACCACACCAGGATTCTAGTAGCTGAGTGTAAAAAGTTTTAGCACCCAGAGATTCTGAGTATAAATTGTGTACATTTAGATCCATAGATTATTTCCTTGTCATAATCCAAAAAAATCAACCTCTTAATACCTAACTTCTGAAACTCTTTTTTTCCATTACATTTTACAAAGAACACCATTTAAAAATTTCATATTAAAATATCCACTTATTTAAAGAAGCAGGATAAAGGATAATTTGCACTGTGTTAATTGTTGTTAAGTGTCATGGAGTTTATTCTGACTCATAGGAGCTCTGGTAGCGTAGTGGCTATGAATCGGGCTGTGAACCTTAAGGTCAGCGGTTCGAAACTACCAGACGCTCCGCGGGAGAAAGATGAGGCTTTCTACTCCCGTAAGGATTTACACCCTCGGAAACCCTGTACAGGGTCGCTATGGGTTGAAACCGACTCGACGGCACTTAACAACAACAACAACATAGCGAACTTATATGAGGTTTTCAAAGAGCAACTGGTACGTTTGAATCACTGAGCTTGTGGTTCGCAGTCCAGTGTTTATCCTATAGCACCACACCAGGAATCCATATAACTTGCATATACAACAGCAATTATACTTATTTAATATTTTCAAAAGGTCAGAATATTGTAATTTTATAAACTGTTTCACTGAAAATAAGATCAATAAGAAAGTCAATATTTCTGAGCAAGAAAAGCTACACTTATAACCCTCAAATGAATAATCCTAGATGATTAAGGGAACAAAAAAATACACCCTGACTTTATTAAAACACTCTTAGTTTGATTTTAATTACATTTCCTTTAATTTATTTAACAGCCATGTAAAAAGACTTTTGGCAAATGATTAATTGATTTCCTAAGTGCACTCCCTGGTTAGAAAAATTTTTGCACAATCAAATGTTCTATATTTATTTCACTTCTTCTATTATTAAAAACCAATCAAGGTCTTAGTAATTAAAGTGATAAAAAATATATACTTCAAAACATACTTTAAGTGAAACAAAATAAAAAGTAATAAAAGGCACTAATGGAAAAGGATAAATATTGAATGTGTTCCCACTTAAAGTTGTTTTTTAAAAATGTGCCTTATTTTGGCATGGGAATGAATAACTGAAATAAAGCAAGCGTTCTTTGCTCTTTATGAAATTACAGTGTAAATATGTACTATAAATTATTATGCAAATTTATTTTGCATATTTAGGTTATGCTCAAGAATTACTAACAAAATGTATTATTTATCCTCAGGCCCTGGGACCCTGATAAATGGCAATGGTAATTGTTGCTACTTTGGAAGGTGACAGCAGATGGCAAGCATCAGACTTACTCTGACAAGATCATCAGGGGTACACAATAATGCCACAAACCAGCCTTGCTTCTTGAAAGAGAGAGGAATCAGGAAACCACTAAAACTGTCTGAAAAGTATATGACTGCAGAAAAAGTTGTGTCTTCATTTTTCCAGTAAGTTTCATTGTGAGTCTGACATTCTATATGAAAACATTATTGCTCAGTTATTGTTGTCATTGTTGCTGATAATGCTACATGTATGCTATTTAATAATTTTGTGCTTTTTTGAACAGGTGTTTACAAACTTAGTTCTGAAGAACCAGATCATAATTACTTTAGACTTTGCAGGCCACAGGGGTTCTGTCATAAATCTTTACCCTACAGAACTATGTTGAGTCCTGGTGTGGGGCTGTAGGATAAGTCCTGGGCTGCTTGTCACAAGGTCAGCAGTTCAAATGCACCTGTACTGCTTGGAAACCCTATATAGGGTTGCTATGAATTAGAACTCATTCAAAGGCACTTAACTACAACAACAACGTATCACTATATGGAGTCTTGATGCGGCACCATAGGATAAGTACTGGACTACTAATCATGAGGCCTGTGATTCAAGCCCATCAGCTGCTGATTAGAAATCTTGTATAGGTGAATCAGAAAAGACTCAACAGCATTTAACGATAACAACATACCACTCTAGTGCAATAGACATGTTAAAAAAAATAGCTATGCCTTTGTTTCAACAATGTTTTATCTTAAAAACATGAAATTAGGCAGGGGCATAGTTCAGTATTTGAATTTAAAGAGGTAAAATATTCCTTTCATCTAAGAAAAAGAGAGTGTGAAACAGTATATGTGCTTCACAGTGAACCTTATGAGATGAGAGGTCTAAGGCCAGAGCACCTCAGCAATCTGACACTATGCCACTACTTAACCTTGACTTCCCAGCTATAGCATCTGTAACATGGGGATATAATACTTTTGTTGTGAGAATTAAATGAATTAATGCCAATAATTCACTCAGAACAATGCTTGATTGAACAGTAAGGATCAATTATCTATTAGCTCTTATCATAAAAGATCATTTTCATATATCACGGCCTGTCAGGGGAAAAAGTTCTATTTATATATTCTTCAGATTGTTTATTTATACATGACCATTATATATGATAACTGTATACATAAAATTATTCTCATTCAAGGACCATGCTTGAAGCATATTCAACCTTGATCCCCCAAGAATAAGAAACTGTCTAGTATATACTTGGGAAATGTGACATGAATTGGGGAAGAATGAACAAGAAAATCCATGAGTATCTGAACTAATAGACATTACTAGTGTCTAACAATATAGGAGATAATCAGGCTTCTGAGAGTTAACTGAAGAAGATACATTTGACAGAATAAAGCCAGGAGAACTAATGAGACAGGGAGGTACTAATATTAAACACATCTTAGGTATTAGAACCATTAGGGGTTTATCAAGGGCAAGAAAAATACATGTTTTGGAAAAAATTCAATAACAAGGCTAGCTAAGAGCAAAGGAAGTTTATGTCCCATCCAGTAACTTTGGAATGACTTTCTAGAGGACATGGAAAGCCAGGAGGAATTTGAATGATGGGGAAGAGAAAGCTGGCATTAAGAGACATAAAAAGTATTCTAAGAAAAGGCACCAACTGAAGGGTAAAATTAAAATTAAATGAAAAAGTGGCAACAACGCTTTTTCCACTTTCTATGAAACAAAATAAAAGTTAACCCTTTCTTTTTATTTAAGTGTGAATGATGAACATGACCTACTTAATCAGAGCTTTGAACTGGTTCTTGTCAGGTGCCATTGAGATGGTACTGACTCATAGCTAACCTATGCACAACAGGACAAAACTCTGCTCAATCTTGGGTCAGCCTCATAATCATTGCTATGCTTCAGCCCATTGATGCTGCCACTGTGCCAATCCATCACGTTAGGGGTCTTCCTCTTTTTCTCCAACCCTCCCCCTTACCAAACATGATATCCTTCTCCAGTGACTAATCCCTCCTGACAATATGTCCAAAGTATGAGAAACGAAGTCTTGTCATTCTGCCTTTCAAGGAGAACTCTGGCTGTATTTCTTCCAACATAGAGCTATTTGTTCTTTTGGCAGACCATGGTACTTTCAATAATGGCCTACAAAAGGAAACCACTTCAGTAATGGCATACAAAAGAAAACCAGAAAAGATCTGGATTTGAAAAATGTGTGTAAACCTACACAATAACCAGAAAAGAAAAAAAATTAAACATTGATGTCCAGCTGGAAATTTAATCTCCCCCTTAGAAAATGAAGGCATGATACACATTGCATAGCAACCAAATTTCCTTTTCACGAAGTCATACACAGAGGTGCACTGCTCAAAGATGGTTCTCACCATGCTGTTTTGAACTTGTGTTGCTCTCCATAGTCCTGGCTATAGTCCACTCTCCCACATCAGGCTCCCGAAAGAGCTCACTATGCATCTTCTATTGTCTAATTGTGGAGCTTCAACCCATAAAATTTCCCATTCTAGTTACCATTCATTCTGCTTCATTAATATTTTAAACATTTAGGTGTTCTCCAATTTGGTATCACTGATTATGATTGAACCAATTTGAAGACCTGCTCCAAACATCATACCATAGACTCAGCATTTCACATTTTAAAATCTTGTTAACGTGTCCAAATCTCAATGCTATATCCAAACTTTAATGAATCCTTCTGTGGCAAATCTTGCCTTAGGATCTGGTATTATAGTTATTTTATCCAATGGCTATGACTCAATTCAAAACTTCCTCCAATACTCTTTAGTAGTAAACAACAGTGATTCTCAAACTTGTTGCACATGTATGTCATCTATCCATCTAATAAAAATACAGATTTGGGCTCAAAAGATCTGGGGTGGCATCTGAGTCTGTATTTGAGTTGATGCCAATGTTTCCAATCTAGCAGCTCCACTTTTGAGCAGAAGTTGTATGAAATACTTAATTTTACTTTCTCCCTAATGTTATTATGTTATTTTCCTTGGAGAAAGTCTCCTCTCTAGTTCACAGCTCAAATGGCACATTTGTGATCACTTATTCCTTTTACTTCAATTTGTGAAAGTGTCCACAATTTCCCTCAATTACTTAAATGGATTTGGATAGCCAGGTATTTTAGAGAAGTATTTTAGAGCTTTCAAAATTGAAGGCATCAACAGGGTTCTCACATACAGCATTTGATTCTCATTTTGGTATCGTGAAACCTGTTTGCAGTACTCACTCTCTGCTGAAATCTAGCAATTATTTTCTGTTCTTTTTTCTTTTAATACACATTAAACTTTTACTTGAGCTTATTCCCTGTTGGATACATCTATATTTGAATTTTTAAAAAGTGCCCATTCCTCATTTTAAATGCTATCATTACAGAGAATAAATTATAGTATTCACTGTCAAAAATAAATACATGTTAGTTTCAATAAAATTAAATACTCTATTATTATAGTAACTACCACTCATCTGTTAGTTCATCATACTGTGATGGCTTGAATGTTGCTTTATTGACTATGGGAAGGCTTTTGACTGTGTGGATCATAACAAATTATGAATAACATTACAAAGAATGGGTATTCGAGAACACCCAATTGTGCTCACTCACAAGGAACCCATACATACATAGATCAAGAGGCTGTTGTTAGCATAGAATATGCAGATAATGAATGGTTTAAAATGAGGAAAGGTTTGCACCTGTGCTGTTTCCATTTGCCATACTTATTAAATCTGTATGATGAGCAAATATTTAAGAAGGTAGATGATATGAAAAAGAATGCAGCATCAGGATAGGATGATGACTCATTAACAATCTACAGTTTGCAGTTGAGATAACCTTGCTTGCTGAAAACAAAGACTACATTCAATATTTAGTGCTAAAGATGATGGACTTCATTCTTTGTGTAGAATGCATCTCAATGTAAAGAAAACAAGGATGCTAACAACTGGACCAATAAATAATATCAAGATAACTGAAAAAATATTGAAATTGCCAAAGAATACATTTTTCTTGTATCCACAATCAATAATCATGGAAGAAGAGTTAAGAAGTCAAAGGATGAATTGCAATAGGTAAATCTGCATAAGACCTCTCTCAAATGTTGAAGATGTCATACTGACTACAGAGGTGCATCGGACCCAAGTCATGGCATTTTCAATAAACTCATATGCATATGAAAGTTGGACAATAAATTAGAAAGACAGTAGGAGAGTTGATGCATCAGAATTATGGTGTTCAAGAAGAATATTAAAAATAGCATGGAGTGCCAAAAGAACAAACAAATATATCTTGAAAGAAGTGCAGCCAAAATGCTTCATAGAAGCCAGGATGACGAAACTTTCTCTTCCATACTTCTAAAAAGCTACCAAGAGGGACCAGTCCTTGGAGAAGGATATCATGCTTGGTAAAGTGGAGGGTGAGCAAAATAGAGGAAGCTCCCCAGAGAGAGACTTGACATAGAGGAAGTAACAATGAAAATAAAGGTAACAACCATTGTGAGGACGGTGAAGGACTTGGTACTGTTTTGCTTTGCACAGGGTCCCTAGCCCTAGGAGTAGGAAGCTAAGAGATGGCACCTAAAAACAAAATCATTATATTGTTGTGGTTGTTAGGTGCCATTGAGTTGGTTACATAGCAACCCTATGCACAGCAGAAAAACACATTGCCCAATTCTGGGCTACCTTCACTACTGTTGCCATGCTTGAGTCCATCGATGCTGCTACTTGGCAAATCCATCTCCTTGGGGGTCTTCCTCTTTTTCTCTGATGCTTGACTGTACCAAACATGATATCCTTCTCCAGTGTCTGCTCCCTCCTGACAATATGTCCGAAGAATAAGAGATGAAGATTGGCCATCCTGGCCTCCAAGGAGCA
>NW_006408548.1:21407145-21412537 GCF_000296735.1 Chrysochloris asiatica | reverse complement strand
CCAGAGAAACAAAGGACCTATACAAAAAAACTACAAAACACTACTACAAGAAACCAAAAGAGAGCTACAAAAATGGAAGAATGTATCATGCTTCTAGAGAGATTGTGAAAATGTCAATACTGCCCAAAGCAATTTACACATATAATGCATTCCCAATCCAGATTCCAGCGACATTCTTCAAAGAGATGGAAACGACAATTACAAACCTTGTATGGAAAGGAATGAGACCCAGGATAAGCAAAGCACTGCTTAAGAAGAAGAGTAAGGTTGAAAACCTCTGACTCCCAACTTCAAAATTTATTACATGGCTACAGTGGTCAAAACAGCTTGGTACTGGTACAACGAAAAATACAATGATCAATGGAAAAGTATAAAGAATCCATAAATTAACCCTTCCACATGCAGCCAACTGGTTTTTGACAAAGTACCTAAATATATCGCATGGGGAGGAGATAGTCTCTTCAACCGAACTTCAATATGACCTCAAGTCAATATTAGTAATACCTAGCCTTTTTTGATGAAAGTTTGGGTAGCCAAGTAGTCCAGTAGTGACTATCCTGTGAATGAGGAGGAATATTAAAACTAAAATTAGATTTACAAAAGGAAAGGAAAGTAAAAAGCCTTTTTAAGCTCTATGGTGGTGGTGTGCCCTGGATTCAGTTCCGATTCATAGAGACCCTGTGTAGGGTTTCTGAGGCTGTAAATCTTTAAGGGAGAAGAGAGTCTCCTCTTTCTCCTGCAGAACAACTAGTTTTGAACTGCTGACCTTAAGGTTAACAGCCAGAATGGTAACCACTATGCTACCAGAACTTCTCTCTAAGCTCTATAGACAATCTCTTTTAGAGATGACTTTAAGAGGTCTGATTTAATAATTACACATGTGCTGCTTCATATATTTAGAGGAATTGAATACTCCTACTCCTTGGAGTTATGGTGTTGGAGGAGAATATTGAAAGTGCCATGGGATTCCATTTTGGAAGAAGTGCAGCCAGCGTGCTCCTTGGAGGCCAAGATGGCCAAACTTCGTCTCTCGTATTTCAGACATATTGTCAGTAGGGACCAGGTGCTGGAGAAGGATATCAGGTTTGGTAAGGTGGAGGGCCAGAGCCAAAGAGGAAGACCCCCAACGAGATGGACTGGCCAAGTGGCAGCATCGATGGACTCAAGCGTGGCAATAATAGTGAGTTGGCCGAGGATCAGGCAGCATTTCGTTCTGCTGTACATAAGGTCGCTATGGGTCAGTACCAACTTGATGGCACCTAATAACAACAACAACAACAAGCCTTTGTATTTCCAGAAACATAACAATGTTATTCCCATTTCACTTGTTCTTTATGTTTAAGATCTTATTATCTTTGCTTCCTTCTCTTACTTGTACATTAAACTTCCCTCAAATGTTCTGATTTCAGAGAGCCAGAGACACCTTCCCTGATGTCTCACGAAATCATTAGACAGGTGTAACCATTTTATTCTGTTTCATGTCTTGGTAGCACTTTTCAGTTGTTGGAATTCTCTATCACTGTCTCTTTCTCTCTCCACATTTCCTTTGGGGATAATTATCAGAGAAAAAAAACACACTATTGGATTGAAGGTGTGGTATGTGTCTCTTGAGCCCTATGTAAATAAATGTCCCATTTTTTGCTTTGTCTCCAGAACAATCAACTACAGTATCATGAACTTGTCATAAACACTTGTACTTTCAAGTGCATCATAGTCCTCAAACTGTTATTGTTGCTCTTGAACATTTTAAACAGGTCTTGTGAAGGTGATTTGCATAATGCAATACATCCTTTGATTTCTTGAATGAGTACTGATTGTGAATCCAAGCAAAATTAAATATTTGACAATTTAATCTTTTCTCAGTTTTTCAGGATAATATTTATTGGTCCAGTTGTAAGAATGTTTTATTTTGACTGAGGTGCAATACGTACTGAAGGCAGAGGCTTTTGTTCTTCATCAGTAAATACTTTAAGTTCTCTTCACTTTCAGCAAGGAAGGTTGTGCCGTATGCATATTGCAGGTTGTTAATGAGTCTTCCTACAATCCTGAAGTCACATTCATTATATAATCCAGCTCTGTGGATTATTTGCTCAGCATACAGATTGAATAAATGTGGCAAAAAAAAAATTCATCCCTGGTACACACTTTTCCTGGTTTTAAACCATTCAGTATCCCATTGTTCGTCTCTAACTACCTCTTGGTCTATGTACATTAGTCGCAATATTATCCATAGTTTGCTATGGTCCACACAGTTGAAAACATTTTGATAGTGATTAAAGCATGATAAACATCTTTGTAATCTTCTCTGCTTTCAGCCAGGATCCATGTCATGTCAGCAGTGATAGCTCCAGCTCCACAGTCTTTTCAGAATCCAGCTTGAATTTTTGGCAGCTCTCTGTCACTGTACTGTTATATTTTTAAATTATTTTCAGAAAAAAATTACTTGCATGGGATTTTGATATTGCTTGATAAATTCTGTATTCCATTAGGATACCTCTCTTTGTAGTGGGCACAAATATGAATCTCTTCCAAACAGCTGTCCATAAGTTGGCACAGATGAGTGAATGCCTCCAGGGTTGCTTCATTTTACTGAAATATTTCAATTTGCATTCTGTCAATTCCTGGATCATCAATACCTTCAGTTCAGCTTGGACTTCTTCCTTCATTACCATCTGTTCAAACCTACCAGACACTGCTTGGAAACCCTAAACAGGGTCACTGTGAGTTGGAACAGACTCAATGACACTTAACAACACTTAGCTATCTACAAACAACAGGTTTTCAGAGTAGCTCCGATTTAAAAGAATCAAAAAGTTGTTCTATAGACATTGTATAGTACCCCACTGAAACACACTTCTTTTCCCTATAGAAAGGAGAGGAAAAATAGAAACACACGTCACCATTAAATGCTACCATTGAGCAATTATATTTTGCTTTCATGTGGTTAATAATCACCAAAGAAGCCATAAAGAGTATTCCTGATTTTTTTCAAATGAAGGAATTATAATTTTAGGATCTCCTGGACATTATTTTCTTCTCCTGGAATATCTAAGAATAACGTTTTATTGGATGCCTCCCACCACCGCCACCACAG
This sequence comes from Chrysochloris asiatica, assembly GCF_000296735.1. NCBI lineage: Eukaryota > Metazoa > Chordata > Mammalia > Afrosoricida > Chrysochloridae > Chrysochloris > Chrysochloris asiatica. The sequence goes on along the minus strand of NW_006408548.1, from coordinate 21,409,443 downwards.
CAAAATGTAAGCTCAGAGAGAACATAGCAGTCAAGAGAAAGAAAAATGCAATATACTGTCTTTCTATGTCTAGATACTAAAACTAGAATTAAGTGTTGTGTCTATTTAAAATGGACCTTAAGGAAGAGGATATAATTTCTCACTGTAATATAATCATAAGAACAGAACACTATCTCATAATAATCTATGTGTAGGACAAATTAATGATTCATAGAAAACCACAGGCCTAGAAATAATGATTGAAATAATAAGCTTAATAGAGACTATCTAGCATGTCCAGTATAGTTCCCTAAGGAAGGATGGATAATTCAGCCTCATATAAATCACTTATGATTTTTAGTGACTCAACCATCTTAACATCATTTATATGTGAACTCTTTCACCAAGGTTGGCTAAGAGACCATTGCATTCAAGTTCTTAAATTCCATTGGCATTCTAACATTTTGGCTGATTTAACATGAAAACAATTTTCTAGTCAACAGTACTAATTACTCATTTTATGTTTGAAAAAGATGAAAGTAAAATGCATATACATGAAACTCTCTTATTTTATTTTTAAATTTTAATCTTTTTATTAAATCTTATTTTTTAATTAAAAATGTATCTTCTAGTTGAAATAAAAAAAATTTCACTGAGATTCAAGCGAAGTTAATCTTAATTTCTTTGAAAAAAAAAGGTCCTGTTTCTGATTCAATGTAGTTGAAATGCTGAAATCTTCAAAAATATGTTTTATCTGGAATTCTGAATGACTAACAGAGCTAGTAATGGTATAACAAAACTTGGAAACATTTAAATGTATAAAAGCTAAGCGCAACATAATAAATCACACCTGAAACTTATCAAGTAAGACACAAGAAGATTCTGGGTACACCACAGGTAAATTGACTAGAGGGTAAGACAAAGCCCAGTAGTTAGCTGTCATGATTATTGAAAGGTCTTTTTATAGACTCTGAACCCAGGAACATCCCTAGTTTAAACTTTAATCTCATGTGTCATATTTGTTGCTTGAGTTCTATTATCAAATTTTTGTCACTTTTCAATTACTTGAGGATACCATACTACACATATACATAATGGAAATACATACTAAAGGTAAATGTTTCAACTTTTATAATGAGAACATAGTTTTGGTGAGATACATTACTTTCTATTTCTTTAATCAGAAGTGGGAACCTTTTTCTGCCAAGATCCATTTGTATATTCATAACATCATTTGCTGCTCATACAGAATTATCATCTTAAAAATTAGCCTGCTGCTTGCAGAATGTGCCCCTTTAGTTGTTTAATTTATTATATATTCCTGGGTGATTCTGTGTATATCCCCATATCACCCCCAAAATCAAAATAGGGAATGGAAACAAATACTGTTGAAGGATGATGATGCATGGAGGAGATTGTAATCATTGCAATGAAATGATGGAGTACAGCCAATGTTATCCCACGTAAATTATCACTCAGTTCACAATAAAAACTTAAAAAAATTAGCCTGCTCTATTTGGTTGGCTGGAACTGCAGTTGCCTTGGCAGGGCTACACCATATAATTTCACAGGCCTTATATGGCCTGTGGGCCTGATGTTCTCTACCCCTGCTCAAATGATTTGTTGGTGTTGTTAAGTGTCATTGAGTAAGCACTGACTCATAGTGATCTTATATAGGGTTTCTGATGAGCAGCTGGTGGATTTGAACCACCAACACTGTAGTTCAAACTGACATTGCAGTCAAGTACATATCCTACAGCACCACACCAGCTCCACTTAAATGATTACCCCGACATTAATCAAATTGGACACTGATTAGGAAATTAAAAGTTGAGGCAGATAGCAAATCTCTTTCTCTCTTTATTTATAAAACAATCAGGGGTCTGATTGCTGTGAACCATTATATGTGTGCATGTTTTGTTTGTTGTTATGCACTGTTGAGTCAATTCCAACTCATAGTGACCTCTATAGGGTTTCTGAGGCATGGCTGGTGAGTTTGAACCGCCAACCTTGTAGTTCAAACTGGCATTGAAGACTAATGATTATCCTGGCATTACGGCAGGATTCTCAGGTGTTAATGGCCATATCTCTCTGATTACAGAGTACAGGTGCAAGTAGAAGTCAGGAACTAGATGGTCCCTATTGACAGTCTTATATACAAGGTGGTGGTGGTGGTGGTGGTGCCAAGGAGTTGGTTCCAACTCATAGCAACCCTCCATAGGGTTTCCCAGGCTGTAAATTTTTAAGGCAGCAGAAAGTCTCATCTTTCTCTCTTGGAATGACTGAAAGGTTTGAACAGCTGGCCTTGAGGTTAGCAGC
>NW_006408548.1:21405803-21407045 GCF_000296735.1 Chrysochloris asiatica | reverse complement strand
TGATGCACATATTTCTTAATTTTAAACCATTCAGTGTTCCCATGTTCTGTTTGAACAGCTGCCTTTTGGTCCAGGTACAGATTCCTCAAGAGTACAATTAAGTGTTCTGAAATATTCATGCTTCGCAATGTTGTCCATAGCTTGTCATGATCCACACAGTTGAAAGCCTTTTCATAGTCAATAAAGCACAGGTAAACATCTTTCTGATATTCTCTGCTGTCAGCCAAGATCCATTGGACATCAGCAAAGGTACCTCTCATTCCACAGCCTCTTCTGAATCTGACTTGAACCTCTGGAAGATCTCTGTCAATGTATGCTTGTAGCCATTTCTGTATTACCTTTAGTAAAACTTTACTCGCATGGGATATCAAAGAGATTGTTTGATGATTTCTGCATTCCGTTGGGTCACCTCTCTTTGGAATGGGCACAAATACGGATCTCTTCCAAAAATCAGTCGACCAGATAGTCGTCTTCCAAATTTCTTGGTAGAGATGAGTGAGTGCCTCCTGTGGCGTCTCACTTTTTTTTTTGAAAGATTTAAAGTTGTATTCCATCAATTACTGGTGCCTTGTTCACTGCCAATTACTTCAGTGTATCTTGGACTTCCTCCTTCAGTATCATTGGCTCTTGATCATATGCTACCTCTTGAAATGGTTGAACATTAATCATTTCCTTTTAGTACAGTGACTCTGAGTATTCTTTCCGTCTTCTTTTGATGTTTTCTGTATCATTCAGTAATTTGCCCAGAGAATCCTACAATAACGAAAGTTGAGGCTCCAATTTTTCCTTCAGTTTCCCCAGCTTGAGAAATGCTGAGCATGTTCTTCCTTTTTGGTTTTCTGATTACAGATCTTTACACATTTTGGTGTAATATTTGGCTTTATCTTCTCGAGCTGATCTTTGAAATTTTCTGTTCAGCTCTTTGACCTCCTCATTGCTTCCATCTGCTTTAGCATCTCTATACAGGAGAGCAAGTTTCAGTGTTTCTTCTGACATCCATTTTGACCTTCTTCTTCTTTCTTGTCTTCTTAATGACATTTTGCTTTCTTCCAGTATGATGTTCTTGATGTCATTCCACAACTCTTCTGGTCTTCGGTCTTTAGTGTTTAATGTATCAAATCTGTTATTCAGATGATCTCTAAATTCAGGTGGGATATATTCAAGGTAATATTTTGGTTCTTGTGGACTTGTTTTCATTTTCTTCAGCTTCAGTTAAAATTTGCATATGAGTAATTGATGGTC
>NW_006408548.1:21404414-21405703 GCF_000296735.1 Chrysochloris asiatica | reverse complement strand
AAAAGAAAATGGAATTTTTCCACAAAGTTTTTGAAACTCCATCATAGACATCAAAAACTGTCAGTAGGGCCTAAATATCTGTGTTGAAATAAATGCCATCCCTCACTTCAACTAACACGTGTACACGGGAGTCAGAGAGATAATGACCATTAATACCTGAGAGTCTGATTGCTGTGAAACTTTTCTCCTTTTTCTTTAATCAAGGTAATTACAGAGTACAATGGTTCTTGAAGATTTCACTATATTTATCACGGTAAGATTTGCGCTGTTTTGAAGACACCTATCACTTGGGGGTTACAGCCTCGGAAACCATGTACAGGGTCGCTGTGAATCGGAAGCGACACCACGGCACATACAACAACAACAACTACATCACTTGGGGGGAGTCCTGGTGTGGCACGGTGAGTTAATGAGCTGGATTGCAAAATCAGTTTGAACTGCAAGGTCAGTGGTTCAAGCTCACCAGCCACTCCTGAGAAACCCTACACAGGGTCGCTATGGGTCAGAACCAACTCTATGGTACTTAACAACAACAACAAAATCACTTGTGGTGTCCTGGTGTGGTGCTCTAATATAATTCACTGGACCACAAGTTCATTTTGAACCTCAAGGTTGGTGGTTCAAATTCAACAACGGTGTCTCAGAAACCCTACAAAAGGCAGCTATGAGTCACAACCAACTCCACAGCACATACCGGCAACAACGGTCACTGTGCTAAGGTTAGGACATATGACATCTTACTCTCTCAATCCTTGTTTTGTACACACTGCTTTCCATTTTGAAAAGTTTAAAAAAAAAGATGAAAGTTCTTATCTAAGAAAATACCATAATTCACTTTTGATATCATGATTGTTTGGAAGTGAAAAAAGGGTATTATAAAATGTTCATCAACTTTTTAACAAGACAGAAAAGGCATATCCTTTCATCTGGTGATGTCAAATATACTTTTATAGAAATACTGTCTGTCAAAACTATATAAATATAGTCATGAGTATAGTCACTTTCTCCCCCTCATATATGTTTGTAAACATGTTGTTGTTGTTGTTAAGTATCGTGGAGTCGGTTCTGACTCATAGTGACCTTGCACAGGGCTTACAAGGCTGTAAATCTTTATGGGAGCAGAAAGCGTCATCTTTCTCCCGTGGAGCAGCTGGTAGTTTTGAACTGCCGATCTTGAGCTTAGCAGCTCAATTCGTAACCACTACACTATCAGAGTTCCTTTATTTGTAAACATAAGGGAGTTTCATAAAGTTCATGGGAAAGATTTCATTATCTTTTTTTTTTTTTTT
>NW_006408548.1:21396245-21399009 GCF_000296735.1 Chrysochloris asiatica | reverse complement strand
CCTTCTCGCTTGCATGGTTCCTGATGAGAGATCTGAGCTTAAGGATTTCATTATCTTTTAAATTCCATTTCTCACATTGTTGTTGTTAGGTGCCATCAAGTCGGTACCAACTTAAAGCGACCCTCTGCACAACAGAATGAAACACTGCCTGGTCTTGGGCCAACCTCACAATTGTTGCGACACTTGAGCCCACTGATGCTGCCATTTTGCCAATCCACCTTGCTGGGGGTCTTCCTCTTTTTCTCTGACCCTCCATATCCATGCTTACATTAGGCAAACATGAGACAAAAGTTTGTAATTTTCTTAGCCATAATGACATTTTAAAAAAAATCTGGAGGGAGTCACTGGGTCTGGAGGCTTTTGACCATTGTCTGAGGGGCATCATGGCCAATTAGCATAAAATAATTCACAAAGACAATGTACTACCTGCTAGTTTGTTGAGTAGTGATTTAGGTCTTAGAAATTTGTAAGCATCCAAATTACCACTATGAGTTTCTACCCATCTGGAGCAGAGAAGAGTGAGGAAAATCAAACACAGGTAGAAACAATCAGTCCAAAATATGAATGTACCACCTGAACATCTGTCTCTAAAACCCTGGACCAAAAGAACAAGATGGTGCTTATCTACCACTGCTTACTGCTCTGAGAGGGGTCACGATGGAGTGTCCTGAATCACATGGAAGAAAAATGTGTATCAAAATTTTAAAATAATAACAAAAGACCAGACATTGTTTTTATATACAAAGACTGGTGGAACTCTCAAGACTGTGACTGTTGGTCACTTTTCAGGTCTGAAATTGAACTGACCCCCTGACTCTAATTTCAGCTCAACAATAAATAGGCCTATAGGGTGAATTGACTACTGGAGTGGTGCTGTAGGATCAGTACTGGACTACGAACCACAATGTTGTTGATTCAAACCCACCAGTTGCTCTTCAAATATTGTGTACAGGGTTGCTATGAGTTGGAAGTGACTTGACTTGAAATCACTTAACAACAACAATAGGGTGAATAATACCACGAGAGACATGTACATTGTTTATAACAATCAACATTAGAGAAGAACCTCTGACGGAAGGTAGGAATAAGAAAGAAGAATGAATGAAAATGGCAAGCATAGGGAAGAAGTGGTAGAGTGCTGTTATAATTGCAACTAATGCCACAAAGCAAAATGTGTATGAATTGTTGAATGGAAAATCAATTTGCTCTGTAAACCCTCACTCAAATCACAATATAAAATGAATAAAATTGATGAAAAACTCCAAAGTGGGTGCCTTTCAAGAAATTAGTACATTTATTTTCTTAAAAGAGTCATCAGAATTGAAATGGTGACAGTCATTTAGGAGTATTGACACAAAAATGAAAATACCTTCCTTATTATGAATAAATTCAATTGTATTTATTTTCTGGGATATAAACTAGGTATGTAGTAATATTCAGTCTTTGACATAAAAGTTCAGAACTTAGAATCCTTCTCCTGTATTGCTGTCCTGTAATTGTCACTGTGGATTATAATTTACAAGATTCGCCCTTTAACTTAGTCAATATATTTTTTAAAAAAATTTTGACAATGTTCTTTATCTTATAGTAATCTTGCAAAATGGCAGACTTTAACAGAAATCTCTGGACTTTAATTCTAGATGGAGTTCTTCTAACTCATTGGCCATTTAAACTTATTGTTGTTAGGTGACTTTGTGTCAGTTCCTACTCAGAGAAACCATGAATAGGGTTTCCAAGGAGCAGCTGGTGGGTTTGAACAATCATACTTGAGTTTAACATTTCAGTGCTTATCCTATGGCACCACACCGGGACTCCATGTAAACTTAAGCAAGGAATTTAAAGGCACTAATATCAATTTGGAAGTGGCTCTGGTATCACAGTGGTTACAAATTGGTCTGCAAACCGCAAGGTCAGCAGTTCGAAACTACCAGCTGTTTCACAGGAGAAAGATGAGGCTTTCTGCTCCCGTAAAGATTTACAGCCTGGGAAACCTGTACAGGTTCGCTATGAGTCGGAACCGACTCCACGGCACATAACCAACCAACCAACCAATATCAATTTAGAGTCCTGGAGTACCGCTGTAGATTAATGTGCTAGACTGCAAGGTCACTTTAAACCAAAAGTTCAAGCTCACCATCCACTCCTTGGAAACCCTATGCAGTGTTGCTGTGAGTCGGTAGCAATTCGACAGCACTTAACAACAACAACAATATCAATTTTTGAGAGCATTGTTGGCTGTGGACTACTAACTACAAAAATGATGATTTAAGAACCACCAGCAGTTCCACAAGAAAAAGATGAGGCTTTCTGCTTCCATAAAGCTTTATATGCTCAGAAACCCTATATAGGGTTGCTGTGAGTCAGAACTGACTTCAGGGCACTGAACAAGTTAAGCCACTACTCCTCTGTCAGTTTGTCCTAATGTGATGGCTTGTGTGTTGCTGTGATTCTGTAAGCTATGCCACGGGTATTTTAAATATCAGAATACAAATTAAAATCTTTCAACAAACTGATGTGGCACTAGAGGCACTCACTCATCTATGCCAAGAAATCTGGAGGACAACTACCTGGCCAACTGACTGGAAGAGATCCATCTTTATGCCCATCCCCCAAATGTGGAAATTTTAGAACGATATCATTAACATGGCATGCAACAGACAATTCAAAAAGGGCTGCAAGCATACATTGACAGAGAACTTCTGGAGTGTGGAGCTAGATTCAGAAGAAGACATGGAACAAGGTATATCTTTGCTAACATCAGATG
>NW_006408548.1:21394036-21395774 GCF_000296735.1 Chrysochloris asiatica | reverse complement strand
ATCTCAATGTAAAGAAAACAGAAATCCACATCACTGGATCAAGGAACAACATCCATATAAATGGAGAAAAGATTGAAGTTGTCAAAGACTTCCTTTTGCTCAGGTCAACCACCAATATTCATGGAAGCAGCAGTCAAGAAATGAAAGAAGGTATTGCATTGGACAAATTTGCTGAACAAGACCTCTTTAAATTGCTGAAGAGCAAAGATGTCAGTTTGAGGACTAAGGTACACCTGACCCAAGCCACAGTATTTATGCATGCTAAGATTCTACAGTGAATAAGGAAGACCGTAGAAGAATTTATGCATTTGATTTAAGGTGTTGGAGGAGAATGCTGAATGTACAATGGAAACCCAAAAGATCAAACAGATGTGTGCTAAAATAAGTATAGAGTGCTCCTTGGAAGTCAGACTGGGCAGACTTTGACTCTCATACTTCAGAAATTTTGTCAGGAGGGACCAGTCCCTGGAGAAGGATATCATGTTTGGTAAAGTGGAGGGTTGGAGAAAAAGAGGCAGTCTCTCAACAAAATGAATTGGCACAGTGGAAGCAGAAATGGGTTCAGGCCTTGCAACAATTGTGAGCTTCACGCAGGAATGGGCAGGGTTTCCCTCTGTTGTACACAGGTTTGCTATGAGTTGGTTTTATCTTCATGGCACCTAACAACAGCAACAAGAACAACTTAAGTGCTTTCAAATTGGTTCTGACTCATAGCAATCCTGTATAGGGTTTATGAGGAGCAGCTGTTGGGTTTGAATCACAAATCTATGGTCAGTAGTCCAGTGTTTATCCTAAAGTTCCATACCAGGACTCCAGTATAAAAAATACTACTTTTATATTTGGATACTTATGAAAATTGTACACTCTTTGCTTATATCACAATGTTTCTTTGTGGAGTAAATGCATTTAGAACATTTTGGGGAAATCACAGTAAAGATGTGTGATATTCCTATAGTCATGTATTTTACCATTTATGTCACAAATAGCCACAGAATATTTGCATTATTGTTTTTGCTTGTCAATATAAAATATGGACTTTCACAGCTCCTGGGTGGCATTCTCATAGAAATCAAAGCATAACAGTGTGAAGATATCAGAGCAAAACATGTAGAGTGGAGACAAATAATAAAGGTTAAAACTTAAAAATTCTTTAATTTAGAAAATTATAGGACGTGAATATAGATCTTATGACTAAAATTATCATAAACAAGAGATACTTTATTTCACATGCTAATAAAGATTAGAAAATGTAAGCATGAATTATTTAACCATAATATCATATTTCATTTTCTTGTATTTATGCACTTAGTTTTGCTTTTTTATTTTTATCCTTCCTCACAAAGAATGAGACAGCTCAGAATTCTAATACTAAACAATTGATGTAAACTTTTCCATGTCAAATCTATCTTACTAGTTTCCCAAAAGAAGAAGAAAAATGATGAAACGGATTTGGGTATAGGAAGGCATATGAAGACAACAAGATTTGGGTCTAATTTGGGTGTTGGGGAGGGAAGTACACAAGAAGTGGAAGGGGATGGAAGAACAAGGTAGATAGGGGAACACTGAGACAGGTTTGCATGGCCTAAGCGGGACAGAGGTAAACACTGATGCATGCTCCACCTTGGAACAGCAGGGCTCTGTAATACAGGGATCTAGCCATAGTTTGAAGATGGGAAATAATACTAAGATGCTTGACTGTCTTATGAATATTGGTTTCCCTTTCCTACTATTGTAAAAT
>NW_006408548.1:21387203-21393161 GCF_000296735.1 Chrysochloris asiatica | reverse complement strand
TTTTGTAACAAAAACGGCGAGTAGTTAATCTTATGGTCCAGAAACAAAGGACCCTAGGACTATCAAGGGAGAAGAGCACAAGCGGAATGAGAGGCCTTATCCAGAAAAGCAGTGACTGCAGAGATAGATGCAGAGACCAGGACATGGAGAGAGGGAGCAGCTGGGAACTCTAGATTCATGGGAATTCATAAGAATTAAGACATGGCAGCCAGGAGGCAGACTTGCAGAATGTGCCCTCTAGTGGTGTAAATTATTATATATGCCTGAGTGTTAAAAAAGAAACAAAAAAAAAAGCTAAAGTGAATAGAGAGAAACACTAGTAACTGATGGCACATAGAGGGGATTATAATCATTTTAATGACACAAGGTGTATGATTTGTTGAATGTAAAACTGATGATCTGCCCTGTAAATTTTACTCAATCCACAACAAAAACCTTAAATACATATTTAAAAAAAGAGAGAGAGAGAGAGAAGTGAATATAAAGAAAAAGTTTGGACATGGTAGACTAAAGGAGTTTTGAGAGTCTAAGCATAGAAGAATCTCTTGATAAAACCTCAACAGAGGAAAGAATCCTGTTATAGAATTCCAGGATTGAAGTTATAACCTGGAAAATTGTAGCTTAAGGCAACAGGCCTATTCAGACTGGTTTTAGGGAGCTCATGAATGATAAAATCATTAAACAAAAAGACAGATGAGGAAGTAAAAGGATCCAAAAGCCAAGATAACCATAAAATGATTAATGACACATTAAGTAATATTTTTCAAGATAATTTAATAAATATTTTCTGAATACCATATGTATTGCATATATTTGTAGCAACCACAAGATACTTGAAGTACAATTGTAAAAACAAAAACAAAAACAAAAAAACAGGATTCTCAGTCTCTTGAAGCTTACAATTTAGTGGAAAATAAAGATACTAAAGATGTTAATGAAGATCCTATTTATACTCGAGAGAAAATTTGAAAGACATTTTAGCATCTACTGAAATAAATGGAAGGCAAGTTTTAGATTAATAGCAAAGTATGCCTTTCCTCTGGAAAACTGTCATTTCAGCAGAACCCTAAACAACGGTTAAACATGAGATATTGGAAAGGTAAAGATCTTCAAAGCATGCAGGAAACTCTAAGATCAATTAAGATTCAGCATGTTCAAAAACAGTATAGTTTAATTATATAGCAAACGAACAGTTGTTAAGTGTTGTCGAGTCAGATCCGACTCATAGCAACCCTGTATAGGGTTTCCAAGGAGTTGTTGGTGAGCTTGAACCACTGATCCTTGCAGTTTATACCAACCTTGCAGACTAGCACATTAATCCACAGCACTTAGTATTTTAACCCATACTTCCTCAAGAAAGCATTCCTGATCTCTCCTGGTTTGACTGGGTGTACCTCTTAATGTCTTTCTAATACTGTGCATTTCCACTACTGAACTTAACTGGACTTTGTGATAATTATTTACTTAAATGAAGGTTTTCTTCACTACTTCAATGGATTGCTTAGAAAGTATAGAATATGTCTTAGTCATTTTTGTACATAACATGGCCCATAAAAGTATCAAGAAGATAACTATATTGAACAGAAAAATTAATAGTTAGATATGTAATAATTAATTAATTCTTTTCTTGCCAGAACCCAAATCCCTATGAGTGAGAAGTAATATAATTTTTCCTAGGATCTGGTACCCAAAATTATAGGATTGAAGCCAGATTCTGACACGTAATATCTTTACATAACTTTGAACAAGATGCTTTTCTTTATCTTACGGGCCTCATTTAAAAATTAGAGATAAAAGCCCCTAATTTAACAACAACTTTATAGGATAGTTATGAGAAGCAGATGAGATCATTTTACATATGTCATGTACTTAGATCATTATTTGGCATAAATAACTGTTAGCTTTTATTAAATTTTTCTTAGAACCCTGTATTTACAAGGAGGAAATCATATTCTAGCAATTCTTCCCATAGGAAGAGAATTGAGCAATTCTTAACAGGAATAATATAATCCTAATACCTGTTAGACACTCTAATTCCTGTATTTCTGTTGGAATAAAGTAGGACAATTCGTAGTCTGTTGCTCCTTACTGAGACCTTTCACGATGCGTGTGGCTTCACTTTATTATGTGTGGGCAATTGGCATAATTCCAAGATGAAGGGAAAATTAATATCCACTATCCTTTCACATTTACTTGCGACAAGACACAACAACCCCAATGAAAATCCATCCTGGTCTCTAAAATCTTTAGTATTATAAATAAGCACAGGTATCTTTTAAATTCTCTAAACCTTTTGCACTTTATTTATCAATTCTATATTGTCTGCCAGACCACAAAAGGAGCAATCCTTCCAAGAACCATTAGACATTATGCTGATTTTCATTTTAAAGGCATGGCTATTGAAAAACTTTTTCACTCAATGTGAAATAAAGACAAAGTATGCGTGAACTGCCTATAGTATCTGAACACAGTTAATTCTCCACTTTAGCATTCTTGCCCTATGAATCATTCATGCTTGTGGAAAGAAATAACAGAAAATTCCCAATAAAAATTTAAGAATACCAGAGGAGAAGAGAAGACTATGAAATTGGTAGGTTTTTTTTTTTTTCCTCAACATTGTATCTTAAAGTGCAAGTGAGCTTACATTCACAGCCCCTCTGGTGGTTTCAAACTGCTGACCTTCAGAATCGCCCGCCAACTTGTAACGACTATGCAACCAGAGCTTCCCAAAACTGGTAGTTTTTTTTTTTTGTTTTTTTTTTTTTAAATTGGTAGATTTTTAAAAGAAAATCCTTTCCAGGAAAGTTTACTCTGATAGACCAACATTGTTTTAGATAAAAGAATAGTGCAGCAAACTGAAAAGAGCAGAGAGAGGGTGAAATGGCACAAAGGAGTAGATATAGGAAGAAACAAGAAATAGGGAAATAAACAAAAAGGAGAAAATATTACTAAATGAAAGTTTAGGTTACTGAACAATGATTTAAATGTTGCTGAATAATCTACTGTAAACTGGGTTTGAGCGAACTCCAAAGATAGTCGAAAACTGAGTTCTTCAATAGTATTTAGAGGTAGAATTTCCCTGATAACTCAACTAAATTGCCAATTTAGTTATAAAGTAGGATTAGCATCCTTAGAGATGGCATCTGCAAACAGACTCTGAGAGTTATTTAGACTAGGCCTCAATATTTTTGAGATAAGAGGCACACCCACTGCTAATCCTCCAACATACTCCTCACTATCTTCAACTTCCTCGGAAACCCTGTACAGGGTCGCTATGGGTCGGAACCGACTCGACGGCACTTAACAGCTAACAGCTACATCTTCAACTTCATTCATCTATTTTTAAATAGAGACACTTGACAATCAAAAATGATAGCCATAATTATGTTCTAGTTAGTTAGCTGAAAACTAGTGGACACATTTGAAAGTTGATACAGTTTTTCCTAAAAATAAGGAACTAAGAATGAAATAGGAAGAAATATTTCTTATTGGAAAATAACATTTTGCTTTGCCTTTATACAAATACTAGTTTGGCAACCTTGTCAAATTTGCTCTCACCCAAGTGACAAAGTGTCTGAAGAATATATCTAGTACTAATAATTTCATTTCATCACTGATGAAGCATTTGGTATAAATCTTATACTTAACAATATTCTGAGCAAACAGCAGAAATTATGTCTTCATACCATATGTGGGCATCTCTTTTTAAATTCAACTCCTTTGTAAGGAGATAAAATAAGGACAATGGAAAGATTTGAAATATGAAACTACAGTGGTTTACAGGTAGCACTTACCCTAATATCTTTTGATTCAATATATTGATTGTTATATAATGTTTAGGATACTTTCTGTATTATCATTTATCAATCTTATTTTAAAATCTGGCAAAGCATAGTGGGTGTAATTTTAAGATTTAGTAAACTCCTATTTTATAACAGTATGTTTTAATGTCCGTGCCCTTATGCAAACTAAAATAAACAAAATAAAACAAAACAATTATTTTTTTTTTTAAATACCAAGTGCCAAAAATGGATACCAACCATCCATCCCATAGCACTCTCTGCTAAGCTGGGTTTGATAATTTACTGCCATGGCCATACAAAACACAGACACCACATTCATACTTACAGGGTTTATTACGGAAGTTGTTGTAAGTGCCAATGAGTTGGTTCTGACTCCTAGCAGCCTTATATATGGTTCTCAAGGAATGGAACAAGGAGTAGGTTTGAACACCAATCTTTGCAGTTTAAACCAACCATGAGGTCAAATGTTTATCCAATAGTGCTATTGTTGTTGTTAAGTGCTGTTGAGTCAATTCCGACCCATAGCAACCCTGTAAAGCGTTTCCGAGGAGCAGCTGGTGAGCTTGAACCGCTGACACAGCAGTTCAAACGGCTTTGCAGTCTGGCGCATTATACCAGCTTACAATTCAGGGTCAAAAATGCTTAGGGCACAGTTTTTTGACTTGGATAACCTCTCCTCGGTCATGTACATAGGCAGGCTTTTCTCTGGTCCTTGAACCCTTGGCCTGACCTGGCCTCTGCCCTGCTCAGGCAAGTCCACAAAGCTCTTTCAGGGGTGCTGATAAACACCCAAAAGACACTCCATTTCACTGTAATTATCAGCCCAAAGGCACTCAGCTCTAGCTCCATGGGTCAGCAAACTGAGCCCCCCACTTAAATGTCTGAAGCCAGCCCACTCTGCAAATGAGACTCCAGTGCAAACACAGTGGGCTTCATTTGCTATATGGACCAAAAACCCCACTGCTCTGTCTTGTGTTATGGCTTTGGGTTCTGTTCCGCTACTCTTGTGGCATTCCTCTGTTACTCCCCTAGTGTCACAGCTTTTTGTCCCTGGGTTAAGTAAGCTCAATTTGCAGGAAAGTCAGGGTCCAAATGACAGCCTCCAGTACTTGCTCCCCTTCTTTGATGGTAATGAGATTTCCCTCCTGCTTCTGAGGTGGCTCATTTTACACACATACTAGTGTTTCAAGTTTTTATAATTAACCCTGTTAACAACTACTTATAACTGAATTATATAACCCATTAGCACCTTCCCTCACTTTCTTTACTTAGACAGGAAAAAGTTCACTGCAGGATAATGCACTAGGCCGCAATATCAATTTGAACTGTAAGGTCAGTGGTTCAAACCCACCAGTAGCTCCTCACAAACCCTATACTGGGTCATTTTGAATTGAACCAACTTGATGGCATATAACAACAACAACAACAAAGACTATACTTATTAGAGACATATGGAATAGTTCATTGCACCACACTCATAGAAAGAGGATCTCTGAATTAATAAAATGGCTAGAAATAATAAATTTGTTACACCACATTATTATGAACAAAAAGATTACATTGGCCATAAATTAAGTGTTGCTGTTGTTGACTACAAGTATTGGAGTCCCTTATTGTCTTAAAAGTAAACATCATAGATGTTCATTCATTCTCATTCTCTATCTCTCTCACTCACGCATCCCAAATCTCAGCTAATTTTCCTATGATTTATCTCTGTTCTAAAGGAAACAGTAGAACATATCTTGACTCTGGCCATTCCTTTTTGGTTTGTATAATGCATGCCTAGTACCAGAAAATAAAAATGTACCATCTCAACAGAGAAGCACACAATTGCAAAAATGAATATTACTTTACATTTAAAAAACACATACAAATATTTGTTGTTTCTCTTAATGTTCCCTAAAACATCTCTTAAATTCACTAATTAAAAATGTTCATTCTAGAAATATCAATTTATGATGAACACAACTACAAAGCAAAAAGAGGAAATACTGAAGTTATAGAATTTCCAAATAATGTGGAAGTTAAGTAAATTTCAAGATACAACAGACTGTTTTAAACTGGGGAATAAATTAATAAATCATAAGGTAACCTCAAAGACACCTCAAGAAACAGCAATGAAGAAAATGAAAATTCACAAAGGAAATGAACTAAT
>NW_006408548.1:21384845-21385868 GCF_000296735.1 Chrysochloris asiatica | reverse complement strand
ACCAAAAAGGAAGAACACGCTCAGCATTTCTCAAGCTGAGGAAACTGAAGAAAAAATTCAAGCCTCGACTTTTGTTACTGAAAGAGTCTCAAGGAAAATTACTGAATGATGCAGAAAGTATCAAAAGAAGATGGAAAGAATACACAGAGTCACTGTACCAAAAGGAAATGGTTCATGGTCAACCATTTCAAGAGGTAGCATATGATCAAGAGCCAATGTTACTGAAGGAAGAAATCCAAAGGGCATTGAAGGAAGTGGCAAAGAACAAGGCACCAGGAATTGATGGAATAAAAATTGAAATCTCTCAAGAGACTGAGATGGCACAGGAGGCACTCACTCATCTCTGCCAAGAAATTTGGAAGACAATTATCCGGCCGACTGATTGGAAGAGATTCGTATTTGCGCCTATTACAAAGAGAGGTGATCCAGTGGACTGTGGAAATCATCTGACAATCTCTCTGATATTCCATGCAAGTAAAGTTTTACTAAAGGTAATACAGAAATGACTGCAAGCATACATTGACAAAGCACTTCCAGAGGTTCAAGATGGATTCAGAAGAGGCCATGGAACGAGGGATATCATTGCTGATGTCAGATGGATCTTGGCTGAAAGCAGAGAATATCAGAAAGATGTTTATCTGTGGTTTATTGTCTGTGCAAGGATTTTGACTGTGTGGATCATGACAAGCTATGGGCAGCGTCGCAAAGTATGAGTATTCCTGAACACTTACTTGTGCTCATGAGGAATCTGTACCTGGGCGAAAAGGCAGTTGTTTGAACAGAACATGGTAACACTGGATGGTTTAAAATTAAGAAAGGTGTATGACAGGGTGGTATTCTTTCACCATACTTACTCAACCTGTATGCTGAGCAAATCATCCAAGCTGGGTTCTATGAAGAAAAACGTGGCTTCAGGATTGGAGGAAGACTCATTAGCAACCTGCGATATGCAGATGATACAACCTTGCTTGCTGAAAGTGAAGAGAACTTGAAATATTTACTGATGAAGATCAAAGACCACAG
>NW_006408548.1:21378388-21384200 GCF_000296735.1 Chrysochloris asiatica | reverse complement strand
GTTGGAGGAGAATATTGAAAGTGCCATGGGCTGCCAAAAGAACCAATGGATCCATTTTGGAAGAAGTGCAGCCAGAGTGCTCCTTGGAGGCCAAGATGGCCAAATTTAGTTTCTCATACTATTGTCAGGAGGGACCAGTTGCTGGAGAAGGATCTCATGTTTGGTAAAGTGGAGGGTCAGAGAAAAACAGGAAGACCCACAGTGAGATGGATTGGCCTAGTGGCAGCATCAATGGGCTCAAATGTGACAACAATAGTGAGGTTGGCCCAGGATCGGGCAATGTTTTGTTCTGCTGTGCATAATGTCGCTATGAGATAGCACATACTTGATGGCACCTGCGGGGAATGCTTAACTCTCATTGCTTGGCAAGGCCGCACTGGGGGGAGAGACATTAACAAATGACTCTCAAAAAGTGACCCCTATCTTCCCTTCAAGTTAGCCCTGAATTTACTTGTAAAAATATATAATATGGCAATATTCTCAGCTTTCACTATGAATTTTACAAACCTTAGGGAAAACTAGTTTAGCAGTAATTGCTTTCAGCCTTGGTGGATTGAATACAAAGAGAAATTGTGTAAATTACTCCTTCTCATAGAAAACCTAAGTAACTGTATTTGTGAGGCCACAAAAGCAGACAACATATTAGAGTCAAGCTGATCTACCCCCATAGACCTCACCACAATTAGTCAGTCACTAGCTAGAATTCACAAACCCCTACATACAAGCACCTGCGTAAATAAGAAGACAATAATGAACTTAAGCAAAGGATAGTTTTGACTTTATAATCTACACTTCTTGCAGCCAAGTAGCCAGGTTGGGCTTTATGCCACATAGCTTCCAAGTGATTTTATGAATACTTTTTTATTATTGAAAATAATAGTACATTATGTAGGGTAGAAGATCTGACTTAATCTTTTAGTAGAAACAAAAAGAAACAGTTTACCACATACTGGGAAAGGAGATAAAGGTCAGTCTGTCTGAACATCACAGAAGTATTTTTGTCAAGGATGTCCAATGACTAGTTGCAAGAATGTTGTGACTAACTGTGTAATAATTGAAGAAATGATAAGAGTGTCAATGCTTGTACTGTGGGGGAAGAAGTAGAAAAAGAAAGACTTGCTGAGCTGGGCTGGCAGAAGGAGGAAGAAAGAGAAAGAGGGAGAAAGGGAGAGGCAGAAAGAGGTAGAGAGGGAGAAAGAGAGAGGCAGAAATAGGAAGAAAGAAGCAGCAGAAAGAAGCAGAAGGTAGAGAGAGTAGGAGCAGAGGCAGAAAGAAAGAAGAAGGAGACAGCAGGAGGGAGAAAGCAGAGAGAAGAAAGCAGAGAGAGCAGATAGCAGAGAGCAGAGGGCAGACAGCAGACAGCAAAGAGCAGAAAGCAGAAGCAGGGGCAGAAGCTGGATAGAATAGCAGGACAGCAGAGAGCAAGCTGAAAAGTCTTTCGATTGTATTCATTCATTTCTTCACCCGCCAACTCCGTGTATCCTCTTGTATCCTGCGACCCCGCGGAGAGCAGGAACTCACCTTTACAGGCACCTAACAACGACAACAACAGTGCAGACCTTTGCTAATTTTAAACCTTGTTTTGTTTAAACAACTGCCTTTGAACTATGTGCAGGTTCCTCCTTAGCATAATTATGTGTTCCAGAATACTCATTTTCCACAATGTTGTCCTTTGCTTGTCATGATCCACACAATTGAAAGCCTTTGCATAGTTAATAAAGCATGAGGATACATCTTCCTGGTATTCTCTGCTTAATCCAAAAAATGAAAATTTAAAAAAAAATCCTTAAATCATACAAGAATGAAAACACAACATACCAAAACCTTTGGTACATAGGAAAGCACTTCTCAGAGGGCAAGTTGTAGCAATAAATACACACATCCAAAAATAGTAAAGAACCAAAATCATTACCTAAATACAACATCTCCAACAATTAGAAAAAGAACAACAAATAATACTACATCCACCAGAAGAAAAAGCATAATAAAGGTTAGAGCAGAAATAAATGACACACACACACACACCAAAAAAAAAAAAAAAAGCCAGAAAAACAGAGTCAACAAGATTCTTCATTCATCTTTGAAAGGATTAATAAAATTGGCAAACCATGGGCAAATCTAACAAAAGAAAAGAAGGAGTAGGTGCAAATACCATGAATAAGAAATTATATAGGTGATGTTACAACATAACCAACAGATATAAAAAGGGTAATACACAATTGTATGAAGATTTGTACTCTAATGGGAAAATCTAGTAGAAATGGATATATTTCTAGAAAGACAACATACCTAAATACAGACTGAAGTAGAAAACGTCAATATACCTGTAACAGAAAAGGAAATAGATTCAAGACTTTGAATTTCCCAACAATAAAAAGTCCAGTCCCAGATGACTCTACTGGAGAATTCTATAAAGCATTCAGAGCAGAAGTGAATCCACATTTCTATTCAAACTATTCCAGAACTTAGAAATAGATGGAAATCTCTTGACTTCATTTAATTAATCAAGCATAACCCTGATTCCTGAACCAGCAACAACACAAACTGAAAACACACAAAGAATAGAAGACAAAGTAAATGACTGGAACCTTCTAAAAATCAGGCACCCATGTGCATAAAAAGATTTCACAAAAAGAGAACCCACAGATATGGAACATCAAGATATGCTTGTTTCATTTAAGGATGTAAATTAATTAATAGAATTTGAATTAACGTTGCTTCTTTTTAGTTTGATGCTGGCATCTTTGAAATCTGTCAAAGTCAATTTAGGCATTTGTCACCAGGAAATGAGGTTTATAGCAGAACGGAGGCTGGTGGCAACTCTCCACTGACACGATTCTTACTACTTTGAAAATGTAGTTAAATGAACTGATCACTAAGGTCTTTTCCAACTCAATGTCTGTGACTTTATCTTATTCTTTTTGCTTCTGTATTTCTAATTCATCCCTCTAACATTCTCCACAGCAAGAAGAACAAGAAAAATACACAGGACAAGCTGCATTTCCTCTCCCACTTTGCAGCAACCAAAGAATTTTGCTGATGAGGTACATGTCCTTTCCTTGAGTACATGACCAGCTATTTGCTATTGCCCCCTTAAACTATCTGCTTTATGATCTCTATTTGATTTACTTTGCTAAGAATCTATTGGTCCATATAATTCCTTTTATATGAATCTTAGGAAATAGAGAGAACATCAGGAGACACTGTGCTTGGGATAGGAAGTCAGGTGGCACCTTGGTTAAAATGATCAGCACTCTGTGGGAGACATGTGGCAGTCTGCTTCTATAAAGAGTCATAGCCTTAATTGTTTATAAACTACTACTCTTTTAATATGCAAAAATTAAATTACATTTATATGCTCACTTATTTCAATTTCTATTTTGTGAACTTTGCCAGAAACCTCCTTTACTTTTCATTATATTTCTCAGATATTGGTATAATAATTATATTGGTTTCATAAGATCAATTGAGAACTGTTTTATCTTTATATAGCATAATCATAGACTATATTCTATGTTATCTCTCTAAGGATATTGGACATTTGACGTTTCCATTTCATTTCCATCTCTGCCTTTTTGCAATATATTTTTTAACTATGTTGTTGCTGTTGTCAGGTGCCATCGAGTCGGAACCGACTTATAGCAACCCCATGCACAGCAGAACGAAACAATGTCTGATCCTGAGCCAACCTCACTACCGCTGCCACACTTGATGCCATCAATGATGTCACTTGGTTGATCCATCTCATTGGGGGTCTTCCTCTTTTTCTCTGACCCTCCAGCTTACCCAGCATGACATCCTTCTCCAGCGACTATTCTCTCTGGACAATGTGTCCAAAGTATGAGAGACGAAGCTTAACCATCTTGGCCTCCAAGTAGCACTCTGGCTGCACTTCTTCCAAAACAGATCTGTTGGTTCTTTTGGCAGTCCATGACACTTTCAGTATTCTCTCCTCCAACACCACAACTCAAAGGCATCAATTCTTCTACGATCTTCCTTATTCACTGTCCAGCTTTCGCATCCATATGAGGTTATTGAAAATACCATGGCTTGGGTCAGGCGCACCTTAGTCCTCAAGTTGATGCCTCTGTTCTTCAATACTTCAAAAAGTTCCTGTGCAGCAGATTTGCCCAATGCAATACGTCGTCTGATCTCTTGACTGCTGCTTCCGCGAGTGTTGATAATTGGTCCAAGAAGAATGAAGTCCTTGACAACTTCAATCTTTTCTCCATTGATAAGAATGTTGTTTATTGGTCCAGTGGTGAGGCTTTTTGTTTTCTTTACATTGAGTTGTAATCCATACCAAAGGCTGTGCTCTTTGATCTTCATTAGTAAATGTTTCAAGTCCTCTTCGCTTTCAGCAAGCAAGGTTGTATCATCTGCATATCGTAGGTTGTTAATGAGTCTTCCTTCAATCCTGATGCCATGTTTTTCTTCATATAACCCAGCTTCTCGTATTATTTGCTCAGCATACAGGTTGAATAAGTATGGTGAAAGAACACAACCTTGTCGCACACCTTTCCCAATTTTAAAATATTCAGTGTTCCCATGCTCTGTTCGAACAACTGCTTCTTGGTCTAGGTACAGATTTCTCAGAAGTACAATTAAGTGTTCTGAAATATTCATACTTTGCAATGTTGTCCATAGCTTGTCATGATCCACACAATCGAAAGCCTTCACATAGTCAATAATAATACTGACTAATTCTGCAGTATCTAGTCTACTTCTTGTCACCTCCATTATCTTCTAACTTCATCTTTAAAATATGTTTTTGAAAGCTCCCCTTCCATCACTCAAGAAGAAAATAGTTTGTCTAATGAAGTATAAGGTAAATGTAGAATTATTTTTTCTGTTATTACTTTAACATTTGTCTTAGGCTGGGTTCTCTAGAGAACCACAATCAGTGAAGCTTATATATATATATACACTAAGGTTTATATTAATGCAATGGCTCAGACATTTGTAGGGGTGGTCATTCCCAAGCTAGTGGTTTAGATGTAAGGATGGAGGCTTCAACCCATATAGCTATAGGGATGATGAACCAAGATCAGCAGCTCTGAAGGCAGGCAGGAAGGCAGGTTCACCAAGAAAGAAGGCATAATGGTGATTACTCCCAGGATGGGCAGGCAATAGAGTAGGCAACAGGCTCAAGTCCAAAGAAGTGGAGACCCAGCAAAGAGAAATTAATAGAGTAGGCAGGCAATGGAGTAGGCAACAGGCTCAAGTCCAAAGAAGTGGAGACCCAGCAAAGAGAAAGTAAGCTTTGCTTGGATGGCCAGTATATTAGAAGTAGGCCAAACCCCTGATGAAACTTCCTTTCAATTGATTGGCTGCTCATTAAGTTAATTCCATTATATCAGATGCCATCATGGGGGATAACTAAATCCCAACTGAGACTCCTGGCCCAGTCAAGTAGAAACAAAATCTAAACTATCACTTAAAAAAAATTCACACACAAAAAAACTGTGTTGCACAAAAGTCAAAGGCTTTTATATATTTATAGATAAAGAGATTAAATGCTTTGATTTAGTAATATTTGTTTTGTTAGTCCAGAGCATGTTACTTGAATGCCCAACATTGAATGATTATCATAAACTACATGAGATAATCCATAGGCTTCCACTTGAGAGCAGCATGCCTACATGAGTGTCAAAAAAAAAAAAGAAATGTTCTATAGTTTTATACTCATGGAAGCAGTAGTCAAGAGATCAGATGATGTATTGCATTGGGCAAATCTGCTGCACAGGAACTTTTTAAAGTGTTGAATAACAGAGATGTCAGCTTGAGGACTAAGGTGCGCCTGACCCAAGCC
>NW_006408548.1:21374722-21377948 GCF_000296735.1 Chrysochloris asiatica | reverse complement strand
TTTTACATGACAAGTTTAAAGATTGACATATTTCAAGAGGCAAAGACAGTGCTCAGAATCAATAAAGCTTTATCTTCTTAATAATTTGTTTTCTGTATTTGATAGTTAGAAATTATGCAGTATGTATTAACCTGTTGTCATTAATTCAGTTCAGACTCCTATAGACCCTATAGGACAGAGTAAAATTTAACACATGGTTTCCAAGCTATGAATGTTCATGGAAGCAGACCGCCTCATGTTTCTCCTGAGGAGCTGCTGCTGGGTTGATGAGCAGCCCAGCGCTTTAACTACTGTGGCACTGGAGCTCCTCTTCAAAGCCCTGTCATTTTCCTGTTGACTCTGTGATCTGCTTCCATTTTTTCCTTGGAACAAAATTCTACAGGAACAATAAAGCTAGGAGATGACTTTAAGAGCACCTGCTGTAATTGTCCCTGCCTAGATCTCCGAGTAAGTAAGTGGAGTTCTGCATTTTTCCAGTAAAAGTTTCCCAATTTTGGTGTTTCTTTTTCCCTTAGATATGATGGCAAGGAGTTGAACAATGTACTCATATGAGGGGGTTTCAAAACTTTGTGGAAAAATGGAATTCAAAAATAATGGAATTTTTCCACCAACTTTTTGAAGCCCTCTCACACATATGCAACTATATGATTCATTAGTTCTATGGATTTTATCACAGGTACCTGATGAAGCAATATATTATTATTACACATTCACTTTTTCACATATGTATATTAAACTCTACCATTTTTAATATAACTCAATTTCATTTTGTTCTTATTTAGCATATTATAAGGGAATCCTGGTGTGTGACTGTAGAACTGGACTACTAATCTCACGGTTTGTGGTTCAAATCCACCGCAAATCTTGAAAACCCTATACAGGGTCGCTATGAGTTGGAACTGATTCGATGACTTAACAACAACAAATCCCTTTTTTTAAAGAAACCTCCACAGACATTCCCCAAAATCTAATTCTAATTATTATTGTCTATATTTTCATGGATTATAACTCCACTATCTTGGGAGCAAGATACATTGGTAGGACAACCAGTAGACAGAAATGTATTGGACATTTTGCTACTTTTATTAAAGTCAAACTCTGCCCTTGGCTTATCTCAATTAGTGGTCACATGAATTCCTAATTTAGTCTCTTTCCCTCTCTCTCTCCATAGGTTTTAATAAATTATACATCTTCTCTTTAATTTAGAGACTGCAGACATTCTCTTTCTAGTAACTGAACCTGATATATTTTCCTCAATCGATACAATTGATCATTAATGCCCTTCAGCAATTGTCCTTTCAAACTATTGTAGCAGGGTCCATACTTGTGACTAGTATAACATGTATGCTCATTCAAAGCTGGGGACAAGTTCTGAGTGCCAAATACTGTCAAAACATGCTATCTGGATGTATTCCGGTGCAGTTCCACGGCTCTCACTTCATGTTGGGCTGGGGTGCTCAGAGCGTGATACACAGAAGAACAGCATTAGCTAGCATCAGCAGTACCTATTCAGAAATTCAAATCCACAGGCTTCAACCCAGAACACATGGATAAAATAACACTCGGGTAGTCCTTGTGTGGCACTGTGGATTAATGCGCTGAACTGCAAAGTCAGCTTGAACCGTAAATTCAGCAGTTCAAGCTCACTAACTGCTCCTCGGAAATCCTATACGGGTCTCTATGAGTTGGAACCAACTCGATGGCACTTCAAACAACAACAACAAGGGAAAGGCTTAGCAATCTATGCTAACAATACCTACAGATGATTCTGATAACTGTTAAAGTTTACAAAACTGGTCTCTGAGTTCTGTTGTAATTTCTTCCATTTCCTACATATTTATTTTGTTTTTCCTCTTTGAAACCAAGAATTTTCTCATGAAGACAATGATAATTTTAACATACAAACCCTATATGTCCCTAATTTCACAACTGACTAAGATTTTTTTAAATGTATTACACACTCATAGGTCTGTTGGTTTGTTGTACTATAGGTGCTTGTGTGTTGCTGTGATGCTGGGAGTTATGGCACTGGAATTGTAAATGCCAGCAGGGTAACCCATGGACATAGACAGGTTTCAGCAGAGCTTTAACACTAAGACAGATGAGGAAGGAGAGGTAAGACCACTTGTGAATGGTTAGCCACTGAAAACCTATGAATAGCGGTAGAGCATTAGATCAGATATTATACCATAAGATAAGCCCTCAGATTGGAAGGCACTCAAAATATGACTGGGTAACAGTTGCCTCCTCATAGTAGAGTTGACCATGATTACATGGATGGAATTAAATTTTCAGTACATTCATTTGCTGATGACACAAAAGTCAAAATGAAAAGAAACAGCTGTAAATAACCATTAATAATAGAAATGTGGAATGTACAAAGTATGAATCTAAAATAATTTTAAGTTATCAAAAATGAAAGGAAACACATAAAAATGGACATCCCAGGATTTAGTAAGATGTAATGATAATGGCCATTTTGAAACTGACAATAATATGTTTGATTTTGTTTACTATGCTGGGAATGAAAAGTTGAAGAGAAATGGCACCTCATTCATCGTCAAATAAACATTTCAACATCTTTAAGGAGAATACTTTCAGTGATTGGATGATATCCATAGGCCTAGAAAGATGACCAGTTAATGCAGCGATTATTCAAATTTATGCACAATTAAAATCAATGAGGATGAATTTGATGCATTTAAGTTATGGTTTCTGAGAAGAATATTAAAAGTATCATGGATTGCCAGAAGGACAAACAATTTGTGTTGGAGAAGTACAGCCAGATGCTTGTTAGAAACCAGAATGGTGAGGCTTCATTTCTCATACTTCAGACACATTATCAGGAGGGACAAGTCTCTGGAGACAGACATCATGCTGGTAAATGGAAGGTGAGAAGTAATGGGCTGACAGCAGTGTTTCGAAGCTTGGGGACTCTTGGGCCCAGAGTCAGTGACATAGCCACAGAGGACTAGAGTGGAGAGTGATGCCTCCAGCTGATAAGAAGAGAGGGCATATGTACAAGAACACCCACACTTGCAGATAATACCCACTTGACCTGGCTTCAATCACTGGATGATCAGAGCTCAACCAGAAGAAGAAAGAAGAGGAATAGAAGAGTAATCTGATACAATTTGATGAACTTGACCTACACCTATGAATTCAGTAGCTCAAAAGAGGGAACAAATATTTACAGCAAAGATCATTCCCACCCCCTCCATACGCA
>NW_006408548.1:21372579-21373147 GCF_000296735.1 Chrysochloris asiatica | reverse complement strand
GCAGGTAGCATAAAAAGAAGATGGAAGGAACAGACAGAGTCAAGTGGTCAATGTTCAACCATCTCAAGAGGTATCATATGATCAAGAAACAATGGTACTGAAGGAAGGAGAGCAAGCTGCATTTGAGGCACTGGTGATACACAAAACTCCCAGAATTGACTGAATAAAAATTGAAATCTTTCAACAACACTGGAGACTCTCACTCCAAGCAACAGCCTGTTGCAACAGTGTAGGACCTCAATGCAAAGAAGTTCAGAAATAGCTACCATGCCAACTGATTGGAAGAGATCCATATTTGTGCCCATTCTAATGAGTGGAGGCACAATGGAATGTGAATGTAATCAAACAATATCATTACCATCGCATGCAAAAAAAATTTGCAGAAGATAATTTAAAATTAATTGCAGATGTCCAGAAATTCCAGCTGGATTCAGAAGAGGACATGGAATGAGGCATATAATTGCTGACATCAGATGGATCTTGGCTGAAAGTACATAATACCAAAAATATGTTTACTTGTGCTTTATTGACTATGCAAAGACTTCAGTTGTGAGTCAAGACAAATTAC
>NW_006408548.1:21356242-21367499 GCF_000296735.1 Chrysochloris asiatica | reverse complement strand
AAACCAAATGACATTTTGCATTAGCAAATCAGCTACACAAGACCTCCTTGAAGTATTCAAGAGCAAACATGTCACTTTGAGGACTAAGGTTTGCCTGATCCAAGCCATGGTATTTTCAATAACCTCATATGCATGTGAAAGTTGGACCATGAATAAATAAAGCCATAGAAAAACTGATGCCTTTGAGTTAAAGTGTTGGAGGAGAATCTTAAGAGTACTATGGATTGCTAAGGAGCTCTGGTAGCATAGTGGTTACGAATCGGGCTGCGGGCCGCAAGGTCAGCAGTTCAAAACTACCAGCTGTTTTATGGGAGAAAGGGGAGGCTTTCTGCTCCCATAAATATTTACAGCCTCAGAAACTCTGTACAGGGTCTCTATGAGTCGGAAACGACTCCACGGCACATAACAACAAAAACAATGGATTGCTAAAAGAACAAACAGATATGTGTTGGAAGAAGTATTGGAAGAGGTACAGCCAGAGTGCTCCATGTAAGCCAGGATGGCCAGACTTCGCCTCTCATACTTCACACTTGTTATCAGGTGGGACCATTCCTGGAGCTCATCTTCATACTTGGTAAAGTAGAGGGTCAGTGAAAAAGAGAAATACCCCCAATGAGATGGATTGGCACAGTGGCAACAGCAATGAACTCAAATGTAACAGCAATTATTAGGATGGTGCAGGAGAGAGCAGTGTTTCATTTGTTTGTACATAGGGTCATTATGAGTTGGAACTGACTCAGAAGCACCTAACAACAACAACAACATAGTCAAAATGTTGAATGCCGCTGTAAACTTCATAGAAGATGGCAGTGATACACAGAGTCACTGTACCAAAAACAAATGTTTTATGTTCAAACATATCAAGAGGTGCTGTATGATCAAGAACCTATGATACTAAAGGAAGGAGTACATGGGACACTGAAGATATTGGTGAAAAACAAGACTCCAGTAATTGATGGGATACAAATTGAATAGTTTCAAAAAGCTGATGCAACACTACATGTGCTCACTCATCTATGCCAAGAAATTTGGAAGACAGCTACCTCGCCAACCAATTGGAAGAGATTCATATTTGTACCCATTCCAAAGAGAAGTGACCCAACAGAATATGGAAATCACTGAATATCATCAATATCACATGCAAGTAAAATTTTGCTGAACATAATTCTAATGTAATTGCAGCAATACATTGACAGGGATCTGCCTGACTTTCAAGTCAGATTCAGAAGAGGACATGGAAAGATGGCTAACTTTACTGATGTCAAATGAATCATGGCTGAAAGTAGAAAATACCAAAAAGATGTTTATTTGTGCTTTATGGACTATGCAAAGGTATTTGACTGTGTGGATCAGGAGAAACTATGGCTAACATTACAAAGAAAGGACATTCTAGAACAGTTAATTTTGCTAATGAGGAACTTGTGCACAGAACAATGGGCAGTCACTGGAAAAGAACAAGGGGATATTGAATAGTTTAAAATTATGAAAAGTGTGCACCAGGGTTGTATCCTTTTACCATACTTATTCAATTAGCATGATGAGCAAGTAACCTGAGAAACTGGATTATATGAAAAGGAATATGACACCAGGATTAGAGGAAGATTCATTAACAACAGATGAGACAACCTTGCTTATTGAAAGAAAAGAGGGCTTGACCCAGATGAAAGATTACAGTCTTCAGTATGGATTGCATTTCAATGTAAAGAAAACAAAAATTCTCAGAACTGGACCAATACATAAGATTATGAAAAATGGAGAAAAGATTTAAATAGTCATACTTCATTAAACTGTGATCCATAATCAATCCTTATGGAAGCAACAGTCAAGAAATAAACTGGCGTATTGCATTAGGTAAATCTGCTGCAAAAGTTCTTTTTAATGTGTGCAAGAGGAAAGGTGGCATTTTGAGGACTGAGCAACTCCTGATCCAAGCCATGTTATTTTCAATAGCCTCATATGCATGTGAACATTGGACGGTGACTAAGGAAAACCATGAAGGAAAAAATGCATGTGAGTTATGGTGTTGGTGAAGAATATTAAAACTACCATAGACTGCCAGAACAAACAAATCTGTTTTGGAAGAAGTACAACCAGAATAATCTTTAGAATTGAGTATGACAAGAGTTTGACTCTTGTACTTTAGACAAATTGTTACAAAGAACCAGTCCCTGGAGAAGGACATCATGTTTGGTAAAGTAGGGGGGCAGTGAAGAAGAGGAAGACCCCAAAGAGATGGACTGACACAGTGACAATAGTAATGGACCCAAAGATAACAATTATGAGGATGGCATAGGACTGGGAAGTGTTTCATTCTATTGTGCAAAGGGTCACTGTAAATGTAAACTGCCTTAACAACAACATGCATATAATTATGGAAGATGAATATTTGATGTTTACAATCATGACACCTTGAGGTTATCATATAAATAAGTGTGATGTTATATTATGTACTTTTGTTACACAGTTTTACCATCTCCATCCCAAAAAAAAAAAAAAAAAAAAATCTGAGTAGGCATAAAAAAATAGAATTGTCATATGAGAGTCCTTAAACATTACTCAAAATAAAATGAGGCAAACACAAGTTTAGATTTTCTATAACTTAACACTCCTATTGATGCCTCTTATACAAATTCACTCCTTTATGTACTTAAATAACATTAAGTGCTATTTTAATCATATTTTCACCATAATATATCTCTTGATAAGGGAATGTACATAGAAGTCAATTCTGTATTCTACTACTATGCCCTACTAGTGGTCAATGAGCTTATTTCAACTCAAGGCAACCCCATGTACTTCAGACTAGAAGTATAGAACTGGGCTCCATAAAATTTTCAATGGTTGACTTTTTTATAAGTAGATTGCCAGGGCTTTCTTCCAAGATACCTCTGGGCAATTCAAACTTCTAGCCTTTTGGTTTGCAAATGAGCCATTAACTGTTTGCAACACACAGGACCCCCCATTCTGTAAGTAGGAACTCCATAGATAGTATATTTTTTCCCCTTCACTCCTGAACTTAAATGGGTAAGTAGCTATATTAATATGTTGATTTAATTTACATATTCATGGGTAAAATGAATCAAAAACAAGAAAACATGAAATTCTGAGTCAGCAAGATCGGGATTTGAAACTTGATAGTAATGATTATTGGTTGTGTATTAACAGATGTGCTACTTAAATCACTCCTTTCTCAGTTCTGCATAAAAATACGTTGTTGCTAAGTTTGATATTGTTACAAGAATTCAAAGTATGTAAGTAAAATGTCTTGAGATAAGAATCCAATATATGTGAGATTTTGTAAATCTTTAATTTGTTACTACTCTTAGGTATATAACATTTGTGTTTTAAAGAAATATTCATTGTATTAGTCCAGAGGAGTTGGAAAATTAGATAACTGGTTTCAATTTCAGAAGCAGAGGAATAACTATCCATCTATGCCTATCTATTTATTCGCATGCTCATATCATCTTTCACTGTAGGAACATAATTGCTTTCAAAATGTTTGCATATGGCCCATTAATTTCTATTATTATTTGACAGAAACTTCAGTATGTCTACTAATGGAAAAGTCATCTTGCTGGTAATAATAATAACATGTGTCTGGAATTATAGACCAGAGATAACAACAACAAAAAAATTCTTTCTTTACAGTTGAATAATAAAACCACCAAATTCCTAAATGTGGGAGTCATTCAGACTGGGTAAGTCATAATAAAATACTATGAAAGTATTCCCAATATGAGCATTATTTCTCCTTAATAAAGATGATTCTCCAGCAGGGTAGAGGGGGACATTAAATTTTGATGTGAACACATGGAATATAGTAGTCTAAACAGAGCTCATTCTCTAGGGAAACAAATCGATGAGAGTGCTTGACGTACATGCATCCAAAGTCTATGAGTAAGCTCAAACTTCCATGAGAAGAAAATTAAACTAAAGTAAAATAGAAGAAATAAAAATAAATGCTTATAAAGCAAATTGGATATAACATAAAAGTGTATAGTTTAAACCATTCAAAGTCACAATTATAACATCCATATAAAAGAAAGGACTTAAAATTTTAATATAAGAAATTTCTATTAGCAGTCAGTATTAGCTGGTGAATGAACTTGGTGAAGGGTGTGAACCTGAACCTTTAGTTGTTAAAAAAAATGTGAATGTAAAATTAAAGGACCTGCCCTGTGATTACTATATCTGCACATCTCTCACTTTGACTGCTATTTCAGGCAGTTATTTAACGATCGTCACCTAACATTTTCCATCACCCTTTCAGCAATCACAGAAAAGCCATACCCTTTGGAGGATAAAATCAAATAAATATATCAACCCTTCCCAATGATACCTCCCAGAGTAACTTCTGATTAAGAGATACAAAGACTAATCTTTGAAGGAGACAGACACTTAATACATGGTAAAGTAAACCGGAGAAAGTGAGTAAGATTATTCAAGGCAAGAAGAAGAAAAGACAAGACATAACAAAGTTTCATGGGAACTGAGTGTGCTTCTGGTGCTCTAACTTACCATGAGCGGGTGACTTTAAAAAAAGAAATCTATCTTCTCATAGGTCTGGAAGCTAAAAATTCAAACTAGTGTTTAAGCTATGTAGAGTCCTTCCTTACTTCTTGGAAATTGTCATACAGTGTTTGTCTTCTGCAGTTTGTGCTCCCATCTGTGCTGTTCTCAGAAAAGGTTGAGTTTAGTGTGACCTCAACTGAAAGACTATATGTATTACATTAGCTTGTATGTTGTTACATGTCATTGATTCAGTTCTGACTCCTAGCAGCTCTCTATAGGGTTTCCAAAAAGCAGCTGATGGGTTTGAATGGTCAACCTTGTGGTTCAAACTGACCTCGCAGTCCAGTGCTTATCCTACAGCACCACACCAGGACTCCATTAGCTTGCATTACACAGGGTAATTACATTAGATTAGGGTATATCAGGGAGTATAGAAATTAGAGATGCTGGGGAGGGACACAATTCAATAAACAATGGGAACCAGTGGCAAGTCTTCCACTAACATTATGATGGCTGGGGAAAATATATTCTAAGAAGCCCAAATGTAGCTGTTGTTGGTAAGTGTCATCCTGTCAGTTTCGACTCAGCAACTCTACACAGGGCTTCTGAGGCTATAAATCTCTGCAGGAACAGAAAGTCACATCTCTTTCCTGAGGAGAGGCAGGTAGACTCAAACTACCGACCTTGTGGTTCATAGTCCAGTGCTTAACCTACAGAACCTTCATGTTCCTGAAGGTCAAATACATATATCTAAATATTTAAACATTTAAATGTTAAAAATCAATCTAATACTATATGTTCTATGTTTGTATTATGATGTCATGCATCCCAGGTAACAATTTCTTTTTAATTAATTCATTGCTATATAACAAAACCAAAATAAAACAAAAAGGCTGTTACCATCAATTTCATTCTACCTCCTAGAGACCCCTCAAGGACAGAGTGGAATTCTCCACAGAATTTCCAAGACTGTAATCTTTATTGGGACAGGCTACTACATCTTCCTTCTGTGAGGTGGCTGACAGGTCCAACGTTTCAGTTAGCAGTCAATCATGTAATTACTGTGCTGCCAGGATTAGTATAATTTCCTAAGAATCTGAGATCATGGAATATTCTTTTTGTAGATGAAAAAGATGCTGTTTTCTTCAACTTGTCATTCCTGGCATACTAGACTATATGAATGTCTGATTCCAAATGGCTGGCAACAGTCTACCTGAGCTCACTACTGCCTGGAATGTCAATCTTCAACATTCCATTTCATTTTTGACAACTTCCAATTTTCTTAGAGTCATACTTTCTACATTCAGCATTCTGATTATTTGTGGATGTTTGCAACCGTTTCTTCTCATTTTGAGTCATAACATATCAGCAAGTGGAGATCCAAATGCTTAACTTGTTCTACATCATTAAAGCCCACTCTACTATGAGGAGGAGGTAATTCTTCCCCAATATATTTTGAGTGCTTTCCAATCTGAGGATCTCATCTTCCCCCACTGTATCAGTGTTCCATTGCTATCTATAAGGTTTTCACTGACCAATTTCTTTTTTTCATAACTTTTATTGTGCATTGAGTAAAGGTTTACAGACAAGATCATCAGTTTTACATTCAACAAATCGCTTTCTTTCATCGCAATGATCGCATTCTTCTCCATATAACAACAGTCATTCTGCTTCCTCTCTGTCTCCTCATTTCTATTCCATCCATCTACCCATTCCTTCTCAACTTTATTTCACTGACTACTTTTTTAAGAGGTAGACTGCCAAGTCCTTCTTTCTAGAATATCTTAAGTGCTGCTAAAAATGGTCTACCATGGGTGAACACATGTATGGAAAAGTGGTAGTTGCATTTCTTCTCAAAAGGAACATTTCAAGATCTACCCCAAAATACAATCTCCGTGTGCTTATTAAAAGACCTTTATTAAAAGACCAATTAATCTGCTTATTATCCAAATTTGTCCAAAGCTAAAATGCCAAAGATAAATAAATTGAGGATTTTACCAACTTCTGTAGTCTGAAATTGAACAAAAATGCAATCAAGATACATTGTTAATAACCGGTGATTGAAATACTAAGGTTGGAAAAAGAAGAAAAAAGATCAATAGTTGGAAACTGTGGCCTTGGTGATAGAAATGACATAGGAGATCATATCAGAATTTTGTAAGACCATTGACTTGGCTATTTGGAATTTAGAAAACATATTTTACAACAATAAAAATAGCAACTATACACTTGGACTTCACTAAAGGGAATATACAGAAATCAAATTTGCTATGTTTACAGCCAAATTAGTACCAACCCATAGCAACCCTGTACAGGGTTTCCAAGGAGCTTGAGCCACCAATCTTGCAGTCCAAAACAACTTTGCAGAGCAGCATATTAACCCACAACACCACCCCAGGGCTCAATGTTTACAGTAACAACAAGCCAGAGACAACTGCAGATCTTCAAAGGCGCCCATGCAAGTTCAGGCTGGAGCAGAAATTAAAACAAGTCAATGAGATCCAACATATCACCTGAATTTACAGACCATCTCAAGAATAAATTCTACACATTGAACACTAATGGCTGAGGACCAGATGAGTTATGGAAAAATGACAAGGACATATTACTTGAAGAAGGAAAGAAGATCATTAAAAATTTAGGAGAGAAAGAGCAAACCAAAATGATTATCAGAAGAGACTCTGAAACTTGTTCTTGAACATAGATTTGCTAAAGCAAATGGAAAAACTGATTAAATAGCACTCAACAGGAGATTTCAAAAGGCACCTCCTTATGATAAAGCAAAGTATTACAAGTAAATGGGCAAAGACCTGGAGTTAGAAAGCCAACAAGGAAAAACACACTTAGATTTTCCTCAAGCTGATAGAACTTAAAAAAACAAAACAAAACCCCTCAAGCCTAGAATTGCAATATTACAAGATATATGAGCCCAGAAGAATCAACACAGTAAATATCAACAAAAGGCAGAAAATACACAGAGCTACTGTATCAAAAATAATTGGTCAACACCCAATCTTTACAGGAGGGAGCAAATCAAGAAGTGATGGTACTAAAGGAAAATGTCCAAGCTGCACTGGTGAAAAATAAGATTCCAGGAACTGGTGGACTAATAATTCAGATGTTTCAACAAATGCATGCAACACTGGAAGTGCTCACTTGTCTATGCCTAGAAATATGAAAGATAGCTAAATGGCCAGCCAACTGGAAGAAATTCACATACATGCCTATTCAAAAGAAAGGTGATCCAATGGAATGCAGAATTTTCAAACAATATCATTAGTATTATATACATGCAAAATCTTGCAGGAGACAATTCAAATGGCCACAGAAGTTCATTAGCAGAAGTTCAAGTCAGATGCCAAAGAAGTCATGCAATGAGGGGCATAATTACTGATGCTAGATGGATATTGACTGAACACAGAGATTTGTTAGGATCGACACTGTCGATTGCCTTTGGATAACAATGCAAAGAATGGGAAAACTAGAACATTTAATTGCGCTCATCAGGAAGCTGCACATAGGTCACAAGGCAGTTGTTGAACAGAACTAAGGGATACTCCATGGTTTATATTCAGAGTTGTATCCTTTCGCCATATTTATTCATTCTGCATGCTGAATAAATAATCTGAGAAGTAAAATGATAAGAAGAAGAATGTGATATAAGGATTGGAGTAAGACTCATTAATAACCTATGATATACAGATGAGATAACCTTGCTTACTGAAAGAGAAAAGGACTTCAAATAATTACTGATGAAGATTAAAGACTCTAGAATTTAGTATGGATTAAATTTTAACATAAAGAAAACAAAAATACTCACAAGTGGACTAATAAGCAACATCATGACATATGAAGAAAATATTGATGTTGCCATGAATTTCATTTTACTTGGATTGAAAATCAAAGACCATGGAAAAACACTGTCAAAAAACCAAGCAACATACTGTATTGGGAAAATCTGCTCCAAGGGACTGAAGAAGAATTGACGCATGTGAATTATGGTCCTTGTGTAGAGTACTGAACATGCCATAGACTTCCTGAAGAATGAACAAATAGTTCTTAGAAGAAGCATGGCCAGAATTCCCCTTAGAAGCAAAGATGGACAGACTTCATCTCATGTACTTTGGGCATGTTATTAGGAGGGGTCACTTCATGGAGAAGGACATCATACTTGGCAAAGTATAGGATCAGAGAAAAAGAATAAGACCATCAATGAGGTGGATTGACACAGTTACTGCAACCATGGTCTCAAACAGCAATGATAATGAGGAAGCAGCAGAACCAATCTGTGCTTTGTTCTTTTGTACACACGTCACTATGACGCATAACTAATTCAATGACACCAAACAACAAGAATCTGAAGGATCATGTTCAATATCTGAATTACCATACATGTTGGGCCTAACACTAAAACACTGCAGCAAAGAGAGACTTGACCCTGGTCCCCAGATCCCAAACTGGGACTTTCTAATTTTTTTCCAAATCTAGCTCCCTCCTGTGGGCACCCCAGATGACATATCCCAAGTCTATCTACTCTCCCTACCTTTTCCCTTATCAGGAAACAACTGCCCTTTGCCCAGATTTCTGGCATAGTTTTTGGGGTAATGGACTGGGGAAAATGTTTTCACAATTGTAAAAGTTGACTTGAGGCTATCTTAAAACATGGCTTCCCAGTATCCTGCTTTCCTAGAGCAAAGTCTAGGAGGGTGACCATTGATTGTGAAGGAGCAAATTCTTTGATCTGTAAAGGCTTCATCTTATGGCAGAGGAGGCCAGATCAGGGCTTTGTAAACTATGAAGTCCAAAATAGTAGTCCCTATTGTCCAGAAAGTACTGGCCAATGAAATAGAAATTGTCAGGAACTTAAACAGAATAGTGAGTGACCTGACCTCATATTCTCTTCTCCTTCCTACTTGTCTCTTTGAAATAGCATAATAATCTATAAAAAAGTAAACATATTTAAGAGAATGTATAACATTTGCAGTTTTTGTTTTGCTCTCAAGGGGAAAAAATAAGATAAATGTTGGTATAACTGTAGAATATTACATGATTATTAAAATATTTTATATAAAACATGATCACATCTATCTGGAAGCACATGACATAGGGTTATGTGCAAAAAAATAAGATTAAGTGTATATAATACACACATTTGTCTAATATTTATAAATTATAGAACAAAAACAGCCTGTACATTTATAAAGATATTTCTATAAGTTTGAGCACAGACAAAACCAAGGTGCTGATCAATTAACATTAATCACTGATCATTTCTGGGAAATAGAAGAGTGGAAAGTACATGACTGGAAGGAGGGAAGTTAGGAGCTTCTTTTCATACCGTCTCCATCACTTGATTTACAAAACTGGCATATCAAGTCAAGTAATTTAAAATTAAGAAAAAGATAAGCTCTTAAAGAAAAAATAAATAAATAAAAGTAAGGTTGCTAAGAGTTTCAAAAGCCACCAAGTACTAAAAGAGAATAAGAACTTAGAAAAGGTCATCACATCAGATTTGATGATTTAAAGGTCAGTGTACTTGGTGCTATTCCAACAGTGTAGTGAAGGGGAAAAGTTGGCAAGAGATTCAAGAAGCAAGTGGTGAGGGAGTCAAAAAGAAGCATGAGTGACCATCAAACAGCACTGTCTCCTCTTGGCATGTTACTTCAGTGCTTCTCAACCTGAATGCTACAGAAAATGTTTTGAGTAACGTTAATGGATATGTCAAAAGTTTAAAATTTTACCAGAAATGAAAAATAGAGTATAAAATGATCAGATTTCTATTTTGCTGATTCGATTTTCATAACATCAAAACTACAAAGGGCTCTGAAAAACAATAAATTATTTACCTTTATGTAAAGTGAAGTTTCATTTTATATGCCAAGCTTTTGAAATTGTATATAGAGTCATGGTACAGCTCTGTAGGATAACCACTAGACTGCTAACCACAAGGTTGGCAGTTCAAATTTACCAGCCACTCCTTGGAAATCCTGTACTGGGTCCCTATGAATCAGAACAAATGTGATGGCACTTAACAACAACAATAACAATAGTACACAATTCTAAAACATAAAATTGCAACACTCTTCTAATCCCATATAATTTTAAGAAAAGTTAACTTGGCAGAGTTTGTTGTTGTTAAGTGCCTTGTGGTTAGCAGTCCAGTGCTTATCCTAAGGTGCCACACCAGAAGTGACAGAATGGATGCTGAAGCCCTTTTATGATGAAAATATAACATAGACTGGCTTCAATGACTGGATGATCAGAGCTCAACCAGAAGAAGACAGAAGAGGGGAAAAAAAAAAAAAAGAGTAATCTGATACAATTTGATGAACTTGACCTACACCTATGGAAGCAGTAGCTCAAAAGAGGGAACAAATCCTTACAGCAAGGATCAGTCCCACCCCCTCCTCACACAGAATAGATAGGCATGGGCAACTTGGACATTGGCTACCCAAAATGGTGGGAAGTGGGGGAGTTTACAAAGGTAAGAAGTGACTAGCTTACAAGCTTTCAAGAGGGAACCTAGAACCAGAGGGCATGGGGGAAAGTAGAATCTCCAGTGAAAAGTAGCCAATAGGGTCTGGGCGGGGCCGATGAAATGAAACGCAGATAGGTCTCTTGTGATACAATAGTGAATAATTGTTATCAGGACTGATTGTGAGGGTTGGAAATGTAAAGGTAGACATTTTATAGCAAGGAGGGGAGTGATTAACATTTCAGTCTAGGAGCGGAGGTCCCTGGG
>NW_006408548.1:21329871-21355897 GCF_000296735.1 Chrysochloris asiatica | reverse complement strand
AGAGAGTGAACCACCATTATACAGATTTGTGAGTTGTGTCGATTTGTGAGTTGTGTCAGGAGGAAGAAATGCTTCTCCCAGTAATGAACTGGTATCTATTCTCCCATTGCTTTTTAGGGTTCACTGGGTCCATGGAAATTAAAGAGGCAGATGGTGACTTCAATAACCAATACAGTGACAAACATCTGTACAAATTTTCTCTGGAAATGAGTATTAGCTCTTTCAGAAACCCACATCTGAAAACTATAATTTCAAATATAATTATAATAATTGATAAAAAGCAAAAAGTGAAGATGTCCAGTCTCAAAATAATTCAAAAAATTAAGAAGCTAAATTTAAGATGTCCATGCTCAAAGAGCACTTAAAATTCTTACTTTATTCTAGGGTCTGAGAAACTCAACTACTTGGCTTATTTCCTACCCAAAGGACTATGTAGCAGGCAGGAAATATATGAGTATATACGAATCTATTAAACCAAATCCACTGTTGTCCAATCAATTCTGATTCATAGCCACCCTATAGAGCAGAGTATAACTACTCCATAGGATTTCCAAGGCTTATGGAAGCGGACTGTCACATATTTCTTCCAAGCAGAAATTGATGGGTTTGAAAAGATGACCTTTTGGTCAGCATCCAAGCACTTTAATCACTGAACCAGTAAGGTGCCTTTTAAACAAACTGTACTTTTAAAAATAGAGAATGATCCTGAAAGAATATCTCCTAAGAGGAAAAAAAAAAAAATGTTAAAGAGTTCAAACTTTAAAAAAGTTTAAAAAAATTTAGCAGAACTCTATCAACAAACTTAAATAAATTAGTGAAAATATAGTTGAATCCTCTACCCTAAAGAACGCATTCTTTACCCTGAGTTCAGTTGTTATTAGGTGCCATCAAGTAATTTCTAACTCAAAATGCCCCTATGTACAACAGAATATAACTGCTCAGTCCTGCCTCATCTCTATAATCATTGCTATGCTTGAGCCCATAGAGTTCAGAGAATGCCATTATTCTGAAGTTAGGGTTTATATTTCAAAGGTACTTCATGTGACTTTGGAAATATATAGAAATCATCATTATTTATCAATACACACTACAGGAGAAGAATATTGAAAGTACCATGGATTCCCAGAAAAACAATCAAATCTGTCTTGGAAGAAATAAAGTGAGAACGCTCCTTAGAAGCAAGAATGGAAAAACTTTCTCTCTCATACTTTGGACATATTATCAGTAGGGTCCAGTTCCTAGAGAAGGAGAGTAAGCTTGATAAAGTGGAGGGTCAGCAAAAAAGAGGAAGTCCTCAATGAAGTGGTTTGCCACAGTGGCATTTGCAACGGACTCCATTGTAACAATATCCAGGAGGATGGCGCAGGACTGGACATGTTGTATATAGAGTCACTATGATTTGGAACCGACTTATGGTACCTAACAACATTAACTAATGTTTTTGCATATTTAAGATATTGAACATATCATCAGAAGGGATCAGTCAGTACACAAGGGCATTGTGCTTGGTGAAGTAAGAGGTCAACTAGGGTAAAAGAGTCTTGGTGAGAGAAAATGACATAGTTTCCTCAATGTTGCACTGGAACATAGCAAAGTGAGGCTAATTCAGGATAAGGCAAGATTCTCATGAGGTAGAGTCAACTCAACAGCAGCTAAGTACAATATAAATGGCAGCCTACTACATTTAACTTGATAGCACTTAACAACAACAACAATTACATTTAAGGAGGCCTGGTGGCATAGCAGGTTACATAAAGGACAGCAGTTCGAATCCACCAGGTGTTCCTCAGGCGAAAGATGAGGTTTCTGCTCCTATAAAGACATATAGCTCCTGTAAAGATGTTCAGGGTCACTATGAATCAGAACTGATTCAATGCCAACACCAGGAGCAGCATACTGCATTCATTTTTTCTGCAATAAGCTTTAATTGGTCCTGGTGTAGTCCTGTGGGTTAATGTGCTGGACAGCAAGGTTGGCAGTTCAAACTTACCAGTCACTCCTCAGAAACCCTGTACTGGATCGTTATGGGTCAGAATCAACTTGATGGAACTTAACAATGACAACAACATTGTGCTATTGGCATCCTGGTGTATAACTTTAGGCTAAGAACTGGACTGCTAACTGCAAGTATATCAGTTCAAACCCACCAGCTGCTCCTCAGAAACCCTATACTGTGATTTGGAACCAACTAGGAGCTCTGGTAGCGTAGTGGTTACGAATCGGGCTGCAAACCTTAAGGTCAGCGGTTCAAAACTACCAGCTGCTCCACGGGAGAAAGATGAGGCTTTCTACTCCCGTAAAGATTTACACCCTCAGAAACCCTGTACAGGGTCGCTATGGGTCGGAACCGACTCAACGGCACTTAACAACAACAACAAGACATATTTAATGAAACATTGGGCTTTTGAAATTTTTTTTTTTTTTTGATACCTATTTCTATCATTGTTGTTAACAACTTAACAACAACCAAGGACAAAATAGTGCTTTTGGTATTCTTTTGTGTTTTTATACCTATTTCTGTTGTTGATTTTAAGGGTTGCTGAGTCACTTCTGACTCATAGTGAACCTGTATATGATTTCAGGGGAGTCTGACTGGTGGGTTTGAACCACCGATTTTGCAGTTGGAAGTCCAGTATGTATCTGCTAGCACCACACCAGGACCCATTTGTTTCAGTATAATACAAAGAATTATTTATCAAGAGTGCACACATTTTTTTATCCATTCTATCTGTTGAAAGAGAGTTCTCATGGTGCAATGGTTAAGGAATTGACTGCCAACTAGGAAGTCAGAGGTTGAAATCCACAGACCCACCCTTCAAGAGAAAGATGTGGCAGTTTGTAAAGATTTACATTGGAGATCCTGTGATCAGTTCTATTCTGTTTTATAGGGTTCCTCTGAGATGGAATTGACTTGATGGAATTTTTTTTTTTTTTTTTTTTTTTTTGGCATTAACTCATTTGTTGCTTCTACACTTTCATTGAAAAAAGTTATAAGTCAGAACTGATTCAAAGGCACTCAAGAACAATAAGCAAACAATTGTTGATGTTGTTGTTGTTAAGTGTCTTCCTGTCGGTTCCTGACCCATAGCGACCCTGTATAGGGTTTCCAAGGAGCAACTAGTGAGCTTGAACCACCAGCCTTGTAATTCAAACAGCTTTGGAGTCTGGTGCATTAACCCACAGTGCCACCCCAGGACTCCAAGCACATAAGAGAAAAGCATTATCTAGGCTGCTGGAAGTTAGATTGACTTTGTGACTGTTTTTGCAAATTAAATATAAGTAGGGGTCACATATGTTACTTAACAATCGGTGTTTCATTCTCCATGATCTCTTTCATATGATGTGACGAAAAGCTGCTGCCCCAGAAAGGGAAGGGCAATCAGCCTGATACTTGGAATGAAGATAGCATGGAGTAGAACTAATTAGTAATGTTGGTGTAGCAAAGTCTGTCTACCTGTATGCTGTTAGAATTCATTTTGCCAAACCTTAAGCTGTAGGAGAATTGGAAAAGATTATTCCTAAATATTATGCTTAGTACTATTTTGCTAATTTAGCACTAATTTTTCTAGTATTATTTCACTGGACAAAAGAAAGGTTTCTATTCTGGTACTTTAATTCTCTAATTTGCTGTTTGTTTGTCAGGTGCCATTGAGTCAGTTCTGACTCACAGCAACCTATACACAAGAGCAAGAAACACAGCTCAGTCCTGAGTCATCTTTATGATCATTGTTATGCTTGAGTTCATTGCTTC
Organism: Chrysochloris asiatica; assembly: GCF_000296735.1. Classification (NCBI taxonomy): domain Eukaryota; kingdom Metazoa; phylum Chordata; class Mammalia; order Afrosoricida; family Chrysochloridae; genus Chrysochloris; species Chrysochloris asiatica. The sequence goes on along the minus strand of NW_006408548.1, from coordinate 21,352,146 downwards.
TGCCATTTTATCAATCCATCTTGTTGGGGACCTTCCTCTTTTTAGCTGACTCTCTACTCTGCCAAGCATAATGTCCTTTTCCAGGGTCAGGTCCCTCTTGATAATATGTCCGAAGTATGCTAGACAGTCTTTCCATCCTGGCTTCTAAAGAGAATTCTCACTGCCCTTCTTCTAACACAGATTTGTTTTCTCTTCTGTTTAGGTGCTGTCAAATTGGTTCCAAGTTATAGTGACCCTATGTAAAACATAACAAAATATTGCATGGTCCTAAACCATTCTCACAATCTTTTATATGTTTGAGACCATTGTTACTGCCATTTGGTCAATTGATCTCTTTTTCTGACCCTATATTTGCAATATCAAAGGCTTCCATGAGAAAAGTATTGAATGATGCATAAAGTATCAAAAGAACATGGAAGTAATACACAGCCACTGTACCAAGAATAAATTGGACGATGTTCAACCATTTCAACAGATAGCATATAATCAAGAGCCAATGGTACATTAGGAAAAAGTTCAGGGTGTACTGAAGGCAGTGGCAAAGTACAAGGCTCCAGGAATTGATGAAATACAAGGTGAAACCTAACAACAAACCAAGGCAGCACTAGAGTCATTCATTCATCTATGCCAAGAAATTTGGAAGACAGCTACCCGGGCAACTAATCGAGACAGATCCATATTTGTGTCTGTTCCAATGAGAGGTTATCCAACTGAATGCAGAAATCATTGGACAATATTATTAATATAACATGTGAATATAATTTTGCTAAAAATAATTTTAAAATGGATATAATAGCACTTTTACAAAGAACTGCCAAAGGTTTAAGACTAATTCAGAAAGGGACGTGGAACGAGGAATATCACTGTTGATATCACATGGATTTTGGCTGAAAACAAGGATACCTGAAAGATGTTTACTGTGCTTTATTAACCATGCAAGACTTTTGACTGTGTGAATCATGGCAAGCTATGAACAACATTGCAGAAAATGAGTATTCCAGTATGCTTAATTTTGCTCATGAAGAACCTGTACATAGAACAAGAAGTATTAATCTGAACAGAAAAAGGGGACACTGAATGGTTTAAAATTAGGAAAAGTGTTCATAAGGGTATTCTGTCACCATACTAATTCAAATTATATGCTTAATACTTAATCTGAGAAGCTGGATTATATGAAGAAGAATTTGGCATCATGATTGAAGGAAGATTCATTAACAACCTACGATATGCAGATGTTATAACCTTGTTTTCTGAAAGCAAAGAAGAATTAAAATACTTACTGATGATGATCAAACACCACAACTTTCAGTATATGTTGTATCTCCATGTAAAGAAAACAAAAATACTCAATAACAGACCAATAAATAACACCATGATAAAAGGAGAAAATTTCGATGTTGTTAAAGATTTTATTTTGCTTGAATCCACAATCAACACCCATGGAAGCAGCAGTCAAGAAATCAAACCACATATTGCACTAAGCAAATCTGCTGCATAAGACCTCTTTGAATTGTTTACAAGCAACAATATATTTTTGAGGACTCAGGTTCACCTGATGCAAGCCAGGGTATTTTCAATATGCATTTGAAAGCTGGACAGTGAATAAGAAAGACTATAGAGGAATTGATTCAAATTTAGAGGAAGACTCAATAAATCAAATGACATATTGCATTATGCAAATCTGCTGCACAAGACCATTTTAAAGTGTTGAAGAGCAAAGATATCAGCTTGAGGACTAAGGTGCACCTGGCACAAGCCATGGTATTTTCTATAACCCCCTATGCATGCAAAAGCTGGACAGTGGATAAGGAAGACCGTAGAAGAATTGCTGCTTTCGAGTTATGGTATTGGATGAGAATATTAAAAGTGCCATGGACTGCCAAAAGAGCTAACAGATCTGTGTTGGAAGAAGTGCAGCCAGAGTGCTCTTTGGAAGCCAGGATGGCAAAACTTCATCTCTCATACTTCAGACATATTGCCAGGAAGGACCACTGGGGAAGGATATTATGGTTGGTAAGGTGGAGGATCAGAGAAAAAGAGGACGACCCCCAGCGAGATGGATTGGCAAAGCAGCAGCATCAATGAGCTCAAGTGTGGCAACAACTTTGGGATTGGCCCAGGACCAGCAGTGTTTTGTTCTGTTGCGCATAGGGTTGCTATGAGTTGGTACCGACTTAATGCCACCTAACAACAATGTAAAGGAATTGATACATTAGGTTATGGTGTTGGAGAAGAATATTAAAAGTGCCATGGACTACTAGAAGATCAAACAAATCAGTGTTATAAGAAATACAGCCAGAATGTTCCTAATATGTCAGGATAGCAAGACTTCATCTCTCATACTTTGGACATATTACCAGGAGTCCTGGTGTTGCCCTGCAGGTTGAAGCACTATTCTGCAAGGTTGGTTTGAATTAAAAGTTCAGCAATTCAAGCTCACCAACTGCTTCTCGGAAACACTATACAGGGTCGCTATGAGTTGGAACTGACTAGACAGCACAATAACAACTACAACATCAAGAGGGACCAGTCCTTGGAGATGAACATCATACTTGGTAAATTGAAGGGTCAGAAAACTAGAGGAAGACCCCCAGGCAAATTGAATGGTCATAATGGCAGCAGCAATGGGCTCAGGGTTACCAACAATTGTTAGGATGTCACAGGACTGGACAATGTTTAGTTCTGTTGCTCATAAGGTTTCTATGAGTTGGAACCAACTTTACAACACCTAACAACAACAATAACAACTTTTCTAAGCATGGTGCTCTTCTCCAGGAAGTAGTCTATCCTACTCCAGGAAGTAATCTTTCCTAACAATATGTCCAAAGTACAAGAGAAGAAATCTCGCCATTCTTGCTTCTACTCTTTCCAATATTCTTCACCAATACCAAGAACATTGATTGTGAATCCAAGTAAAATGAAATCGTTGACAATTTCAATCTTTTCTCCATATGTTATGATGACACTACTAGTACAATTGTGGGGATTTCTGTTTTCTTTACATTGCAATTTAATCCATACAGAAAGCTGTACTTTTTGATTTTCATTAGAAATGCTCTTTGTTTTTAGCAAGCATGTTGTATCATCTGCATATCACAGGTTTTAATGAACCTTCCTCCAACTTTATGCCACATTCTTCTTCAAATAACCCAGCTTCTCCGATTACTTGCCCAGCTTATAAATTGAAAAAGTATAATGAAAAGATACATAACTGAAGCATATTTTTCCAGATTTTAAATCATTCAGTATTTTCTTGTTCTGTTTGAATAACTATCTCGTGGTCTATGTACAGATTTTGCATGAGTACAATTAAGTGAATATAATTTCTCGTACTAAGGTAAGGGCAAGGAGCTCTGGTAGTGTAGTGGTTACGAATCGGGCTGCGAACCGCAAGGTCAGCAGTTCGAAACTACCAGCTGTTCCGCGGGAGAAAGATGGGGCTTTCTGCTCCCATAAAGATTTACAGCCTCGGAAACCTGTACAGGGTCGCTATAAGTCGGAGCCAACTCCACGGTACATAACAACAACAACAAGTTAAGGGCAAATTATTTCTACAAATAACTTATAAAAAATCAAGAGTTTGTTTCTTTGGAGAAGTAGGGGAAATAAAGCTAAAATAGATAGTTCCCCACTATTAATTCTATTTTAGGAAGGAGCCTTGGTGGTATAGTGAGTTATACATTGGGATGCTAACCACCAGGTCAGCCCTTGGAACCTACCAGGCATTATGTGGGAGGAAGATGAGTCTGTCCGCTGCAATAAAGATTTGCACTCTCAGAAATTCAAAGGGGACAATTCTACTCTGTCCTATAGGATTCCCATGAGTCAGAATCGATACAATAGCAGTGGATTTTGTCAGTTTTTTTAATATCTACTCTTCTCAATTTTATACTCATATCCTGGGAGTTAAGGAGTCCTGGTTTAGAATTGTGGGATAAAGCACTGAACTGCAAGGTCAGTTAGAACCACAAGATCGGTGTTTCAAACTCACCAGCTGCTCATTGAAAACGCTACACAGGATGGCTATGAGTCAGAACTGACTTGCAGGCACTTAATAATAAACAAGTACCCATTTGAAGTCTTGGTATGGCACTATAGGGTTAAGCACTGGATTGTTAACCACAAGGTCAGCAGTTCAAACCTATCAGCCACTCCTCAGAAACTCTATACATGGTTGCTATGAGTTGGACCTGAAGTTACGACACTTAACAATAACCTTTTCAAGTCTAGTCTGGCATCTACTGAATTATAAGGAATTGTGGTGTAAGACTAGATGTAGGTGTTTACTTAGTGATGGTGAAGGGGTGAAGGTATATGTAAAATGACCTTGAGTACCCCATTAAGCAATTCCTATGGATAAGAAGTTGAAAGAGGGTAAAAGAGAGAAGTCTTTTCTTCTCATTTTCTGCTAAACTAAGCATCTAGAGTTGTTCTCATCTCTGGATATTGAGTGGGATTAACTATTTCTTGTGGTTAATTTTCTTTCTTCCTTTATCCAACTCCAGTTCTCCAGTTTCAGTGCCTGGAGTATATTTTATTTATAAATAATTCTCCATAGTGCTTATATAAGTTTACATTTTGGTTTGTTCTGTCCATCGATATTTCTAGGATAACCACAATTACAGTATGATTTCATTATATAAAACCAGTCATTAAGAAGCCACCCATTCTACATGAAGGGAGAAGGAAGGAGGTAGCAATGATGTTACAACTGATTATAAAGAAGTTGATTGAGCAGGTTGGAGGACCAGCATTTGATTCAAAGAAAACCCTTGACATGTTCATTAGTCTAGTATGACTGCATTGTAAGTAGCCCAGTCATAGATATTTCAGATAATAAGAGAAACAAAATTTGCTCATTTATTGGCTATAATTTTGAGAGAAGGCTGAATTTTTAGCTTTGTATTTGAGGCCAACTGGATTTATAGAAACAGAGAAGAACATGTTAGATATAAAGATAATGAATTAAATGTTAGCTATTACATTTCACAAGAACTACCCCTGCACTAAAGACATCTGAATGAGGGGAAAAGACAACTGCAGAAATTAATACAAGTCTGATTGAAATGTTTCCAGACATGTTACGTAAGTTAGTATTAGAACTCCAGGGAAGTTGGAGCTCATCAAGAGAATTTTATTTGAAAGGCATACAAAGAAATAGAAACTCTTCAATTTTTCCAGAACCTGAGACTAACTGACACGGATCAGTTGAACTGAGCCCTGAAAAGTTGAACAGGGTAGCACATAAAAACAAAAGAAATTTTGTTAGTAAAATCATCATTGGGGGTAGGAGAATATTTGAGAAAATATCAGTTTAATTGGAACTGGCAAAACAAGACAGAAACTCATTCAGATAAGTCTGCAATGATAGATTAGGGTCAAAATACAGAAGGCCTTGGAAGCCACAATAAAGATATTAAAGATAAAACTACAGGTAATTAATAAAAAGCCTCAATCACAGGATTGAAATTCAGGTGGATGACTGGACTAGAGATGTGGATTTTGAAAACCTTCATGGCAGCTATGGTTGAAAGTTACCCATTGTGAGGTGAAACTGGAAATATGGAAAAAGATGTCAAGAATATACAAGTGTTGTGTTTTGTAATAGTTTGAGTGTATGTGGGCTCTATTATTGCTCTAGCGAACTAAAACAGTTGCATTAGAGATATCTAGAAATGATTCTCTGCGCTTTCTGGTTTTATTTTGTATAGATTTTATTTTTATTTAATTTTTTTGCTCTCTTAAGGTAAATTAAAATATACAAGCACTAAGTAAAACTACATAAGATACCTAGGCAATAAAGCAACATTTCTTATTTATAGGGAGAGTTAGTAGCATCACATAACTCAGAATGTTTTGAAGAGGAAAATTATAAAAGATGAATAAGGCTCTTTAAAGTCAAATGAAATAAAAATGATCCTTAATTTTTGAACTAGTAGAATCCAATTTTTTTTTCAATGCATAATCAAATTTCACCCTGTATTTCAGGTCTACTGAAAACTCCCTTTGCTTTCAAGTCAGGAGAAGAGAGCAGGAGATGGGTAGTTTAAAACACTAAAATAGCAATGAAAGAGCTCTCTGGTGATCTTAAGAGCCACTGCAATTCCAAAAGAGTGTAAATTATTTAAGCACAAAGAAAATCAACTTTAAGGTGCCAGCATTACTGAAGCAATTATTCCATTGAAAAATAATTCACTCCAAATTACATTTTCTTCTTTATTTTGGGGTTATTACTCATTTCTATGAATGGAATTTTACAATTCAACTACAGAAATCAGTTGTTATTTTGCTTCTATACATGCCATAACTTCTTCATATACATTTCAAAATATTAGCAGCATAGTTTGCTCTCCTTGCTTGATAAGGGATTTAAAGAAAACAGGATGTGGATAAATATATATATTTATACAATTCTTAGCCACCGTACAGAACAGAGGAGAACTACTCCACTGGATTTTTAAGCTGTACAACTTTACAAAAACAGACAGACACATCTTTGTCCTCCAGAGTGACTGGTGGATGTGAACCACCCACATTTTGGTTAGCAACCCAAAGCTTAATTCACTGCACTACCAGGATTCCTTTATAAGAACACTAAAATCAATTTTTTAAGGGGTGGCATCAATACCTTGCGTTCAATTAAGTGATTTCTAGTAAATGAGGAAAAGGCAGCAATAGAAAAGGTAGGAAGTTCACTGAAAGTGAAACACGAAACAATGCACTGGACCACATGGTTGGTTTGAACCACAGGTCTGTAGTTCAAATCAACCAGCCACTCCTCTGAAACCCTATACAGGGTCACTTTGAGTCAGAACTAACTCAATGGTAGTTAACAACAAGGATAGCAAGAATCCTGATGTAGCGTAGTAGGATAAACACTGGTCTGTTAACAACAAGGCTAGTGGTTCAAACCTACCAGCCACTCCACAGAAACCCTATAGAATCACGGTGAGTCAGAAGAAATTCCATGATGTTTAACAGCAAGAAGGATAGCAGAGAAAGTACAGAGTATAAATGAGGAGCCATCACAAAAGCAACAGAGAGAAAGTCACAGAGATGAGAGTCTGAAGTAGAATTCACACCAGACTCAGAAGAAAGGATGTAGTGACAAAAAGAGGACATGTGGAGAACCAAACCTGGTAATTTTAATAATGACTTAGAAAAATGTAATTGAGCAGAATATGAATTTGGGTCCATTCCATTTTCTCATTTCCAGTTCCAAATTTCTCTGAGTATAAGAGCACACAAATACAGCTAAAGCCGTCTTCAGAATTCAAATGAACAATTTTTAAATTTTGCTTAATACTTTTAATGATTTAGGAAAAATAGTCGAACTAAAAATGGATTAATCCTCCATTACTTTTGTAACAAAATGGAAGATCATAAAAGTGATTTTTCCATTTTCTGTATTTGTATTAAAATACTGTCAGAAAGGAAATAATAACTCAGAAATCTACACTGAACAGCTCTAAAGGTGTCAAGATATTCTACTAATAGATTGGAAACAAAAAAATAAAAATATTTTGCATGCTAATCTCCATGATAGTCACCATTTTGAAATGTACACGCAAATGTGAAGGCATTTGTCCTTTCTGAAGACAGTCAGCACCTTCTTAAATTCCTCTCAGCAACTGTTTACTTTAAATAACAATGAGCTTTTGCTTCTAATTATTTATGTATCCTTGCATTCTACATTTAAATCTTTAATTATTCATGTAGTTATTCTGTCTGTAGTACAGAATCAAAAGGCAGAGCAGAAGAACTGTAAATGAAATATCCAGATACTAAATATCACCAGGTATCTTTGGCTTGTAGCTACAGTACAACTCTTTTGTCACATGGTATTCTCTGTCTACCTCTCTTTGCCTCTTCTCCTCCTTTATAAGGACACCATACAGATGATATTAAGGCTCACCCTACTTCATTATGACTTCACGTTAACATCTTCAAAGAGCTTATTTTCAAATAAGTTTACATTCCTAGCTACTAGCAGTTCAGACTTCAACATAACTTTTGTTTTTTCAGCTTTTTATTGTGAATTGAGTGAAGGTAAACAGACAAGACCATCAGCTTTATGTGCAACCAATCATACATCTAGTTTCATGTCAATGATTATGCTCCCCTCCCATTAACAACAGTTATCCTGTTTCCAACCTGTTGCTTCCCATTTACTACTTATTTTTCACAAATGAACAAGGCAAAAATATTTAATGTATAAATACAAAACAAAAGGACAACATGTTTGTTAAAGTAGAGGAGGAGAAAAAGAGAGGAAGAGCCTCAGCTAGAAGGATTCACAAAGCATAGAATCTTACTTGCTTTCACAATAATAGCAACCAATTTCGGGGCATGATAGTGCAGAGGTTAAAAACGGGCTCCAGAGGCAATTTCCTGAGTGTTTAATTCAGACTCCAAAAATAATTTGCTGTGTGAAAAAACAGCTTTAGGCTTCAGTGTACCATGTGTATAACAGAAAAAAAAAAAATTTTTTTTTCCAGAATGGCTGTTAAAATGATAAGAGCTATTACATAAAAGTCCTTGCTGAAGGGTTTGGCAAGTAGTAATTGATATTTATATAATAATTTTTATAATCATTACTTAAATAAAATCTTTGAAAATTTAATTTAATGCTTATATTTTATAAGTCCACGGCTTGTCTGTCATTCATTGTACTTTCAAAGTGGCTTACATGCTACTATGATGCGCAAAGCTATGCTACCTGTATTTCAAATTTTAGCAGGGTTACCCAAGATGGACAGATTTCATAAATGCTTGAAGTATAAAACAGACTAGGTTGTTTCACCTCTAAAAAGTTTACCATTAAAATCTTATGAACAGACCCTGTGGGTCCAAGCGTTGTTGACCGTCCAAACCATAGGCTCTGAGGATCAGACTTTAGCCAACTAGTAGACATAGCAAATTGTCCCTCATCTGATTATTCAGTAATGCTTGTTAGTAATCTCATACATGAGCCCTGGATATCCACAGGCAAATGTAAAAACATTCCCTAAAAGCCGAGACTGTAAATTACAAAAAGGCAAATTCCCCCCACCACCCCAACACCCCCCAAAAAAGCTAAAGAGGATAGAGAGAAACACTGTTAACTGATGATATATGGAGGGGATAATAATCAATGTAATGAAACAAGCTATATGAAGGGTTGAATGTGAAGCTGATGGTGTGCCCTGTAAACTTTCACTCAATCCAAAATAAAAACATTTAATAAAAAAAAAGAAAAAGAAAAAAAATTTATGAACACCAGCAGAATATTTTCTGATAAAATGCCAGAAGATCCTTCCCTCAGGTTAAAGGTCACTCAATAACATTGGGGAAAAGTTGCTTCTGCAATATAGATGCAACCTTAATGATGTGTATGGAGCAAAGTTTTCAGGACCTTCATTTGAGGATTTGACATGACTCTATCTGAAAAGAAAGAGCTAAAAACCACCATTAATATTTGGAAGGTGGAATGTATGAAATATGAATCTAATAAATTTAGAACTCTCAAATTGATGTAGAACAGATAAAGATCAATATCCTAGGCATTAGCAGAAATGGGATGGCATTGGCCATTTTTAATTAGATAATTATGAGACAGTTATATGGTATACTATGGTAGGAATAATTATTGAAAAGGAATGATGTTACATTCATCTTCAAAAAGTCCAGCATTATTTCTGACTTTAGGAATAGCTGGATTCAGAGTATCAAAGGATGCCATCAAGACCCAGCGTCTCTCCTTCAGCCCAGTGTTTTCTCTTTGAGCTTCTGCTCTCCATTATTCTATGTCTTTGTGACACTGGAAGATAGCAGGAGCTTCAACCTGGATTTTTTCTTTTTTTTCCCAGATCCTAGTACTATAGGAAATAATAGTATCTTTTACTTTCAATCACTATTTCAGTGCTGCTCAGCAATTTTTCAATATTATTTTCCTGAGGAAAATTTTAATATATGTTTCCTAATCATTCCTCTCCAAAGACATTAATAATATATTCAAGAGGACATAAACAGTAGGCTTTATCACTGAAAGGTTACAGACAATTGTAATAATTAAGATTTTTTTAAATCTCTCAATAACCCATTTCCTTCCCCTGGGCTAGGATATCATGTCTATTAAGAAGTCATACACTAGCTGAAGCATCTGAGTGGGTCTAGAGGTCAATGGAAAACTGCCTCATCTCTACACCAATCACCATGGTCATTTGTTGATTAGCAAGGTCTGGCACTTTCACTTTCTACAGTTTAAGACCTATTTGGTTCCACATAAATCCAGCAGCTGCTGATAGAATTGCTCAACACAGGGAAAACTGCAATAATGTAATCAAGAGGAAAGTGAATAGATAATGAGTAGGGTTTTACAAAAAGATAAAGAAAAGTCTTCCACAGACAGGTTTTGAATAAAGGCTGATTTTTGTAATATTTTCACCATGATAAAGGCTATACTGAAGAAGGAAATTATTAAAGACAAGTGGTTCTGAGTATTATGATAGACATATTCACAAATAAAGATGGTGAAACCATTAGTGCAGGCAGAAAAAATTGGAAAGGAGAAAAAGAAACAGAGCTTCAGTGAAACAGAGTCAATTAAATTTGGTGATATATTGATTTGGGGCAAAAAGTGAAAGCAGAAGCCAAAGCATTTCAGCCTGAATGAGTGGATGGTGATGCCAGTAAAATAAGTCAAACTAAATGAAGAAACAAAATCCAACAAGAGATATTTTGGATATTTTGATTGCCTTAAAGGTCTTCAGATAGAGATGACTACCAGGTAATTCAGATCTGACTTCTAAAAGAGACTTCAAGTTCCATATTCATGAAGACAATAACCTACAAATGATATCCAAAGATAGACCTGTAAAACATACTATGTGCAGAGATAAGGAAAAAAGAAAAACGAGTGAGAAAACAAGTATTAGTAGAACACAGTATCAGTTGTTGTTGTTGTTGTCAGGTGCCATCGAGTCGGAACCGACTCATGGCGACCCCATGCACAGCAGAACGAAACAATGTCCGATCCTGGGCGAACCTCACTACCACCGCCACACTTGACACCATCAATGATGTCACCTGGCTGATCCATCTCGTTGAGGGTCTTCCTCTTTTTCTCTGACCCTCCACCTTACCCAGCATGACATCCTTCTCCAGCAACTGTTCTCTCCGGACAATGTGTCCAAAGTATGAGAGACGAAGCCTAGCCATCTTGGCCTCCAAGGAGCATTCTGGTTGCACTTCTTCCAAAATAGATCTATTGGTTCTTTTGGCAGTCCATGACACTTTCAGTATTCTCCTTCAACACCACAACCCAAAGGCATCAATTCTTCTATGATCTTCCTTATTCACTGTCCAGATTTCACATCCATATGAGGTTATTGGAAATACCATGGCTTGGGTCAGGCGCACCTTAGTCCTCAAGCTGACATCTCTGCTCTTCAATACTTTAAAAAGTTCCTGTGCAGCAGATTTGCCCAATGCAATACGTCATCTGATCTCTTGACTGCTGCTTCCTCGAGTGTTGATAGTTGATCCAGGAAGAATGAAGTCCTTGAAAACCTCAATCTCTTCTCCATTGATAAGAATGTTGTTTATTGGTCCAGTGGTGAGGATTTTTGTTTTCTTTACATTGAGTTGTAATCCATACGGAAGACTGTGCTCTTTGATCTTCATCAGTAAATATTTTAAGTCCTCTTCACTTTCAGCAAGCAAGGTTGTATCATCTGCATATCTCAGGTTGTTAATAACTCTTCCTCCAATCCTGATGCCACGTTTTCCTTCACAGAACCCAGCTTCTCGTATTATTTGCTCAGCACACATATTGAATAAGAATGGTGAAAGAACACAACCCTGTCGCACACCTTTCCCAATTTTAAAACATTCAGTGTTCCCATGCTGTGTTCGAACAACTTCCTCTTGGTCCAGGTACAGATTTCTCAGAAGTACAATTAAGTGTTCTGGAATACTCATACTTCTCAATGTTGTCCATAGCTTCTCATGATCCACACAATCGAAAGCCTTCTTTTTGACAATGAACGCAACACCATTCCTTTTCAATTTGTCATTCCCTGCATAGTAAACCATGTGGTTGTCAGATTCAAAATGGCAAACACCAGTCCATTTCAGCTCACTAATGCCTAAGATATCGATGTTGACGCATTCCATTTCATTTTTGACAACTTCCAATTTTCCCAGATTCATACTTCGTACATTCCATGTTCCGATTTCCAATGGATGTTTACAGCTGTTTCTCTACATTTTGATTTGTGGCCCATTAGCAAATGAAGGTTCTGTGAGCTTTTCTCTACTTGGAGGAGGCATTTTTTTCCCCAGTCGCATTCTGAGTGCCTTCCCACTTTCCAACACTGTATCTGACAATGTTTCTCTGCTATTCAGAGTTTTCAGTGACTAGAGATTCGGAAGTAGTTTGTCACTCTTTCTTCCTAGTCTGTCTTTGTTTGAAAGTTCATCTGAAACCTGTCCACCATGGGTGACCCTGGTGGTTATTTAAAATACTGGTGGCATAGCCCTCAGAATCACAGCAATTCAAACCACCACAGCACGACAGACAGACAAGTATTAGTAGAACACAGTATCAGAGAACACTTAAAAAGAAACAAAATCCAAGATGGAAGGAGTCATCTCACTGACAACACTTCAAACACCACACAAGTTTAATCAACGAGAAATTGTTAAATGCAGTAAGATTTTTATGGTCATAATTAAAGCTGCATTAGTATATTTGACACATTAAACTGATTATGCAATTAATAGAGAGTGAGAAATTTAAGACTCCAAAGGTAGACTTTGCTCCCCAATAGAATTTGCAGTAACAGGAAAGAGTGACAATATCGGGACTAGATACTTTAAAGCATTTGTTTTAAAGTCATACAGGCCTGGATTTGAGTTTCATTTTGCTACAGTGGAGTCCTACTGAGATGTTTTAGAATAAGCAAGGGACTGCTATCCCCAAGGTTGTTGGTTCTAACCCACAAATCACTACTTGGAAATGTTATACAGTGTCACTATGTCAGAACTGACGCTGTGGCACTTAACAACAAAACAGCAATAGTAGAGGACCAATGAAAAATAGAGAGATTCCCCAATGAGATGGACTGACAGGGCAAGGTGGTGCTTCATTCTGTTGTGCATAGGGTCACTATGATTCAGAACTGACTGGATGACACAATTGTAATTAAGTGCTGTCGAGTCCGTTCAGACACATACGTACCCTTGCAGTTCAAACTGAACTTGCAGTCTAGCACATTAACCTGCAGCACCACACCAGGAGTCCCAATTAGCTCACTTGTAAATGAGAATAATAGTAGTATTTGCCACACAGCATTATCTTAATGATCAAATTAAAGAATATAAAATACATGGGAGAGTGTAGTACATTGTTGTTGGATGCCCTCAAGTTTGTTCCAACTCACAGTGATGCAATGTGTCCAAATAGAACTGAAAATAGACAATGATTAAAGAAAAGGAAATCTTCTAGTTTATAATTTTACAGAAGGATATTGCCAAGGTCTTTCTTCCTGGAGCCACTGGGTGGGTTTCAACTGCCAACCTTTGGTTAACAGCTCAATACTTAACCAATGTGCTAGAAAGCCTCCTAGGTACATTAGACATACTTAATATGTGTTTATTATTATTTTTTAATTCAAGAGAGAATTCTGTGGGAATTTCAATATTGCAAATACTAAGAGTGGACAATAACTGACATTGTAAGATCCAAATGGAAGGAAACAGTGATTGTATTGAGTGGTCCACTGAAAACTAGCCGCAAATAGGAAGAAATACTATTATCAAACATAGTAAACAAGATTGATAAATATGTATTTAGATGCAAAGAACATTCTATGTGGAATGGACAACCATGAAGAGTGCTAACATCAGACAACATCAATCAATCAATAAAGAAACATGCAAGTTTGTCTCTAAAGTGATGTGAAGTAAGTCAGAGACTTAAGGTAAATGGAAAATTATGGAGTGGGAGAACAAAATAGGAGATAAAGTTGAATATAAATATTTCGGATTGAGAAAGGAGCTAAGATGAATGAGAGCTGAGCGGATTGGTAGTTCAATAAACTGGCCCACTGCTTGCAATTTTTCAGTAAAACTTTAGAGTCAGCAATCAGAGAAACAGATATTAAGTGGTAGGAATCATCTAAGATTGGGTATCAGCATCACTAGAGTAAAAGGATAATGTTCAGGGCAATCAAGAATTATTGAGAGAAAAATCAGACTGCAAAAATGATCATTGTTGAAGTAGTTGAATATTGATAGCCTGTGAAAGTATGCACTGATTGAAAGGCAGGAAATCATAATGAAGGTAAAGTTAAATTTAATTAGAAATAAAGAACAGGGAATTTGGTGCCTTTACTCAGAGAAAAAATACACAGAGGTAAAGATTTTAGAATGCTTTTCAAAAAATAGCATTCTTTACTTTAGAAAGCATGAATATTTTTCAAATAAATCACCACAAAGAGGTTACCCTGCAGTACAAGCTTTGCAGTACAAGCTTTTAGAAATACTTGCTCTTCAGATAATATGCTTTCAAAAATAACACAAAATGGAAACTAAATGTGTAACCATCAGGCAGTTACTGATACATAAACACCTTCTAGGAAAATAGTTGGTCATTTTATTTTCAAAGGCCTATGGGAAAGAGATGACCACTTGTCTGTCAGTTTGTCTTACTGTAGTGGCTTGTAAGTTACTATGATTCTGAAAGCTATGCCATCAGTATTTTAAATACCAGCAGGGTCACCGATGGTAGACAGGTTTCAGATGAGCTTCTAGACAAAGACAGACTAGAAAGAAGGAGTGACAAACTACTTCCAAATACTTAGTCACTGAAAACCTTATAAATAGCAGAGAAACACTGTCAGATATAGTGCCATAAAATGAGCGCCTCAGGTTGCAAGGCACTCAAAATGCGACTGGGGAAGAGCTGCTTCCTCAAAATAGAGTTGACTGTGATGACACGAATGGAATAAAGCCCATGGGAGAAAAGCCAACAGGACCTTCATTTGCTGATGGGGCACAACTCAAAATGAACAGAAACAGCTATAAGCATCAATTGAAAATCAAAACATGGAATGTACAAAGTATGAAACTGGGAAAATTGGAAGTTGTCAAAAAAGAAATGGAACGCATAAACATCGATATCTTAGGCATTAGTTAGCTGAAATGGACTGGTATTGGCCATTTTGAATCTGATGGCCACATGGTTTACTATGCCAGAAATGACAAATTGAAGAGGATTGGTGTTGCATTCATCATTAAAAAGAACATATTCAGATCAGTCATGAGGTACAACACTGTCTGGGATAGGATAATATCTATGAGTTTACAGGGAAGCCCAGTTAATACCACTAGTATTCAAATTTATGCACCAATCACTAAAGCCAGTGAGGATGAAATAGACTTCTACCAACTTTTTCAATCTGAAATTGATCAAACATGCAATCAAGATGTATTGATCATTACTGGTGATTGGAATGTAAAGATTGGGAGCTAAGATAAAGGATCAGTAGTTGGAAAATATGGCCTTGGAGATAGAAATGATGGCGGAGAACGCATGACAGAATTCTGCAAAACCAATGATTTGTTCATTTCAAATACCTTCTTTAGACAGCATAAGAGACAACTATACAAATGGACCTCACCAGATGGAATACATAGAAATCAAACTGACTACATCTGTGGAAATAGATGATGAAAAAGCTCCATATCATCAGTGAAAACAAGGCCATGGGTAGACTGTGGAAATGACCATCAATTACTCATATGCAAATTCAAACTGAAGCTGAAGAAAATGAAACCAAGTCCACAAAAAACAAAATATGACCTTGAATATATCCCACATGAATTCAGCGATCATCTGAAGAACAGATTTGAAACATTAAACACTAAAGACCGAAGACCAGATGATTTATGGGATGACATCAAGAACATCATACTTGAAGAAAGTAAAAGTCATTAAAAGAAGACAAGAAAGAAAGAAAAGGTCAAAACAGATGTCAGAAGAGACACTGAAACTTACTCTCCAGCGTAGAGATGCTAAAGCAAATGGAAGAAATGAGGTGAGGTACACGAGCTGAAAAGAAAATTTCAAAGATCAGCTCAAGAAGATAAAGCCAATTACTACAACAAACTGTGCAAAGATCTGGAGTCAGAAAACCAAAAAGGAAGAACATGCTCAGCATTTCTCAAGCTGGGGGAACTAAAGAAAAAATTCAAGCCTAAACTTTAGTTATTGAAAGATTCTCTGGGAAAATTACTGAATGATGCAGAAAGCATCAAGAGAAGATGCAAGGAATACACACACTGTACCAAAAGGAAATGGTTAATGTTCAACCATTTCAAGAGGTAGCATATGATCAAGAGCCAATGATACTGAAGGAGGAAGTCCAAGGTGCATTGAAGGAAGTGGCAAAGAACAAGGCAACAGGAATTGAGGGAATACAACTTGAAATCTTTAAAAAAAAGTGAGGCGGCACAGGAGGCACTCACTCATCTCTGCCAAGAAATTTAGAAGACAACTATCTGTGCCTATTCCAAAGAAAGGTAACCCAAAGGAATGAGGAAATCATCAGACAATCTCTTTGATATTTGATGTGAGTAAAGTTTTACTAAAGGTAACACAGACACGGCTGCAAGCATGTATTGATAAAGAACTTCTGGAAGTTTAAGCCAGATTCAGAAGAGGCCATGGAACGAGGGATATCATTGCTGATATCCAATGGATCTGAAAGCAGAGAGTATCAGAAAGATACTTACCTGTGCTTTATTGACTGTGCAAAGGTTTTCAATTGTGTGGATCATGACAAGCTGTGGACAACAATGTGAAGTATGAGTACTCCAGAACACGTACTTGTGCTCATGAGGAATCTGTATCTGGACTAACAGGCAGTTGTTCAAACAGAACATGGGAACACTGAATGGCTTACAATTTAAAAAAAAGGTGTGCTACAAGGTTGTATTCTTTCACCATACCTATTCAACATGTATGCTGAGCAAATAATCTGAGAAGCTGGGGTATATGAAGAAAAATGTGGCATGAGGATTGGAGTAAGACTCATTAACAACCTTTGATATGCAGATGACACAAGCTTGCTTGCTGAAAGTGAAGAGGACTTAAAACATTTTCTGATGAAGATCAAAGAGCACAGCCTTCAGTGTGGATTGCATCTCAATGTAAAGAAAACTAAAATCCTTACCAATGGATTAATAAACAACATTCTTAACAACGGAGAAAAGATTGAAGTTGTCAGGGACTTCATTTTTCCTGGATCAACTATCAACACTCACTACTTCTTAGGCTGTATCCAAGAAACTGAAATTGACTCTGACTGAAACTCAACAAGATTCATGGGTCCTTCATTAATGATGAACATTGTATGTAGCTCAAGGAGATTGTTGTTGTTGTTGTTAGGTCGGTACTGACTCATAGCGACTTTATGCACAGCAGAACGAAACATTGCCTGATTCTGGGCCATCCTCACTACTGTTGCCACTCTTGAGTTCATTGATGTTGCCACTTGGCCTATCCATCCCTTGGGGGTCTTCCTTTTTTTCTCTGACCCTCGATTACAGTGAGATTAATACTCCAAGAAGGAAAAAGACAACTTGACCCAGTTATTTCCTTTCAGTTGTTATGAATTCAATAAATTCCTGGAAAAAAAGATCATTTTCCTAGTATTCCCAGTTGTTTATTTCTTTGTTTAACTTGACCCAGATATACTCATGAATTATTAGAAAATTTAGCTCCTGAGGCAATCAATGTGTTTTGTCTGTGACAGTTAAGGACATTTTTACAGTATTAGATGATTCTTAACAGTCTTAACCTAAACTTAATAATATATAAATATGCTTGTAGAGAAGTTCGCTTATGACACTGAAGGATCAGTACTGCACTGGTAAATAAAAGGTTCATGATTCGAATACACCAGATACTCCACTCCTCAAACATCCTATACAGGGTTGCTATTAATTCGAATCAAGTCTATGGCACTTGACAATAATATACATGTATAGAACTAACATGCATTGGGGTGGGTGGGGAGGACCTACAAAAAGTTTGTGCAAAAATGATTGAAAACATAATAGAATTTTTCCAGTGATTTTTAAAAAGCCCTCTTGTAAATGTTTACTTATTGCTGTGCTTATAAACTAGATAGACACTGAATAATAGAATGAGTAGTTTTGCTGTTTATGAAAATCTTTAATAGAACTTAATTAAATTCTCAAAAATTGATTTCAAGAAATCAACTTTATTTAAAGAAATTAACTTATTATCTTTGTCTTAATTTTAATAACTTTTAAAATTTCTTAAAGGAGAAAAATATATAAATTATTTTAATTTATCCATTCACATTATTATTTCAGATACAAATTATGTACTTTAAATATATATTTTAATTGCTTATATTATAACTCAATACAAAAATTTAATATAACAATGTAATTTCATATTGTGCTGAAATTAAAGCAAGAAAAACAGATTTAACAGAAAAATACTATAAATATTAAACCATGCCATGTATTATGGTATATACACATGATAGATATTTACAGCTATTTCAAATTTTGTACATTCTGTTTGAGTAATGGTGTTGGAGGAGAATACTGAAAGTGCCATGGGCTGCCAAAAGAACCAATAGATCCGTTTTGGATGAAGTACAGCCAGAGAGCTCCTTAGAGGCTTCGTCTCTCATACTTTGGACATATTGTCAGGAGCGAATAGTCACTGGAGAAGGATATCATGTTTGGTAAGGTGGAGGGTCAAGAGGAAGTCTCCCAATGAGATGCACTGGCCAAGTGGCAGCATCGATGGACTCAACTGTGCCAACAGTAGTAAGGTTGGCCCAGGATCAGGCAGTGTTTTGTTCTGCTGTGCATAAGGTCACTATGGGTTGGTACCAACTTAATGGCACCTAACAACAACATCATCCTGTTTATATTTATTAAACTCTAAATTTCATATTTTCTGATAGCAACATTGTTGATGTTTTTTTTTTTTTTTTTAGTTTCTTTTCATTGTTTCATACATCTTTTCTCACTAATTAGTTATCAACCTTTCAAACACCATCTATCATTTATATAAGTTCTGTCTTGTAAGGGGCTATTTATATTTAATATATGATTGACATACATCATTCATTCCAACTGATTTTATTATTTAAGTGTTATTTCCTTTTATAAAATAAGTAAAAATATTGCTATAATATCATAGAATCCTTTGATAAACAAAAAATATAAAAATGTGAAACATAATTTCTAAGCATATCTTCCATCTGTTGTTGTTGCTGTAAAGTGCCATTGATTCGATACCAATTCACAGTGACCCTATGCACAACAGAATGGAACACTCCCCAATCCTGGGCTAATCTCACAATCTTGCTACATTTGAGCCCACGGACGCTGCCACTGCACCAATCCATTTAGTTGGGGGTCTTCCTCTGTTTCTCCAACCCTCCACTTTACCAAACATGATATCCTTCTCTAGTGACTGGTCCCTCCTGACAATATACCCAAAGTATGAAAGGTAAAGTCTGGCCATCATGGCTTCCGAGGAGCACTCTGGCTGCACTTCTTCCAAAACAGATCTATTTGTTCTTTTGGCAGCCCAGGGTACTTTCAGTATTTTCCTCCAAAACCATAACTCAAATGCATCAATTCTTCCAGTCTTCTTTATTCACTGTCTCACTTTTGCATGCATAAGAGGCTACTGAAAATATCATGACTTGTGTCAGCAACACCTTTGACCTCAAACTGACATCTTTGCTCTTCAACTCTTTAAAGAGGTCTTGTCCTAAAGATTTGCCCAATGCAATATGTCATTTGATTTCTTGACTGCCATTTCCATGACTGTTGATGACTGATCCAATCAAAATGAAGTCATTGACAACTTCAATCGTTCTCCATTTATATGGATGTTTTTTATTGGTCCAGTGGTGAGGATTTTTGTTTTCTTTACATTGAGGTGTAAAGATGGTCTTTGGTCTTCATCAATAAGTATTTTAAGTCCTCTTGCCTTTCAGCAAGTAAGGTCATATCATCTGCATATCACAGATGGTTAAGTAGCCTTCTGCCAATCCTGACACATTTTATTTCATAGAATCCAGCTTCTCTGATTATTTGTTCAACATACAGATTTTATAAGTATGGTGAAAGAATACAACCCTGGTTCACACATTTCCTAATTGTAAACCATTTGGCGTTCCCACAATTGAAAGGATTTGTGTAGTCAATAAAGCACAGGTAAATGTCTTTCTGATATTCTCTGCTTTCAGCCAAGATCCATCAGACATCAGCAATGATATCCCTTGTTCCACGGCCTCTTCTGAATCAGGCTTGAACCTCTGGTAGTTCTCTGTCATTGTATGCTTGCAGACATTTCTGTATTATCTTTAGTAAAACTTTACTCGTGTAGTATATCACAGATATTGTTCAATGATTTCTGCATTCCATTGGGTTGCCTCTCTTTGGAATGGGCATAAATATGGATCTCTTCCAATCAGTAGGTCAGACAGTTGTCTTCCAAAGTTCTTGGCATAGATGAGTGAGTGCCTTCAGTATTGCTTCACTTTGTTGAAAGATTTCAATTTGCATGCCATTAATTCCTGAAGCCTGAACTTCTTCCTTCAGTATCATTGATTCTTAATCATATGCTACCTATTGAAATGGTTGAACATACTGACTTGGTGTATTCTTTCCATCTTCTTTTGATGCTTTCTGCATCATTCAGTTTTTTGCCCATAGAATCCTTCAGTACTGCAATTTGAGATTTGAATTTTTTCTTTAGTTGTCTCAGCTTGAGAAATGCTGAGTGTGTTCTTCCCTTTTAGTATTCTAACTCCAGGTTTTTGCACATTTTGTTAAAATATTTAACTTTGTCTTCTCAAGCTCACTTTAAAATTGTTCTGTTCAACTCTTGTACCTCCTCACTTCTTTCATTTGCTTTAGCATCTCTTATGCTAGAAAGCAAGTTTCAGAGTTTCTTCTGACATCCATTTTCATCTTTGCCTTCTCTCTTGTCTTCTCAATGACCTTTTGACTTCCTCCTGTATCATATTCTTGATGTGATCCCACAAGACTTCTGGTCTTTGGTCTTTAGTGTCTAATGCATGAAATCTGTTCTTCAGATGATCTCTAAATACAGGAGAGATATATTCAAGGTCATAGTTTGGCTCTCGTGAACTTGTTTTCATTTTCTTCAGCTTCAGTTTGAATTTGCATATGAGCAATTGATGGTCCATTCCACAGTCTGCCCCTGGCCTTATTTTGAATGACAATATAGAGCTTTTTCAACTATGTCATTACACAGATGTAGTCAATTTGATGTCTGTGTATTCTACTTGGTTAGGTCCATGTGCATAGTCGTCTTTTATGCTGTTTAAAAAAGGTATTTTCTATGAAGAATTCATTGATTTTGCAAACTTACTACCATGCAATCTCCAGCATCATTTCTTTGACCAAGGCCATATTATCCTATTACTCATCCTTCCTCTTTGTTTCCAACCTTTGCATTCTAATCTCCAGTAATGATCTATACATCTTGAATGCATGTTTGATCAATTTTAGACTGAAGAAGTTGATAGAATTCTTCAGTTTCATTATCACTGGCTTTAGTGGTTGGTGTGTAAATTTGAATAACAGTGGTATTAAATGGGCTTCCTTGTAGGTGAATGGATATTATGCTATCACAAATAGCATTGTACCTCATGACTGCTCTTGATATGTTCTTTCTGTTGATGAATGCAACATTATTCTTCAATTTGTAATTCCCAGAAAAATAAGTGATGTGATTGTCAGTTTCAAAATGACCAATACGAGTCCATTTCAGCTCACTATGGTATTTTCAATAACCTCATATGCATGTGAAAGCTGGACATCGATGTTTATACAACCCATTTCATTTTTGACAATGTCCAGTTTTTCTAGATTCATACTTCATACATTCCGTGTTCCAATTATTATATATTCTCCATCTAGAAAGATGTTTACCTGTGCCTATTGACTGTGCAAAGGCTTTTGATAGTGTGGATTATGACAAGCTATGAACACCATTGAGAAGTATGAGTATTCTGAACACTTAATTGTGCTCATGAGGAATCTGTACCTGGACCAAGAAGCAATTGTTAGAACAGAACATGGGAACACTGAATGCTTTAAAATTGGGAAAGGTGTGCAACAAGGTTGTATTCTTTCACCATACTTATTAAACCTGTATGCTGAGCAAATAATCTGAGAAGCTGGGTTCTATGAAGAAAA
>NW_006408548.1:21310960-21329097 GCF_000296735.1 Chrysochloris asiatica | reverse complement strand
AAGGTTGCTATGGGCCGATACCGACTCTATGGCACCTAACAACAACAACAGGTGTATACATACATGAAAGCAGTGTTTTCATGTCTTTAACCTTTCCCCAAAAAAGTTTGTACTCTTCCAGTTATATCATGTCAAAAGGGCACTTAGGCCATCCTTGAATGATTCAAATCATGTTTCTTTAAAATGTTCTTTGAGTTAATGGAACAACAAAAACTCTGAAAGGACAAGATCGATATGCAAGGGCGAATGGGGTAAGGTTTCTCTATGAAATTCATGTAGGGCAGTACTTGCTATTCTGGAAGAATGAACAGATTCTTTGCCATGATGGAGAACAATTCCTTACCTTTTTCTCACCAATACAGTTTTCAGTTTTATGAAAAATTCTTTCTGATTAAGTTCTCATGACCAGTGTGTCCTTTAAGAAAATCTATCAAAATTAATCACTTTGGAGTTAAAAAAACAACTCAACTCTATCTTGATTTTCACTGGCCCAGCATATGCCTTTGGAAGCTACTATTTAGATTGAACTTGTTGAGGAAAGCACCATAACGGGCCTAAGACAAGTGTATTACTGAGAAAACCACCAAAAAGGTAGTTGAAGAGTGGCTGGGAACCAATTTCCTTACCATCTTGAAAGATGAAAATATAAGCATTCAAGAAGCTGAATGGACAAACCACAGGAAGGTAGACTACAAAAGAAAATCCTTAAAACATATCATAATCAAATTCTCCAAAATCAAAGACAAGGAATGAAACCTGAAGGCAGCTCTGGAAAAATCAAAAGTTACATACAAAAGAAAACCAGTATGATAAAGCTCTGATTTCTCAGCAGAAACCATGCAGGCAAGAATGCAATGGGGAAACAAATATAAAACACTGAAAGGGAAAAAAAGTGCTCACCAAGAATCATACACCCAGAAAAGCAGTCCATCAAATATAATGGCAAAATTAGAACATTCTCAGATTAAAAAACAACAACAACAACACACAAAAGCCTGTAAAAGACAAGCCAACTCTCCAAAATACACTATAATGAGTTATTTGGACTGACAAGCAAAAAGAAAAAACAATAACTAGAGATTGGCATACCTGGAAACACCACACAGAATTCATTTCAGATATGAAAGTGTTCACAGTAGAACAAAATTACAAGACGAAAAACAGGATATCTGAGATGTCAGTCAATGATCAGAACAACTACAAAGTGAAGGGAGGGAAAAGAATAGTTGCAGAGTTCTAGATGGTGAGAAGGATCATGTAGATTTCAAGATAAAACAGTCTGTTTAAAAATGGGTAAGAAATTAATAAAATACAGGGTAACCTTAAATAAATTTAGTACACCTTCTCATCAAATCAATAATAGGAAAATCTATGAATATTTTGAAAACATTAAAACTATGAAGAAATTGACATGAAATAGCACAGAAAAATGAACTCAGGACAGGAAAGCATAACGAACAAAGAACCCCACAATACCACAAATACACACACACACACACAAAAACTCAAAAAAACAAAAACAGCAAAATGACTGCAATCATTCATACCTATTGATAATTACATTGAACATCAGTGGATTAAATGCACCAACCAAGACACACAGAAAAACAGAATGAAACAGGAGACACAGTTTACACACAGAGACAAAAATATTCATAGATTGAAAATTAAAGGATGGAAAATATGTATCAAGCTAATTTCAATAAAATATGAGCAGGCATGGCAATATTAATCTCTGTTAAAATAAGTTTTAAGGTAAAAACCTGCATGAGCAACAAAGGACATTATCTCATGATTGAAGTGCCAATTTAACATGAAGACATAACTATTATAAATATCTATGCTACCAAGGAAAGAGTGTCAAAATACATAAATAAAACTGAAGAAAGAAATAAACAAATCTACAATAATAGTGGGAGATTTTAATGCACCACTTTTTTTTTTTAAATACACCGTTTTCAAAAAAGGACAGAACCAGAAAGAAACTCACCAAAGACACAGAGGAGTTAAACAAAGCAATAAACTTGACCTCACAGATTTGTACAAAGCATTCAACCCAGCAATAGCACAATTCATATTCTTTTCCAGGGCTCATGGAACATTCTTCAGAATAGACCACGTGTTAGACCAAAAAGCAAGTCTCAATAAACTTTAAAACATAAAATTACTACAAAGCATCTTCTCAGAACACAATGCTATAAAATTAGAAATTCACAATAAGAATATCAAGGAAATAAAAGCAAATACACGGAAACTGAATAGCATTCTACCTAAAAGCTACTGGGTAATAGAACAAATAATACATGGAATTAAAAATTTCCTACAAAAAAATAAGAGTTAAAACATACACACCAAAACCTTTGCGAAACAGCAAA
The DNA here is from genome assembly GCF_000296735.1 of Chrysochloris asiatica. Lineage (NCBI taxonomy): Eukaryota > Metazoa > Chordata > Mammalia > Afrosoricida > Chrysochloridae > Chrysochloris > Chrysochloris asiatica. The sequence continues at coordinate 21,326,722 of NW_006408548.1, read as the reverse complement.
AGCAGTGCTGAGAGGACAATTTATAGCAACAAATACACATACACAAAAAAAAGAAAGAACCAAAATGAACTTCAACAATTAGAAAAAGACCAGCAAAGTAAGTCTATAGTCACCAGAAGTAAAGGAATAATGATCAGAGCAGGAAAAAAATGAGATAAAAAACAGAAAAACTATAGAAACAATCAACAAGACAAGATGCTAGTTCTTTGAAAGAATTACTAAATTCAACAAACAGCTGGAAAATCTAAGAAAAGAAATGGGAGAGGTTACACAAATAATGTGCATAAGAATCCGTATGAGTGATGTCAGAACCAAGGGAAATAAAAGTGATTATAACAGAGTACTATGAAGAGTTGTATTCTAACATATATGGAAATCTAGAGGAAATGGCTACTTTTCTAGGAAAACAAGGCGTGCCTAAACTAACACAAGGTGAAATAGAATACTGGAACGGACCTATAACAACAACACAAAAAACAAATGATAAAGTCATTTTAAAACTCCCAACAAAAAAAGTCCAAGCCCAGATAGCTCTACTAGTGAATTTTACCAAAGACTCAGAGAAGAGCTCATACCAGTTTTACTCAAACTATTCCAGAATTTAAAACAGAATGGAAAACTTCCTAATACATTATGAAGTGAGCATACCAAAACCAGTCAAGGACATCACTAAAAAAGAACATTATAGACTAATATCCCTCATAAGCAAAGATGCAAAAATTCTCAATCAAATTCTAGCCAGTAGAAATTAACAACATATCAAAAAAATAATACATCATGACCAAACGGAATTCATTCCAGAGATGCAAGGATGGTTCAATATTAGAAAAACAATCAATATAATTCAGCATATAAATAAAAACAGGAAAAGAACAACAGGAAGCTGTAAGTTGATATAGAAAAAGAATCTGACCAAATCCAAAATCCTTTTTATTTATTAAAAACACTCAACAAAGTAGTAATTGAAGTGAAATTCATCAACATAATTGAGAGCATACATACAAATCCAACAGCCAGAATTACTCTCAATGGAAAGACACTGAAAGCACTTCCTTTGTGAACAGGGACTAGAAAAGGATGCCCTTTATCACCACTCCTATTCAATTTTGTGCTGGAAGCCTCACCCAAAGCAAGACACTATGAGTCAGAACTGACTCAAAGGCACTTAACAACAACAAAAACATGTATACATTTATATGTTCCACAGATATATAAGTAAGTGAAAGAGAAAACTAGTATATGATTATTTACTTTTCATGCACATAGTACTGTGAATGTGATGGCACATACAACATATGAAATGAGGAAAACTTCTTAGATATTATTAAATATTTTAATGCAACAAATAGCTGAGCCTGGGGGCTCAGGACCAGAGTCTCAGGGGACACCATAGTCAATTGGCACAGCATACTCCACAAAGACAATGCTATATATCCTACTTTGGTTAGTAGTAGCTTCTGGGATAGTAAAAGCTCATAAGCAGCTACCTACTGTCAACACTCATGGAAGCAGCAGTCAAGAAATCAAATGACATACTGCATTAGGAAAATATGCTGTACAAGAACTTTTTAAAGTGTTGAAGAGCTAAGATGTCAGCTTGAGGACTAAGGTGCGCCTGGCCCAAGCCATGGTATTTTCAATAACCTCATATGCATGCAAAAGCAGGAAGACCATAGAAGAATTGATGCTTTTGAGTTATGGTGTTTTGAGTTATGGTATTGAAAGTACCATAGGTTTCCAAAAAACCAACAGATCTGTGTTGCAAGAAGTGTAGTCAGAGTGCTCCTTGAAGGTCAGGATGGCCAAACTTGGTCTCTTATACTGCAGACATATTTCCAGGAGGGACCAGTTGCTGGAGAAGGACATCATGTTTGGTAAGGTGGAGGCTCAGAGAAAAAGAGGAAGACCCCCAGCGAGATGGATTGTCAAAGTGGCAGCATCAATGGGCTCAAGCCTGACAACAATTCTGAGGTTGGCCAAGGACCAGGCAGTGTTTTGTTCTATTGTGCACAGGGTCGCTATGAGTCAGTATCGACTCGATGGCACCTAACAACAACCAAGGAGCAGGTATTGGTCTCTTCATGTATGGAAGAAAGAAGAGTGATGAGAATTGAAGGTGCTTGGAATCAATTTGTCCAGTGGACTGATGGAATATGTGAGCATCAGTCTCCATGATCCTGAGACCAGAAGAACTAGATGGTGTCCAGCTATCACTACCAACTATCTTGAATGGGATGATATTAAAAGGTCCTGGCAGAGAGCATAATGTGTGGAACAAAACTCAAATTTTTTTTTTTTTTTTTTTAACACAGAGTTTTCTGGTCAGAAAGAGACTGGAGGAACCTGAGACTGACCTTCAACTGACCTTCAGGTCTGAAGAGGAACACATCGTCTTTCAGGCAAGCACAGATAGGCATATAAGGGGAACAACAACACTAGTATGATTACTCACTATGAATAATGGGACAATCATTCAAAATCAAAGGGGCAACATGTAAGTAAGGACAAGACAAGAAGAGATGAGAAGGTGAGTGGATGGGAAAGGGAGGAAGCAAATGACTGTTGTTCCCCAGAGGAGATTGCAATCTTTGAGATGAAACAAATTATATATATATATTTTTAATGTGAAACTGATGATCTTGTCTGTAAACCTTCACTCAATCCACAATAAAAAGTAAAAAAAAAAAGCAATTGTTTCCTCTACCTAAACAATTTATCCCACTGCTATTACCCACCTATAAAAGCAACCACTGCTGTTGAGTTGAATTCCAACGCATAACAAACCTGTAGGACAGAATACAACTTAGAACTTATCTTAGCTACTATAACTTTGTACCGTGGAGCAGCTGGAGGATTTAACCACAAAACTTCTTAAGATCTTTAGAAAGCTTTCTTCCTATCTCAACTCATAACTCCCTCCACCCCCGAGATTGTGTAGCCCACTTAGGCTTAATCTATTACTAGTTTCAAAGAGTCTCTCCACAATACATTCTGTGAAATAGGATGCAATGTGATTTGGTAATTGTGCAAATATAGTCTGGCCCTGCTTTTGCACGGAGCATTTTGAATAAGGCTCATGCCTTAGCACTGATTGTCAATGTACTGAGAAGGATTTGTTTTTATGTTCAGTCCTCAATCCATATCATTAACAATTTCTCCTTATTTGATACAAATTCCTTTCAATTTTCTTTAGGCTTTTTTTTTAAATAGCTTTCAGTGGTATCAATCCTTTAACAGCTTGGAGAAGTTTTTGGTTTTGAGGGTCATCATGATTGCCAAGTATGACATGCCTAAATCATGAGTAACAGCATTCATTGATTTCACCTGCCCTTTTTTTTTTTTTTTTTAAATAACTTTTTGTTTCTCTTCCAAATTGCTACTTCTTCTTTGCTTCTTGCTGCAATTATTGCCAGCAATGATTTTTCTGTGTTTGGGAGCCATGATGTACTCATGATAATATTTTTAAAAGAAAATTAAACAGAGAGTGAATGCTACAATACTGAAGAGATGCTTGGTATATGAGATTGGATGCTACTGTCTACTTATGAGTTGAAACATACACTATTACATGGTAAACTTTTAAATAAATACCTTAGTACAGTACATACATAAACCAGTGACAAGTATTTATTATGACTATCAACGCATGCATGACAATTGCTTTGTATACAACAGACATGAGATAGGCTCACTGTATGCAGGAAGCCGTTGCATTCCCTACTTCCTGCTCTGTTTGTGATTACTGAACTTCTAGGAGCCCTGGTGGGCTGTAGGTTAAGCACTGGACTGCTAATCACAAGATTGGCATATCATACCCACCAGTCTCTCCAATGGAGGACGATGAGACTTCCTTCTACCATAAAGACTGACAGCCTCGGAAATTCTATAAGGATCAATATGAGTCAGAAGCAACTCCATGACCGTAGGTATTTTGTTGCTTTGTTTTTTATTATTATTATAATGCTATGGCACCACAATGTATGTGGAGTCAGACATTGTCCAAATGGATATTCCATAGCACATATATTTATGTTTTGAGAGACCTTAATTCATACTTACATCTTGTATTCCCAGACCACATATCTTTACGCATGATCTAGATTATTGACCAACACTGTTTGCTTCTTATCTTCATCATTCCCTAAATTATGCTGCCTGTTGTTTGTTATTTATAGTCATTTCTCAAACAATTTCCTCAGATTAATACATAGTTCATATACTTTAAAAATTCTTTCTAGTTTCAAATATGTTTCTTTAATACAAAAGTAGCTAGATATGTTGTTGTTGTTGTTAAGTGCCATCGAGTCGGTTCCGACCCATAGCGACCCTGTAACAGGGTTTCCAAGGGTGTAAATCTTTACGGGAGTAGAAAGCCTTATCTTTCTCCCGCGGAGCGGCTGGTAGTTTCGAACCGCTGACCTTATGGTTCACAGCCCGATTCGTAACCACTACGCTGCTTTTCAAACTGTAGTATTTTTCTCTCTTAAGTCTAGATACTATTCAACTTCATCCTTAAATTCCCAGTGCTACAAAGCAGAAGCATAACAACTTGAACTTGTTTAGCTTAACTTGATTTGTCCTTGGAGAATTTTATGAAGTTTCCACTTTATCCTTAGTCATCAAATATTTCACCACTCTATCTCAGCCTTTTCTCATCAACCCAGAAAATTGAGGCTTCCTAGGCTATTTTGTTTTCCCCATTCAGGAATATTTTAGTCTATTATTTAATTTTTTTCTCTCCTCCATCTGTTCTTTTCTGTCTATGCGGAATAGCAATAATTTCATAAAACAGATACAATAGATATATTCACCAATGATCTTCAAATGCTTTATATTAACATATACAATCAGTTTGTTTCTCATGTTTCATTTATTAAATTATTCAGTGATTATTTTCTCCTTCAACTCTTCTCCTAAAATATTTAGCTCAGAAATCATGTTTTTAAATTCTAGGTATTTTTCATTTATTTTTAATTAGGTTCTCATCTCCCTCTGCTAGTACCCCTGACTATGTGTTCTGTTAATTGTTTTGTTTTATTTGCACTGATATTATTGCTAAATGCCATCAATTATGTTCCTACTCATAGTGACCCTCTATAGGGTTTCCAAGGAGTTTCTGGTAGGTTTGAATCACCAACCATGCATTTATAGCCAGTGCTTATCCTACAGCACCTTAAATGGATTGCTATTGTACTGTTTTGTCTTGTTGGGACACTTTGGTGGCCAGTCCTGCAGAGAGTAGAAAGCAGGCAATCTCTACTCTCAAGGACAAGAAATATAGAAAAGATAATCCTTCAACCACTGAGATGAATCCTCTTAGTTCCTGGACTTCCTATACTCTTAGAGACAGGGAGGACTTGGTCTACATGCTCGGTCAGCTTCATCCTAGCTTTCTGGAAGCTCAGGCACAAACATTTGGGGTTGTCAGCAATCATTTTCAAACTCAGAGCCCACAAATATCTGTGTACTAAGCTCTCACCAGAATCTATTTCTTTCTGAACCTTGTCCAGAAGTTAATTTCCTATTGTTGTTCTATAAGGATTTGTCTAATCTCTGATTGAGAAAGTATCTCACATTCTCTCTGCTACTCATATGACACCCACAAGACTCAGGAAAGTAAGTAGATGAAAGTGAGAAAGAGAGCAGAGAAAGAGGAAGTGTTTAGAGACAATAATCCCAGAATCCCACTCCCTACTGGGCTTCTCAACATTAGTTGATTGCTCATAATGCTGACGCACTTAATGATAACAACCATCCAGACTTGAAACCTTCAGATTTGAGAGGGAAAAGTTGGCAGTGGTGGAACATAGAATTTAGCTCCTTGTTTTCAAAGGAGGGAGTACTTTCATTCTTAAAGATGATTAAAAAGTAGATTTTTGAATGCAAAAATAATACACAAAGAAATCTCTAGAACAATTTTATGTAAGTTGCTGTTGCTAAGCATTATTGAATCAGTTCTGACTCAAAGGGTTTGCATGGAATGGCTAATGGGTTTGAACCACTGACCTTGCAGTTAGCAGCGCAGTGCTTATCTTATAATGCCACACCAGGACTCCATTCCTACCTATTATTGTTGCTGTTTGTTGCTAAGTGCCATCAAATTTGTTTCAACTCATAGCGACCCTGTATAGGGTTTCCAAGGAGGAGCTGGTGAGCCTGAACCACCAAGCCTGCAATTCAAACCTAACTTGCAGTCCAGCACATTAATCTGTAGCACCAAATCAGGACTACAATCCTATGTATAGATAGAGCATATGTATAGAAACAACATACATTGTTGTTTTTGCAAAGTGTAGTTGAGTCACTTCCGGCTCATAGTAATCTAGTACAGGGTTTTTGAGGAGCAGGTGGTGGGTTTGAACTGCTGACCTTATGGTTTAAACTCCAGTGCTAATCCTACAGTACCATATCATACATAAAATCTATTAAATGTCATTTTTAATACTGTAAATAACAACCACCTTTATTGTGTACTTACAATAAGTCAGACAACGTGCTAAGTGATAAATATGAATCATTTCCCAACCAACTCTTGGAGGAATGGGTTAATATTATCCCTGTTAACAAATGGCATTGATGTGGCTCAGGAAGGTGAAGAAAATTATATAAGATCAGATAGCTAATGAAAATGCCATGACTTGCTTCAGGTGCCTTAGTCCTCAAGCTGATATCTTTGCTTTTATATCACTTTAAAGAGGACATTTGCAGCTGATTTGCCTATAGTAATGTATGGTTTGATTTCCTTAGCAAAAATGGAATACTGAAATCTGCCAGACATCAAAGGCTTTGTTCTTGTTCACTATTTATTAGCCCTCATGTAAGTTCATTCCAGGAATAAGCTTGTAGTTCAATCTTTAAATATACTATAAGTTACAGTTATATAATGAGTTATCTAGGAAGTGTCTAAAGTGGAATTTAGTAAAATTTCATAATTATACTAAAAATAAAATATCCTGAATAAAAGGAAATAAAATTTTCCTTAACTTGGCAATGAGCATCTTACTCACTTCAAATGTGATAGCAAAATAATTGTGGCATTATTAATAGGATGCTAATTATAGCCAGCACTATTCAGCACTTTGGAAAACCTTAATAATTAATGAATAAAATTTGAAAAGAAAATTAAATTATCATTAATTGTGAATGGTATTATCAATAGAACATCAGTACACAATAATAAAAGGACAAACATTTATAGAACTAATAAGCTATTTCACTAAGTTGTCCATTTATCAAATAAATCTATCTGATTTAGGGGTTCTATATTTTAAGAATAAGCAGTCCTACTGGCACAGTGGGCTAAGCATTAGCTGCTAACTGCAAGGTCAGCAGTTCAAACCCCTCTGCTGTACCATGGGAGAAAGATGAAGCTGTCTACTCCTAAAAAGATTTACATTCTCAGAAATCCTAAGGGACAGTTAGATTCTGTTCTGTAAGGCCACTATGAGTCAGAATAAACTTGATGGCAATAGAATTTTTAAGAATATTATTTCTTAAAACTCTACAAGTCCATTCATAGAAGCAACAAAAATTAGACTGGAAATAAATAACAAACACGTACAACCGAGATGAAGAAACACACAAATTTCACTACTATAAAAGACAACAAAATGGAAACATACATATTTCATGCTCCTATGAGGAGCAGTCCGTACGAGGAGCTCCGGTAGCGTAGTGGTTACGAATCCGGCTGCGAATCTTAAGGTAAGCAACTCGAAACTAGCAGCCACTCCACAGGAGAAAGATGAGGCTTTCTGTTCCCATAAAGATTTACAACCTCAGAAACACTGTACAGGGTCGCTATTGGTCGGAACCGACTCGACGGCACTTAACAACAACAAAAATGAGGAGTCTCAGCTACTACCTGCGAAGTTGGCAGTTCGAACCAGCTGCTTCAAAGGAGAAAGATAAGACTGTTTACTTCAGCAAAGATTTATAATCTATAATTGTTGCTTTTGCAGTCTGGTGTGGCACGGTGGGATAAAGCACTGGACAGCAAGGTCAGATTGAATCACAAGGTCAGCGGTTCAAACTCTACCGCCACTCCAAGGAAACCCTTTACAGGGTCTCTATGAGCTGGAAGCAACTTGACGACATTTAACGATAGCAACAAAATTGTTGCTGTTTGGTATGTTTGAGTTGGTTCCAACTCATAGTGATTCAATGCACAACCGAAGAAAACACTTCCTGGCCCTGTGCCACCTTCAAAATTGTTGTTATGTTTGAGCCCATTGTTTCTGTCACCTTGTCACTCCATCTCCTTAGGGGTTTTCTTCTACACTGACCCTCCACTTCTTCAATCATGATGTCCTTTTCTAGAGGCTTAACCTCTCCTGATAAGATGTCCAAAGCACAAGAGACGAAGTTTTGCCATCCTCGCGTCTAAAATACATGCTGGTTGTGATTATTCCAAGACAGATATGTTTGTTCTTCTGGTAGTTCATGGTACTTTCAATATTCTTTGTCAATGAAATAATTCAAATCTATCAACTTTTTAGTCTTCCTTGTTTATTGTCTGACTTCCACATCCATATGAGGCAACTGGAAACACCATGACTTCGGTCAGGCACACTGTAGACCTCAAACTGACACCTCTGCTTTCTAACACTTCAAAGAGGATTTTTGCAGCAGATTTGCCTATCACAGCACATGGTTTGCTTTCTTGACTGCTGCTTCTACGAGTCTTCATTGTGGATCCAAGCAAAACGAAGTCTTTAAAAACTTCAGCCTTTTCTCTATATATCATGATACAATTTTTGGTCCAGTTGTGAGGATTTTTGTTTTTATTACATTGAACGGCAATCCATACTGTCTAGTCCTAGTGTGGTGATGTAGGATAAACGTTGGACTGCTAACTATAAGATGGGCTGTTCAATCCCACTATGTGCTCCTTGGAAAATTTGTACAGGGTTGCTATGAGTTGGACCCAACTCAAAAGCACTTAAAACCAGCAACAACAACAAAGGCAATCCTCTATAAGGGTCCCTGTGAGTCACAAATAAACTAAATGGCAGTTGAGTTTTATTGTGCTTTTAATTATAAGCAGTCTCAGGTTTCATTTGTTCCAAATTAATAAACATATTCAACACAATTACCATTAAAATCTCCACAGCATTGTTTTAAGTAGTTTGATAAATTAACCCTAAAGTGTCTCACAGGGAAAATATAAAACAGCAGGAGTCTTTGGAAAGACAGATTTTTAGTTCATCCTACACACCTTGACCTGCACTCACCACACACGTCACCTCTCCATCTTTCCTCTTTTTGATCCACTTTCACCACAATCCAACAGATTGACATGAGACTGGCAAAGCAGTCTTTTATAAAACAATAAAACCTAATGGTTACAAGCAGAGTTGCTGAAGCTCTTAGATTGTCTGGATTTGAATCAGAAGCAGCTTTGTGACCTTGCGCAATGCATTTAAACTTTTTTGTATCTGTTTTTCTTCAGTATAATAGAGATAATAGTTACAATAATAGTTATATCTACTTCATAGATTTGTTTTAGGGAGTAAAGAAATTAAAATGGAAAGCTCTTAGTATAATACATGCTGGAGGTGGTCATGTGCCATGGAGCGGCTGGTAGTTTCGAACTGCTGACCTTAAGGTTCGCAGCCCGATTTGTAACCACTACGCTACCAAAGTAGAGGACAATAAATGCTGGTGAGGATGTGGAGAGACTGGGACCCTGCTACATTGCTGAAAGAACTGAAAAATGGTTCAACCACTCTGGAAAACAATACGGCATTTCCTCAGAAAGTGGAAAATTGAAATACCTTATGATCTAGCAATTCCTATACTTGAAGTTTATTCACAAAAAATACGAGCCAGGCACAAGTAGATATATGCACACCAATGTTCATAGCAGCACTATTTACAATAGCAAAAAGATGGAGACAGCATAAGTACCCATCAATGGAAGAATAGATAAACAAACTCTGCTACATACACACAATGGAATATTATGCTACCTTGAAGAATAACAAGGAAGCTGCAAGCCACTGCATAACATGGATGAACCTTGAGGACATTATGCTGAGTGAAATTAGTCAGTCACAAAAGGAAAAATACTGCATAGGACCATTATTGTAGAAGCTTAAGGAAAAGTAGCCACAGTAAAAGGGAAAGCATATATATATAGCGTAGTGGTTACGAATCGGGCTGCGAACCTTAAGGTCAGCAGTTCGAAACTACCAGCCGCTCCACGGGAGAAAGATGAGGCTTTCTACTTCCGTAGAGATTTACACCCTTGGAAACCCTGTACAGGGTCGCTATGGGTCAGAACTGACTCGACGGCACTTAACAACAACAATATATATATACATATATATATATATTATTTGCTGGTTACTGGGGTGTATAGGATGGGGTGATGGAAGGGAGGGGAAGGTGGAGCACAGGGTAGTGAATGGACACTGGATTGTTTGGGTGCTGAGGGAAGGCAGTACACAAGAAGGGGGAAGGGAATGGAAGAACAAGGTGGATGGGAGAACAGCTAGGCAGATTTGCATGGACTAAGTGGGATAGTGGTAAATTAGGATGTATGCTCAACCTTGGACCAACAGGGCTCTGGGATACAGGGATTGAGGCATGGTTTGAATATGTAAAAGACAGAAAATAATGTTAAGGTGCTTGGCTGTCTTTTGAATCTTGGTTTCCTGTGCCTACTATTATAAAATGAACACTTGAGGGGGAGAGAAAGGAATAGCCAGAAACATGACCATAGAAAGCTTGTAAGTCCGTCTTCAGCCCATAACTGATTGGAATACCTAAAATGGGGCTAGAACTTGCCCACTGAAGGAGGCTTCCTACAGAGCCTTTGCATTGCATAAGACCATAGGTGAAATCCTGAATGAACCCTATCCAAAATCTTCTAAGGTGGGAAATTTCCATTTAAACGGACAAGCAGACCAGCTTGGAGTGGATAGAAGAACAGAAGATACTTCTTGAGAGAAAGACCAGCAGGAAAAACCAAAAATACTACTGACAGTCTGACTGACTGTTAGAAGAACAAACAAGTTGTTCACCTGGGAGCCATCAAGGCAAGCAGTCGAGTCCCCTCAGGGCAAACACGTTTCCAAGACTGAGACTCAGGGAGACTACATGAGCAGGCATGGGTCTTGTCGGTGACCAAGTTGGTCGACCGATAAGGGGAAGTGGGAGAAATACAGCAATGAAGTTCTGAGCTAGTCTGACCACGTTTGATAGACTCCTGTCAACCTAGTTTGAGATGTGGTTTACCAGCAGTATGGCAAGACCTGAGGACTCTTGGCCATGTCCCTGTCCCTGGGTCCAAGAGTGAATAATTGCTATCAGGACTGACTGTGAGAGTTGCAAATATAAAGGTAAAAGTTTTGTAACAAGAGGAGGAGAATGGCTGATTTTGCAGGCCAGGAGAGGAGGTTCCCGGGACCATCAAGGGAGAAAAGCAGAGTGCAGGACACTATCCAAAGAAGCAGTGATGCCAGAGATGGAGGCACAGATGATGACATGGAGAGACAGAGCAGCTGGGGACTCTGGACTCAGGGAGGGATAGGGGCTGTGTGTTGAGGGCCAGGGAGCAGACTTGTGGGGTATATACTTTGGTTGTTTGATGATGCATGGAGCGGACTGTAGTCATTGCAATGAAATGAGTATGATAGGAAGAATGTAAAGCTGATGTTCTCCCATGTAAAGTATCACTCAATTCACAATAAAAGCTTAAAAAAGCAAACAAACAAAAACACTGAGTCATCCTGCCCTCTTCTAAGGACAGTGTCAGTATAATGAGAGTACAAGTAAGATCACATTTTTCTTTAAAAGTTGAATAGTTCTTATATGAAAATATTTTTAAGTTGTAGAAAAGAGGAAATTTGTCATGTAAGACAAAGAAAAAATTTCTCAAACTGCTTTTTACCCACATTATTACTCCCAAAACACCACATCTCATAGTAGTATACTATTACAATCTCCTCTTACTCATAAAACAATCCTGCCGCACTGGCTCCGTTTCCTCCTACTTGCCTCTAAAGTACAATTGTAAACGAAGATACTTACTCCTCTCTCTCTTTTATATTTTCCCCTCCAGTGAACTTTTACAGTGTGCAGCTCAATTTTGTCTCTTTGGATTTACAGTTGAACCTGTATCTCCATTTCATATACTACAAAGGAAAAGACCATGGATGCTTAGACTTAATTATTATGCTTGTCTCATACAGACAGTATATCCATTTTGTACAATGTTCCTGTCTTTGTTGGTTATGCTGACTTAGGGGAGTCCTGAGTCTGAGAGGTGAGGAGGAAATCCTGTCTTCAAAGAAAGAGAGAAATTTTGGCACCCAGCAACCACACTAGAGAAGAAGGAGATCAGTCAAAGAAACTTCTCCCAGAAGGAAGAAACCTACTCTACAGACCCTATACGTGGTGCTGGAGGATAAGTTGTTGTTGGTAAATGCTGTCAAGTCAGTTCCAACCCACAGTTCCAACCTCCAAACCCTGTATAGGGTTTCTGAGGAGAGGCTGGTGAGCTTGAACCACTGACCTTGCAATTCAAATGACTTTGCAGTCTAGCGCATTAACCTCCAGCACCATACCAAGAGTCCTGGATTGCTAACCTCAAGGCCAGTGGCTCAAACCCACCAGTTATTCCTCCGAAACCCTACACAGTGTTGCTATGAGTCTGAATTGACTTGACAACACTAAGCAGTGACAACATGGACCCTATGATGAAAACGATTAATGAGCTCAGTTGCTAACAAAAAAGTTGGAGGTGTTAGTCCACCTAGAGGCTCCTGAAAGAAGAAAGATCTGCTGGTCTACTTCTGAACAATCAGACATTAAAAACATTATGGGGCACAGTTCTATTCTAACACACATGGGTTTCCATGTATAGGAGTTAGTGAGAGCCCTTTAACAGTCCTGAGCAGCATGGCATCACCATGGATCCTCCTCTGTACTTTTATATTTTCTGCGTGTGATGCTATTCTTTGCCATTTTTCCCCATGTCATGAGAGATGTCTTATGACAGCCTGCTCACTGCATACATGGAAGATACAGTGAGAGGCTTGCATCCACATGTAGGGTAAGTAATATTTGGGGGAGAAGGAACAAGTTATAAAGGCAAAAAAGACTGACGAATAATGGAACATCATCTCAGAGGGATGGATGGTCAGGAGATAGAACAGTAATATGCAAAATATATTAGTTTTAACAGTTAAAGAAAGCATTCTTTTCATTTATGGAACAGACACATACATAGCAAAACATACCCATTCAATAATTTTCATATGTATAAATTCAATGATATTGGTCAGATTCTTCAAGTTTTTGCTTTTTGCCCTTTCTTGATACTCTTTACCAATATTTTTTACCTTCATCAACACACATTTACTATCCCTTAAACTTCTTACCAAAGGAGCGCTGATAGCATAAGGCTGCTAACCTCAAGGTCGGCAGTTTGGAACTATCAGCTGTTCCATGGGAGAAAGATGAGGCTTTCTACTCCCATAAAGATTTACAGCCTTGGAAACCCTGTACAGGATCACTATGAGTCAGGATCAACTCCACGGTACTTAACAACAACAACAGCAAACTTCTTACCTAACCATTTGTGCCCATGTTGTCAACTTGATTTCCTATAGAAAATTCCATGAAAAAATGCAATGCTTAATTTAACAATTAAGCTAAAATGTTGTTTGGTTTAAAGATACTCAAGAATACTTAGTAGTTTAGGCATTACTTATTTCTTCAGGGCAGTAATTGGAGGGAGGTGGGGGGAGTGGGTCATCCAGCTTCTATGGTTCCAGAGATCTGGATGTCTTAAGAATTTGAAATTCTGTTCCACAACCCCTACTTTTTTTTTAAGAAATTATTGTAATTTGAGTGACAGTTTACATGGGAGAACATCAGTTTTGCACTCATCCTATCATATTTCATTTAATTGCAATGATTACAATTCCCTCCATGTATCACCATTCAACAGTATTTGCTTCTATTCCCTCTGTTTTTTGTGTTCTTTTTGTTGCTGTTGTTGTTTTGTTTTTTATGTACACCAAATGCTCATGAATATATAATCATTTAAACAACCAAAGGGCACATTTTGCAAGCCTGCCTTCTGGTTACCAGTACACAGCCTTTCTCTTTCCATGAGTCTAAAGACCTCAGCTGCTCTATCTCTCCATGTTATCAACTCTACCTCCAACTCTGGTGTCACTGCTTCTCTGGATAGAGTCCCTCATTCTGCTATTGCTCTTCTCCCTTGATGATCCTGGAATTCTCTGTTCCTGTACTGCAAGATTATCTACTCTCCACTTTATGTTATACAACTTCTACCTTTGCAGTTGTGACAATCGCAATTAGTCATGATAACAATTATTCACTATTCAATCATATCACCATTTCCTTTCATTAGACCTGTCTAGACAAGATGAAAACTATTAATTGGGGATTCTACCTTCCCCTGCACACTCTTTAACTGAACTCCCTCTTTAAAAACTTGTAAGCCAGCCACTTTGCGTTTTTTACAGCTCCCACCCATCTCTGCATTTTAGGTATCCAATGTCTAAGGAGCTCTGGTAGCGTAGTGGTTACGACTCGGGCTGTGAACCACAAGGTCAGCAGTTCGAAACTACCAGCTGCTCCGCGGGAGAAAGATGAGGCTTTCTACTCCCGTAAAGATTTACACCCTCGGAAACCCTGTACAGGGTCGCTATGAGTCGGTTCCGACTCCACGGCATATAACAACAACAACAACAACAATGTCTAAGTTGCCCATCTCCATTAACCCTGCTTACGAAGCAAATAATTTTGATCCTTGATGTAAAGACTCCTTCCCTCTCACTTGTTATTTTAATCTACTACATCCATAAGCGTAAATCAAGTTCATCAAATTGTACCAATTTACACTTATTTGCTGTATCAAATTTCTTTATCTTCCTCTATTCAAGTTCTGATCTTCAAACCATCCAAGCTAGATCAAATGGGTACTATCTGAAAGTTTGGGCATTCTTGTGCATCTCCCCTCACTTCATATGAGCTGGATGCTTCACTCTTGGATATAGGCTCCCATGGCTAGGTCCTTGTGCATGGGCTTAGGAGTCCTCAGGTTTCACGAGACTTTGGACCAACAAGCTGTTCCTCTTCTCTATCTCATCTCCAAGTCAAAGGGAGTCTATAGAACATGGTCGAATTGAGCCCATATAACCATTGCTACCTTTCCCTCACTTCCATTCACCAGTAGACTAACGTGGTTGCCAGCACACGTACATGCCTGCTCGTGTGTTCCCTTTGAGTTTCAGTCTTGAAGAAGGGATAACCCCCATGTTTAATCAGAATTCTCCCATAGAAACTTTGATATAATTGCTCAGTAAGAGTAGTCCATCAAAAGCAATATATATTGTTTTAACTTTCTAGTGAAGTAATAGGAACTTTGGTATCCTAGTTGTTACGAATCGGGCTGCGAAACTCAGGGTCAGCAGTTTGAAACTACCAGCTGTTCCACGGGAGAAAGACAAGGATTTCTGTTCCCGTAAATCGGAACATGGATTGTACGAAGTATGAATCTGGGAAAATTGGAAGTTGTCAAAAATGAAATGGAACGCATCAACATCGATATCTTAGGCATTAGTGAGCTAAATGGACTGGTATTGGCCATTTTGAATCTGACTACCGCATGGTTTACTATGCAGGGAATGACAAATTGAAGAGGAATGGTGTTGCGTTCATTGTCAAAAAGAACATATCCAGATAAGTCATGAGGTACAATGCTATAAGTGATAGGATAAT
>NW_006408548.1:21284849-21308776 GCF_000296735.1 Chrysochloris asiatica | reverse complement strand
GCTTCGTCTCTCATACTTTGGACACAATGTCCGGAGAGAACAGTCGCTGGAGAAGCATGTCATCCTGGGTAAGATGGAGGGTCAGAGAAAAAGAGAAAGACCTCCTACGAGATGGATCAATCAGGTGGCATCACTGATGGCGTCAAGTGTGGTGGCGGCAGTGAGGTTGGCCCAGGATCGGACATTGTTTCGTTCTGCTGTGCATGGGGTCGCTATGAGTCAGTTCCGACTCGATGGCACCTGACAACACACCCTGTACAGGGTCGCTATGAGTCAGAACTGACTCCACGGCACATAACAACAACAACAGTGAAGTATGATATGCATACAGAAAGATACATTGATTATAAGTATTCAGCTTGATAAATTTTAACAATCTAAATACACTCATGTCAGAAACAGCAGTCAAGAAAATAAACAAAGTATTGCATTGGGCACATCTTTTGTAAAAGAGCTCTTTAAAATGTTAAAGATAAAGCATGTCACTTTGAGGACTAAGGTGTGCTTGACCCAAGACATGGTATTTTCAATCATCTCATATGCATGTGTGATAGTTAAAATTTTGTATCTACTTGGCAAGGTCAGAATTGTCAGTGATTTAGCAGTTAAGATGTAGTTACCTTCTCCATGATGCGATCTAATATATTACAATTAACCCCATGGTATGATGTGATGTGATCAATCCTGATCTAATAATCCACTGTGTTGGAAATTCTCATTCCTATGATGTTAATGAGGTCAGATGCATGCTACAGAATTAGGTTGCATCTTGAGCCAATTTCTTTTGAGGTGTAAAAGGACAGAAAAGTGAGCAGCAAAAGAGGGACACACTACCACAAAGAAGGAAGAGCTATGAGCAGAGTGCATCCTTCGGACTTTGGGGTCCTGCTCTGTGAACTCCTAGGTCCAAATTACGATTGACGCCAAGACAATATGGAGAACTCCAAGGAGCACGGAGCCCTATTGATGCTGAACAAGACATCAGGGGTAGTAACGTTTGGCCAGTAAAATTGTTTGGTCTGGCCCTGCCAAGGTAATTGCAGTTCCAGTCATCACAATTTGTTGTTGTTGTTGTTAGGCGCCATCGAGTCGGTACTGACTCACAGCTATTCTATGCACAGCAGAAAAAACACTGCCCGATTCTGGGCCCACCTCATTATTGCTGCCAGGCTTGAGTCCATCAATGCTGCCACCTGGTCAATTCATCTCATTGGGGGTCTTCCTTTTTTTCTCTGACCCTCCATCTCACCAAACATGATTTCCTTCTCCAGTGACTGGTCCCTCCTGACAATATGTCCAAAGTCTGAGAGACAAAGTTTGGCCATCTTGGCCTCCAAGAAGTACTCTTATTGCACTTCTTCCAACACAGATCTGTTGGTTATTTTGGCAGCCCATGGCACTTTCAATATTCTCCTCCTACACCATAACTCAAATGCATCAATTATTCCACGGTCTTCCTTATTTACTGTCCACCTTTCTCATGAATATGAAGTTATGGAAAATACCATGGCTTGGGTCAGACACACCTTAGTCCTCAAGCTGACATCTTTGCTCTTCAACACTTTAAAAAGGTCTAGTGCAACACATTTGCCTAATGCAATACGTCGTTTGATTTGACTGCTGCTTCCATGAGTGTTGATAGTTGATCCAAGAAGAATGAAGTCCTTGACAACTTCAATCTTTTCTCCGTTAATAAGAATGTTGTTTATTGGTCCAGTGGCGAGGACTTTTGTTTTCTTTACATTGAGATGTAATCAATACCAAAGGCTGTGCTCTTTGATCTTAATCAGTAAATGTTTTAAGTCTTCACTTTCAGTAAGCAAGATTGATACATTAAACACTAAAGACAGAAGATCAGAGGAGTTGTGGAATGACATCAAGAACATCATACATGAAGAAAGCAAAAAGTTATTAAGAAGACAAGAAAGAAGGAAAAGGTCAAAATGAATGTCAGAAGGTACACTGAAACTTGCTCTCTAACAAAGAGATGCTAAAGCATATGGAAGCAATGGAATCCACTTAAAAAACAATGCCAACAACATACTTAGATTCTGTACTTAAACCACTCTGTTTGTAATAAACTGTGGTGGCTGTGGTTATTATGTGTTAGGGAGTGAGTTCTGACTCTTAGCTATACTGTATAGGGTTTCCAAGGCTGTAAATCATTCCTGGAGCAGAAGCCTCACCTTTCTCCGGCAGAATAATTGGTAGTTTTAAACTGCTAACCTTGAGGTTACCACACCAATTCATAACCACTATGCTACCAGAGTGTATTATGCCCTAAAATAATAATATAAATATTTCACCAAATGTTAGAATTAATAGAGTGAGTTGCTGCCAGAGCCACACTGTTGTAGTTTGGTTAGTAAATGCCGCAAGATTTCCTTAAAACAAGGTTTTGATTTATCATAAAAGCAGCCACATATTGTATTCCATAGAAAAGTAATAGCTAAGTGCCAAAGAGATGTTACAAACTTGCCTTTATTATGTGAACTCTTACCTTAACTTTGCATTATAAAATAAGCAGAGCTTAAGAAAACTCAGCACATACAGTATTTTATATTATTTATTCACTTATGCTTGAGTTTATCATAAGCTAAAAGCAATTTGATAAAAGCTGCCTGAGGAACCAGACAGTAAGAAATTACTTCATGTTTAAATGTCCTGAGCCATTTACAATGTCCTAGGTCATTTACACCTTCACTATAGGCAAGAGAAGGACAGCAGAATAGTAGATGGAAGTGAAATCCAAATGACTCATTTTGGGAAATTATTTTTAAGTTTTCGTAAAAAAAAGAATGAGAAAAGTACAGAAATTATTGGCTAAAATGAGTTTTGGAGATTATCTTGAGTGTTTCTTTTTATCACTAAGCCACTCTTTCTAATTTGCAAGTATAATTGGGACTCATAAAAGTCAATTTGAAAATTGGTTGTCAGGAGCTTTAAACTTTATAAGTAGGATTCTTTGAGGACAGCTTTACCCTCCAAGAGAGTGGGGGTGGGAGAAACATCATTCAGGTTGACAATTATTGGGAAATGAAAAATGTAATTTCCTAAGTTAAATTATAAATAGGGAAAATCAGAAAGTGTGAATTTCACACTGTGAAAACTGTCTTTCAGTTTCCTCCTATAACTTCCAGAGGCAAACATTAGCTAACTGACCCTTGAGTGTTGCTATTAAATTTAGGGAGAAATCAAACCTTCCTGAATTTGATACAAAATTTCTTAATTATAATACTGAAGAATATATATAGCCATATTTCTGTATGCCATGTCATGCGTCTCAGGGTTTTCCTGAAGCTTAATATGAATCTTTCTCTAGAACGTCTTCCCCAGACTACAATCTCTACAAAGCACGTAATGCCATGTTTTCCTTTTCTTACATGCCAATTGGATAATACACTTCTTGATAGATACTAGGGTTCTGATATGCATTTAAACTGAGCTCCAGGCATGGATAAAGTAAATATTTTTGTGATGCTTTGGAGATATGATTTATAGCTTCTGCCATTATGCTCTATAAATGTTGACCTAGTACAGAAAAGATCTTTACTATTTCACAAGACATTTCTCTTCATATTGCCTCTGTTTCAACATTTTAAATGTAAAATAAAGAACCTAATAATTTTAATGGACTAACATATATCATGAGAAGAAAACAGTGAAATGGTAAGTTACATTTATTGAATGCCTTGTAAGCATTCAGTGTAAGTATTGTTCTCAATAGATATATTTGATTCCTTTATGTTCTGTTTATTTCGTGTTGAATTTTCTTAGCTTTTATGAACAGCTTTTATTTACATTGTCTCTTCTTATCTGATGGTTTCTGATTTTTAATAGGTGTGTTTAATCTATTTACATCAGGTGTAATTACTAATCCATTTCATCTTTTAAATTGTTACCATCTTATCTTGTATTTCTAAGGAGCTCTGATAGCATAGTGATTCTGACTTGGGCTGCTAACCTCAAGGTCAGCAGTTTGAAACTACCAGGTATTCCATGGCAGAAAGATGAGGCTTTCTGCTCCAGTAAAGATTGACAGCCTCGGAAACCCTGTACAGGGTCGCTATGAGTCGGAACCAACTCCACGGCACATAACCACCACCTTCTTGCTTTACTTGTCTCTCTTTTTATTTTTTTTAATCTCATGTTCCTATTGAATTGAGTCCTTTTGCTGGAGTCCTTTTTCTCCTTCTAGGCTATAAAAACTTAATCTTACATTTCTATACCCTTAATTTCATAATAGTATCATTGATTATAAATTAGTGTAACACAATTAGGTGATTCAATATTTCCAAGCTCCTGCTGTTAGCATGCTCTTGCTATACTTGGAATATCTGACCTCACTATATTACTGTTATCTAATTTAATTTTACTGTTTTTGAAATTTTAAAAAATGATTTAATAAAAATGAGTTAATTAAAGTTACTAATATTTTCTTACTTTCTGAGCTCACTATTATCTCTCAAATGGCATGCCTTCCATCTGGCTCACTCTTCTTTCTGAAGTATGTCTGAAAATGTATTTTTCCTTAACTTTGCATTGTGGTTTGGTTTTGTATAGCATTTTTCAACTGGCAGCAATCTGTGCTCATCAATTTAAATATGTTACACTATCGTCTTTAGACTTCAAGAGGGTTAGTCATTAGTGTAACTGTGGTATTATGTGGGTACCTTGTTGGGGCAGTATAAAACCAAAATCAAAAGCAAACCTGTAGCTGTCAAGTCAATTCCAAATCATAGCAATTCCCACTCAATAGTTCAGAACAGAAATGCCCCCTAGGGCTTTCAAGATTGTAAATCTTTACAGAAGCAGATTGCCACATCTTTTCCCACAGAACAACTGATGGGTTTAAATTGTCGACCTTTTAGCTATCAGCACTTAACGACTGTGCCACCAGGGATTCCTAATGGTGGTGGTGGTGATAGTGTGCACCAAGTTGGTCCCAAATCATAGCAACGCCGTACAGATTTTCGGAGGCTGTAAATCTTTAGAGAGCAGAAAGCTGTATCTTTCTCTCACGGAGAAACTGGTAGATTGAACTGCTGACCTTACTGTTAGCAGCCAAGCTCGTATTTCACTGCACTACCACGGCCCTTTAATGTACTTATAAATATAAAAATTTAAACTGAAAATCCACAATTGCCCCCAAATGTTAGTTATTAATATGCTACTTTTCAATTGTTGTTGTTGTTAAATGCCGTGGAATAGGTTCCGACTCACAGCGACCCTGTATGGGGTTTCCGAGGAGGAACTAGTAAGCTTAAACCACTGACCTTTGGGTTCAAAATGATCTTGCAGTCCAGCGCATTAACCCACAGCGACACACCAGAAGTGGGTACTTTTCAATTAGGCTTTTCTATTTGGGCTTAAAGGAGCTCTGGTAGCGTAGTGGTTACGAATCGGGCTGCGAGTCGCAGGGTCAGCAGTTTGAAACTACCAGCGGTTCTGCGGGAGAAAGATGAGGCGGTCTGCTCCCGTAAAGATTTACAGCCTCAGAAACCCTGTGTAGGGTCACTATGAGTCGGAACCGACTCCAAGGCACATCACAATCACATTTGGGCTTAAGAAATAAACATATGCCTCTTTATAGAAAAAATAATAATAAAATGTACTTATCTTTGCTACTCTTACGGATTCATTTGATAAAATTCAGAAATCATTGCTTATAGCTGTATGTTCGCACTACTAGGACCTCTATAAACAGGCTTCTACCTTTAAAGAGAGCTCTGGTAGCGTAGTGGTTACGAATCGGGCTGCGAACCTTAAGGTCAGCGGTTCGAAACTACCAGCCGCTCCGCGGGAGAAAGATGAGGCTTTCTACTCCCGTAAAGATTTACACCCTCGGAAACCCTGTACAGGGTCGCTATGGGTCGGACCCGACTCGATGGCACTTAACAACAACAAACCTTTAAAGTAGGTGCTCTGGTAGCAAATTGGTTATCGGTCGGGTTGCTAACCTTAAGGTCATAATTACCAGTCATTCCATGGGAGAAAGATGAGGACTTTTGCTCCGGTAAAGATTTATACCCTCGGAAGCTATACAGGGTCACTATGAGTCGGAAGGATTCCACAGCACATAACAACTACCACCTTTAAAAGTATCTTAAAACTTCACTAAAAATATACTTCTTGTTATGGTTAACTGTCGTAGAGTTTGTTTGATGCACAACAGAACGAAACACTGCCCAGTCCTGGGCCAACCTCACAATCATTGTTACGCTTGAGTTCAGTGCTGCTGCCACTTTACCAATCCATCTCATTGGGGATCTTATTCTTTTTTCTCTGTCCCTCCACCTAACCAAACATGATATTCTCCAGCGACTGGTCCCTCTTGACAATATATACCAAGTATGAGAGACGAAGTCTGGCCATTCTGGGTCCAAGGAGCACACTAGCTGTACTTCTTCCAACACAGATGTGTTTTTTTCTTTTGGAAGTACTTTCAATATTCTCCTCCAACACCATAACTCAAATGCATCAATTCTTCTATCATCTTCCTAATTCACTGTTCAACTTTCACATGCATATGAGGTTACTGAAAATACCATGGCTTGGGACAGGTGTACCTTAGTTTTAAACATCTTTACTCTTCAACACTTTAAAAAGGTCTTGTGCAGCAGATTTGCCTAATGCAATATATCATTTGATTTCATGACTGCTGCTTCCATGAGTGTTGATAACTGATCCAAGAAAAACGAAGTCTTTGACTACTTCAATCTTTTCTCCATTGATAAGAATGTTGTTTATTGGTACAGTAGTGAGGACTTTTGTTTTCTTTACATTGAGAAGCAATCCATACCAAAAGCTGTGGTCTTTGATCTTCATCAATAAATATTTTAAGTATTCTTCACTTTCAGCAAGCAAGGTTGTATCATCTGGATATCACAGGTTGCTAATGAGTGCATCTTCCTCCAATCCTAATGCCATGTTTTTCTTTGACCCTGAAAAGCATTTCTGAGGAGCAGCTGGTGAATTTACACTACTGTCCTTGCAGTCTGATGCTATAGTACCACATCAGGTCACTAATCACCTCTTATGTGCCATCTCTAAGGAGTCACAGCTTTTGATGCAATTCAACATTCACTTTTATTTTTTAACTCTTTTCTTTTTTTTAATCCTGTTTCTCTACTTCTCTTGATTATTCATTCATACAGTCTCTCCACTTAGCTCTCTGAGTCCTTTGCTACTATACCACATGTCATTTTCTTGTTTTGAAACGGTCTGTGAACATTTCTTAAAATTGATTCTTCAGTAATATATACTCATAATCACTTCCCTCTCTGCTTCACAAAACTCAACCAGTTATATAGATTCAAAGAAAACTCCCATTGTAAAAAGTAAGGTATATTTGATATTATCTATGAAGGAAATAGTACACTACCTGTTTCAGAAGAAATTCAGAATTTTGGTTATTTCAATATAATTCTTATGAAAGACTGATTTAAACATAAGAATACATTATAAGCATAGCCCTTAATTTGCTGCTTTGATAATAAATGGTTGACCTAAATTCAACCTCAAGTACAGTTTGGATTGTTAATTTGTGGATAATATAAACTTAAACCCAGTTCAAATTTATCATCAACCTTGGCTTATGACTTAAACAAAAACAAGATGTAAATAGGACGTAAAAGACACAGACATGAGGGCATGATCAGACACACCTTTCCAGTGTCTCTCTTGATTCACACTAATCTACTTCAACTTTTGTTGTTGTTATTGTTAGGTACAGATAAGTCATTTCCAACTCATATAGACCCTATGCACAACAGAACAAAACACTGCCTAGTCCTGCTCCATCCAGAAAATTGTTGTTGTGCACATTGGTGCTCCAACTGTGCCAATCCATCTTGTTGGGTGTCTTTCTCTTTTTTAATGAACTGACACTTAAACAAGTACCATGTCTTTCTATAGGGACTGGTCCCTCCTGATAATATGACTTAAGTATGAGAGAAATCTTGCCCTTTTGGCGTCTAAGGAGCATTCCAGCTGTACTTCTTTCAACACATACTTGTTCGTTCTTTTGGCAGTCCATAGTACTTTCAGTATTCTTCTCCAGCACCACAATCCATATACATTAATTCTTCTATGGTCCTCTGTATTCATTGTCCAACTTTCACATGCATATGAGATGACTGAAAACACAGTGGGTCAGGTGCATCCTAATTCCTCAAACTGCTATCTTTGCTCTTTAACACTTTTTGAAGGGGTCATGTACAGCTGATTGTCTTATTGCAATATATTGTGTTTTTCTCATCAGCTACTTCCAGGAGTGTTGATTAAGAATCCAAGCTAAATTAAGCCTTTGACAACTTCAATCTTTTCTCCAGTTATCATAACGTTATTTATTGGTCCAGTTGTGAGGATTTTTGTTTTTTCTTTACAATGAGGTGTGACCCATACTGAAGGCTATATTTTAAGACCTCTTAACTATTAGCAAGCAAGATTGTCTCATCTTCGTATCACAGGTTGTTGATGAGTCTTCCTCCAATCATGTTATTCTCTATATAATTCATGTTCTCAAATTTTTTGCTCAGTAATACAGATTGAATAACTATGGTGAAAAAATACAACCCTGGTACACAGCTTTCCTGATTTTAAACTACCCAGTGTCCCTTTTTTCTGTTCCACAACTACCTCTTGGTCTGAGAACAGACTCCTCATAAGCACAATTAATGTTGTACAATACACATCTTTCACAATGATATTCATAATTTGTTGTGTTACAAACAATTAAAAGCCTTTGCATAATTGATAAATCACAAGTAAACATCTTTCTGACATTCTCTGTTTTCAGCTAGGATTCATCTGACATCAGAGATAATATCCCTAGTTTCAAGTTCTTTTCTGAATCCACCTTGGTTTTCTGACAGTTTGCCTGTTGTTGTATCATTTTTTAACTATCTTCAGCAAAACTTACCTTGCTTGTAATATTAATGGGATGTTTTGATGATTTCCATATTCCGTTGGGTCACCTCTCACTGAAATGGGCACAAATATGGGCCTCTTCCAATCAGTTAACTGCAAGCAATCTTCCAAATTTCTTGGCATAGATGACTGAACACCACCAGTGCTGCATGAGTTTGTTGAAAGATTTCTATTTGTATTCCATGAATTGCCGGAGGTTTGTATTTTGGCAATACCTTCACTTGGGCTTCCTCCTTCAATACCTTGGTTGTTAATCATATTCTACTTGAAATGGTTGAAAATTGCCAATTTATCTTTGGTACAGTGATACTTTGTATCCCTTCCATCTTCTTTTGATGCTTTCTGCATCATTCGGGATTTTTTCCATAGAGTCCTTCAATATTTCAAGTCAAGACTTAATTTTTTCCCTTCAGTTCTTTCAACTTGATAAATGCTGAGTACATTTTCCTTTGGTTTTCTAATTCCATGTCTTTGCACTTTTCATTATAATACTTGACTTTGTCTTTTTGAGTTGCCCTTTGAAATTTTCAATTAAGATCTTTTACTTCCTTATTTCGTCCATTTGCTTTAGAATTTCTAAGTTGGAGAGTTAGTTTCAGTCTCTTCTGACATCCATTTTGGTCTTTTCTTTCTTTCCTGTGTTTTTAATGACCTTTTGCTTTCTTCCTGTATGATGTTGTTCACGTCATCCTACAACTCTTGTGAGCTTCTATCATTACTGTCTAATACACAAAATCTGTTCCTAAGATGATCTCTAAAATCAGATGGGAAATGTTCAAAGTTATATTCTGGCTCTTGGTGACTTGTTATAATTTTCTTCAGCTTCTGCCAGAACTTGTATATGTGTAAAATAAAGCCCCGGGCCTTATTTTGTTGTTGTTAAGTGCCATCAAGTCAGTTTTGAGTTACAGAGGCCCTATTTCAGCTGATGATATTGAACTTTTCCACTGTCTCTTCCCACAGATGTAGTCAGTTTGATTCCCATGTATTCCATCTATTGCGGTTCATGTGTATAATAAACTTTTGTGTTGTTTAAAGGTATTTGCAATGGACATGTGATTAGTCTATCAAAAGTCTATCATGGGATCTCTAGGTCATTTCTATCACCAGGCCATATTTATAATACTGATCCTTCCTCTTTGTTTCTAATCTTAGCATTTCAGTTACCAGTAATTATCAATACATCTTGTTTGCATGTTTGATTAATTTCAGACGGAAGAAGTTTGTTGTTGTTCTTACTAAAGAGTTGGTTCCAACTCATAGCAACTCTATATAGGATTTCCAAGGAGTCAGTGTGTAGAGAGGATACAGACCTAGAAGAAGAGCTGAGGAAGCCTTTATATTCTGTTTTTGGCATCATTTATGATTTTGAAAAATCTTTGACTGTCTTTTTACTTTCGTTTTCTCATCAACTAGAAAAATGAGATAATACTTCATAATTGTTGATTAAAAACTGTAATATGTAATGATAACACTTTTATCTCAATCAGAGTCCACAAACTATATAGCCCACAGACCAAATATGGAATGCCCCCTGCTTTTGTAATAAAGTGGCTTTGGAAAAGAGTTAATTGTATCTACGCTTATAGCCCGTGGCTACTTTCATTATAAGAACAACGTTGAGTGGCTGGGACAGATATCAGATGGCCCACAACACCTAAAATATTTTATATCTGGCCCTTTACATAAAAATTTTGCTGACAGCATTTCTTCATATCGTCCTCTAACCTCTGTGTAGGTCAGCCCCATATCTTCAGCTAGTAGATAGAAGTCCCCATCTGGATGTGTTACTGTCACTGCAAATCTAACATGAATCAAAAACATTCATGTTCATTTTTTGCATGACCTACTGACATCCCTAAAGAATTCTGGTAAAGTAGTGGTTACAAATCAGGCTGCTAATCTCAAGGTCAGCAGTTCAAAACAATCAGCAATTTCACAGGAGAAAGATGAGGCTTTCTGCTCCCATAAAGATTCACTACCTCGGAAACCTTGTGCAGGGTCGCTATGAGTTGGAACCAATTCCATGGCCCATAACCACCACCACCAACTGCCATCCATTTCTTTCTCCCCCATAAATTTTTACCATGAGAATATACATACTACAAAAGTATACTACTGAGTTTGAATCATATCATCTAGTTGCTATAAAGTGTAATGGCTCTGAATATGGACTTTGGATTTAAACTGCCTACACTTAACTTTTAGCTTCTCCACTTATTCACTACCCACACCAGCATCGAATCAATTCTGACTCATAGCAACCCTACAAAGGGTCTCTAAGATCGCTAATCTTTAGGAGAGCAGAAAGCCTCATCTTTCTCCCATGGAACGGCTGGTAGTTTTGAACTGCTGACCTTAAGGTTAGCAGCCTGATTTGTAACCTACAAACCGCACTTTACCAAAGTTCCACCATATGTTCTATGAAACAGGGTATTATGTGAACATTTTGCAAGCACCTCATTAAAACCTAACAGGAGCCTGCTCCCAGTCATCTTCATTGTTGCAGCTGCCACCGCTGCCGCTGCTGCTCTAGCTGCACCCAGAGTCAGGAGAAACTGGTGACAGCAGTGGCCAAGGGAATGGAGTGAGAGAAAATGAGGAGGACAGAAGTACGGTGCACCCTACCTGGCTCACTGTTCCATCTGCCTGAGCAGCAAGAGAAACGGCAACTGCTGCTGCTGGCATCCCTGTCCACCAAACAAAACTCAACAGCCTGCACCCCCAGCCATACCCTCGGCTCCACCTGACTATATCTCATCCATGGCCCAGCACCTCAAAAATCTGAGTTTGGGGTCTTTAAAACTATTGTTTCTGTTAAGTGTAGTAGATTCCGATACATAGCAATGCTATACAGGGTTTGCCAGGAGCACCTGGTGGGTTTGAGCCTCTGACCTTTTGGTTCGCAATCTCGTGCTTACCCTACAGCACCAGACCAGAAGTCTTTAAAAGTATTAGGGGGAAATAATAAACAAAAAGAGAGTTGATTTCCCTTAAAACAAACAAACAAGGAGCCCCTAACATATATACAGTCAGGCACTGTCCAAATGGACCTTAAGCAACACATACCTTTATTATAATACTTAAAACAATGCCAGTTTTTCCTCAGAAACCCTATACAGGGTTTCTATGAGTTGCAACCAACTTGATTAACAGCACTTCAAAAAGTTCGTGGAAAAATTCTATAGTATTTCAATTACATTTTCCATAACCCTTAAAGCCTACCTTGTAGTTAGCGGTCCAGTGCTTATCTGGCAGCACCATATTTATACTACAACTGGTCAAATTAATATTTCCTGTTAGGTGCAAATTACACACCCTGTTTCTAAGATTTAGTAGAAAAAAATGTTACATGTCTCAACATTTTTTATATTGAAGACATTTGAAACTAATAAATGGTTGAGAATATTGGATTCAATAAAATATACTAACAGAATGTTATCATCTTCTTTTCAATGTGTCTAATAGAAATTAAAAATAATATATAGCTCAAATTATACTTCTATTTGACAGCATCGCTATGAAGAGCCAATCCAAATACCCCTGACTAAAATCATCAGTATCTTTAAAAACCATTCACGAAGCAAAGTATACAATTATTTTCATAGCTTCATCTTATTTTAGAAATTATTTCATTGTGGAAGTCAAAGGTGTCCAAACCAGGATTTCAAAACAATTCAAAACAGTTCAGTCATGCCAACAGACTCAAGGACATCTTATATGTAACACAGCTACCAAATCTCTTGGGCATCAGATTTTAACTTGCGTATGAAACAAGACCCCACTCAAAGACACACAATTCAAAGTGGAGATCGTGTTAAAATATATACGTTCTGTCTGATTCAGTATATCTCATGTGGAAGTGGAAATTCTCAGTGGGGCGGGGGTGGGGGGGTGGGGAAACAAAAGAACCTGCTCAAAGTTCTACTTTTCTTGTCTCCTCCAACCCCGCAACAGTTCTCACATTTAAATGTGCATCAAACTGTCCTTGTTGTTGTTCTTAAGTACCATTGAGTCTGTTCCGATCCATAGTGGCCCTGTCTAGGGTTTCCTACAGGGCCTGTTAAAACACAGACTGTGGGCCTCACCCCCAAATTGACTGATTTTATAGGTCTTGGTAGAGGCTGAGATTTACATTTCTAAGAAGTCTCAGATGCTGCTAATACTCCATGTCCAGGGCCATACTTCTGAACCACTGATGTACTAAGAACTATTCCTGCTATTTCTTTTAAATAGTCATCTCAGTAAATAGCATTTTTCTTCTTGTTTTTTTAATGTATTTAACTTATATGTTTTAAGATTTTGGCGGGATTCCTGGTGTGACACCTGTAGGATAAACAATGACCACAAGGTCAGCAGTTCAAACCCACCAACTGCTCCTAGGAAACCCCTATACAAGATTGGTATGTGTCAGACCAACTCATAGGAAACTTATGCACAACAGAACGAAACACTGTCCAATCCTGCGACATCATCACTATCATTGATAATTGCTGCTGCCACTGTACCAATCCATCTCATTGAGGGTTTTCTTTTTCGCTGACCCTTCACTTCATCTAGCATTATGTCCTTCTCCAGGGTCTTGTCCCTCCCGATACTATGTCCGAAGTCAGAGACAAAGTCTCACATTCTGGCTTCTAAGAAGCTTCCTGGCATACTTCTTCCAACACAGATTTTTTGCTCTTCTAGTGGTCCATGGCACTTTTAATATTCTTCTTCAACACCATAACCCAAATGCATCAATTCTTCTATGGTCTTACCTATTCACCGTCCAACTTTCACATGCATATGTGGTTACTGAAATACCACTGCTTGGGTCAGGTGCACCTGTATGCTCAAACTGATATCCTTACTCTTAAACACTTTAAAGAGGTCTTGTGCATCAGATTTGCATAATTCAATGTGTCATTTGGTTTCTTGACTGCTCCTTCCATAAGTGTTGATAGTGGATCGAAGCAAAATGAAGTGTTTGACAATGTTAGACAATTACTAGCTTATTTTCAGGGCTGAAGCAGAAGTAGTTTACAGTCTGACTCTGATGTCTTATTATGTTTATATACTGTCAGTTCCACTTACACTGGTTTGCTACTATCCATTAGAAATGTGCTTCTCAAGTTATAATGGGCATCACATCACTTGACAAACTTGTTAAAATGCAGATTATGATTCAGGAGATCTAGTTTGGGACCTGACACTTGGCATTTGTAATAGGCTCCCATTTGGTGTCAATATTTCTGGTCTATGAACCACATTTATCAATATTTCAGAGCATATGTAGCACTTCACCACCTCTATTTCATTTTTTAGTTTTGAGCCAGAAAAAAAAAAAAACTTTAATATCTTATAGCCATAAGATTAATAACTAAAAACATAGGCTTGACCCTGTGGGTTTCAGAGTTACAACACTATTGATATCATAGCCTTGGCTGAACTCTGATGTGAGTTCAGAGTCTGTTTGGAAGGAGTGAAGTCCTGAGAAACATAAGCCTCCTGAACTGAGAAGGGAAGTGTATAAGTATAAAGGCAGGTGCTTTGAGAATGTTCCTGCTTATTATCTCAGCAACTTCTCAATTTTTAATCTTCTCTACCAAGTCAGCCCTTCTTCATCATCTATGGCCATATAGTTTAAAACAAAGCACTACCTTAACCTTCCAAATGAGTAGGGAAGTTGTTGAGTTTCATCTGTTTATTCCTCTCAGAAGCTATCTGTTACCTAAACTGGATATATGACCTACATCATCATATAATGAGAGGATGGGGTCTGGGTTTAAACCCAAGTTCTTTCATCCTTCTGATATGGCTTTGTGCATTAATGCACTGCACTGCAAAGTCAGTTTGAACTGCAAGGTGGGAGGTTCAAATTTACTGCTCTTCAGAAACCCTACTCAGAGTCACTATGGGTCAGAACTGACTCGATGGCACTTAACAATTAAACTTCTAAGTTGAATAGACTGCACGCTGTTCTCTGGCCTCAGTCTCCACATCTATAAAACAGGTGTAATTATATTACCGCATGGGATTACTGTGAGAAGAAAGATGGATGAGTTTTCGAAGGGGCCATCTCTTCCCAATTTGTTTGGTTGTGGGTAGCCCGGGAGTGTAAGCTTTAAGAAGGAAAATTCCAACTCAGGTAACAGTGTCCTTCCAGGGCAGGCCCTGGAAGATGAAAAGTGGATCCAATGGATCATAGCTCAATCCCGCCCTGGTGAGTGCTGAGGACTGTCAATTGTACACCCATCAGGCCTGTTCACTGCCACAGTATAACATAAGCCCAAGCCCTCCTCACTCCACTGGACTAGGATAACAAAGGAAGAGCTTGTTGAAGAAGGACAGGAGCATGAACCCTACAATACAAAGTCATTATGAAAGCGAAGGGAGAGTCGCCTATTAGGAGTGTGGCTGTCCCTTCCCTGAGAAGAATGGTGGGTAAGGGGAGCACTGGAGATGCCACCTCTAATTTCTTTAACTACCTGGTACCACCAGAACTAAACAACAATAATAAGAAATGTAAGTCATATTAATCACAGCTAATGAAATTCTTGCTATGAAGTGTATTTATTGTAGTTCTCTAATAGTGTTGCTAACCACACGGTTGGTGGTTCAAACCCACCAGCCATTTGTTGGAAACCCTATACACTTTATATAGTAACATTTGGCCTACAGGTCATATGCTATTGTTTTTTAAGTGCCGTCGAGTCAGTTCCAACCCATAGCGCAACTATATAGGGTTTTCTAGGAGCATCTGGCAACCTTGAACTATTAACCTTGCAGTTCAAACAGATATTGCAGTCCAGCACATTAAACCACAGTGCGAGGCCCTTGAAATAATTTGGTCTGGCCCTACCAGGCAACCACAGTTCCAGTAATCACATTAGGGCTGAGTTCAATAAATGTTTGACCAAATACAGCAGGGTAATTTTTAAGTTGATAATTTTGTATGGCAAGCTAATGATGTTATAAATTTTGGCAGAAAAAGTTACCCATTCCTGCTATGCAGGGTTGTTATGTAGAACTGACTCGATAGCACTTAACTAACAATAGCTAAATTAATTTTGCTGTTCAGGTGATTCCAGTACTAAATCATACTAGATTCAGAACTGAAAGATTCCAACTTTTTATTAATCCTTGCAATAAACTTACTTGGACTTCAAAATTAAATGGATTCCTGGTGTGGCACTGGAGGATCAGCACTGGACTGCAAACCAAATGATGGGTGGTTCAAAAGGTTTCCAAATTATATTATTAAACAAATATTTTGGGTTCTTTGTTATGATATTAACGGAGCACAATGTCTCTAGCACCATTTTAGGCAATGATGATACGCAAGACACACACCCCTGCTCCCATAGGGTTTTCATCTGATGGAATAATCAAGTAAAAATGTAGATAGTTAATATAATTTGTGTATAGAAAATCATAACAGAGATGTACAAAAAAGTGGCTATGTAGCAGGTGTTGTGCTGTGTTTCACCACCCAAAGCCCTACTTCAAGACTAAATGACTTCATCTCTCCCTTTCTCAAAGTTCTACTGCCTGACACTCAGCTGTGACTCAACTCCAGGTGTTATCTTCAGCTGAAAAAGAGACCCCTAATCAAGGTGATGCCCCATTACTAGGGTAGCCAACTACCAATGACTTGTGTGTTGGGGGTGGGGGCTCTTTTCACAAATTGGGACAGCTCTGAAAGGCCATTTCAGTTTTAGAACACCTCAGGGATGGGCACAGGAGTCCTGGCAGATGCCTGCTAGTACAATGGTTTAAGTACTTAGCAATTAACTGAAAGAACAGTGGTTTGAACCCACTTACTGATTAGTGGTTGAAGCCCTGGTAGCATAGTGATTATGAATCTGGCTGCAAACTGCAAGGTCAGCAGTTCGAAACTATCAGCTACTCTGCGGGAGAAATATGAGGCTTTCTGTTTCCATAAAGATTTACAGCCTCAGAAACCCTGTACAGGGTTGCTGTGAGTCAAAACAGACTCCACGGCACTTAACAACAATAACAACTGCTCTGTGTGAGAAAAGACCTTGAGATTTTTTTCCGTTAAGACTGCAGCCTGGGAAACCCTACGGAGCAGTTCTACCCTGTACTATAGTGTCACTGTGAGTCAGAAGCTATTCAACAGCATATTACAAAAACAGGAGTTGGCTGAACCCTTGTTGTGTGGTTGTTGTTATGTGCCATGGAGTCAGTCTGACTCATAGTGACCCTGTACAGGGTTTCCTAGGCTGTAAATCTTTATAGGAGCAGAAAGCCTCATCTTTCTGCCATGGAGCCTCTGGTTGTTTTGAACTGCTGATCATGAGATTAGCAGCCTTACTCATAACCACTACACAATCAGAGCTCTTATACAGTTTGAGTGGGGAAATATTTTTCTGCCAAAATTATTAGTAACATTCGTGGGCCATACAAAATTACCAACTTAAAAATTAGCCTGCTCCATTTGGTCAAACATTTAATTAACTCACCCCCTCTGGAAGTCCTAGTGTGGTACTGGAAGTACTGGACCACAAGGTCAGTTTGAGCTACAAGGTTGGCAGTTCAAACTCACCAGCCACTCTTTGGAAACCCTGTACAGGGTTGCTATGAGTCAGAACCAACTTGGCAGTACTTAACAACAACAGTAATGTGTTGGCTGGGTCAGACCAAATGATTTTGTAAGTGTTACACGGAAGGCCCTGTTTTGGTGCTGTGCATTACTACATTGGACTGCAAAGTTGTTTTGAACCAAAAGGGCTGCAGTTCAAGCTCACCAGCTCCTCCTCGGAAACCCTAAAAAGGGTTGCTATGGGGTGGAACTGACTCGATGGCACTTAACAACGACAACAACGTATAACCTGCAGGCTGGACATTCCCCACCCCTGCTATACAGGATTGCTATGAGTTGGAATCCATGCAAATGCACTTAACAACAAACAACAACAACTCTTGTTGCGGCACTGTGGGCTAGCCACTGGACTGCTAACTCCAAGGTCAGCAGTTCAAACCCACCAGCTGCTCCTTGGAAACCCAAGAAAGCGTCACTAAGAGTCTGAACTGACTCAAAGATACTAACAACAGCTCATGATACCATTTATGTGCATAGAACGACAATTTGTAATTCTATATACTTCTCCATTCAGCTCCAAAATAGGAGAGACTTTTGCCTCCAACGAATATTCATTTATTTCTCCAAAAACATTTTTCTGAAATACAAGTAATGATATATGAGTATTTATTATAAGAAAAAGGAATTTGGAATAGTTGAGGCACTGGACTGGGAAATTGCCATTCACTCTATTCTGAAATGTTTTAATAACAATTATAGCAAGTTGCATTCCTAGAGTATTTGATATGGCAAATGTTGTATGAAATACTTTTACATTCATTAACTTACTTTGTCCCAAGAACTAATTTGACCTACAACTGTTTCATTATAGCAAGAGGAAAACAGAGAGATTTAATAGGTGAAAATGAGTGTGTACAGTGAATCAAATTCAACAGGTTTTAAAATTTGGTTTTCAAAACAGGCAGTGAACACTTGATCCTTAATCACCCGTTAGTGTTGACTTTTATACAATTCAAAATTATAAAAATTCTTATAAAGCTTATCCCTTATAACTTTAAAAGCTTTCTGTTCCTTATTTTTAGGTGCTGGAGCATAGCAACCTTATGCACAAGAGAATGGAACACTGCACAGTCCCGTGACAATCTTACAATTGTTACTACACTTGAGCCCACTACTATTAATACTGTGCAAACCCATCTCGCTGGGGGTCTTCCTCTTTTTAGTTTGGCCTCCACTTTACCAATCATGATGTTTTTCTTCAGAAACTGGTCCCTACTGATAACATGTCTGAGTATGAAAAGCAAAGAAAGTCTGGCCATCCTGGCTTCTATGGAGCATTCTGATTATACTTCTTCCAAAACATATTTGTTTATTCTTTTAGCCGTCCACAGTGCTTTTAATATTCACCTCCAACACCATAATTCAAATGCATTCATTTTTCTACAGTCTTCTTTATTGTCCTACTTACACAAGCATATGAGGTTATTGGAAATACCATGGCTTGGATCAGACTCACCTTAGTCCTCAAACTGACAACTTGGCTCTTCAACACTTTAAAGAGGACTTGTGCAGCAGATTTACCTAATGCAATGCGTCATTTGATTTCTTGACTGCTGCTTCCATGAGTGTGTCTGGTTGATCTCAGCAAAATGAAATCTGTTACTCTCTGCTTTCAGTCATAATCCATCTGATGTCAAAAATTATACCCATTGTTCCACGTCCTCTTGTGAATCCAGCTTGAACCTCTGGCATTTATTTGTTAACATACCATTGCAGCTGTTTTTAAATTATCTTTAGCCGAATTTTACTTGCATGCCATATTAATGATATTGTCCGATGAGTTCCACATTCTACTGGTTTACCTCTCTTTAGAATGGGCACATTCTTTAGCATCTCTACACTGGAAAGCAAGTTTCAGTGTCTCTTCTGGCATCTATTTTGGTCTTTTTCTTCTATCTTATCTTCTTAATTACCTTTTTCTTTCTTGTATGCTGTTCTTGAAATCATCCCACAACTCTTCTGGTATTCAATCATTAGTGTCTTATTCATCAGATCTGTTCTTCAGGCTAGCTCTAAATTCAGGTAGGATATGTTCAAGGTCAAGGAGTTCTGGTAGCGTAGTGGTTACGAATCAGGCTGTGAACCTTATGGTCAGTGGTTAGAAACTACCAGCCGCTCCGTGGGAGAAAGATGAGGCTTTCTACTCCCATAAAGATTTACACCCTCGGAAACCCTGTACAGGGTCGCTATGGGTTGGAACCGACTCAACAGCACTTAACAACAACAAATGTTCAAGGTCATAGTTCGGTTCTGGTGGATTTTTTAAGCTTTCTTAAGTTTCCATCTGAACTTGCATATGAGCAATTGATGGTGGGTTACACAGTCTGCCCCTGGCTTTGTTTTGGCTGATAATATGGAACTTTCACTGTCTCTTTCCACAGATGTAGTCAATTTCTGTGTATTCCATCTGGTGAGCTACATGGTCATAGTCGTCTTTTTAAGTTGTTTGAAAATGTATTTGCATGAATGGAATGTGGGACCCTATCCAGAGAAGCAGCAACACCAGAGAGGGAGGCAGAGATGATGACATGGGGAGACAGAGCAGCTGAGGACTCTAGACTCATGGAAAGAGAAAGACTGTGTGCTGGCAGCCAGGAGGCAGGCTTACAGAATATACCCTTTGGTTGTTTAAATGATTATATATTCTGAGTGTTTTTTGTCTACATCACCCTCCCCAACAAAACAAAAAGGGTATAGAAAAAAAAAGTGTTTGCAATGAACAAGTCAATGGTTTTTCAAAATTCTATTACACAATCTCCAGGATCATGTCTATTACCAAGGCCATATTTTCCAACTACTCACCCTACCTCTTTGTTTCCAATCTTTGCATTCAAATCACCAGTAATTATCTACATATTGATTGTACATTTAACCAATTTCTGATTAAAGATGTTCATTGAATTCTTCAATTTCATCATCACTGGTGAAATGTAGGGGTTGGTTTGAGTAATGGTGGTATTAATTGATTTTCCTTGTAGGCATAAGGATATTGTCCTATCACAGACAGCATTGTACTTTAAGATAGATCTTGAAATGCTCTTTTTCATGATGAATGTGATGCCGTTCCTTCTCAATTTGTAATTACTGGCATAGTAAACCATGTGATTGCCAGATTTAAATGGCCAATACCAGTCCATTTCAGCTCAATTATGCATAGGATATCGAAGTTTGTGTGTTCCTTTTCATTTTTTGACAACTTCCAACTTTCCTAGATTCATACTTCATATATTCCACGTTCCAATTATTAATGAATGTTTATAATTGTTTCTCCTTATTTTCAGCTGTGACCCATCAGCCTATGAACGTCCCAAAACTGTACTCCATTCATGTTATCATGGTCAACTCTATTTTGAGGAGGCAGCCCTTACCCAATTGTACATTGTGTGCTTTCTAACCTGAGAGGCTCATTTTCCAGCACTGTATCTGACAATATTCTGGTACTCTTCATTGTGTTTCTATATTCAATATTCTGATGCTATCTGTCAGTGTGTCACTGCTATTTATAAGGTTTTCAGTGACTGAGTATTCAGAAGTAGTATGCCTTTCCTTCTTCCTAGTCTGTCTTTGTCTGGAAGCTCAGCTAAAACCTGCCCACCATGGGCGATCTTGCTGGTATTTAAAATACCAGTGGCATAACTTCCAGAATCACAGCATTATGCAAGCCACCATAGTACGACAAACAGCAGGTGAGTGGTAAATTATAAAGTTAGGTGCTGTGTATATATTAATTTTTGTTTGTTTGTTTTAAGTTCCTTTCTACCACCATTAGAGGAAGCAAACCAAATATATTTTACATTAATCATGAAAATAAAGAAAACCTGGGAGCTTTCAAATGTGTCCATTTCAAATAAAACTTTTCACCTCTGCCTACTTTAAAAAGAAAACAAAAATGATTTATTTTTCCTGAGTGTTATACTCCACTATCAAACACTCCCTGTTACCATCTTCTATTTTGTGATCCATCAGATGTCACTAATCTGCTACTCAGGTAATATAATAAGTAATATTCACTTGAGCAGTTGGCTATTTAGGACTTCTAATCCAACTTAACTTGACTGTCAACCTATATAATGTTGACCCATGGCATAAATATCATGTATGAAGCTAAACTATTGAAAAAAGAAAGGTTGTTATTGTGGCTGTTGGTAGGTGTCAGGTGGGTTCTAACTCATAGGGACCTTACGCACAACCGAAGAAAACCCTCCCAGGTCCTGTTCCATCCTTACATTTGTTGTAACGCTTGAGCCCAACACTGCTGTCACTGTGCAAATCCATCTTGTTGGGGGGCTTTAACATAAAGAGAAGACACAAAGTAGGTTTTTTACCATATAGTTTCATGGGTTTTTTCTTTACTACCCTTTTCCAATAAAGATTTTATTTTAAGCTACATCTTAGGCTACAGAACAAAGCGGTTTACTCTACAACACAGTTACCAATATTTCAGTTATTTATATTTAATCAATGTATTTAATGAAATGTAAATGTATTATAAATATTCTATCTAAAAATATCTTTGGAAAAAATTACAATTTACAAGAATATATATGAGGGAACTTCAAAATGTCTGTGGATACAGGGAATTTTAAAATAATTGAATTTTTCCAGGAACATTTTAAAGTTCCCTGGTATCATTGGTAGCAATGAAACAGTTATTTCAAGTTACCCACTGCAGGGAAGAAAGATTTCACTTCCGAATTTTGATCTGTTTGGTTTGAACTTAAGTTGAAAGTCTTTCCTGGAATCATAATAGTAAACTCTATTTGATCTACAGCCCCCATGGAAGAGAAAGCAAAGTTGTTGCTAAGTCAATTTTAGGAAAGGATAGCACAACTTCAAAACAATTGGACATAATAACAGAAGCTTAGACCCTTTGCTTCTCGAGATTAACGTCAGAGTTGAAACCTGAGCAAAACTAGATTATCAAACTTGGTAGTATCATTAAAACAGTTAGTATGGGTTCCTGGTATGGCACTGCAGGATAAGCACTTGACCACAAGGTGGGCTTGAACTGCAAAGTCAGCAATTCAAAGTTACTAGCTGCTACTTGGGAACACTATACAGGGTCGCTACAGGCCAGAACCAATTCAATGGCACTTAACAACAACAACATAAATTATTGGTATGTGTAAAATTATTGTTACTGTTGAATCAGTTTCAACTCATAGAGCCCCTATGCACAACAGAAAGAAACACTACCCGTTCCTGTGCCATCTTGACAATTGCTAGGTTTGAGCCCATTGTTGCTGCCACCAAGTAAATCCATCTCATTAAGGGTTCGTCATCTCTTTCACAGACCCTCTATTTTACCAAGTTCTAGAAAAAGAATCATGGTGTGCTACTGCAGAATAATGCACAAACCGCAAGGTCAGTTTGAATCACAAGGTTGGTGGTTCAAACCCACCAACCACCCTATACAGGGTCACTATGAGTTGGAACCGACTCAAGGACACTCAACAACAACAATATTAAAATGAGTGTTGTGTGCTTTTGACTCAGATCTGATTCACAGTGACCCTGTCTAAGGTTTTCTAGAGCACCTGGTGGGTTTGAACTGCCAACCCTACAGTTCAAACCAATCCAGTGCTTACAATACAGACCCACACCAGGGCCCTATAAAACCATAGTACTGTCCAGTTTAATGAATGTCACAATAATACAGGATTTCCAAAAACATTAGAATGGAGAAATTTTTCAACTATTAAATTTTAGGAAGAAAAAATTTTCTAAAATGATATTCATAAAGAATGTAATCTCTCACATAAATTTTGATTTTCCTTTCCATTACGGGAAATCCTTAATTTCTTATTCAAATAAACTCATACACCATTCAAATAATTACACTGGATGAAACGGAATGTACAATACATAGAGCTTGCCTCCACTATGTTTTGTTTGCCCTGTAATATGAAAAAATTTCAGAGCAAAGTGTAGTATCTCCATTCATGGAATTTGGGGACATAGCAGCATTCATGAAATTTAAATAAAATCTGCACTTTGTTGTTGTTGTTAGGTGTCATGGAGTCAGTACTGACCCATAGCGGCCTTATGCACAACAGAATGAAATACTGCTTGATCCTGGGCAAACCTCACTACTGTTGCTACGCTTGAGTCCACTGATGCTGCCACTTGGCCAATCCATCTTTTTCTGTGACCCTCCACCTTACCAAACATGATATGCTTCTCCAGCAACTGGTCCCTCCTGACAATAAGTCTGAAGTATGAGAGACGAAGTTTGACCACCTTGGTCTCTAAGGAACACTCTGGCTGCAGTTCTTCCAAAACGGATCTATTGGTTCTTTTGGCAGTCCATTGCACTTTCAATATTCTCCTCCAACACCATAACTCAAATGCAACAATTCTTCTACGGTCTTCCTTATTCACTGTCCAG
>NW_006408548.1:21241579-21254877 GCF_000296735.1 Chrysochloris asiatica | reverse complement strand
AGTTGAATTTCTGTGAAATAATCCAAAACTGAGTTTTTACACTGGAATATCAGAATACAAATTGCATGTAAATCTGAGTTCAAGTTCAAGGAACTTGATGTATGTGTGCAAAACAAGAAGAAAATGTGTTTTGTGGGTGATACAAGTCTCGTAATATTTGTCTGATTTTCAAATAGATGCCTGGCCCCAAATGGTCAAGAGATTATAAAATCTAGTAAACAAGACATATGTAAAATAGATGTTGTTTCAAGAATTTCTTGGAAAAATTGAATTAAAAGAAAATGACATTTTTCCATGAGCTGTTTGAAGCCCCCCCTCATACAGATGCCTGAATTAGCATAACAAAATTCAAAATGGAAAGAAAAAGATAACTGAATAAAATATTGGATGAAGGTGATTAGAAAAACCTAAAATTTTAGGCTGATTCCTTATCTTCAGATTATTCAATTAATTGTTGTCATGGATTTAATTATGTGTCAGTTTCACTGAGCCATTATTCACAGAGTTTGGCCAGTTATGTGATGATCCCCCTATATGTGATCTCATGTGATAAACCAGTTAGACGATTAAGGGTGGAATACACTACCCTTGGACCTCTGGTGTGGTGCTATAGGATCAGCACTGGACTGTGAATCACAAGGTCAGCAGTTCAAAATACTGTACAGAGTTGCTATCACTTGGAACTGACTAGACAGCACTTCACAACAATAACAACACCCTTAACCTCATCCCATGTAAGGGAGATGCAAGGGGTATGACATTTAACACATTTTATCTTATAAAAGATAAAAGGTAAGAGAAGTGAACAGAGAACTACCTACTACCTCCATAAAAGAGGACTCAGAAGTGTAATGCATCCTTTGGACCTAGGGTGTCTGCACAGTGAAGCTCCTAGATCCAGGAGAAAACTGATCTTCAAACAATTCGGAGTCTACAGATGCTGAAAGGAGATAAGAACCTTCCCCCTAGAGCTGACAAAGACAGAAAGGCTTCCCTTAGGGCCAACACACTATATCTGGACTTCTAGCCTCCTAAACTATGAGAAATAAATTTGTTTGTTGAAGCCATCCACTTGTGGTATTTCTATTATTGTTGTTGTTAAGTGCTATCAAGTCTTTTCTGACCCATAGTTTCCAAGGAGCAGCTGGTGAGCTTGAACCGCCAACCTTGCAGTTCAAACTGACTTTGCAGTCTGGCTCATTAACCCACAGTGCCACACCAGGATCTAGAATTTCTATTATAGCAGCACTATAAAGACAGGTAAATATTCCAAAAATATAAACAAAAATTAAAATGGAAGAGAAAAGGAGTTGTTGCCTGGTTTAGAGAAATTATAAAGAAGGATGACAATGAGAGTAGACAGTTTCAATATGGTGAGTTTATGGTAAGTTTATTTAAACAAAACAATGATCATGAAGATGGCACAAGGGCAGACAATGTTTTGTTCTGTTATAAATAAGATCACCGTGAGCCAGAGCCAACTTGACAGCAACTAACAATAAAGGTGACTTTGGGATATTGAATTTGAAATTTCTAGTAGGAAGTTTGGAAATGCAGTTATAATTGCTTGAAAAAATGAAATATGTTCGTCATACTTTATATTTTCATTATAGCACTGTATCAGTCAGTCTACGCTAGGTTGTACTATGATAATAAAACCTCCCAATTTTATACATTTATGCCTCACTTTAGTCAATAATTGAAGAGTAAATGCATTAATAATGATTCTAGAGAAACAAAGACTTCTTGCTCTTGCAACATGTCTATCCCAGGTTAGCAGGGGCAGTGATCCTGTCATCTTCACTGAAACACCCAAAGTGACAAAATCTCTACTATTT
This sequence comes from Chrysochloris asiatica, assembly GCF_000296735.1. Taxonomy (NCBI): domain Eukaryota; kingdom Metazoa; phylum Chordata; class Mammalia; order Afrosoricida; family Chrysochloridae; genus Chrysochloris; species Chrysochloris asiatica. Next base: position 21,253,039 of record NW_006408548.1, on the reverse strand, counting down.
AAAATACTGTTGGTCTCTATGACAGGTAAAAGAAACCTAACAACCTGAATACCATCTTTTAAAGTCTTCTGCATTAAGAGAGTGACACATTACTGCCATTCACATTCCATTAGCCAAAGGAAATAATATGGCAGTACTTAACTTCAGGAGGTGGAAAAATCACTATTCTTCTAGGTGATTATCAGCACCTTTAAGAAGTATTACTGAAAAGACATTTTGGATTTCACACATTAAGGTCATGTCTCCGTAATTACACGTGGTCTTGAGGACAAATTGAGGTGAGGAAGTGAAACCAAAACATGGACACTACCTTGTACCAAAATTTGAGAAAGATGCTAATAACAGATTTAGGACAACAGCTTGCAGGAAGTTATTCTAGAGAAAGGGAAACAGACAGAAGGAGAGAGTTAAGTTTTAAGAGAAAGGAGGAGTAATAGATGAAATATTGAAGAAGCACCTGAAGAAAGTGAGATCATAAAACAGGTTAAGTGGACATTGAGCCAGCAATCCTTATGAGATAAAAATATATGAGATAGTAAGGTTGTAAATAAAGTTGGTCTGGTGACCAAAGAAGATAAATGTGGAGATAAGCCTCAACAATGACCTTTATTTCATTGGAGAAGCAGAAACCAGATAATGTACTGAATGTGTGTGAATAATAAGTATTGAGAAGATATTTTGAAATAAAGAATAAAATTTAGGATATTTTTATAGGAAAGAAATTACTGGGGATTAAGATAATGAATGAGCAGCATTGGGAACAGAAATCCAGTGAAATTCAAGTGGTAAATGGCAAAAAACAGAACAAAAATAAAACAAAACAAAATACTCATGTTCCACAGTTACTGGAACTACATATATGATTTAGTGACTCAATGCCATGACCCAACAACATGTGTTGGGTCTAGACCCAGTGCCCAGGAAAAGCAAGCAGCTGACCACTTTCTGACATCAATAAAAACGTTCAATGTTTTGATTCCTTGCAAAGAAATCCTAAAACTGTGCCTGATTGCTAGAGTTAATTATTGAGAACAAAATTATACTTTTATTGAGGAATGAGATCTCTCAGTCTTCATTTTGAATCTATCAACATCATATAATTTCGGAAGAGGCTAGAATTAATTCCATTGACTCACAGAGAAATATGATTTTAAGCAACTGGCGCTGTGGGCTAACGCAAAGTCATTTCAACTGCAAGGTCGGTGGTTCAAGCTCACCAGCTGCTCCTTTGAAACCCTATATAGTGTCGCTGTGGGTCAGAATCGAATGGATGGCACTTAACAACAACAACAAAGTAAGTTTTTCTGTCTTGTAGAATCCAGGTCTGCTAAGAATTGAGACACAACAGCCTAGTTAGAGAAGTAAATATATAAAAGAAACCTTTTATATTCTGCTAAAAAGTAAAATTATATCTTCCTTGATGATTTTCAGAGGCTTTGTTACATTGATTATATTGATGGAATTCATTATTGGTCTCAACAGTGGCGATAGCAGAAAAGAGGTGTAAAATTTACTGACCACAAGACCTTTCTTTAGGTTGTTAAGTGCCATGGAGTCGGTTGTTAAGTGCCACTGTTGTTAAGTACCATCGAGTCAGTTACGACCCATAGCGACCCTGAACAGGGTTTCTGAGGCTGTAAATCTTTACGGGAGCATAAAGCCTCATCTTTCTTCCACGGAGCAGCTGGTAGTTTCGAACTGCTGACCTTGCAGTTCGCAGTCCAATTCGTAACCACTATGCTACCAGAGCTCCTTCTTTAGGTACTCCATGATAAATATTTTTTGATGTTAAAAAGATAATCATAAATCATCCTAATATTTTGCTTAAATGTACAGCAATACATTGTCTTTTCACTTCCTATCTCATTATCTGACATTTCACATTTACAACAACAGTAAAAATCTATTACTAGACTGCTATTAACAACAGGTATTTAGTAGTAAGGAACACAAAGGTGTGAAGCAAATACATGCTGACTGTGCTGGATAAGGTCATGTGTCAATTTGGCAGGGCCATGATTCTCAGTGGCTTGGCAGTTACATAATGATGCAATTTTGTGGTTATAAAATGATGCAGTTTAGCAGTTATGGAATGATGTGGCCATCCTCCATCTGTGATCTGATGTTGTCAAAATAGCGTCCTAACATTAATTTTTCATAACATCAATTTTTGCATCATGAGATGATCTTTGAAACCTCAGGAAGTGAAGAGTGAATGTATAAACAAAAGATTTTATATTACAGGTATATACTGCATGAAGTTTATTTGGACAATATCTGGCCACATATACATCCCTGGTCCCATAAGGTTGTTGTTTTTACTGCCCCCAGCTATAAATGAATTATTGAGGACTCTTGGCATGTACAGCTGTGCGACTACACGGGAGAGTTTGTGGGCAGGAAGCCTTCCTTCTGGAGCCTTAATGATAGACTGATATCCCTGACCAGTCCATCCAGCTGTCCTGTTTCTGGTAGTGGATTTTCTGGTGTTGGATGAGCTGTGAGCTGTGACTGAGGCCTGGCTGCACTTGTAGTGGTTCGCATAGTTGTGGATGCACTGGTGCTGTGTGAAGTGTGAGCTGTGGCTGAAAGCCTTACTGCACTAGCCACACTTGTCTAGCTTTCCCGTGTGGATGTAGAGGTACTGGCTGAAGCCTCATTTATGGCAAGTGTAGGGCTTCTAATCTATTTGAATAGCTGCTGCTTCAGTTGAATCAAGTTGCGTTTGAAGCTATTGTTGCATGTTTCATAACCACACAGCTTCCTGACCGCTCATGAGCTTTCTGACACCTTCCTGGTCCCAGAAGCCCATGCCCAGGCCAAAGTCACTGTCCAGCTCAGGCCAGTCAGGGTCACAACCTATTTCCGGGGCTTCCTGGGAAAGAAGTGTCATGTGTCAGGAACCCCTTGTCTGCATGCAGTGTTTCATCTCTAGCAGCTCTTCCACAGACTACCCCCCCACTGACCCCCTCACCCAAAGCTGTCCCCACACTTGGGTCTCCAGGAAGGACCCTGCATCCAGGCTTATGTCTACCCCAGGAACTCATGGCTGGGGAGAGAGTAGTGCCTTTTCTAGCTTCAACTCAGAATCAGATGAAGGGGTATGTCTGCAAATCTAAACTTCCTGGATATTTTGAGGATCCAAGGCTAAAGAGGGGTGGTCATGTTAATGATCCTGGAGATGAAGCAGTGCTTTACAGCAGTGATAGGCTCCAGGAGGTATCCTCAGTGATGAGAGTTTCACAGGGATGGGGCAGGACGGGATTCTTGATTGTCAGGAGGCACATTATCTTCTCTGAGGTCTTCTGAAAGTATGTATATCCGAATCCCCTATCCTGACTGCCTGAGCAGAGGTGCAGTTCTCAGGGTAGAAGCCCCTTCAACTCACCGGACTCCAGACCCTCACAATGAGCTCAGGTTACAGCTCCTATGGAGGCAACAGTCTAAGGGAGGGTGGCACCAGTGCTACCTCATTAAGAGCAAATATTCCATTCTCAAGGCCACAGCTCTACACAGGCCAGGTGACCGCAGATGTTATGAAAGTTGGATATTGTGAGAAACCCATAGTGTTCTCACAACATTTAAATCACGAGACATGCTGTTTTCAAAGAATCTGTCTTGGATATTAAGCAACGCACACCTATATTTATGTTGATTGCACATAAACTAACTTAAAAAATACATTATGAGAGAATTATGCAAATGTATTAAAGGTTTAATGGAAGGAGATTTTTAACATATAATTGAGTTTAAAAATTGTTTATGGGTCACTTCAAAAAATGAAAACAAAAAAAAACACCTCTTGTTTAAAAACAATCAATTGGGAGAAATGGAAACTATAATTGAATTGTCAGTGTGTGGTTGTTATGGTTAAATGGAACCCAGTCAGTTCTGACTCATCATGACACTATGCGTAATAGAACAAAACACTGGTCCTGCACCATCTTCACAATTATTGTTATGTTTGAACCTATTGTTGCTGTCACCATATCAATCCATCTAATTGGGAGACTTCCTCTTTTTTTGTTGACTCTTCACTTTAGTAAGCATAATATTCTTCTTCAGGGATGATCCCTCCTAATATGTCCAAAGTACCAGGAACAGTCTCTCTCCATCCTCACTTTTAAGGAACATTCTGGTTGTACTTCTTCCAAGACAGATTTGTTTGCTCTTCTGACAGTCTATGGTAATTGCAATATATGTTGCCAATGCTGTAATTCAAATGTATTGATTCTTCTATGGTCTTTCTTATTCATTGTCCAGCTTCCACATACTTATGAGGGAATTGAAAATACCAGGGCTTACATTAGGTTCATCTTCCTTGAACTGATATCTTTGTTCTTTAACATTTTAAACAGCTCTTTTATAACAGATATGCCTAATGCAAAATGATCTTTAATTTCTTTATTTTTTCAAAAATATGTTATTGTGAACTGAGCGAAGATTTACATAGAAAACCATCAGTTTTACATTCAACAAATCATACTTGTTGTTTTATCTCCATATAAATTTTCCCACTTCCTCCCTATGGGTCCTATGTCTATTCCACCCTCCTTCCCATCCCTTCTCAATTTTGTCCTTAGGTAAATGTTGCCCTTTTGATTTGATCGATTGACCGATTCTTTGTTGGGCTTCCTTTCTTATTTTTTTTTTCCCCCTATATATCTATCTATTGCTTCACTGAAAATTAGACCAAAGGGTGAGTTCCATTTCAGACTTAAAAGGAAATCTATGCCTCTAAGTCTTGGGTTCCTCCAGTCTCTTTCTGACTAGTAAGCCTGGCCCTTTTTTTTTTTTCTTTTTTAATAATTCTGAGTTTTTTTCCATTTTTTTTTCTAACATTCCATCTGGGACCTTCTAATGTGATTCCTATCAGAGCAGTTGATAGTGATAGCCATGTACCATGTAAGTTTTCTGGTCTCATGACTGGTGTTCACATGTTCCATTGGTCTAATTGATTCCAAGTATTGTCAAATAGGTGTCAATTTTAAAAATCACTTGAATGGGCCAGAGAAAATTTGCAACAACATGCAACAATGGAGGTGGGGTTACTCTAATTATCAAAGGCATAGCCCTTTGACTAGCTTTTACTCTATCCTCTTTAGGGATATTTTCAATCCATAGTCCAACTCTTGTACCTTGTTTCATTTTCTGAAAAAGTTTAGTAACTAAAGAAGTAAGAGCTAAATACATTTTTGCTAAAGTATTGTAAGAGCATGATTACTTTCTTTACAGCATATGCCTGGTAATTTTCTTCATTTAGAGCAAATTGCTTTTATGATTTTCTATGAAAGTGGGCCACGTAATCTTCAAAGTAAACTCTCAATGACTTCCCAACTATTTCAGTTTGCATACACACATTATACTCGGATACACATACAGCCCTATTAATGGAATCAGTGCCACAATTCTAGCTCTAGACACTGTCAGCTTTGTTGTATTGTACAATAAAGCATCTTAAAGTATGTACTTCACTGTGTTCTTCAGAAAAATTATTACTACCAACCAAATTTCAAAAATGTATTACCACCTTCATTTATGAGAACTTCATTTATTGACACCTCAGTAAAAGCCAACTTCTAAGATTCATTGCTATTTATTTTAGTATCAAAGAATTGCCATTCAATCTTAAGGATCTTTTCAAAATGGAATAAACACCAATGCCCTTGTATGCCCTGCTTACTGTAGAGAGCATAAGAGGCACGTTATGGTGGCATACGTTTCTTACAGTGTGTCCCTCTGCTCATCTCATGCTTTAACTGTGAGAAACAAATAAAACAACACTTCATTGTTAATGTCTGACTCTTCTTTAGCAGGAATTTATTAAATAGAAATGAATAACTGTGTATTCCTGTGAGACTCTAATAATCAGGGTGATCACTCAGTTGGCACATTGCTGGTCCCTTCAGGTTATAAAAATTGACAGGCTTCTAATACTATTTGATTATACTGCACCTCTAGAGATCACTTGTTATTATTACTTTAAACTTTGCATTATTCTGAAATACACATTGTGAAATATTAAAACATTCCATTTGGTTTCAAGGATGAAGAAAAATACATTGCAAAAACAAAGAGATAGCTGTTGAGGCCCCTTATGTGCAACCAAATACCTCAGAAGATTTGGTCACTTGGTTTGGAGGTTTAGAGTTATGGTTTCATGGCATATCCCAGTTAATTGGCCCAATACTTGTTAATTCTCTGTTGTATCTCAATTCCATATAAAATGCCTGGAATCTTAAACACTTCAAGTGGGCATCTCAAACACATTTGGTCTCTATTCATCTTAAGCATCTGTTTTAAAAAGGAGAATCATAAATAGGAGAGGAAATGTAATGTGTGGCTAATTGCCTTCATGGGTAACTGCCTCATTTGCCTGAGACTATAACAAATGGATGGTACCAGGCTACCAGTATTGAGCATTTTTGATCAAAGATTTCCTAGGGGAATGCTGATCAAGAAAGAGAAAAAGCAGAACAGAATTTCATGAAGAATCCTTGAACTACTGCCCTAAGATCATATTTGAACCTTAAACCAAAAATATTCCCTGAAGTTATCTTAGAACCAAATAATAGTTTAAGTTCACTAGTAAAAAAGAGGAGTCCTGGTGTGGAACTGTAAGATAAGCACTGGACTGCTAACCACAAGGTCAGTAGTTCAAATCAACCTATAGATTGAAAATCCTATATAGGGTCATTATGAGTAGGAAGCAACTCCACAGCACATAACAACAACAGCAGAAAAGGAGGCCTGGTGTGGGACTGTAGGATAAGGAATTGACTACTAACCATGAGACTGGCAGTTCAAACCCACAAGCTTCTCCTTGGAAACCCTATACTTAACAAAAACAGTAAAAAAAGGTCTGCCTTGAACACTATGCTCTTTTAAGAACTGCCTATATAGGATCAGACTGACCATAGAAATTCTAATGATTAGATAGGATATTTGTTGTTGTTCTTGTTGTTAAGTGCTGCTGAGTTGGTTCCGACCCATAGCGACCTTGTATAGGGTTTCTGAGGAGTGGCTGGTGAGCTTGAACCGCCGACCTTGCAGTTCAAATGGCTTTGCAGTCTGGCGCATTAACCCACAGCACTACACCAGGACTCCAGATTGTATAGGGTTTCTGAGGAGTGGCTGGGGAGCTTGAACCGCCGACCTTGCAGTTCAAATGGCTTTGCAGTCTGGCGCATTAACCCACAGCACTACACCAGGACTCCAGATTGGATCCTTAGAAAGTACTAAATTTATGTTAATGGAGAGGAATAAATCAGAATAGAAGGTGAGAATGGTTACATAACTCAGTGTCATGTACATGTAGAAACTGCTGCATTGGTGCATATTTTGCTGTTTGTATTTACAGTAACAACAACAAAATAAATAAATTATAAGGGGGGGGGGGAGCTTTGCAGTCTTTGCTGCTCATAACAAAACTAAAGGATGTCCTGCCACAAACACATATAGGAAAGCAGTTGTCAAGTTTCAAATTATCAAAGGGATGAGGTAAAAAATCTTCATTGAATAATACAGAAGTTCCATACTCAGTTAATGGACAAGATGATTCATTGTTCTGATGTGGCAAGATAAAATAGAAAGCCAACAATGGCAAGGAACAAAGAATAAAAAGACTGGAAACTTTCAAAATTGGACATAGAAAGCAAGCAATTTGCTGTAATCCAGAATGTAATAGGCAGCATTATTTATAGGAAGATGCCTTTTGGAGTATCAAATTAGCCTAATAAGTTTAGAAACTTATTAATGACTCTGACAATTTACCTTAAGAACCACATCAAGGTATATAAAATAACTTTTGAAGTCACTTTAGCATTTGCATAAAATTAGTTTATCTTCGCATCAAATCTGAGTGTAGTTATAAAGCCTATCTTGGAATACGTTTTAAAGCAATTTTCAAATTAAAGTTTCATTAGTGTTTCCTTAATACTGTCATTTATTGACTGTCCTCATTTCAATTCCATTCATATAGTATAACTGTCCCCTGGAAAATCATTCCAATGTATGATAGCCTTAGCAGAAGCTATCTCCCTTTATATGTGGAAACAAAAAGAAAGCATTCCAAACTACAGAAAGAACAGTAGGCTTTAAGTATGACAAGTTTGACCTCATAATCCAAGTTCATTACAAACAAGGTACCTGGTCTTGGAAAATCACTTGAACTTTGTTAAATCTGTATCTTTAATTTTTTTTTTTTTTATTGTGGCTAATGATAATAATTATAACATAATTTGTGGTAAGTGTAAATGTTAAATTGCACTGGTATCTTTTACATAATCTGAAACAGAATTTCAATGTAATATTTTACTATGTTTTCTAGTAGGGACATTGGAAAAGGTTTATTTTAATAGAAATTTGTCATGAAAATGTGGTTCTCATCACATTGATGAGAATTGTGATGATAAAATTTTCTACTGTGTTATTTATATTTTCTCAAATTTCCTTATGCATCCTAAAAAATCCTAGTTAGTGTAGCTTTTGCTTGTTTAAGTGGAAATCTATTTTAAAAAGAATCCTTTCAACAAAGACACAGAAAAACTAAACACAATCAACCAACTTAATCTAACAGGCATATATGGAGTACTCAACCCAACAACAGCACAGTATGCATTCTTTACCAGTGCACATGGAACATTCTAAAGAATATACCATATGTTTGGCCACAAAGCAAACCTCAATAAATTTTGAAACAACAAAATACTACAAAGCATCTTTTCAGATCACATTGTTATAAAATTATAAATTAGCAATAAGAAGATCAAGGAAAAATATCAAATACATGGAAATTGAAAAACACCATGCTCTAAAGTTACTGGGTAATAGGTCAAATTAAAAAAATGAAATAAGAAAATGAGTCAAACGAGAATGAAAACACAACTTACCCAAATCTTTGGAACACAATGCACACATCCAAAACAGGAAAGAACCAAAATCAGTACCTTAGCCAAACATCTTCAACAACTAAAAACAGAGCAGCAAAGAAAGCCTACTGCTAACAGAAAAAAAAAGGAACAAAGAAGGTTAAAGCATGCAGGAATAAATGAATTATAAAATAGAAAAAAGAGAGAGAGAGAGAATCAACAAGGTATAATTTGGTTCTTTGAAAGGATTCATAAAATGCACAGCTCATCAACAAATGTAACAAAGGAGAAGATACAGATAACATGAATAAGAAATTATATAGGTGATGTCACAACAGAACCAACAGGAATAAAAAGGGTAATACAGAAAACTATGAAGAATTGTACTCCAGCAAATGTTAAAACCTAAAAGAAAAGAAAACATTTCTAGAAACACATGGCCTATCTAAATTAGCACAGACTCAAGCAGAAAACTGGCATAGTCCTATAACAAGAGAAGAAATTGATCAAGTCATTAAGAATCTCCCAACAACAACAAAAAAGTTCTGGCCCAGATGGTTTTACTAGTGAATTCAGAAAATGGCTAACACCAATTCTACTAAAACTATTCCTTAATATAGGAAAGGATGTAAACTTGCAAATTCATTTTAATAAGCAAGCTTAATTCTGATAACAAAACCTCAAAAATACCACTAAAAGAAAATTACAGACCAACATCCATTAAGAGTACAGATGCAAAAATTTTCAACAAAACCCTAACAAATAGAATCCAATAAAATATCTAAAAAATAATTCCTCATGACCAAATGGGATTCATACAAATTATGTAGGGACTACTCAATATTAGAAAAACAATTAATACAATCCACCACATTAATAAATGAAGGGAAGAAATCACATGGCCATATCAGTTAATACAGAAAAGGCATTTGACAAAATAAACCCAATACTTACTCCTGAAGGAAAAAAAAAAAAAAAACAAAACACTCAACAAAATAGGAATAGAAAGTAAATTCCTCAGCAGAATTAAGGGCCTACACACAAAAGTTCCATATCATCAGCAAAAACAAGCCTGGGGCAGACAGTGGAACAGAACATCATTGCTCATGTGCCAAGTTCAGGCTGAAGCTACAGAAAATGATAACAAGTCCAAGAAAGTCAAAATGTAACCTTGAACATATCCCACTTGAATTCAGAGATCATCTGAAGCACAGATTTGGTAGAATAAATACTAAAGTCCAAACACAGATTTGAAGAATAAAAACTAAAGTCCAAAGACCAGAAGAGTTGTGGGATGACATCAACAACATCATTCAGGAAGAAAGCAAAAGGTCATTAAGAAGAAAAGAAAGAAGGAAAAGACCAAGATGGAAGTTTTAGTCTTTTTCTTGCTCTCCCACATAGAGATGATAAAGCAAATGGAATAAATGAAGAGATAAAAGAGCTGAACAGAAAATTACAAAGGGCAGCTTGAGAAGACAGTTAAATTTTATAACAAAATGTGAAAAGACCTGGAGTTAGAAAGCCAAAAGAGAAGAACACACTCAGCCTATCTCAAGCCGAGGGAATTGAAGAAAAAAAATCAATCTTCGTCTTTCAATATTGATGGATTCTATGGGCAAATTATTGAATGATGGAGAAAGATTCCAAAGAAGATGGAAGGACTATACACAGTTACTATACCAAAAAGAAATGGTCAATGTTCAGCCATTTCAAGAGGTAGCATGTGATCAAGAGACAATGATACTGAAGGAAAAAGTCCAAGATGCACTGAAGGTATTGACAAAGAACATGGCTACAGGAATTGATGGGATTTAAATATTCAAAAATTGATGAAAATTTAAATATTTCAACTGGACACACTCAGTAATCTATGCCAAGAAATTGGCCAACTAACTGGAAGAGATTGATATTTGTGTACATTCCAGAGAGTTGGCCCAACAGATGTAGAAATCAGCAGACAATATTACTAATATTGCATGCAGGTAAAATTTTACTAAAGATAATTCACAAACGTTTGTAACAGTACACTGGCAGAGAATTACCAGGTTCAAACAAGGAATGGGAAAGGAGGGATACCATTGTTGACATCAGATGGATCTTGGCAGAGAATAACAGAAAGACAATTACCTACATTTTATTGAGAATGAAAATTCTTTCAATTGTGTGGACTGTGACAAGCTATGGGCAACACTGTGGAGAATGAGCATTCAAAAACATTACATTGTTCTCATAAGGAACCTGTACATAGACCAAGATGCAGTTGCTGAGGCAGAACAAGGGAATTCTGAATGGTTTACAGTTAGGAACATTTTGCACCAGGGTACGATTCTTTCACCATACTTATTCAATCTGTATACTCTGCACATAATCAGAGAAGCTGGATTATATGAAGAGTATGGCATCAGGACAGGAGGAAGTTTCCTTAAAACCTGTGATATGCAGATGATACAACCTTGCTTGCTGAAACTGAAAAGGACATGAAATACTTACTGATGAAGACCAAAGACCACAACCTTCAGTATGGTTCCACCTCACTGAAAAGAAAACAAAAATCCTAACAACAATACCAATAAATAACATCAAGATA
>NW_006408548.1:21232700-21233472 GCF_000296735.1 Chrysochloris asiatica | reverse complement strand
TGTTCAGCTCTTGGACCTCCTCATTTCTTCCATTTGCTTTAGCATCTCTATGCTAGAGAGCAAGTTTCAGTGTCTCTTCTGACTTCCATTTTGACCTTTTGCTTCTTTCTTGTCTTCTTAATGACTTTTTGCTTTCTTCATGTCTGATGATCTTGATGTCATCCCTCCACTCTTCTGGTCTTTGGTCTTTAGCATTTAACATATCAAATCTGTTCTTCAGATGATCTGTAATATCAGGTGGGATATAATCAGTGTCGTATTTTGGTTCTCGTGGACTTGTTTTAATTTTCTTCAACTTTTGTTTGAATTTGCATATGAGTAATTGATAGTCTGTTCCACAGTCTGCCCCTGGCTGTTAATTAGGTTGCTATGAGTCAGTACTGACATGATGGCACCTAAAAACAACAACATATACATGTAAGTTAGAGAATAAGGAAGACCATAGCAGAATGATGCATTTGAGTTAATTAAAAGTTATTAAAGGTACCATGGACTTCCAAAAAAAAAAAAATCTGTGTTGGAAGAAGTACAGCCAGAAAGCACCTTGGAAGCCAAGGTGGGAAGAGTTTGTCACCCATAGTTTATACATACTATCAGGAGGTACCAGTTCCTGGAGAAGGATATCATGTTACATTGAGTGGAGGGGCTGAAAAAAGAGGAAGACTCCTTAAAAGATGGATTGGCACAGTGACAGCAGCCATGAATTCAAGCATGGCAATGATTCTAAGATTGGCACAAGACTGGGCAATGATTCATTCTGTAGTGCAGAGGA
>NW_006408548.1:21229725-21230854 GCF_000296735.1 Chrysochloris asiatica | reverse complement strand
GACACCAGAGATGGAGGCAGAGAGGAGGACATGGAGTGAGGGAGCAGCTGAGGACTTTGGACTCATGGAAAGAGTGGTACTCAATGCTGGCAGCCAGAAAGGTTTGCATAATGTGCCCTTTGGTTGTTTAAATTATTATATAGTCCTGTGTATTTCTGTGTACATCCCAAAAAAGGGGAATGGAAGCAAATACTATTGAATGATGATGTATGGAAGAGACTGTAATTAGTGCAATGAAATGATGGTGTAAAGCCAATGTTCTGCCATGTAAACTATCACTCAGTTCACAGTAAAAACTTTAAAAGCAAAAATAAAGACACACACACACACACAAAAAAAAAAACTGGGTAGAGGTCATAAACATAAACTTCACCAAAGAAAACATCCAAGTGGCCAACAAGCATATGAAGACATGCTCATGGTCGTTAGCAATTGTTGCTGTTGTTGTTGTTGAGTGTGGTCAAGTCAGTTCCAACTCATAGACACCCTATACAGGGTTTCCAAGTAGCAACTGGTGGGTTTGAACTGCCAGCTTTGTGGTTCAAAGTCTAGTGCTGATCCTACAGTGCCATACTAGGAGTCCAACAATAAGATATCATCTTATTCCAGAATTATTATGAATTTCCAAAAAAACAGGAAACAACAAATGCTAGCAAGGATGTGGAGAGACTGGGACCTTCCTACACTGCTGGGTGGGACTGTAAAATGGTGCAGCCACTGTGGAAAACAAAATGACATTTTCTCAGAAAGTTGGAACTAGAAATACCATATGACCCAGCCATGCCACTACTTGGTATAGATCCTCAAGAAATAAGAGCTGCTACATGACTAGATAGATGCACACCCTGTTCAATGCAGCACTATTCACAGTAGCTAAAAGATGGAGAGTCTACATGCCCATCAACAGAAGAATGCTTAAACAAACTTATACATACATTGTTGTTGTTGTTGTTATGTGCCGTGGAGTCGATTCCGACTCATAGCGACCCTGCATAGGGTTTCCAAGGCTGTAAATCTTTTAAGGGAGCAGAAAGCCTCATCTTTCTCCCACGGAACAGCTGGTAGTTTCAAACTGCTGACCTTGCGGTTCGCAGCCCGATTTGTAACCACTACGCTACCAGAGCTCCTT
>NW_006408548.1:21173973-21227695 GCF_000296735.1 Chrysochloris asiatica | reverse complement strand
GATTCGTAACCACTATAGAAAAGTTTATTTATCCAACAACTGTTTTAGGCACCCTCTTTTAAAAATGATATATAGGTCCCTAGCCAATGGTGCTCAACTACTAGCCTAAAACAAGATGGTGGGTAGAACCTACTCAGAGGCATCTTGGAAGAAAGCTCGGGTGATTTGCTTCTATAAAGACGATAGCCATGAAAATCCTAGGGAGCAGTTCTACTCAGACATACTGGGATCATCATAAATCAGAAGCAACAGGTTTTTGTTTTTGTTTTTGTTTTGGAGAGGTGCTTCTTGTCAGGTGTAAAATACTGACAAGCAGTGAAGAATATATAGAAATTAATAAAACACAACCTTCACCATAACGGAGTTTACAGTCGAGATTCCAGATTACTGATGTTCAAGGAGGTTTAAGAAGAACTGAATTATCAAGAGAAATCCAGATGAATTTCTTAGGCTATTATTTGTTAAGACAAATCTGGCCATTGTTTGTAATTGCTTTCTTGAATATTCTACAACTCTGACAGTTAGTTAGTCCTCTTCTCAGATTACCCAAAGAGTTACTCCAACCTCTGCTATGACTATTAAAGTTTGTAATTCTCCTTTAAAAACCCATCGCAAGGGATTGTAATCATTGCAATGAAACGATGAGTGTAAAACCTATTTGCTCCCATGTAAATTATCACTCAATTCACAATAAAAAATTTAAAAAGACCATCATAAAAAATGTAAGCACTTGGAATTTTATAGGATAGATGAACTCAAGCTTACTGGTATGCTTCTATTGCCAAAATCTTCACTAAAGGAAATAAAATAGATACAGCATTGTTAACGAAATAGCTACTCTTCTATCCTTCTAGAAATTTTGAACTGTCTGAAGTTCAGTTACATCAGAAGGCAGTCCATAAACTAAATTCTTATGCAAACTTTAGGGAAGAGTTCTGGGAAAGTCTGTTGTAAGAACTAAAATGTGTTGTTCACTGTATCATTCATTCCATCTTATGAATTTTCATGGGAAAAATCTTCTCCATGGTTTTTTATTTCTTAAATGGATCTGATGACTGTCTATAAACTTAGAGTCAATCTTATCAACTAGTCTAGAAAAACATTGTTTAAAACCATATGTTTTGGCATGTCTTTACTTATCCTGCTTTTTAAAGAAATTTGTTTCTGACAAAGGCTTCTCAACATTTCATTGTTCTTGAACTTTTATAAAAAAGTAAAATTCATATGCATAGAAATACACAAATAATAGATGTACAGCTCACTGAGTTTTTGTAAAACAAACAGAACCATCACACACATCAAGAAACAAAATATTTTCAGCACCGTGCCCCCTCCTCCTATGGGTAACCACAAACTGTTCATAGTTTACCTTTCCTTTCTCTTGAACTTTATGTACTTATAAGAGATATAATGCTTTTTGGGTCGTCTGGTTTCCATTGTTTAATATCATTCCTGTTTAATATCATTCCTGTTAAGTGCCATAGAATCAGTTCTGACTCACAGCGACACTGCATAATGTTTCCAAGGCATGGCTGGTGGGGGAAATTACCCAAACTTTGATCTTGTATTATAACTAATTTATTCTCATTCAATTTTCTGGCTCTTCTACTTTAGTGATATTTGGCAAGTTTTTAAGAAATCTTAAACGTATTATAAAAAGCATGGTAAAAGAATAAACAAATTAGTAGGATCTACTTAGCGCCATGGGTTAATGTGATGCAAAGTCGATTTGAATCACAAGTTCGGTGGTTCAAGCTCACCAGCTGCTACTCAGAAACCCTATACAGTATCTCTATGGCTCAGAACTGACTTGAAGACACTTAACAACCACCACCACAACAACTCACTAATGTTTAAGTCTTGGCGTGGCACTGTGGATAAAGCACTGGACCGCAAGACCTGTTTGAAACACAAGATCGGCAGTTCAAATTCACCAGCCACTCCTGGGAAACCCTATATATGATCTCTATAAGTCAAAACCACTCAATGGCACTTAACAACAACTCATTAATGTTACTGTGTTTACTTACAAAACTATACAAAGGGAAGCTCATGAAGATGAAGTATTATAAAGAAATGTGTAAAAGCCTACAGGAAGAAACCAAAAGGGCACAACACACTCAGCATTTCTCAAGCTAAAAGAACTGAAGAAAAGAATCAAGCCTCAACTTGTAATATTGAAAGATTCTATAGGAAAATGGATGCCTAGTGTGGCTTTGTAGGATAAGCACTGGACTGTGAACCATAAGGACAGCAGTTCAAACTCACCAGTTGCTCCTCAGAAATCCTATACAGGGTCACTATAAATCAGAACCGACTCAGCAGTACTTAAAGACAACATTGGAGAAAATAGTGAATGATGCAGAAATCAGCAAAAAAGATGGAAAAAATATACAGAGTTACTGTACCCAAAAGAATTAGTCAACATTCAATCATTTCAAGAGATACAATGTGATAAAAGACTGAAAAGGTTGAATAAAGACCCCAAAGCTGCATTGAAGGTGCTAAGGAAAAACAGGACTTCAGGAATTGACAGAATCCAGATTATAATATTTCAACAAACTGATGCAGTGTTACAGGTGCTCATTGGTCTATGTCAAGAAATTTGGAAGAGAACTACCTGGTCAACCAATGGGAAGCGATCCATATTTGTGTCAGACCAAAGAAAGGTGACCCAGTAGAATGTGGATATCATCAATCAATATCATTAATATTACATGCAAGTAAAATTTTGCTGAAGATAATTTCAAAATTATTGCAGCAATACATCAATAGTGAACTGCCAGAAATTCAAGCTGAATTCAAAACAGTATGTAGAAAGATATATATCATTGTTGGCATCATATGAAAGTAGAGAATACCAGAAATATAGTTACTTGTGCTTTATTGACTATGTGAACATAATCAACTATGTGAATCATAACAAATTATGGCTAACATTGCAAAGAATGGGAATTCCAGAACACTTCCTATGTGTGCTCATGAAGCACCTGCACATAGACCAAAAGGTAATTGTTAGAACACAAGTGCATGCTGAATGATTAAAAATAAAGAACGGTGTGTATCAGGGTTCTATCTTTTCATTATATTTATTCAATCTGTATACCAAGCAAATAGTTTGAGAAACTAGGTTATATGAAGAAGAACATGGCATCAGGATTGAAGGAAGACTCATTAACAATATATAATATGCAGAAGACAAAACTTGCTTGCTGGAAGTGTAGAAGACTTAAATATTTAATGATGAAGGTCAAAATATACAGTCTTCAATATGAATTGTACCTCACTTTAATGAAAATTAAATCATCATGACTGAAGTTATCCAAGATTACATTTTACTTGGACTCACAATAAATGCTCATGGAAGCAGCAGTCAAGAAATGAAAGGACTTATTGTATTAGGAAAATTAGTTGCAAAAGGCCTTTTTAAAGTGTGAAAGAGCAAAGATGGCACTTTGATGACGAAGGTACACCTAACCTTTTAATTACTTCATATGCATGAGAAAGCTAGGCAATCAATAAGGAAACCAAAGAAGCATTGATGAATCTGAATTACTGTGTTGCCAAAGAATAATGAAAGTGCCATGAACTGTCAGAGGAACAAACAAATCTGTTTTAGAAGAAGTACAACTGGATTGCTTCTTAAAAGTGAGGATGGTGAGACTTTTGTACCTTGGACATGTTGTCAGAAGAATCAGTCCCTCTAGAAGGACCTCAGGCCTGGCATAGTGGAAGGTCAGTGTAAAAGAGGGAGAATGCCCAACAAGATAGACTAACACAGGGGCAGCAGCAATGGGCTCATAGGGAACAATAATTGTGAGAATGGCATAGTGCCAAGGCCATTTTTCATTCTGTTAGGCATAGGGGGTCTCTGTATGAGTTGGAACCTACTCAATGACACTTAATAATACCAACAACTCACTTAAATCAACTCATGTTTCTTAGGAAAAAAAAGTTCAGAAAGAAAAACAAGGATTCCAAGAAAAAAGATTCTCAGTTACACCAGAAGTCCAAATAATCAGAATATCTCCTTAGTTGTTGTTTCTAATTAATTGCATTATAAAACAGATTAACTTCTCTTTATTTTCAAATGTTTTAAATTTGCCTTAATCCTTCATTTTTTCACTATTTAAAAAATACATATAACAACATTTGTCAATTCAACATTTTTCGGTATAAAATGTAGTGATATCAATTTATTAATTATGTTGTGAAAACCACCATCTCTAATTGTTACCAAATTTCCCATTGATTCTTCATTTTTGTTTCAAGAGGAATCAGAGAGAACAGAGTTCAGAAGTTGGCCCTTTCAGACTGTGTATATACATTCTCCAGCTCAGTTCCTTGTCTCTAAAGTGGTTTTAAAAAGTAATTTCTTACTCCTACTATTTTGAAATTAAACATAAAAAGTCCACTATATTAAATAAGGAAGGAGCTCTGGCAGCGTAGTGGTTACCAATAGGGTTGCTAACCTCAGGGTCAGCAGTTTGAAACTACCAGCTGTTCCACTGGAGAAAGATGAGGCTTTCTGCTCCTGTAAAGATTTACAGCCTCAGAAAGCCTGTACAGGATGGCTATTAGTCAGAACCGACTCCATGTGGTGCTGTGAGTTAATGTGCAGGACTGCAAAGTCATTTTGAACTGCAAGGTCGGCAGTTCAAGCTCACCAATCGCTCCTCGTAAACCCAACAACAGGTCGCTACAGGTCAGAACCTACTTGAAGGCACTTAACAACAACAACATATTCAATAAAGCAGTCCTGGTTGCACAGTGTTTGAGTGTTCAACTGCTAACTCAAAGGTCTTCAATTTGAACCCACAAGCTGCTCTGCAGGAGAAAGATGTAGCAATACGCTTTTGTAAGGATTTACTAGGGCTTCTCCCTCAAAGATTGTTGTTGTGGTGGTGGTTTAGTGCTGTTGAGTCAGTTCTGACCCATAGCGACCTGGTATAGGGTTTCCCAGGAGTGGATGGTAATCTTGAACCACTGACAAGTACTAATCCATAGCTAATGTGTCTTCATTTGGAATAATGGTCTTCAGAAATGCTGTTGAATTAAAATTTGAGATGGAGAAATTAATCTGGATTCTCCATATGAGACGTAAATGCAATCACATATATATTCCTATCAATGAGAGGTAGAGGACATTGTGACACACAGAACAGAAAGAGATGCAAAGATGCAGGAAGAGACTGACAAGATACCACCATAAACCAAAGAATATCCACAAGCCACCAGAATCTGGAAGAGGCAAGAAAAAGATCAAACTCTCCCATAGAGCTTCCATGGGAGTACAACTCTGCCAACATCTTGATTCTGAACTTTTAGTCTTCAGAAACTGTGAGAGAATATTTTTTGTTGTTTTAAGCTATGAATTTTATGATAATATGTTACAAAAAACACAAAAATTAACACATAATTCAAACAGTCAACATCTACAACATATTTACTGTGTATTAAGCACAGTCCAAAGCACTTTACATGTATCACCTTATTTAGTTATCAGTCAGGTTGGTCATTGATTTTAACCATTAAAGATGAAGACACTGAGGCAAATGGAAGTACAATACATTGACTAAATTCTCACAATCTGTAAGGAATGGAGCAAGAATTCAATTACAGGCATTCTGGCTCTCAAAACCACAGTCTGATACCATGTTAAATAATCAGTTTGCATTTATGACTTCAATATCAAATTTTACTATTAAGGTAAAATTTATAACTACTTAAGAACTCAATACAACCTTCATTCTTTAAATTCCAGATGATCAGCATAGTTTCAGTAAATTGAGAGTAACTCTAGGAAGCTGTTATATACAGTTTTAGTTATTTACAGCTTTAAAATTTACATTTTCAAGATGCTTTCAGGACCTTCATTCATATGCTTATGAAGTAACATGAAGTAAAGATACTCTGAAAATAGTTCAATAATTTTTATATAATTTCAGTTTGGGTAATGACAATGTAGGATGGTCAAATAAATGACATAGGAAACTTTAATAATCTATAATAACATTGTTTTTTAAAGTGATCAACTTTTTAGCAATAAAAGTGAAACACATAAAAAGATCATAAAGAATCTATGCAAAGAATACTTGATATGAAAGACTTAGGGAAATCCTCATATGGAGTTCTGTAGCACTATACCATGACAGTGTTCTTCTCTTGGGAGCTGATAGGTCTAATGGGCAATGTTTATAAGCAAGGCATGTCAAGATGTGCAGTGGTTCCTAAATGATGGTAAGGGAGTAAGAGTCCATCTCTACTACAAACCCCTCACTTCAAATCTGTTTATGAATGCTGCATTCTCTTTTGTTTTGGTAGATGAAATTCTTGAAACCGATTAGGAAGAATAAATACACATCTGGCTCTCAGTATCTTTCAACTTTTTTGTCATTGCAGTTTAAAGAGCAAAAACAAAGTTTAAGAATGAGTTACTTCATACGCACCCTGATTGATGACCACACGCATCACCGATAGGGGGAAGTGGGGTAATCAGCAATGAAGCGGCAAGCTAAGTCCTACAATGTTCGGTGGGCTTCTGTGGACTCAGATGGGGACCTGGTTGTCCAGCAGTGTGGGGAGACCTGGGGACTCGTGGGCCCAGAGTCAGTGGCATGGCCACAGAGGACTAGAGTGGAGAGTGAAGCTACCAACTGATAGGAAGAGAGGGCATACGCACAAAAACACCCACACTTGCAGACGGTACCCACGTGACCTGGTCCTGATGAATGGATGATCAGAACTCAACCAGGAGAAGAAAGAAGAGGGAGAAAAAAAAAAAAAAGAGTGATCTGAGACAATTTGATGAACTTGACCTACACCTATGGATGCAGTAACCCAAAAGAAGGAACAAACCCTTACAGCAAGAAACATTCCCACCTCCTCCACACACAGAATAGACAGGGATGGGCAACTTGGGCATTGGATACCCAAATGGGGGGGGGGGGACCACAAAGGTAAGAAGTAACTGGCTTACAAGCTTTCACGAGGGAACCTAGAACTAGGGGGCATGGAGGAAGGCAGAATCTCTAGTGATTACTATCCAATCTGTCTAGGCAGAGCTGATGAAATGAAATGCAGAAGGGTCAGTTGTAGCGAATGATTGTTATCAGAACTGATTGTGAGGGTTGGAAATGTAAAGGTAGACGTTTGGTAGCAAGGAAGGGAGTTATTAACTCTCCAGTCTAGGAATGGAGGTCTCTGGAACCATCAACGGAGAAGAGCTGAGAGCGGGACCCTACCCAGAGAAGCAGCGAGGCCCGAGATGGAGGCAGAGACGATGACGTGGAGTGATGAAGCGGATGGGGACTTTGGTCCAGAGACGGAGGGGGACTGGTCCTGAAGAATGAGGGGGGGATGGATGGGGGGTAGGGGGTGGGTTTATAGGGTATACCCTTTGGTTGGTTGATGATGCATGGAGGGGATTGGAACCATGGCAATGAGACGATATACGATGGAATGAATATAAAACTAAAGTTCTCTCATGTAAAATATCTTATAATTCATAATAAAACATGGAAAAAGAATGAGTTATTTCAGAAAACTGAGGTATCACTTATTTTAGCAGGCCCTAGAAGATCTAAATAAATTCACTTTTAATGTAGCAGCATTTTTAAAAATGATCCCAAATGTATTGTCCAGGAGTCCTGGTGTGGCGCTGTAGGATGAAGCATTAGACCAAAAGGTTGGTTTGAACTGCAAGGTTGGCAGTTCTCACTCATCAGCTGCTCCTCCAAAATCCTATACAGATTCACTATGAGTTGGAATCAACTGAAAGGCACTTAACAATAACAACAACTCTACATAAACTGATAAAATGTTTTAGGTGTCTATTTAACTGTTTGCTAGATTTTCAAACTACCGCCTTTAATCTATTCAAATTCTTACTGTGGAGCCCTGAAGGAGCTCTGGTAGCATAGTGGTTATGAATTGGGCTGCTAATCTCAAGGTCAGCAGTTTGAAACTCTCAGCAGTTCCGCGGGAGAAAGATGAGACTTTCTGCTCCCATAAAGATTTATAGCCTCAAAAACCCTGTGCAGGGTCGCTATAAGTCAGAACTGACTCCATGGCACATCACCACCACCACCACCAATGGAAATTGGTAATTGCAATCTATCTTGAATTCCAAGCTTTTGAAGCCATATAGAATTATAAATCCATTTTAATATTAGTTTTTACAATCTGTAATGTCAATATGACTCATATGTTTACAGAGTTTAATCACCTTTTAGAAATATAGTTGCTTAAATTGCAAAATCATCATCAAATGCATTATTAATTTTGTGATGAAAATATAGAACTCACAAATTAGGTTAAACACAGGATAAAATATATTCATGTGATTTTAAAGCTAACCCATTTTCAAAAGTCTATTGTTACAAATGTTGACAATTCACGTTCAAAATTAGTTTCAATATTGTATTGTTAATATAAGGTTAAAAATAAGGGAACTTCAAAATGTTTGTGGACAAATCCATTATTTTTTTAATTCCATTTTTTCCATGAAATTTTGGAAATTTACTTCCCCTCACCTTGATTTTAGTTACTACCACAACCTCATTATCTTCTGCCAAAAAGCAAACAAAACATCAAGGCAACTTATTGCTACACTACTTTTATGCCTTTAGGAGTCCTGGTGTGGTGCTGTAGGATAAGCCTTGGACCTCAAAGTTCCTTTGAACTGCAAGGTCGGCGGTTCAAACTCACCAGCTACTCCTTGGAAACCTTATACAGTGTGGCTGTGAGTTGGAACCAACTCAACGGCACTTAACAACAAAAACAACATGATGTCTTCGCAGTCCTGGTGTGGCGCAGTAGGAAAGGCACTGGACTGCTAACCGAAACTTCGGTGATTCAAATCCACCAGCTTCTCTTCGGAAACCCTATACAAGGTTGCTGTGGGTCACAACTTACTCAAAGGCACATAACAATTAATGAGTCCTTACTTGTTCAGAAATGTATTGTTTTCAACAGCTAAAGTGTGATTTAGTATGACTACAACTACATCAAGAGAAAAGAAAAAAAAATTTTTTCTCATACAATGTTGTTACTAGTAGACTATACAACTTAACCCTAAAACAAAAGAGAAAATACAGCCAATAATCATTGGTCTACTGTCACAAAGGAATGTGGTTTTATTTCAAAATAAGAAGACATCCTGAAAGTACAATGAAACAAAAAAAGATCAGTTCAACTCCCCCAAAAGAGTCCCTGTTTCCCAAAGCTTCTCACATTTAGGATATTAGTCAAATCAGTGTTCTAATAGAGTTGTACAACTTATATTTGATAATTCCATTCATGTGCAGCCTAATTAGATCTGTGGCTTAAATATATATCACTATTCTCAAAACAAGTATAATTACTGTTTATGAAGAAATATGACAGATGTATCTAGTTAATCTTGCCCCTAATTGAAAAAATCTTAAAATCTTTAGACAGGCACTGACATAATTTATCTGATGAATTCACAGGTAATTGGTTTATGAAGTTGGAGATTACAAGAAACTAATAGTAGATGTGGGTATAGCTACTTGCATACATTTTGCAATAAGAAAAACAACACATTAATTAAATATCAGATAAAATAAATCCCAAATTAGATGTGAATCCTTTACCTGCAATTGATATTGTAGAAAAAACACTTTTTTAAAAAAAAATTGCAAACATCTTCCATTATTGAACTTTTGATGCACATAGTTAGTAGCAAATCACAGCAGGGGGAGTAATTGTTTTGTAAATAATGTTGAAATTTTAAAACAAACTGCTAGCATCTTTTAATAGAAATTCAACAACCTGTTTAGAACTAACTGAGCATTAATTATAAACTGGCTGAAATATAAAAGTGACCATGTAGACTTCAGGATAACTCTGTAGAATTAGATGAATGTGCTATTTGGCATCATTAATCAAGCATCATTGATTTATAATAAAGTGACTCAAGAAGTGTTGTTAAGGTAAACACCAAGACCTCAGCATTTAACCCTTGAGAGCTGACAGGCCAAATTATACAACTATCACATAATTTTCATATGATTTCTCATGTTTCACATTTATAGTAAATGAAACATTTGAAACCACCATTAAGAAATTTAGCACTCAATGATATGGCTATCACCAGACTAATTTCTCATGGGCTTTAAACTTTAGAGAATGCCAGTCTTCTTGCTTTTTTGTTGCTGTTGCTGCTATTAAATGACCTCAAATGCCTTCAGTCACTTTTTCATAGAGCAGAAATAGTCCACAAGTCCTAAACCTTGGTTTAGGTCTCTGTTCCTAACACTGATAGCTTCCAAGACTTCGTTTACTTAAATTCAAGATGATATGTAAACTCAAGATGTTTGCCCATTCTCTCTCAGTCTATATTTTATCTCCATGAAAAAGGAGCTCAAGTTAATTTCCCGAGAACATCTGGAAGAAAATGTGAAGACATTGCAGCAAACCCCAGACATGCTGTACTGCATCAATCTACATAATTTGAAATGACCCATATTTGCCTATTAATATTTGCTTAAAAACCAGAGTATAGTGACTGAATTACTCAGCATAAGCCAAAGTAGTGGTGGAGGTTATGTGCCATGGAGTCCATTCAGACTCATTCATAATGACACTTTGTAGGGTTTCCGAGGCTGTCAACTTCATGGGAGCAGAAAGCCTCATATTTCCCGGTGAGAAACGCTGGTAGTTTCAAACTGATGACTTTGAGGTTAGCAACCTGACTCATAATCACTATGCTACTAGAGCTTCTTCATAAACCAAGGGGTAGTATGAAAATCTAGAGACAGATACACCTTTTCAGCCGATTTCAGAAAACATGGTAATAGTGCAAAGATTAGCCACCTGAAAAGGGCTTTTAACGAAGCAACTAGCAAAAACCTTAGTGTAGCAGAGAGAATTTTTCTCTTCATACCCTGTGAAAGCAAAGAAAGTGCTAGTTCCAAGATCCTTAATTGAATATTCAGATTGTCAGGGTTCTTTGCAGTCAGTTCATGTTCCAGAATTTGCAGACGCTCAAAATCCTGGAAGTCGCTCATCACTCACTCATTGGAATTTACAAACCAGCCCAGGCTAAAGCAGACATAAACACAGTTTCTAAAAAACACGTGAGGAAAGCAAGGATAAATTGTAAGGCTGACCTATCAGGAATTGGGTCAACAACATATTGGAACAGCAGGTGTCCTCTGAACCCAATTTGCACCCACAATAAAACTTCTTACCAGATCCAAGAAGTTAAAAGGTCCTCACACAGACCATGTGTGGTCTATTCTATACCAAGTGTCCCTAGGTATCCAGCAGGTGGGTAAAAAGAGGCATGCAGGGATAGGATCACAGTAGGGCACTGGTCTTCCCTTAGCCTCTCAATCACATCCAAAGTCCCCAAATGATCCCCATATAGGAAGGCTTCCTATTATTCATTATTTTTTTTAATCCTTTCATCAAATCGCACGAATTCCAAGAGACCATTAAAAATAATAATAAGAAGAAAAGACCCCCATAAAGCTAGTCTTTTGTGCTTCCAAATCCCAACAAGTTCACCATGTTTCCCTTGGAGGGAACACACCTCACGCACACACCCAAGAGAAGATAGTGAGGAGAGCATCTATCCCAGGTGCTCAGCAATGGACTTCAGACAAAGCTACCCTGACTCTGCCGCCCCTTTTCCTTGGTCCTCCACAATGCACAGTGACCACATATACTCTAGGTTCCTTGCTCTCCACTCCATCCCTTGCGACTGCATATCTTTTCTTCTCCTTGGCACCGAGCACTAGAGGCAGGGGGGGCTGACTGGTGGTGCAGGGAACCCAGGTAGAGGTCCCAAGTCTGAACGGTACAAAATACCCATTTCTCGTGTTTCAGCCATCACCATTCCACAAGGACGCAACCCCAACCCCATGCTTGGCGCCTCAGCCAACTCCGCGGCCAGATCCAAAACACCTCTTCCGCACTCAACTTACCTTCGCCCGGCTGAGCTTTTGGCGACCTCAAGAGCTTTTCTCTCCTTCCTTCCACAGATTTCATCCTTTTGCTGGAGGCCGCCCGGCGCCCTGGCCCTGGCATCCGTGAGGAACGGCCGCAGGGGCTGCCTGTTCCCCCGGGCGCACGGCTGCCTGCCCGCAGCTTTGGCGACAGTGGCTGCAGAGAACGGTCCCCGTGGGGCTGCGCGTGCTGTCCCTCGGGCGCGAGCTGGCTGTCAGCGCGCCTCTGCCTGCGCGAGCCAGTGGTGTTCCGCACGCGTATGGAGCCCGTTCCAGGTGTACAAGTTCCGGAAGAGGTGCGATGGTGCTCAAGGGAGGGGTCGTTCGTCCTGCAGTGGGGAGAAGAAGAGAGGAGAAAAAGAAAGAAAAGAGAGTGGAGCGAGGAATTAGCTTAGATGGAGTGAGTGATTAGTGAGTATTAAAGGAGACGTGAGGAGGAGAAATGCTTCCAGAAACTAGAGAAACACTGGAAAGGAGCTGGAATGACCACTTCATGGAAGCTTTTAGAAAAGAAACTTCCTTTTTATGGTTAGGTTCTTTGACCTGCTGTTTTTTGCTCTGGCAGTCCTTATACATGGAGACAGTAACCTAATAACCTTCTAACTCTTTTGTTTTATGTTTTAAGAACTAATATCAGCAATCAGAAACAGAAAATAGAGATATGGTGAAGCTACTGAAAATGTAAAGGGAAATCCCTCTCCACAAATCTCACCCTTCTTGAGAGACCCAGACCCACTAATATTTTTCTTTCTTTCCTGATGACTATTTTTGCCCTATTTCAGGACTTTGGCAGGAGGGATGTTTTTCAAACTTTATTGTAAATAAGTTGTTGTTGTTAAGTGCCGTCGAGTCGGTTCTGACCCATAGCAAACGTGAACAGGGTTTCCGAAGCTGTAAATCTTTACGGAAGAAGAAAGCCTCATCTTTCTCCGGCTGAGCAGCTGGTAGTTTCCAACTGCTGACTTTGAGATTCGCAGCCCGATTCTTAACCAACCACTACGCTACCAGAGCTCCTTGTGAACAAGAGTCACCTTGAAATCTTGTTAAAACGCAGATTCTGATTCACAGGTGTGGGAAGAGCTGGATCCAGATTGCATTTCTGATGCGTTTACAGGTGGGGCAGAGGGTGCTGATTCAAGGACCACATTTTAAACTGCACAACACAAACCTAATTTTCTATTATCAGCTGAGCCACAATCTGTAAGATTATTCACAATACATTAATTGTCTTGGTTGTTGTTCTTGTTGTTAAGTACTCTTGAGTCAGTTCTGATTCATAGTGACCCTGTATAAGGTTTCTGAGGAGCGGCTGGTGAGTTTGAACAGCCAACCTTCCAGTTCAAACTGACCTTGCTGCCCTAGTGCTTATCCTACAGCACCACACCAGGAGTGTCCTGATTAGGAAGGTCCAGTTTCCAGATAATTTGTACTTGTCATTTTTGCTAGGTAAATTTGCCAGCACTTCAAAACAACTGAACCTATCCTAATCTCAACAAATTCTTCCTTGCAATTACCTTTTCTTTTCATATATGTACCTTTTAAATCACTGAAAAAGTTTTGAACCTGTCTTGCAATAACCAAAAATCCACTGTCATCGAGCCAATTCCAACTTATAGCAATCGGATAGGACATAGTAGAATTGATTCATAGAGTTTCTGGGACTATAAATCTTTACTGGAGCAGATAGCTTCATCCTTCACTGAAAGAGCTGCTTGTGGGTTTGAACCACAGAATTTATGGTTAGCAGTCCAAAGGATCCATTATTGCACAAAAATATGGATAAATGAAAGCCCTAAATACCTGTTCAAACTAACCTACAACATACAGTATGTCTATGCATGGATGAAGGTACAAAAGAGGCCTTAAATTATTGGCAGTGTCTATATCAAGTACAAATGTGACAAGCCTAAGCACTGTGTCTTTTAAAATGTTAACCTGGAGATGAGAATGATCAGAATTATATCAGGAAGATTAATTAGATAGGAAAAGGAAACAGGGTGACCTAGAAACAGAAGATGGTGTAATTGTAGAGAGCAGTTAGGGGTCAGTGGGAGCTCCAGGTAAGGGATTAAGAATGTAACAACAATGAACATAATCATGAGAAATGAACAAGTAAGATGTTTGAAAGACACATTGCTCAGCATAATTAACAGAACTTGGAGTCCTGGTGTGATGTTGTAGAATAAGCACTGAACTGCCATCCACAGTTTGGCAGTTCAAACTCACCAGTGGCACCTTGGAAACCTTATGTTGTTGCTATTGTTAGGTGCCACTGAATCAGCTCCTACTCCTAACAACCCTGTGCACAACATGAGGAAATTCTGCGAGGTACTGCACCATTCTCATGATTGTAGCTATTCTTGAGCCATTGTTTCTGCCGTTGTGCCAGTCCATCTAGTTGGAGATCTTCCTCTTTTTTGCTGACCCTTTACTTTACAAATTATGATGTCCTTCTCCTGATATAAAGTGCTTCACCATATAATCCAGTTTTCAGATTATTTGCTAAACATAAAAATTGAGTAAACATGGTAAAATAATACAACCCTGGCACACACCTTTCCTAATTTAAAACAATTCAATATTCCCTTGCTCCCTTGTCACCTCCTATTCTGTGGACAGGTTCCTTATGAATACAATAAAGTGTTCTTGAAAGCCCATTCTTCACAATGTTACCTATAGTTTGTCATTATCCACACAATCAAAAGCCTTTGCATAGTCAATAAGGCACAAGTAAACATCTTTCTGGTGTTCATCTAACATCAGCAATGATATCCCTAGTCCACATCTTCTTTTGAATACAACTTGAACTTCTGGCAGTTCCCTATCTATGAATGGTTGAAGCCATTTCTGAACTATCTTTGGCAAAATTTTACTTCCATGTGATATTAATGATATTTTTAAAGATTTCTGCATTCATTTGGCTTCTGTTTCTTTGGAACGAGCACAGATATGGATCTCTTCCAATCAACTGGCCAGGTAGCTGTCTTCCAAATTTTTTGGCATATGAGAGGAAATGTCTACAGTGCTTCATTAGTTTGTTGAAAGATTTCAGTTTGCATTCTTTCAATTTCTGGAGCCTTGTTTTTTGCCATTGCCTTCAGTGCAGCTTAAACTTCTTCCTTTAGTACCGTTGGCTCTTGATGATATACTACCTCTTGAAATGATTGAACATCAACCATTTTTTGGTAAAGTGACTCTGTGTATTCCTTCCATCTTCTTTTGATGCTTTATGCATCTTTCAATATTTTGCCCATAGAATTCTTCCATAATTTATTTTGAGGCTTGAATTTTTTCTTGGGTTCTTTCAACTTGACAAATGCTGAGCATATTCTCACCTTTGGGTTTTCTAACTCCAGGTCCTTGCACATTTCATTATAACTTTTTCATCTGTCTTATCGAGAGGTCCTTGGATAGTTTCTGTTCATCTCCTTTACTTCCTCATTACTTCCAATCACTGTAGCATCTCTACACTGGAGAACAAATTTCAGAGTCCCTTCTGACATCCACGTTGGTATTTTCTTTCTTTCTTTCTTTTATTTTTAATGACGTTTACTGGATGTTTTCTTGAGTTTTTTCAGCTTGACAAAAGCTGAGAGTATCTCTTACCTTTGGATTTTCTAACTGCAGTTACCTTGAAGATTTCATTGTAACTTTTGTTATCTGCCTTCTCCAGCTATCCATTGATACTTTCTGTTTACCTCTTTTACTTCCTCATTTCTTCCAATCACTGTAGCATCTCTACACTGGAGAGCAAGTTTCAAAGTCCCTTCTGACATCCATTTTGGTATTTTCTTTCTTTCTTTTCTTTTAAATAAACTTTTACTTTCTTCTTGAATCACTGGTGTGACTCTGTAGGTTAATGCACTGGATTACAAAGTTGTTTGAACTGCAAGGCCGGCAGTTCAAGCTCACCTGCTGCTCCTTGGAAACCCTGTACAGGGTCACTATAGGTCAGAACCTACTTGACAGCACTTAATAACAACTTCTTCTTGTATGATGTTCTGCTATCATCCCACAATTTCTGATCTTCAATTATTAGTGTCTAATGCATCAAATCTTTTCTTGAAATGGTCTCTAAATTTAAGAGGGATAAATTTAAGTTTAAGGAGCTCTGGTAGTGTAGTGGGAGAAAGATGAGGCTTTCTACTCCAGAGCTACATACAGCCTTGGAAATCCTATGCAGGGTCACTATGAGTTGAAATCGACTCCACAGCACACCACCACACACCACATATTTAAGATTATATTTTGACTTTCATGAACTAACTTGAATTTTCTTTACCTACAGCCAGAACTTGCACATGAGCAATTGATGGACTGTTTCACAGTCAGCGCCTGGCTTTGTTTTGACTGATGAGATTGGTCTTTTCCACCACCTCTTCCCATAGATATAGTCAATTTAAGTCCTATATATTCCATTTGATGAGGTCCATGTGTATACTCATCATTTAAGAGTTGTTGTTTTTTCCCCAAGGGTATTTGCAATGATCTTATAAATTTTTGTCATGAGGTCTTCAGTATCATTTCTGTCACTAAGTATGTATTTTGAATGAACGATCCTTCCTCTTTGTCCAACCTTCATATTCCAATCACCAGTAATTTTCAATACATCTTGATTGCATATGTGAGCAACTTCCAACTGAAGAAGTTGGTAGAGTTCTTAAATTTTATCATCACTGACATTAGTAGTTGGTGTGTAAATTTGAATAATACTAGACTTCCTTATGTATTACAAGCAGCATTGTACTTGAACATAGATCTTGAAATGTTCACTTTAACGATGAATGTGATATCATTCCTCTTGAATTTGTCATTCCCAGCATAGAAATCTTTATGATTGTCTTATTCAAAATGGCTAATCCATTCCATTTAATTTTTGACAACTTCCAATTTTCCTATATTCATACATTGAACATTTCATGTTCTCATTATTAATAGATAATTGCAGCTGTTTCTGTTCATTTTTTAGTTTTGCACCATCAGGAAATGAAGGTCCTGAAAGCTTTACCCCATTTGTGTCATCACAGTCAACTTTCTCTTGAGGAGGCAGGTCTACCTCAAAGTACTTGTACTTTGAGTGCCTTCCAATCAGAAAGGCTCATCTTGGCACTATAGTTGACAATGTTCCTCTGCTATTCATAAGTTTTTCAGTGGCTAACCATTCATAAGTGGTTCTTACTCCTAGTCAGTCTTAATTTGGAATCTCAGCTAAAACCTGTCTACCATGGGTGACCCTGATAGTGTTAAAATACTGCAGGCATAGCTTCCAACATCCTGGCAACAGGCAAGTCACCACAGTATGACAAGCTGACAGACAAGTGTTGGTGGAAATCCTGTACATGGTCCCTTTGGAACTGACTTGATGGTAATTAATAACAGCAACAAGTAGCAATTACTTGAAAGAAAAGTATTAGTTTATGATATGGCTAACAATTTGAGCATGGAGAAATTTGAAAATGATACCATAAAGAATTAAGAAGTCAAGAAGATTAATTAATTTCACTTTCTCTTTATATTTGTTTGGGAAAGACTATCAGATAATACTAAATTTGGGGGGGGGGGCATTTCAATTAGAGATTTAAGGGATATGTTTAAGTAGAGGTATTTACCCAGTCAGAAGTGAAGTCTTAATCTAAAGACATGTGTTGTGCTAAAATTAAATATCTGAGAGAGATCTGGACATAGATGAGAAGAGATTGTCAACTGGGTCCAATTATTTCAATGCTGTGAAGATCAAGTCAATTTTGTTACAGAGATGCTCACTGGTAACAGATGGTACAGACATACTAAAAACTTTATGTCTATTGAAAAGTTAGTTTTGTTTTAGAGGGTGACTTGGTTTTAAAAAGTCTATTGATTACATTTTTAAAATAGTCACACTAGATACACATCATGATTATGGGTGACAAACGAATTCAACGATGAATGTCCCATTATTTCATGAAACTTGGCAATACTTGGATACAGAGGGTTGACAGAAGATCTGACAAATCACTGTTTCCCTTTGTTGTTGTTGTTGTCAGGTGCCATCGAGTCGGAACCGACTCATAGCGACCCCATGCACAGCAGAACAAAACAATGCTCGATCCTGGGCCAACCTCACCACCGCTGCCACCCCCGAGTCCATCAATGATGCCACCTGGCCGATCCATCTCGTTGGGGGTCTTCCTCTTTTTCTCTGACCCTCCACCCTACCCAGCATGACATCCTTCTCCAATGATTGTTTCCTCCGGACTACATGTCCAAAGTAGGAGAGACGAAGCTTAGCCATCCTGGCCTCCAAGGAGCACTCTGGCTGCACTTCTTCCAAAACAGATCTATTGGTTCTTTTGGCAGTCCATGGCACCCTCAGTATTCTCCTCCAACACCACAACTCAAAGGCATCAATTCTTCTATGATCCTCCTTATTCACTGTCCAGCTTTCGCATCCAT
The DNA here is from genome assembly GCF_000296735.1 of Chrysochloris asiatica. Taxonomy (NCBI): domain Eukaryota; kingdom Metazoa; phylum Chordata; class Mammalia; order Afrosoricida; family Chrysochloridae; genus Chrysochloris; species Chrysochloris asiatica. The sequence goes on along the minus strand of NW_006408548.1, from coordinate 21,209,288 downwards.
ATGAGGCTATTGAAAACACAATGGCCTGGGTTAGGCGCACCCTAGTCCTCAAGCTGACATCTGACATTTCTGCTCTTCCCTTTAGCAAGAGAAAACACAAATGTCTCTTATTGGTAGTGTTAAAGGACCAAATTTTTAGCAAAGAATTTCCAGTTTAGAAAAAGGGATTATTGGTAGAAGCAATATTTGAAAGAGGAAACTTAGGCAATGACTCAAGATTGTAGATAATCAGTATTAACAGAAAGAATGGCCACCGTACTTTAGAAGCAAGAACAAAGTAATAGATTTGTCATACTGCCATTTGCAATTTATGGGACCTTGCATAATTTACTTAACCTGTCTGAGCCTTTGGTTTCTCATCTATGAAACTGGGATGAGATTAGCCTTAAGTCTTAGATTTTAACTTTAAATAAAATTATATTGATAAACCAGTGGTTCTAAAGCTTCTACATGGACAAGATCACCTGGGGCCTTTTAAAAACAGAATGTTGGACTCCTTTCCTAAAGTTATTTTAATAGATCTGGATGGGGTTCAAGAATTTCTGTTTGTAATAAGTTCATATGAGATGCTGGTCTGGGAAACCACACTTTGAAAATGACTTTTATATGATATTTAATGTAAGACCTCATGGTACATAGTAAGTACTAAGTTCATAGTAGGTAGTGTTCCTTTTAAGTTTATAATCAACTCATGTAATGATAGATAAAGACAAGATAAGAGCTTAAAAATGACATAAGTAAAGCACGAAGATGAACAAGAATTATTGGGAAATGATTAGAATTTGAAGATCATAAACTGAAGATCATATGTAAAGTGAGAGACTTTATTGGAAAGATACAAGATCAGGAAGACTTGTGACAGGGCAAGAACTCAAGAGTTCAGAATGTTGGAGATCAATTTATATTTTGTTTCATAATTTCTAAAAGTGGTTTATAATAAAACACTCAGGCTATAATAATGCAACCAGATCTTTTAAATATAAACTGAATCAAAAGGGATAAAGCAAATATTCAGAAAGGAGGGTTAACATCACTGTTGTGACTAAACATTGAGCCAGACTCTTGGCCTATTTCTAGCCATGGAAAGTCAGGAGCAGAGTGATATTACTTAATTGTCATGGTCAGATATGAATATGTGTAAATTCCTATATGTCAGGCTGGAAAAGAGTCCCTAGTCTCAACTTGTCTCATGAGCATGAGTAAATTAGAATTCATGTGGCTTCTTCAAGTAGGGACCTTTAGTAACAATTCAAAGCATGATATTATTGTATAATGAAAGAGAAGTAAATCTTGGAAGAATTAAAAGATGCCCTAATTTTTTTTACCTCCTGGTAATTCAATTTTACCCTCTAACTGACCTCTGTATGCTGACTGCTTGCACTTTTGCAGATGCTTTGTATGGGTTATCATTAATCCTAAACAGGAAACCTCTTCAATGATGAGAAAGTCAAGACTCATAGAGATGAAATAACTTCCCTAAGATCCTAACTAATTTACACAGAGATCCTTGATTATAAAACATTTCCAAATTGCACTTCATAAGATAGTCTATAAAACAGTAAACAAATAAGGTTCAACTATACACCTTTTAACATCTGTCTTATGTTGGGTTCCTTAGGAAACTCTGGAGACTTGTGTTGCAGAAAATATATTGAGGTGAGCACAGACATCAACATATGTGAAAAAATAAAAGAAACTAGTTGGATTGGGTTAATGGAGAAAATGAACCAAAATGGAGTCCTAACAAAGGCCTCAGTTAATACAGTGGGAGCTCCAGGCTAGAACTGTGTTTCAGAGTAATCCTGAAATGAGAAAAAAGGACCAATCGTTGTATCCCTGCATCAACCACTCATTCCCAATAATCAGAACTTAGTTCAGAGAAAAACCTATAAAAATAACCTGCCCAAGTATTTGAATGTATTATCACAACTTTACACTGCAAAGTAAATGTGAATTCAAGGTTGTCCTTGAATTCATTAACTGGTTTAACAAATATTATGTACAAGGTACTGTTTGGGGGTCTTTTGGAGGACAAAAATGACTAAATCACATGTCAATATCATGAATCTTAAACTAAGAAGTAAAATAAAATAGAAATAAATCATCTTCAAAATGAAAAAAAAGAATAATCTCTACCTCCTAGGGTACTTACTGATGAAGATCAAAGACCACAGCCTTCAGTATTGATTGTTCCACAATGTAAAGAAAACTAAAGTCCTCACCACTAGACCAATAAATAATATAATGATAAATGGAAAAAAGATTGAAATTGTCAAAGATTGTATTTTTCTTGGATCCACTATCAATATTCAGGGAAGCAGCTGTCAAAAATCAAGCAACTTATTACATTAGACAAGTCTGCTGCACAAGACTTCTTCAAAGTGTTCAAGAGAAAAGATATCAGTTTGAAGACTGAGGTACATATGATCCAAACTATGCTATTTTAAATAGCCTCTTATACATGTGAAAGTTGGATAATGAATAAGGAAGAAGAATTGATGCATCTGAGTCGTGGTGTTGGAGGAGAATATTAAAAGTACCATGAACTGCCAGAAGAACAAACAATATGAGTTGGAATAAGTACTGCCCAGAATGTTCCTTAGAAGCCAAGATGGTCAGGCTTCAACTCTTATACTTTGGACAGATTATCAGGAGGGACCAATCCCTGGAGAAGGACATCATGCTTGGTAAAGTGGAGGGACAGTGAAAAAGAAGGAGACCTCAACTAGATGGTTTGGTATAGTGGCAGCAACAGGAGGATCAATTGTGTCATAAATTGTGAGGATGACACAGGACCATTCCATGTTTTCTTCTCTTATGTACAGGTCACTATGGGTGCAAACCAACTGATGGCACTTAACAGCAATTATTTGGAATGATTGCTGTTGTTATTAAGTGCTGTTGAGTCAGTTCTGACTCATAGCGACCATGTATATTGTTTCACAGAAGCAGATGGTGGGTTTGAACTGCCGACCTGTGGTTCAAACCAACCTTGTGGTGTATTGCTTATTCTACAGCACCACACCTGGACTTCTTGGGGTAGATTGTTGTTGTTGTTGTTGTTAAGTGCCATCGAATCGGTTCCGACCCATAGCGACCCTGTACAGGGTTTCTGAGGGTGTAAATCTTTCCGAGAGTAGACAGCCTCATCTTTCAGCTAGATAAGTCTACAGACTCACACTTTTTATCATGCTGCCCTCAGGACTTCACTTAGCAAGCCTCTTCACAGTCTTCAGGATGTAATTCAAACCACAGCTCAGCACTCAAACTGCCCCTATGGTTCCTCTATTCCTTTCCTTCCATCCAAGACTTCCCTCAGTCTGGCTTAGATGTGCCTTTGATGTGTCTCTATTGTGTAGAGAGCTTAGCCCTTTTTCTCTACCTGTAAAGTGCAAACTGTCTTTCACAATCAGGTTCACATCATAAGTAGGAAGCGAGTGGGGAAAAAGGAAGGAATGAAGGAGGAAGGAAAAGAGGAAAGAGTGACAGGAGGGAAGAAAAGTAAATGGAAGAAGAAAAAGACAGGAAATTGACAATTATTTGCCCTCTAAAAGGCAGATATTATCACTTTGACATTTTCCATATGAGGAAATTAAGCTGAGTAAGTTGCCCAAACTTACACATTTAATAATTGGCAGAACACGGGTTGAACACAGATCTCCTCTTAATACATGATTCCAACTTATCAGTACTTATCAGAACCACCCTACAGGGAGAGCTTCTTGAAACAAAGAAGGCTGGATCTCAGCTGTTCCATATTTCTGTAGTGGAGTCTGAGCATGTGCTTTCCTACAAGTTGCAAGGGGATTCAGATTTCCCTGATCCAGGAATTTCGCTTTGTGAACCACTGGTCTATCAACTTCTTTCACTGACATTACTATAATTGCCAAACTGTAGTCACTGATTAACTGTTTGCTGATGAGTTAAATATCTATGAATCCCCTGCTTCTTCATGATTCTGAAGACTTTCATAATCACCATGGCTGACAGTGACAGACCTTCCCTCTGAAATCCTCTAACTCATATTGTCCTCACCACTCAATCTATATTTATCATTCTTTGTTGACTTATGACAGTCTTCCCCAGAAGCAGATTTGTAGTCAAAGATTTGTGCGCAAGAAATTTATTAAGGAAATGCTCCCGGGGAAAGTAATATAGGAGTGGGAGACTCTGGAAAGAAAAACAAGAAAATGATGCCAAGCAAAACCCCACAGAGGGTGGCATCAGCTTCATTCTGCAGGGGAACTCTGAAGTGTAAGATAAGGTAGTTGAGCTTTCATATTCCCACACCTATCATTCATTGATTAAAACTTTCCAGGGGAACAAATATTTCCAGGCACTTCTAGCTGTCTGCATAGATGGGCAAAGAGGTCCCCAGCAGTCCAAGAGACAGGCTTTCAAAATAAGCTACAGGTACAAGGTGTAGAAAACACTAAAATGTTAAAGAAGGATCCAAGCGAATACACTTATACTGGTGACTTTTTTCCACAGGTAATTCTTAACTTTGCATTTGGATTTTAAACTCCTAGAGACTGAAGGCTATAATGTACTTTGAAATGCATGAAATAATCAACATACAGTTTAACCCTGAAGGGAAAAAAATAATGGTAATTGCATATTGCTCAGCTTAATGCAACTATTTTAACTGAGCACTATTTAACCATTGAATAAATTAGTCTATATCCTTCAACACCCTTTATCCTGACAAATTTCTCCTCACTCTGAAAACTCTCAACTGACCAAAGGGTAGGTACATTTTGCTTTGCCTATAATTTTATTTCCTCAAATTGAGTTGTTTATTTACTAGGATTCAGCCAAATTGGTTGTACTTATTATTGCAACTATTCATTAAAGCTGAAAATTAAATAAACTGATATGAGTATGAAAAACATGCTGCTTCTCTGAAAATTAAAAGCTTTGAAAAGTTCCCAAAAAACAAATTTCTTAAAACAAACAAGCAAAACCTTGCTGTCAGATTTTGTTCCAGTGTGACAGCTATGAAAAACGGAAAAGTCTTTAACAATCTGAAAGGGTTATTTTACATGGAGTTTATTCATACATGCCTTTAAAGTTTCTTTTCATGTTACAGAAACCCAAAGTAGCAATTGAGGTATATCAATTAAAATCTTTTTAACTGAAAGTGATAAATTCTACCTGAAACTGCTCTAAAAATAATGGAATTATCATCTCTCTCGACCAGAAGTTCTGAGATAGAGAAAGTTCAGGGCTGTTTAATAAAACAACTTAATCATGTCATGCTATATCATGTCTACCTTTTTATCTATTTTGTTAGTTTCTTGTTCACCTCCCCTAATCAGATTAAAATAACTGCAACAGCTCAAGCCATCATATCCCATAGATTGTGAAAACTAGAAAAGGGACCCTCTTAGCCTTGTGCATTTCTTTTCTTTTTTAACTTCTTATTATCATTAGAGTGAAAATTTACTGGGCAAAGTACTTACTATTCATACACATTTTGTTCTGTGGCATTGGTTGCAATCCCCATACGGTAACAGCACTCTTTCCCGCTTCTTCCATGTGTTTACCATTGCCAATTGTCCTTCTTTTCTATCCATTGCCTTCTGAGCTTTGTCCTTAGGCAAAAGTGACCCTTTTGATCTCCTATGGTTGATTGTTCTAAGGAATAAAACCTTTCTGGTTTTATTGCTCAGGCTATATTGGCCTATTGTTTGGCTGATGGTTGAGCCACAGGTGTTAAATTCAGCTCCAGGCCAGAAAATGACTAAGGGCAACAGTTGCAGAGGCCCCAACAGTCCTATCAGACCAGTTGTTGTTAGGTGCCATCCAGTTGGTACCCACTTATAGTGACCCTATGCACATCGGAACAAAACACTGTCCGTATGCCTATCTTTTTTTATGGTTTTGTGTTGTGTCCCATATTCTAGCGTAGTGGTTATGAATCGGGCTGCGAACCGAACCGCAAGGACAGCAGTTCGAAACTACCAGCTGCTCCGTGGGAGAAAGATGAGGCGTTCTGCTCCTGTAAAGATTTACAGCCTCGGAAACCCTGTACAGGTTCGCTATGAGTCGGAACCGACTCCACGGCACATAACAACAACAACAACAACTCAGAGCATGGATTTGTTAAGTGCTATGAAATCAGTTCTGACTCATAGCAACCCCCGGTTGTAAGGTTTCTGAGGAGTGACTGTGGGCTTGACACACTGATCTTTGGGTTAACAGTTCAGTGCTTACCCATAGTGGGCCACCAGAAGACATCATTTAAAGAAACTCCCGAGATATCCTTTGTATTTCATTGATGAAGAAAAGGGTATATACTTATCACCACTGTTCACTGACAAAGTAGCAAAGTGACTAATTTGGGGAAGGGAAACACCAGGAAAAAAATTTAAAATTTCTTGCCAGCATGGAAGAGAATAGATGTTGTACAGACAGCTGATAAAGCCCACTCCATGTAGAGTTCACACTGGTTAATGCAAGATAGATGAACACCCCTAGTGACAGGAAGAATTGGGAGTCAATGTCCACTTACATGTACTGTGTTAGAATAAAAAAAAAAAAAAAAAGATAAGAAAGAATTTTTTTGTTTGTTGAATATGAAACTGATGATGTGCCCTGTAAACTTTCACTCAATCCACAAAAAAAACCTTTAAAAAAAAAAAAAAAAAAAAAAAGATAAAACAATCTATTCTTTTTTAAACTGACTGACCTACTGATTTTGACCTCATGAGATAAGATGGCTATCAATATACTTACTGTACTTACCTGTACCACTTACAGGAAGCAGTTCAGGGTCTCATACACAGCACGTTGTCAATAGCTTATGATTTTATGTATTTGTTACAACAGAATCTCAGTTATTGTTTATTGATTTACGCTTCTTATTATTAACAAGAAGAGAAGCTGATAAGAGCCTATGTGACTACCAGTGGTTTCCACTACCTGAAAAATCTTGTCTAATTTCATGCAATGAAATTACTCCAAATATTAGGACTTCTTCAAGAGGATTATTTATATTATTAATTTTGAAAGCTAACTGTAGCATAACAATGTTCTATTTCTAACAAACTACTTGTTTCTTTCTTGAAAAAAATAGGAAAATTATTTTCTCCAGATTCCTTGCATCTAAAACAAGACTTGTGAGTAGCTTTGACCAAGAACATGTAGACAAAAACTTGCCCTACTCCCAAATCTGGGATGTTTGTGTGAACCTGTGCTCCTTTCCTTTCTTCTCTTCTAATCTACAGGTGAGAAGCAGTGAAACCACAGAGAATGCAAAGGTTTAAGGAGTCCTATTGGAGTCCTGGTGTGGCACAGTGGGCTAACGCATCAAACTGCAAAGCCATTTGAACTGCAAGTTCGTTCTGTGGTTCAAGCTCATCAGCTGCTCTTTGGAAACCCTATACAGGGTTGCTATGGGTAGGAATTGGGTCGATGGCATTAAACAACAAAAACAACATTGTGTCACTGTAAGACAAGCATTGGACTACTAACCACAAGGTTGATGGCACAAACCTACTGGCTGCTCCTCAGAAACCCTATCTGGGTTCACTATGAGTCAGAACTGACTCAACAGCATTTAATAACAAGAAGATTAAGCAGAGTCACCAAGTGTCTACCCAATACATCAGTATGTGTTCTTTTGCTGCCAAGATTGTATGCACATAACTGCTGTAATAATCACACAGTCTTGTGTGCATACAAACTCATAAAGTACTCATAATTGTGAAGAGACAAGTTTTTTAACTTGTGTCTAATTTTTTCCCTTCTAAACTTCTAATGTCTTACTTCCTTTACTTTATTCTAAACATCTAAACACATTTATGTGGGCTGTATTGAAAAAGGAATCCATCTAATATTTACAACCATGTTAAATTTTATAGAGCGTAATGTGTTTGTGCTCTTCCATGCACATTTGCATTTTAAAAGGGCTACAGAAAAACCACAATACACAAACCTAAAAAATGAATCACTAATGGTTCAATTTCAATAATCAGAAACAGAAAAAAAATTCTATGCAAATTATACCATATAGAAAATAACCTACTTCCATTAGGATTCCAGACCTGAACAGATATTAAGCTTACCATATTATTTTTTTTCTAAAATAAAATACATTTTAAAAAGCGGTTGTTCTATTTAAATCTTTCTCTGTAGGAATCTCAATTCACACTCCTACCATGTAAAATTATTTAAAATGAAAGAAAGTTTTCATTGTACTTATTACTATAAATCTACCACCATCCAGTTAATTCCAACTCAAAACAATTCTATATAGGGTTTCCCAGCCTATAAATCTTTATGGGAACAGAAAGCCTCATCTTTCTCCCACAAAGAGGCTGTTGAGTTTGTAGATTACCACTCCAATGTTTATCCTACAGTGCCACAAAAGCTCATATTTATTGCTAAATGCCATGAATTTTCAAAAGGCTGATATAGAAAATGATAGTTAAGAAAAATATTACAAACAAATTTAACTGTGCAAATAAACAGTACTCACTAACTGTATAATGAACTCAATACTGCTTTGTTACATTCAGAAACATTTATATCCTTGTCAGTTTTCCTCATAGTAAGCATGCCAGGACAAGAACTGTAGCTTGTATATTTTTCAGTAGATGCTGGGTAGGCTAATGCATAAAAACCTGTTGCTAGAATGAAATGTTTATGCTTTGAAATAGGTGGCAAATTTTACAGCTTCTTTGTTGTGGGGTAGAAGTTTATGCCCCACAATAGGGATGTGCAAAAACAAACAATAACAGAATATAACTTTTTCTCCTTTTCTAAAACTTAACAACTTCCTAGTGAGTCTCTATTACTGCTGATAGAATGTAGGGGAAGATAGGCAAGAGTTAAGAAGATGGAAGACTTACATTTAAAATTCAAGTTAATTTACAAGCTTTTTTGAGTAAATATTCAGTCAATTCAAAACTCAAATTTCTTTTATGGTTGTTCCTCCTCACCAACGTCATTCCTGTCAGTTCCACTTTGCTTTTCAACATGTTTGTATTTATTGACAATCTTTCTTCATGGAATCAAAATAGTGGCTGCAGTTCAACAAATCCCGTTGCCACATATCAATATCCTAAAGCAGAAAAAGGCCTTTGCATGCAATAAATTTGGCTTTTTACATCAAAGGCTTTTTTCAAAGAAATTTCATATTCCTTCCAAAATGGCATCCAGCTCAGAGGAAAGGTCTGACACATTCATGTCACTGTAAGAAATGAACTGCTAGTGGATGCTGACCCCCTCTATCTGTTGTTACTGTTGTTAAGTGCTGGCGAATTGATTCCGACCCAAAGCGACTCTCTATAGGGTTTCCAAGGAACAGCTGGTGAGCTTGAACCACCGACCTTGCAGTTCAAACGACTTTGCAGTCTGATGCTTTAGTCCACAGTGCCACACCAGGACTCCCCTCTATCTGTAGCTGAAGAAAAAATGTTCCTCTTCATATGGGGATACTTAGGGTCACATAGTTTGAGTTGATTCTAAGGCCACTTGTTTATTCTCTGTAGTTGTTTCAGTTGGATTCATGCAGTCTCATGCTGGGTGCTTTGGTTGGATTTCAGTTTCTATTTTTCATCCAATTTGACCACTTATGTACAGCATGTGAGGAGGAGGTACACTGTATTTGACAATTGCCATATAAAAGAAAGTCCAGATTTAATATGAAGTTCCTTGAGGCAGAAAAAAAAATGTACAACTAGAGATTATAGTTCATGGCTCAACAATAAAGAATTCCTAGTGATTGTTGTTGGTGTTAAGTGCCGTCAAGTTGGTTCCAACTTATAACAACCCTGTTGTTGTTGTTGTTGTTAAGTGCCGTCGAGTCTGTTCCGACCCATAGCGACCCTGTACAGGGTTTCTGAGGGTGTAAATCCTTACGGGAGTAGAAAGCCTCATCATTCTCCCGCGGAGCGGCTGGTAGTTTCCAACTGCTGACCTTAAGGTTCGCAGCCCGATTCGTAACCACTACGCTAGAGGGTTTCTAAGGAGCAATTGGTGGGTTTGAACAGCAGACCTTTTGGTCAGCAGCCCAGTGCTTATCCCACAAGACTCCTTTTAATGATTGTTGTTGTTGCTAAGTGCCGGCAAGTTGATACCAACTCACAGTGACCCTGTATAGGGTTTCTGAGAAGCAGTTGGTGAGCTTGAACTGCCAACCTTATGATTTAAACCAACTTTGCAGTCCAGCACATTAACCCACAGAGCCACACCAAGACTCCACTTCCAACGATTAGAACTATTCAAAAGGATACTAGATACACATTGATTTGAGTACCCGATCACTCTATAATCATATTTTCAAAACATGGAGAAAATTCTTGAAATGGATCTCTTCTAAGATTCTATGATCTAATTGATTAAAAGTAAATTATGTTTATGTATAATAATAATTGATAACAACTGTGGCTTCAAATTGGTTTATTGCAGTTTTATCACCTACTAAGAATTTGCATTTCAACTCTAGATAAACTGCATCAGAATCTACAATGTATATGTAAGACTCACCTAGTGGTTTAAAAGGATCACATGAGGTTCTTATTAAAATGTAGATATGCATTCAATATATCTGTGGTGAAACACAGTATCATAAAATCTAACTGAATGAACAAGTTTGAAGACCTGTTCTACCCCTGACACTGTATTAAGTACTTTACATATATGATCTCATTTACAACTAAAACACCTCTTTGAGATATACACTTCCATTATGAGAAACGGAGACCAGAGAAATAAGAGTTCTTGTTCAAGGTCATGGAGCTAAGGTGAAAACCCAGGTAATATGACTTTGGAGGTCAAGCTCTTTATTCTTACAATCATCTTCTTGTACAAATGAAAAAAGCCCACAATTTTGAAAGTCTAAGAAATGAAAAACACATTGCTTGTTTAGCTCCAAGTACTCCTGGTGTGGCACTGTAGGATAAGCACCAGACCTCACGGTCAGTTTGAATTGCAAATTTGAGTTCAAACTCCTCTGAAGTCCTGCACAGGGTTTCTGTGAGTTGAAACCAACTTGACGGCACTTAAGAACAACACCTCCTCCTCAGTAGGACTTCTGGTGTGGCACTATAGGATAAGCACTGAACTTTGTGGCCAGCAGCTCAACCCCACTAGCTGCTCCTCAGAAACGCTAGACAGGGTCACTATGAGTTGGAATCCACTCAATGTCACTTTACAACAACAACAGTCCTGGTGTGGTGATGTAGAATAAACACTGGACTGCTAATCCAAAGGTGGGAGGTTCAAACTCAAAAGCTGCTCATTGGAAACCCCATTCAGGTCTCTATGAGTTGAAACTGACTTGATGGCACTTAACAACAAAAGTTGTATAACTCACTCCACTTCTGTTGCTCATAATAAAGTCAAGTCTTCTGATAACTCTTTTCAGGCAGTGATAACATTGGTAAGTCTTTTTTTCCACAGTTTCCACTTAGATCATTACTTTTCTAGAACACCAATCAAGCAATGAGGAGGCCATGTCCAGGTGAATTAACTTCTCAATATTTTTCATTGCAAAAATTGTGTTTTAGGGTGATGCTCCCAAACTGTTTATGTGAACTAGCTTTGATGTACAATTCCTGATGCTGTGCATTTAGATAAGAATCTTACTTTCCATTCCTGAACTAAATATGAGAATAGTTTTTGCCACATATGCAATCTTATCACTAGTTTTCAAAAGCACATAGTACCTGGCAAAACATAGACATTTGGTGTATATTTGTTGAATGAGTGAATTCATACATCTTGATTTTAACAACTTTTTAAAAAATGATCCATAGACTCACTCATATAAATTTTCTGATCATTATTGGTAACTGTACCGTAGCCTAGAAATAATAGCAGACGATTTTGCACACATACTCAGAAAAAAAAAAAAAAAAAAGTCAGTCATTATAAACAAAACAAAATTAAGCAAAACTTCTTTCTTTCATATAGTGGGACTAACTGTCTGTAAACAATAGAAAATGCTTCTACACCAAGAATTCCCATTTGAGATTTTGCAAGCAAAACGGATAACAATCTGAGGACACATACCTTAAAGTAAGGCCTAATCTTCCAGATCCCACATATCTGTCAGTTTATTATACTGTTGAGGCTTGTGTGTTGCTGTGATGCTGGGAGCTATGCTAGTATTTGATGCACCAGTGGTATCAGTTCCAGCATGGTCAGCAGAGCTTCATGACTAAGAATATACTTGTTATTGTTAAGAGTCAGTTCTGCCCCACAGTGACCCTGAATAGGGTTTCCCAGGAGTGCTTAGGAAGAAGAAGTAGTCAGGTGGTTCGCTTAGGAGGGATCAGACCATGAAAACCTTATGAATAGCAGTGACACATTGTCAGATATAGTTCCAGAAGACGAGGTCCTCAGGGTGAAAGTCACATACAACACAACTGGGGAAGAACTGCCTCCTCAAAGTAAGTTTATCTTAGTGGTGTGGATAATGCAAAGCTTTTTTGACCATCATTTGTATAAAGATTAATATCCTAGGCATTAGTAGCTAAAATGCACAGGTATTGCCCATTTTGAGTCAGACAATTATACAATATACAAGGAAGGCCAAATTGACAAGGAATGATCTTGCATTCATAGCTTAAAAACAAAAACATATTAAGATCAATCTTGAAATACAATGGTCTGGGGATAGAGTACTATATTTACAGCTACAAGGAAGACCAATTAATATAACTATTATTCAAATATAGCCACCAATCACCAAAGTCAATGAAAAATTCTACCAGCTTCTTCACATGTGTTCCCAATCCAAAGAAAGGTGATTCAATGGAATGTCAAAAATCATTGAATGATATCATTAATATCACTTGAAAATAAATTTTGCTTAGGAGAATTCAAAAACAGTAGCAGCAGTACAATGCATTCTAAAAAGGATGTGGAACAAGGATATCATTACTAATATCAGATGGATCTTGGCTAAAAATAGAAAATACCAGAAAGATGTTTACTTGTGTGTTATTGAGTATGTAAGAGCATTCAACTGTGTGGATCATAACACACTATGGATAACACTGAGAAAAATGGAAATTGCAGAATGCTTAGTTGTGCTCATAAGTAAACTGTACCTAAACCAAGAGGTAGTTGTTAGAACAAAACAAGGGGATATTTAATATTTTAAAGTCAGGAAAAGTGTGCACCAGGGTTGTATCCTTTCACTACACTTATTCAATCTTTATACTGAGCAAGTAATGTGAAAAGCTGGATTATAAGAAAAATGACCACCAAGATTAGAAGGAAGGCTCATTAACAACAGCAATATGCAGATGAAAAAAACAAGACTTGTAGCACTTGTTGATGAAGATCAAAGAACATAGCTTTCAGTATGCATTGCAACTTAAAGCAAAGAAAACAGAAATCTTCACAGCTGGACCAGTAAACACCATCATGACAAACAAAGAAAGCTTTGACGTTCTCTAGGATTTCATTTCACTTGGGAACACAATTTATGCTCATGGAAGGAGCAGTGAAGAAATCAAATGACATATAGCATAGCATTGGATAAATCTGTTGCAAAGGACCTCTTCAAAGTGCTAAAGATCAAAGGTATCACCTTGAGGACTAAAGTGCACCCAACTAAAGCCATGGCATTGTCAATTGTCTCATATACTTGTGAAAGCTGAACAATGAGTTAGGAAGACTGGAGAAGAATTTATGCATTTGAATTATGGTGCTCCAGAAGAATATTAAAAGTACCATTGACTGTCAGAAAACCAAAACAATTTATTTGACAAGTGCAGCCAGAATGCTCTTTTCTCTCAGAAGAGAAAGTAGTGAGGCTTCTCTTTAGAAGAGAAAGTAGTGAGACTTCTCACATACTTTGGACAAGTTATCAAGAGAGACTAGTTCCTAAAGAAGGGTATAATGCTTGATAAAGTAGAGGGTAAGTGAAGAAGAGGAAGACTCCTAATGAAACAGACTGACAAAGGAACTACAACAGTGCATTCAAATATAACAGTTGTGAGTATGGTGCAGGACCAGGCAGTATTTAAATTTGTTGTTCATAGGATCATGATGAGTTGGAATCAACTTGAAGTCACCTAACAACAACATATTCTGAGGCTAAGAAAAGAATGTAGCCTTACTGATTCTAAATAAAAGACAAAGATGAGAGAGATGAAGACAAATAGAGAAGAGAATTCCTAAGCTTAACAAAACAGAGAAAAAATTAGACCAGATGCCCCAAAATGTAAGTGTGAAGATTAAATGCCTCATAACAAGAAGCAATGGCAACAGCATGCCAATTAAATCCCTTGAATTATAAACTGCTGCTAATGAAACCACACTTCTACCATTGAGGTCACTGACATTGTCCTCATGACCACGCATATACCATCATGTGAAAATATTTCTGAAAATAAGTATTCTGAAAGAAGGAAACATAGTCTTGTTAGGAGAAGCTTATTATCATAATTTACAACAAAAACTATAGATGTCAACCTCAAGTCCCTAAAATAGGTACAGTAAAAATAATAATTGGACTGCTAATCGCAAATTCTGTAGTTTGATTCTATCAGCCATTGCATGACAGAAAGATGAGACTTTCTGCTCCTTTAAAGATTTACAGCCTTGGAAACCCTATACAGGGTTACTATGAGTTAGAAAGAACTCAGTGTCACACCACCAAAAGCTTTACATAGTGTTATTTAGAAATGAATATCAATGCAAATTCATAAAAATATAGTTGTTGGGTTATTATTCTTTTTTTACATCAGAGAGAAACAGAAAATGAACAGGATCTATAGGTTATTTCTGTAATGAATAGAATTCATTTAACAAATAAATTTGTTAAATAAAATAAATTTAAGTTAATGTTTAGACACAAACTAAAATCAAGTGGCTATAAGTCTTAAGCAAGGGTTATGTTTTCTGTATTTTCTATGTACGATACCAAGAAGATAGATGAAGCACTTCAAGGACACATCAAATCCTAATTTAACAGTCAGGTTGAAAGCTGAGAAATTAGGGTAAATTATAAATTTGATATAAAGCAATCAAAAATAAGGCATTTCATGTGAAATTAAAATTATCTGCTATTAGTTATGGGTGAAACAAAAAGACAGGCTGCAACTGGGGACTTTAGAGACCAAAACAAGTGTATGCAAAAAAGTGGAAAGGTCTGCGAATGATGAATCCATCTGTTCAGTCACATCAACCTTAGAATTTTAAGCTGGAAGGAAACTTCTGGTCCAGCCTCTTCAGTCTGCAATTAAGGAAACAGGTTATCCAAAGAGGCCAAGTGAATTATTTAAGGTTATTCATTTGATTAACGACAAATCAGATGAAAGTCAGTCTAATTTGCCTATCTTCTTCCTACCCATCATGTGGATATTTTGGGGTCTTTTTTCAATACAGAATAGAAGGTGGTTTGTTATTTATTTTCAGTGCCTCCATCATAATCAACACACATACTCTGGAGCTTTTCTAACACATAGGAAAACAAAAAAAGATAAAAGGCAAAATACTTGTCATCAAAAAGTTATACTTTAATTGTTGTTGTTAAGTGCCATTGAATAGGTTCTGACTCATAGCAACCCTGTATAGGCTTTTCAAAGAGCAGTTGTTGGGTGTGAACTGCTGACTTTGCAGTTAACAGTCCAGTGTTTATCCTTAGGGAGCTTATATTTCAGGAAAAGGAAAGTTCTGCTTTTTTTGTACACTAAAAGTGTACGAATCTTATACTCTTCGATATAATAGACTATAATATGTTAAGAAATTGAAAGTCTCCATTCCTAGTCTTCTTTGACATTGATTCGGCTGGCTATCGATATTTTTGTTGTTATGTGCCCTCTAGTCTGTTCCCACTCATAGCAACCCATGTACAACAGAAAATGCGACTGGGTCTTCACAGTCATGCTATGTTTGAGCCCACTGTTGCAACCACTGTGTCCATGCATCTCGTTGATATTTCCCCCTTTTTTATTGACCCTCTGCTTTACCAAGCATAATGTCCTTCTCCAGAACAGAATCATCTGACAACGTGATCAAAGTACGTTAGGTAAAGTCTAGCCATCCTTGCTTCTTTACATCCTGGCTGTACTTCTTCCAAAATAGATTTGTTTGTTCTTCTGGCAGTCCATGGTATATTCAATATTGTTCACCAACACCACAAAGTTCAAAGGCATCAGTTCTTCTTTGGTCTTCCTTAGTCATTGTCCAGTTGTCATATGCAGATTAGATGATAGAAAATATCATGGCTTGGATCAGCTGTAACTAAGTCCTCAAAATGACATCTATACTTTGTAACATTTTAAAGAGGTCTTAATGTTTCTATAAGGAGCTCTGGTAGCGTAGTGGTTACGAATCGGGCTGCGGACCTTAAGGTCAGCGGTTCGAAACTACCAGCGGCTCCGTGGGAGAAAGATGAGGCTTTCTACTCCCAAAAAGATTTACACCCTCAGAAACCCTGTACAGTGTCGCTATGTGTCGGAACCGACTCAATGACACTTAACAACAACAATGTTTCTATATTTCTTAATATTCTGTATTTCTTGCTTTTATTATTAGATGTTGTATGAATGCAAAAGAAAACAGAAGACTTATTATGTAACCAAGACTGATTTTCCCAACATGCACCTTAAGAAACAAAAAAAAAAAAATTGTAAAGTCCTCCAATTTATGTATCTATAACTTTTCAGTATATTATTAAGATTGATTGAATTTTGAATTTTATGAACTATAACAATATACATTCACTTCTGTGATTTGTTTATTTATTCAACTCTACATTTTTAATATCCAACCATGTTTGCAGATGAACTATAATTCATTTATTTTTTTCTGACGTACATAATCACATTTTAAGAGTATGACAATATATTCATCTACTCTACAAATTGTGGGTTTTGAGTAACTTCTGATTGGTTTATTGTTGTTTCTAATACTGCTTTACAAGAAATGGTCTTTATTTTACAAGTATCTTATTGCACATACAAAGGGATAACTTTGGGGTAGATGCTTCAAGATGAAATTGTTCACTTAGGTTGAAAAGAAATGTACAGCTTTTCAAGGCTTTTTTTTTTTTTTTTTTTATCAAATGGTTATGTCAATGTGCACTCCCTCAACTGATGCCTAAGAATTCCTATTACCCTCTATCCTTAGTGTGTTTGGTATCATATGCCAATAGTATAAACTAAATTATATTGTAGTTACAATTTGCATTTTCATATTTACAGAAATTACACATCCTTTTACTATATGTTTTTTAAATCATTCAAATAATCACTTCTGTGAAACGCAAATTCATGTCTTTTGATCATTTTTCTATTTGGTGGCTTTTTAAAAAATTGATTTGTGACAATGTTATTTTCAAAACAATTGCTTTATTGGTTATTGTTGTTAAATGCCGTCGAGTCGGTTCCGACCCATAGCAACCCTGTACAGGGTTTCCGAGAGGCTGTAAATCTTTACGGGAGTAGAAAGCCTCATCTTTCTCCCGCGGAGCAGCTGGTAGTTTCAAACTACTGACCTTAAGGTTCGCAGCCCCATTCATAACCACTACGCTACCAGAGCTCCTAAAGATTTTGTGTTGTTAAGTGCCTTCAAGTCAATGCCCACCCATAACAACACTGTATAGGGTTTCCAAGGAGCAGC
The DNA here is from genome assembly GCF_000296735.1 of Chrysochloris asiatica. Lineage (NCBI taxonomy): Eukaryota > Metazoa > Chordata > Mammalia > Afrosoricida > Chrysochloridae > Chrysochloris > Chrysochloris asiatica. The sequence continues at coordinate 21,191,699 of NW_006408548.1, read as the reverse complement.
TGGTGAGCTTGAACCACTGACCTTGCAGTTCAAATGACTTTGCAGTCTGATGCATAAGTGCTATAAATATCTTCTTCTAGATTATAACTCTCCTTTTCAGATTTTCATATTGTCTTTTGATAAATGGAATGCTCAATTTTAATATAATTATATTTATCATATTTGTGTTATTGGTCTGTGATACTTGTGTTTTATTTAGGAATTCCTTCCCTACAAATAAAATTTAAGGAAACTAGCTGATTCATTTCCTAGTCCCTAATTTAATTCCATTCTTTATTAAAAACCAAACCTGTTGCCACTGAGTTGATTCTGATTCATAGAGACCCTATAAGATCAAGTAAAATGGCTCTGCAGGGATTCTAAAGCTGTAATCTTTATCACATCTTTTTCCAGCAAAGCAACTGGTGAGCTCAAACCACCAACCTATTGGTTAGCAGCTTAGTGCTTTAGCCATTGCGCTACCAGACTCCAGTCTTATTGCTGTTATTAAGTGCTGTCAATTCTATTCGACTCCGTAGTAATCCTGTTTAGCGATTCCGAGGAGTGGCTAGTGAGTTTGAACCACCCACCTTATGGTTAGCAGTCTAGTGCTTATCCTAAAGTGTCGTATGGGGCTCTCCAGACCTTATTGTTGTTGCTAAGATGCCATGAAGTCAGTTCTGACTCACAGCAACCCTGTATAGGGTTTCCGAGGAGTGGTTGGTAAGTTTGAGTCACTGACCTTGCAGTTTAAACTGACCAAGTTTGAGTGCATTTCCTCCTGCCCCACATGTAACAACTTTCCAACGGTACTCTTTGACACCACCATTTCTACTCCTAAAGCTGTTATTAAATCTCGTATTTTCCAAATTGTAGCCAGCAGATTCTATTACATGCCTGCTGTGAAACCCTTCTACCAAGTCGTCTGATGTCTTTTTATCTTCTCAAAATTATCCCATCCCTCCCTACTTGATTTGTATAAAAGGCACAGGGATGATCCCTTTAGGCAGCATTTTTTAAATTCTGTTGTTTGGCTACAGGTAGACACTATAGGAGAGAAGACACTTTCTGTTCTTTACCTCTTGTTCCCAAGGAGCTCTGGTAGCGTAGTGGTTACGAATCAGGCTGTGAACCCCAACCCCAGGAAACTACCAGCTGGTCCACTGGAGAAAGATGAGGTTTTCTCCTCCCATAAAGATATGAAGCCCCGGAAACTCTGCACAGGCTCACTATGAGTCGGAACCGACTCCACAGAATATAACAACAACCCCTTGTTCCCAGTGACTCAGGCACATCTCTGGCAACAGCTGCAATCCCTCTTGAACTCTGGCAGGTCAGCCTCAAAGGGATCCAGCTTCCACCAGGAATTCTGATCCTTAGAGGCCCATAATACCACCTCATTTTGTGCTTCCCTTCTAGGGGTGTTTGTGGATTCTTGTTCTGGTTAATATCTCAGTTACCTCACAACTCACTGCGTCACCAATTCCCAGGATAAATTTCTTCTGTTGTAAATACTTGAAGGGTTTTTTTTTTTGTTGTTGTTTCCTGTTTTCTTGGTTTAGACCCTAACTGATGAATTCGCTATTACCCACATATAGATCTTCTCATATTACTATGGTTTTGTGATTTTTCTTTGATTCCTTCTCCAAATTTAGCCCCTGGACTCTTCTTATCCTTAAATTTTGTGATCTATTGAAAAGCAGAACTTCTTTTCATTTCCTTGATTTCTCTGGCTGGGATTTGCAACCACTACCACCTTAATGTTGGGTTTTCTTACCTTCTTATGGCAACTCTATCTACTCTTGAAGGTTCTATTGTGGACTTAACTCCACTGGGAATTTTTTTCTATAACTCAACCATACAGAACGAACAATTCTTCTTCTTTAGGAACTGCTGCTATGTGTTATGGAGGAGAGGTGAGGTTATAATATAATGGTTAAGCACACTGATGTTTGACACAGGTTTTCCTGAGTTCTAAATCTCAGATCCCTTGGCAAGTTACTCAACTATCCTTACTTCAGCTTCAATCTCCATAACAATTTTATCCATAAAATGTTATCCATAACTTGTAATAACAACAGTACTTACCTCATGGGACAATACTAAATAGTACTTAATATTACTATGTTGTTGTTAAGTGCCATGGAGTCAGTTTTGACTCATAATGATTCTGTATAGGTTTCTGAGGAGTGGCTGATGGGTTTGAACCACCAATCTTACAGCTAGCAAGATGTCACATCAGGACTCATTATTCTGGTTCCAGTATATTTTATTATCTGATATTTTTGGATTAAATGCCCCTGGACTTTTTTTTCTTCCTTAATGACATCTATGGAGTCCTGGTGTGGTGCTCTAGGATAATTACTGGACTGCTAACCACAAGCTTAACGATTCAAACCCACCAGTCGCTACTCAGAAAACTTTAAGGATCACTGTGAACTGGAACCAACTCCAAGGCACTTAACAACAATAACAGAAATTCTTTAGGCTCCCTGGATGGCACAAATGGCTTGTACTTTACTATTAACCTAAGGGTTGTCTGCTCAACCTTCCCCATTGTGTCAGTGGAAGAAAAGCTTGGTGATCTGCTTCTGTAAACATTACAGCCAAGAAAATCCTATGAACCAGTTCGCCTCTCTATCACTTATGGTCCTCGTGAGAATCTGTTTGATGGCAATGTTTTTTTGTTGTTGTTGTATGCTTTTGTTGTTGTTTGTTTATGAGCTTCTTGAGGACAGGACCACAAATGTTTTTTAGTGTTCTGGTAGAATAGTTGTTACAAATCGGGCTACGAACCTTAAGGTCAGCAGTTCAAAACTACCAGCTGTTCCACGGGAGAAAGATAAGGCTTTCTGCTCCCATAAAGATTTATAGCCCCAAAAACCCTGTACAGGGTCGCTATGAGTCAGAACTGACTCCATGGTACATAACAACAACAACTTTGCCTTACACTGAAAACCTCACTAAAATTTAGAGATTATATATGAAAAAACATTACTTCCCTTACAGCTTTTGATATTAAATATTTTGTAGAACTAATGCTGATAAAATTCACCCCACTTAAAAAAGCAGAAAATGAAATAGCCAAACCAGCATAAGGACATGCATCAATATTACCGACGTTTCCTAGCATCATTAACTTCTATAGAAAAAAATGATTTAATGCTTGTTTTATAAATGTTTAATATAAGGTTCACATCTGTTACAACTTTGGGGTAGGATCTAGCAGAGAAGGTGGAGATTGAGATGCATTTTTAGCTCACCTCCACCTCCATTGGTCACAACCTTTTCAGATGATTACTTGTCTATGCTCAGATGTCCAGTCTCTCAACTACCAAACAAATTTCATTAGCAAAGCATCAAGCAATAAGCCCATTTACCTCGCTGAGGGTGTGGCCGTACAAGAGATTTTCTGTATCTATAAAACCATCCCTTAACAGAAAATGCACAGAAACACCATTCACAAAACACACACTAGTGCCAGAAATTAATGGTTGAATTTTTCCCCTTGAATATTATCTGCAGGAAATAAAAACTCAGCAAGAGTTCACATCCCTGGTGATGATTTCAGATGTAAAGGGGAGAAGCAAACTGGACCTTTCAAGATGAAGAAATGTTGTGTTAGGCAGAGATCATACAAGGAAATCACCTTAACAAAAAGACAGTACAAGACTAGGTCAGATCACCAGTCTCTAGAAGCCTCTTCCCTGATCGGATCTGCCAAATAGAAATTTTTCTTAGCAAACTACTCCAAGTTTTGTAATATTTCACAATTTTGTCCTAGAATTGAGGACTAGGAACAGAAGTTCTCAGATCCATAAATTTAGGAGTAACTGCTCCTGTTAGTCAAAAACCTATGTCCGTAGGACACATAGCATGTGGTTTCTGAAGAATTTGATGCAACAACTAAGGCTAACAGAAATATCTATTAGATTGTCAAGACATAGAAAGTATTTGCAGCTCAACTTGGGGAAAGAAATGATCTAAATTAGAGTTTCTAAAAACAAAACAATAAGCATGTCACTACTAAAGCATAAAAGGACTGTCAGACATTCCATTACTTTGTAGAAAAGAGGTAAATCTTTCTTCCAACATTCTGTATGTTTGGTGAGGCTAGAGGCAAGACCAATCAATCAATAAAAAACAAAACATTGTATAACTATAAATCTTGCTAATGGAGATTAAATAAGAAATGTATTAAATCTCTTAAAACTTTTGCATAGTATTCACACTCCTCACTCATCAACATGGCTAGGTTCAAAATAACAGGTCTTTATGCAAAAGTCACTTTTATGCTAAATGGAGAATGACCATATCAGATCACAACATGGAGGATAATTACATAATTGCATGACTGCTAAATTACATTATTACATAACTGCCAATCCACTGAAAATTATGATCTAGCCAAATTGACTTATAACCTTACCCATCACAAACACCATTGTCACCAGATCCCTCAGTGTTCATTGCTACCAGACAGATATCATTAATATGCAAAATAGTCATACAGTAGATCTTTTTTTAAACTATTGTCATAAATACAAGCTGTCAGATGAAAGGATAGTTGATATGTGTGGAGCAGGTGCATAAACTTTGTAGAACTGCTGCTGAAAAATTTACTACAATTAAAAAGAAGAAAATGAAACAGCCAAGCCAGCATCAAGAATTATACCAATATTACTGACCAGCAAGTTTCCTAGCATCAGTAAACTTCTATGGAAAATTAATTTCATGCTTGTCTGCTCTGGTAAAACCCCTTACTGAGTTGTTATAAAAAGAGAAAATTGAGATTGGCTGTGGGAATACCAAAAAGAGTTGATGCAGCTAAAAAGAATTGTCATGCTTACATATTTTATTGCTTTAGATACCTTCACCCACCTAGAACCTTCTGTAAGTTTGCCTTCTCAAGACTCAAAAATACTGTCCTCACAAGTCCTCATGAAAATTTCAAATATATACAATTGTACACAGATTTGAAATTAGTAACAACAATAAACAAGAATAATGAACTCATTTAAAGAATGGGTAGACATAATTCCTATGTGGATAATTAGCCACTCATTCGCAGCTCCATATAATGTGTTCTGTACAGAGTTCAAATCTCTATCCTACAATATTTGCCTTTGTTATAATTTGTTTCACAGCACTAAGGTACAGGTTAGGGAGCTGTGTGACTTAACAAATTCTGCAAAAACAATTCTGAGTAGAAACTAAATATACTATTTATCTTTGTAAGTAATTTGCTTCAAGGTGAAATTTCAAAGAAGCTCACCTTATGAATGATTTCATATTTTTTGTTATCATGCATTTGAAAACAGCTTGGCCATGACATACTACACCTTATGCTCTCCTAAATAAGACTGGGGAACAGATGGCTACTGACCTTTATCTCCAATCAAGTTCTGCCTGCCTGCGTATTATCTTATTTATAAAAATTAATCTTCTTTCCTTCAAATATTTCTCAGATTGGAACAGTTGATTCAACACCAATCAGTATTGGGTAAAATTATTAAAAATTTGACAGGCATTTATATTATCTCATAAAGTCCTGCTTAGAAGCAAACTTTTTAGTATTTTTAACAATCAAAAGTGTAAATACATTTTCAAAACCTATGTGTCCATCCTAAAATGCTCTGATACATGTATCAGGCAGATAGGTACAGCATTCAAAGCTATCAACATAGACAAACCAATTTACAGTGTGTGGTACACTTGACCTCAAGTTCAGCGGTTTATCCTGTATAGGATCACTATGATTCAGAACTGCCTTCAAGCACTTAACAACAAGAAGTCACTTAGAGAAATTTAATTGTAGGAAGAAAATGTATTAATCTCAATCTAAATCAGGAAATTATTAACCAGGGAAGGATGCGATCTATACATGAAAAGCCTTCATAATATATATCATTTCTTTAGTAATTAAGCGCACATATTATGAGGATACAGATTTTGTACTTCATAGGAAATATTTTTAGGGACATTCAGTTTGTACACCCATAAGCACAACAGACCCAGCACAGAGTTTAGGCAGAGTCCTAGTGTGGTATTGTGGGCTAATGTGTCAGACTGCAAAGCCGTTTGAACTACAAGGTTGGTAGTTCAAGCTCACCAGCTGCTCCTTGGAAACCCTATACAGGGTCACTATGGGTCAGAACCGACTCAACGGCACTTGACAACAACAACAACAACCATATGTTTATTCAACAGGTTACAAATCTTCTCAGATACATCTTCTTATTTCAAAGTCACAACATCTCAAATGCTTTATAATATTTTTTGATATGTGGTAATATAGTGACTAGGTATATATTGAAAAATCTGCAACAATACGCTATTGTTTTAGGAAGCATGTTTTCTAACAACTAATATTTTCCAATATTGTACTTTGAATATAAAGACCCAAGAATCATGTGACATATTAATAGAGTAGAACGAGGGAATACTGACTGGCTCAGAATCACCAGGGTTGTATTCTTTCATCATATTTCTTCCATATATATACAGGGTTGCTATGAGTCGGAACCAACTCCACGGCACTTCCCAACAACAATCATCTTAATCATAAATCTTTTGATCTTTGAGCGGGGATGCTTTTTTCCATTTATTTATATCTTCTTTAATTCCCTTTAAAAATGTTTTGTAATTTTCAGACTGTAAGTTTTGCATTAATTTTGCTAAATTAAGTCTTAACTACTGTATTCTTTTTGATGCTACAGAAATGATTTTTTTTTTCTAATTTCACTTCCAGATTGTTCACTGATACTGGATCCTACAACCTTGCTAAACTTGTTTATTAGTTCTAAGAGTCTTTTGGTAGATATGACATATTATTGTAATAATCTGTCAAAATTCTTTTTTTTTTCAGAGTGTAATCTGTGCTCTGTTAAAGCAAATATGAACTTGTTGTTCTCTCATTTCAAAGTCCATAGTATCTCCCCATTTATCTTAGGATGATGTCTAAATTTCTCAGTATGATTTACAAGGCTTGGCTGTACAAGCTATTTCACAGTCGACTTTTCATACATTGACTCCTTTCTCTCTCCTCATCAATTGCAACTCTCACCTTTGTTCTCTATGGACAGGCCATACCAATTTACTTACAGGGCAGAAAATACACCAAGCTTGCCTTCTATTTCAGGTCCTATCATGTTGTGTTACCTGTATTTGGAGAATTTTTTTTTCTCATTTTCAATTGCTATATCCTCTAATTTTTCAGGTTTTTGCTTAAATAACATATCCCACCAAGTGTTCCTTAGTCTTGATTAAGAAATCCTGTTTCTATCTCTTCTAAATCCCTGAATAAAACCTTTTTTTTTCCTGATTTCTTGATGTATGAAAAATTGTTAAGTGCATTGTTCACAATGTTTCCATTTCCATCATTAAGTTAGGCACATGAGTAAATAAGTCATTTGTGGTTTTGAACTCATGGAGTTTAAAATTTAATATGTTAAAAATAAAACAAATAAAAAATTGTAAACTTCCATGAAAGTTATGAAGAAAAATGAATGTTCTCTGTTAGGTTCGTTGAGTATAATCTTGTCACATAGTGAAAGTGCAATAAATACTTACTGTTTGAAAAAACAAGAAACACAGAAAGAAGCAAAGAACAAAATTGAGACTAACAGAATATTATGAAAAATCTGTAGACAAGGGATAATAAAAGTCCTCTCTGGGAGAGTGGCATTTAGAAGAACTAAATGAGAAAGGAGTCTGCCATTTGAAAATGAAAGGAAAGAAAATACCATGTGCAAAACTCCTGAGAGATAAGGATGAATGGATGAATGGGTGATTGGATGAATGGGTGGATGGATGGATACACACATGAATAGAGAAATAAATGATAAGTAAAGTAATATTATGCCTTCATCAGAATGCCTCATAAATTATTGTCTTGAGGTCATAAAAAAAGGGCATTACAAATTAAATATTAGCAAAGTTCGGCTTGTCAAGGATAACATTAGACTTCTGTCCCTACACTTTCCCTGCCCTCCCCACCCCCAATTAAGTTGACATTGGTGTGTGTTATCTGGATTTTTCTTGTTCTCCTATGGCCTACAGTCCAAAAAAGATTACCAATGCCCTTTCTAGATCAGACCTGCCTACGCCTCAAATCCTGAATTCTGAATGGATTTGCACCAGATGCCACTTCATTTTTGTTCATTTGATGTCAATACCTGAAGTCTTCTGCTAAAATGATCCAGTCACCAGTTAGATCCACTCATGTGTCTTTTTGGCCTAATTTGCCATGCTTTTTAAACACAGTGTATTAGCAAGACCTCAGAGCTTTTGGAGTCCTGGTGTAGCATTGTGGGTTAATGAGCCAGACTGCAAAGCTGTTTAAACCACAAGGCTGGTGGTTCAAGCTCACCAGCTGCTCCTTGGAAACCCTATACAGGGTCGCTATGAATCAGAACCGACTTGACGGCACTTCACAAAAACAACAACAGAGCTTTTTAACTCTGCAGATTCACAGAACATCTGAATGAGTGCTTTGAATTTTATGAAAATTTTGAGAATTCCTCAAATGATGTATGCGCACATTGCAGTTTTGAAAAAACAGCTCTAAACAGTCTACTCCTTAAATTCCACTTCTACTTCCACCTGTTTCTTTCTTTCGGTGGATTACTCAAGTACCAGAGTGACTCATATAGAGCCTTTCTGAGTATTGGCATCCCTCTGGTAAGGTTTACTTTGAATTAAGGAAAACTGTCTATAGCCCTGGTTAAGAGGAACTTATCTAGAATGTTGCTGCAAAAGAAGAAGAAAAAAGTACTATTTTGATGACAGTTTGGGTATCCAAGTCATCCAGTAGTATGAGCTACATTTCCTGTGAATGAGGAGGAATATTAAAACTAAAATTAGATTTACAAACGGAAAGGAAAGTAAAAAGCCTTGTTAAGCTTATTGTGGTGGTGTGCCCTGGATTCAGTTCTGACTCATAGAGACCCTGCGTAGGGTTTCTGAGACTGTAAATCTTTAAGGGAGAAGAAAACCTCCTCTTTCTTCTGCAGAATAACTGGTAGTTTTGAACTGCTGACCTTAAGGTTAACAGCCGGACTCGTGACCACTATGCTACCAGACCTCCTTTTTAAGCTCTATAGACACTCTCTTTTAGAGACAACTTTAAGAGGTTTGATTCAATAAGTCCACATGTGCTGCTTCATAGATTTAGAGGAATTGAATACTCCTACTCCTTTGGTAGCGTAGTGGTTACGAATCGGGCTGCGAACCGGAAGGTCAGCAGTTCGAAACTACCAGCTGCTCCGCGGGAAAAAGATGAGGCGATCTGCTCCTGTAAAGATTTACAGCCTCGGAAACCCTATTCAGGGTCGCTATGGGTCGGAACCGACTCGATGGCACTTAACAACAACAACAACTCCTTTAAAGGAGCCCTAGTAGTGTAGTGGTTATGAATCAGGCTGCGAACCTTAAGGTCAGCAGTTCGAAACTACCAGCCGCTCCGCGGGAGAAAGATGAGGCTTTCTACTCCCGTAAAGATTTACACCCTCGGAAACCCTGTACAGGGTCGCCATGGGTCGGAACCGACTTGATGGCACTTAACAACAACAACAACTCCTTTATGACAGCAGAAACTTCAGGTGATTGTCCATAATAATGTCTTTGCCTTTTTTGCCTCACTAGAATTAGGTATTTGCTACTTGTTAACACTAAAAGGCTTCTGACTCATGGTGACCCATGTGTGACAGAATAGAATGGTGCTCCATAAGGCAACCAATAACTGGATTTTATATCGTAGATAACTAGGTTTATATTCCAAGGTTCCTCTGGGTGGGCTTGAACCTCTAATCTTTCCATTAGTAGCCAAGCATAATAGACATTTGTACCACTCAGTGGCTCCAGATATTTGATAGATTGTGAAATTCTAGATAACTGCATCTCTTATTAGGGATTTTTAAGTGCCACAAGGAAAACCCATAGACTGTTGTAGACGTTGTTGTTAAATGCCTTCAAGCTGGTTCCAACTCATATCAACACTCTATAGGGATTCCAAGAGTGCCTGGTGGGTTTGGACTTTTGATCTTTCAATTACCATTCCAGTGCTTATCCTACAGCACCCCACCAGGGCTTGCTGTAGACACAGGTGCTTATATAAAGAACTAAGCCATCAAGAACCGGTATTAGGACTCATCATTGCAGCCCTGAGTGCTCATCCATCAAACGTGGTCCCCCTTAGCATTCAGGAGAAATTTCAAGGAAGCACAGGTCATATGACTCATTGAAATTTTCCTCATTTTTCAACCACACATGCTATGGGGATCAAACATTAGCCTTGGTCATAGCCTGAATAAAAAGATTCTTCAAGGATTTTACAAGCTCTATTTTTATAAAATAGTCTTTAGCCCCATTCTAATTCCTTCTGTCTGACCTTATCATGACACACATAATAAAGAGGGGAAGAAGTGATGTTTCTTATATTTATCTTACTCAGGGGTCTTATCCTGTCCTTTGATTTCGGTAATTTACACCACTAAGGAAGTCATAGCCATGTTCCTCATCACCTGAGGTGATAAATCCTAAGTCTTAAGTTACATAGATAGAATTATATTTATATCTGCTGGGAGATATACATTCTTCACTTTCCCCAAACTACATCCTTGTTTATAGATGCCATAGTTTGTCCTAGGTGAAGCTGCCTTCTCATGGTCCATGAAGAGTTAATGTCTGAAAAGGACTTTGAGCATAGGTAATGATCTTTATAATCATTCTGCTTAATTTTTATTAACATTTTACATGCTAGATTTTCTTGTCTCCCAGCTCAACTTAAAAATATTGCTGCTCTATATCCAGTGATTTTCAGATTAATATTTTAAATATTGGTTATCACTTTTTATTTCAGTAGTTTACAAATTAACAACCAGTATCAAGTTTATTTGATGAAATTTCATTAAACAATTTAGATATTAGACATAATTTTCCTAAGCATTTAAATCACCTATAAATTAAATCGGGTTTTTTTAGACATTTAAAGTACTCTCAGAAGCAGGAAACAAACTTTACACAGATTATAAAATGTTTACAAAATTTATTTATGCAGCTATAATAGAGCGAAATGAGTTTGGTTCATTTATTCATAATCTGTGGCACTGTGGGTTAATGCGCCAGACTGCAAATCCATTTGAACTTTGAACTACAAGATTGGCAGTTCAAGCTCACCAGCTGCTCCTCGGAAACCTTATACAGGGTCGCTATGGGTTGGAACCGACTCGATGGCACTTAAGAACAACATCCTTATTATATCCTTAATAAGGCTATAATAATATCTTTATTATTACAATTCTACTTTTTGGAATTGTAAAATCATTTAATTCCCATGAGGAAGAGAATTAAGATCACAGTATCATACTCAAACAAATTTGATGATCAGAAAATTTAGGATTAGATTACAATTACAAACGTGGGCTACTGATCAAAGAGATGTTACTAAAACACAGAAACCTGGATCTTTCCAGAATAATTTAAGTAGAACTAGCATATAACATCGGGCTGTGTACCTCAAGGTCAGCAGTTCAAAACTACCAGCTGCTCCGCAGGAGAAAGATGAGGCTTTCTGCTCCCATAAAGATTACAGCCTCAGAAACCCCGTACAGGGTCACTATGGGTCAGAACCGACTCGAAAGCACGTAACAGCAGCAGCAGTTGTTGTCAAGTCTACTTCAACTCACGGTGAACGTAAGTATGTCAGGTATGCCAGCGACTGATTTTTCAGAAGCAGTTTGCCAAGACACTCGTTTGAGAGAGTCCACCGCCTCTGAGTAAGACTCAAACTTTTAACATTTTGATTTGCAACCAAGTGTGTAAACATGTAAGGGTTGTTGTTGTTGTTAAATGCCATCGAGTGGATTCCGACCCATAGCGACCCTGTATAGGGTTTCCAAGGCACAGCTCGTGAGCTTGAACCACTGACCTTGCAGTTCAAACGACTTTGCCGTCTGACGCATTAACCCACAGCACCACACCACCCTTATAATGGTTGATGTTTTTAAGCCCATGTCACACATTTGGTATCAAATATCCCCTTGTTGTTAAGTGCCACTGAGTCAGTTCTGACTCATAGTGACACTCTACAGGGCTTCCATGTAGTGGTTGGTGGATTTGAATTGCCAATGTTTCCTTTAGAAGTTCAGTGTTTATTCTTCAACACCTACTAGGATGCAATTGAGTCCTGGTGTGGTGCCATAGGAGAAGCACTCAACCTCAAGGCCAGTTTGAACCACAAGCTTGGCCATTCAAATTCACCAGGCACTCCTTGGAAACCCTATATAGGGTCACTAAGAGTTAGAACTGACTCAGTGGCACGTAACAACAACAACATCTATAAATCAGTGTTCTTCCCTGGGACTTATTTTGCTTTGATCACTTTGAACTGGCCTCCCCCTTATTGTGTATTTCCTTTCCAATCATGCAAATTAATATATGTCTTGGAGTCCTGGTGTGGTGCTGTAGGATAAGTACTCAACCTTAAGGTCAATTTGAACCACAACAGTCTCAGGTGACTAACAAGCATATCATAATCCACAAAGATAATGCTTGACATCCTACTTTAATGAGTAACAACTATAATTTTAAAAGCTTGTGAGTGGCCATCTGAGGTACACCTATTGGCCTCTCCCCATCCAGAGCAAAGGAAAGTGAAGACAAAGACACAAGAAAACAATCCAAAAGACTAATGGATCTGGCGGACCCCGGCCTCCCTGATCCTGAGATCAAAGGAACTAGATGGTTCCCAGTTACCACTACTGACTATTTCTGAAAGGGATAACAATAGGAGGTCCTGGATAGAGTGGGAGAAAAATGTGGAACAAAATTTAAAATGACGAAAAAGATCAGATTTTCTGGTCTAACAGAAATTGGTAGAAGCCTTGAGACTATGATCCTCAAACACTTTTCAAGCCTGGAACTGAACCCTCAGCCAAATGAAACAACACTCAGTTATAGGAAATCGAAAGTACGGCACTTGTTCCTCAAGGAAAAAACTCTGAGAGCAGAAAGGATAGGAAAGGACAAAGGGAAATGGTAAACTTAGGGAGGAAGCAGGAAAGTTGTTATTACATTATGGAGATTTCAATCAATATCGCAAAAGAAAAGGTATATGAATTGTTGAATGGAAAACCAATTTTTTCTTTTAACTAAATTACAATTTTAAAATAGAAATGGGTCTTTCGTGACATTGAAATCAGAGCTTACCCTACTTCCAGAAGGTATTTTGTGGGAGAACTATTGTTTTTTAACGTGCTATTATAAATTAAATGAATTATTACAGTCAACAAATCATACATTTTGTTTCATCTCAATGATTTCAATCACCTCCATGAGACAAAAGTTATCCCACTTCTTCACTGTGGTTCCTATTTCTGTTCCACTTTCCTTCCCATCCCTTCTCAACTTTGTACTTAGGTAATTGTTACCTTTTTGACCTTCAGTGATCGACATTTCCTTGGTGAGCAAACTTAACTAGTGTTTACGTTAAAGTTGCCTATCTAATATGCCTAACTTGAGAGGTGACCATGGAATGCGAAAATCATCGGACTGTATCTTTGATATCCTATATGAGTAAAGTTTTACTAAAGGTAATACAGAAATGGCTGCAACCATGCATTAACAGAGAACTTAAAGAGGTTCAAGCCAGATTCAGAAGTGGACATACGATGAGAGATTACCGTTGCTGACATCAGATGGATCTTGGCTGAATGCAGAGAATACCAGAAAGATGTTTACCTGTATTGTATTGACTATGCAAAGGCTTTCAATTGTGTGGATCATGACAAGCTATGGACAACATTGTGAAGTGTGAGTATTCCGGAACACTTAATTGTGCCCATAAGGAATCTGTACATGGACCAAGAGGCAGTTGTTTGAATAGAACAAGAGAAACTGGATGGTTTAAAATTAAGAAAGGTGTACGACAGGGTTGTATTCTTTCACCATACTTATTCTACCTATATGCTGAGCAAATAATCCGAGAAGCTGGCTTCTAAGAAGAAAAACGTGGCATCAGGATTGGAGGAAGACTCATTAACAATCTGCGACCTTGTTTGCTGAAAGTGAAGAGGACTTAAATTATTTACTGATGAAGATCAAAGACCATAGCCTTCCCTATGAATTGCATCTCAATGTAATAAAAACAAAAGTCTTCACCACTGCACCAGTAAACAAGATTCTTAACAATGGAGAAAATATTCAAGTTGTCAAAGGCTTTATTCTTCTTGGATCAACTATCAACACTCATGGAAGCAGCACTCAAGAAATCAAACAACATACTGAATTACGCAAACCTGCTGCACAAGAACTTTCTGAAGTGTTGAAGAGCAAATATGTCAGCTTGAGGACTAACGTGCTCCTGACCCAAACCATGGTATTTTCAATAACCTCATATGCATATGAAAACTGGACAGTGAATAAAGAAGATCATAGAAGAATTGATGCATTTGAGTCACGGTGTTGGAGGAGAATATTGAAAGTGCCATGGACTGCAAAAAGAACCAACAGATCTGTGTTTTAAGAAGTTCAGCCAGAGTCTCTGCTCCTTGGAGGCCAGGAAGGCCAAACTTCGTCTCTCATACTTTGGGCATATTGTCAGGAGGACCAGTCACTGGAGAAGGATATCATGTTTGGAAAGGTGGAGGATCAGAGAAAAAGAGGAAGATCCCCAGTGAGATGGATTGGCAAAGTAGCAGCATCAATGGGCTCAAGTGTGGCAATAATTGTGAGGTTGGCCCAGGACCAGGCAGTGTTTCATTCTGTTGTGCATAGGGTCGCTATGAGTCAGTACCGACTCAGTGGCATCTAACAAGAACAACTTTCATGAAAATTGGACCATGAGGGTTGAGTTCTGTTCCAGACCTGAAGACTGGTCGAATGTCATGGTCTCGGGTTTCTCCTGTCACTTTCTGACTAGTAAACCCAGTCTTTTTAAAAATAATTTTGAGTTTTGTTCAACATTTTCTTCCATTCTATCTAGGACCTTATAGTTTGATCCCTTTCAGGGCAGTTGGTAGTGGTAGCTGGGTTCCATGTAGTTCTTCTGGTCTGAGAGCCATGGTGACTGGTCCAATGGACTAGTTCATTCAAAGCATCTTCAGTTTTATCACTCTTCTTTCTTTCGCACATGGAGAGAGCAATAGTTGTACCTTAGATGGCTGCTCATGAGCTTTAAAGATTCCAGCTGTCATTCACCAAAATAAGATATAGAGTATTGTCTTTATGGACTATATTATGCCAATTGAGAATGGTCTTCCCTGAGACTATGGTCCTGAGGTCTCAGACCCACAAACTAATTGCCTTAAGATGGTTGATATTATTTATTTTCATCATTTTGCTCCTTGTGTGCTCTACCACATTCATAGGTGTGTTTGCCACAAAGGTAAATACTCATGTGCAAATACCCTTTTTCAAACATTTGTGTTTGTGAGTATACTCCCATTTCCCTTCCCACACCCATTCAGGCTGTGTATCTGCCTATGTATCTACCTGCAGAACGCTATTATTCCAGGGTTGTGTATATAATATCATTCACCTCTATCCCCTTTAACACTTGTAACACTTCCCTGTGTCTTCTTTGTCTTCATCATTCTTTGTGAATCTCTCTTCATGTATGTTGCCCTCCCTATCACCCAAGCTAACATGTGTCTGTCCTGTAGCCAGTGAATTATTCTCCCTTCCTTCCCATCCCTGAGAACCATCAAAGAATATTTCTCTTAGGATAAAAACCTTTTCTTTAGTTTTTACAATAGTGGTCTCATACAATATTTGTCCTTTTGTGATTGACTAAATTCACTCAATATAATGTCCTTCATGTTCATCCATGTTATGTGGTATTTTGCAGATTCACCATTATTCTTCAATGTTGCATAATATTCCATTGTGTGTATGTTTATTCATTCTTCCATTGATGGGCATTTAGGCTGTCTTCAGCTTTTTGCTACAATGAATAGTGCTGTGATAGACATTGTTGTGTATAAATATACTCATGATTTGGCTCTTATTTCATGGGGATATATACCAAGTAAAGGGATTGCTGCGTCATACAGTATTTCTATATACAACCTTTTGAAGAAGTGCCTCAGCATTTTCCACAGTGGTTGCACCACTTTACAGTCACACCAACTATGTAGTAAGGTCCCAGTCTCTCCACATCCAAACCAGAATTTGCTATTTTCTGTTTTATTTTCATTTTTTAACTTTGCCATTAATGATGGATGTTGGTAGTTATATGCCGTGGAGTCGATTCCGACTCATAGCAACCCTGTACAGGGTCTCCGAGGCTGTAAATCTTTAGGGAGCAGAAAGCATCATCTTTCTCCCACAGAACAGCTGGTAGTTTTGAACTGCTGACCTTTCAGTTCACAGCCTGATTCATAACCACTACGCTACCAGAGCTTGGGTGAGACAATATTTCATTGTTGTTTGGGTTTCCATCTTTCTAACAACTAATGTAGCAAATATTTCTTCATATGTTTCTTGGCCTTCTGAATGTCTTCTTTGGTGAAGTGTCTGTTCATGTCCTCTGTATATTTTTTAACTGGATTTTTTGTATTTTCTCATAGCAGTGTTATAGATCTCTATAAATTTTAGACATTTGTGTCATGTCTGACATGTGACTGCATAAGCCTCATTCTGTAGGCTCTCTTTTTTAACTCTTTTGGCAAAATCTTTTGATGTACTATGTGTGTAATTTTTAGGAGGTACCAGTCATCTATTTTGTCTTCTATGGTTTGTGTGGTTTTATTTATGTTTGACATCAATACAATGTATATATGCCATGAATTAGAGCCTTTAAGTTTGTTCCTATTTTTTCATGGATGATCCTTATGATTTTAGGTTTTACATTTCAGTCTTTAATCCACATTGAATTTATTTTGTATATGGTACGAGATACAGGTATTGTTTCATTTTTCTGCAAGTGGATTTCTGGTTTCACTAGTACCATTTGTTAAAGGGATTATCTCTTCCCCGTTTTATTTGTTTTGGCCCTTTGTCAAAGATCACCTAACTTTATGTGAATGGATTTACTTCTGGGTTCTGAATTCTGATCCATTGATCTACATATATTTTGTTGAACCAGTACCAGACCATTTTGACTACTGTAGCTGTGTAGTAGAGTTTAAGACCTACTTAAAGTAGAACTTAAGTACTTAAAGTAAGAGGCCTCCAACATTGTTCTTCCTCTTAAGCAATGCTTTGATTATCTGAGGACTCATTCCTTTTCATTTTAGACCACCTGAATTTAGAGATCTCTGAAGAACAGATTTGATACATTAAACACTAAAGACCGAAGACCAGAAGAATTGTGGGATGACATCAAGAACATCATACCTGAAGAGAGCAAAAAGTCCTTAAGAAGACAAGAAAGAAGGAAAAGGTCAAAATGGATGTCAGAAGAGACTCTGAAACTTGCTCTCCAGCATAGGGATGTTAAAGCAAATGGAAGAAATGTGGAAGTTCAAGAACTGAACAGAAAATTTCAAAGATCAGCTTGAGAAGATAAAGCCAAATATTATAATAAAATATGAGAATATTTGGAATCAGAAAACCAAAAAGGAAGAACATGCTCAGCATTTCTCAAGCTGGGAGAACTGAAGAAAAAATTCAAGCCTTGACTTTCATGATCTGGGCAAATTATTGAATGATGCAGAATGCATCAAGAGAAGATGGAAGGAATACACAGAATCATTGTACCAAAAGGAAACGGTTAATGTTCAACCATTTCAAGAGGTACCATATGA
>NW_006408548.1:21155679-21172878 GCF_000296735.1 Chrysochloris asiatica | reverse complement strand
CTTTGAATTGTGGTGTTGGAGGAGAATATTAAAAGTGCCATGGGCTGCCAAAAGAACCAACAGATCTGTGTTGGAAGAAGTGCACCCAGAGTGCTCCTTGGAGGCCAGGATGGCCAAACTTCATCTCTCATACTTCAGACATATTGTCAGGAGGGACCAGTCGCTAGAGAAGAATATCATGTTTTGTAAAAGCGGAAGACCCTCAGTGAGATGGATTGGCAGAGTGGCAGCATCAATGGGGTCAAGTGTGGCAACAATTGTGAGGTTGACCCAGGATTGGGCATGTTTCATTCTGTTGTACATAGGGTCGCTATGAGTCAGTACTGACTCAATGGCACCTAACAAGAACAAAGAGGTAGCTGTAGAGCTCTCTATTTCTTTCTTCTGTTTTACAGGAGTTTGATTTATGTATTTTGAGGCTCTTTCATTGGTCACACAGATATATATTATGGTTATGTCCTCTTGTTCAATTGATCCTTTAATTGTGAGATAATGTCCTTTTTGTCTCTTATGCTGATTTTTAAGCCTGTTTTATCAGAAATCAACATTGCCACTCCTGTTCATTTTTGAATGCCATTAGCTTGATATAATTTTTCCATCCTTTTATTTTATCTAACATTGTCTTTGTGTGCCTCTTGTTGTTATTGTTGTTGTTGGTTGCCATCGAGTCAGTATGGACTCATAGTGGCCTTATGCACAACAGAATGAAACACTGCCCGATCCTGAGCCAACCTCACAATTGTTGTCACACTGGAGCCCATTGATGCTCCCACTTTGCCAATCCATATAGACAGAATATTAAAGGATCTTTGTTTATTAACCATTCTTCAAATATCTGTTTCTTGATTGGTACATTTAATCCATTCAAATTCAATGTAATTATCTACAGGTATGAACTGATAGCTGTCATTTTGCTGTGTGTTTTTTTGTGGTGCTTCTGGTGTGTTTGTTCCACATAATCTTCTGTGCTTTCATTTTGTTAGTGCATTTTCTTGTCAATTTCTTCATTGATTTAATGTTTATTAAATATTTAGTGTTTTTCTTTTACTTTGTTTGATGTGAAGGTATATTAATTTTCTTTGAGGTTAACCTGTAATTTATCAATTTCTTCCCCAGTGTAAAGCAATGTTTATCTTCAAATCTACTTGATTTCTTCACCATTTGGAATTCTGTAGCTATACTTTTTTTCTCTTTTTGCTTTATAGTTGTCTTTATTATAGATTGTTGTAACTGATGCCCTAGTTTCAGTCTTGATGTGTTTTAGTTTGGATACTGCTATAGCTTGATTGAATTTTGGGTGATGATGTTGTGTATGTCAATATCCAGTTATTGTCTTCAGTCCAAAAAACTCCATTTTGCACTTTTTGTAGTGTTCGTCTGGTTACTAAAAATTCCTTTAATTTCTGTTTATCTTGAAATATTCTAATTTTGCCATTGTATTTGAGGGACAATCCAGCTGGATATATGATCCTGGATTGGCAATTTCTTTATTTCAGATTTTTATCTATGTTTTCCCATTTCCTTCTTGCCTGTATGGTTTCTTTTGATGAATCAGAGCTTAATCATATTGATTCTTCTTTGTAGGTAACTTTTCATTTTTTCCTGAGCTGCTTTCAGGATTCTTTCACTAGCTTTGACTTTGGAGAGTTGGTGATTTTCTTTTGGAGTGTATTCTGTTTGGGGTTAATTTAGATTATTGATTGCTTATCTTCTCATATTTTATGTTAGGGGAATTTTTTCCCCAAGAGTATGTTGACTAACCTTTCTGTGTCTTTCTTTGTCTCTTCCTGTTCTGAAATTCTGATCACCTGTAAGTTACTCCTTTTTACATTGTCCCACATGAATCTTAGGCTTTCTTTGTAGTTTTTCATTCTTATTTATGCTTGTTCTTCTAGCTTAATAGTATTGCTTGAGATTTATCTTCAGACTCACTAATTTGGACTTCCTTTGACTCAAATCCACTCCTTTGCCCTTTTAATATATTGTCCATTTCTGAAATGTTAATTAATCTTCTGGATTTCTATCTACAGGTTTTGCAGTGTCTCTAATCCTTTATCTAACTTGTTTGTTTATTCCTGTAGTGTTTTCCATGAATGCTTTCTTATTTTCCTTGTCCTTTCTGTCATCATTTGTGAAGTACTGTTGAGTCAGTTCCTACCCATAGCAACCCTGTATAGGGTTTTTGAGGAGCAGCTGGTGAGCTTGAACTGCTGACCTTGGAGTTCAAGTGGCTTTGCAGTCTGACGCATTAACCCACAGTGCCACACCAGGACTCCTATTTAGATTAAGTGATATTTAGAGGTACCTAAATACCATTTTCTTGAATTCATTTTCAGGTAGTTCCCATGTCTTTTTTTCTCAAAAACAATTTCTAGTTCTGCCCCTTGGCTACTTGTTTGAGTCACTGTGTCTTATTTCTTTGTGTGAACAAAAATGGTTTGTTGTTTCCAAGACATTGTGGTTTTGTTGTCTTTGCATTAAACTGATGATTTTATGTTAGGGTGTTCTTAGATACTCACCAACTGCCTCTTGGTGATTGTGATTATGGAAGTGAATGCGCCATCCTCTGTTCACTGTTCATGCAGCTCAGTTTAGGATGGATGTTGATTTTTGTCACTGATAAGGTATAAGCAACTAGTATTAGCTCTTGCCCCATTGGTGGAGTTATAAAGGGTAAAGTTTTGACTGGACTGTATTGGCACAGTTAGTGTCCCTTGTAGGGTGAATCAAGAAGAACATATACACACGCACAAGTAAGAAGGAAAACACACACACAAGCAACAGTGTAAAAAGAAAATAAAAAATGGAAGAAAAGATAAAATGCAGCCAAAAGTTAGGAAAAAGAAAATGAACACCCAGAGTGAAAAAGGGAGTGGGAAAAACATGTTTAAAAAACTATGGTAGAAAAAAAATCCAGAAAAAAATAAAGAAAAGGGAAAATAATTAAGCACAATTAGGGATGAGATGAGTAAAAAAGGAAAGAGATAAGAATGTAGTTAGGAAAAAAAGAAGAAAAAAGAGTAGCGATTAGGAAAATAAATAATAATGTGGAGATGGCAAAGATAAAATGCAAGGATAGGTAAAGATAGGGAAAAAAGGGAGAAAGAATAAATGAACAAAAACAATGAAATGGAAATTTCAGGGTAGATGCCAGGCCCAGAAACGAGAAAGTTTTAGGGTCTCCTGCCCACCAAGAACCTCATATGGTGGTTGGTCAAGGGACCAGAAAGTGAAATTCTTGTCCTATACAGAGTTCCCATAGGGCTAGGTATTATACACTGAGTCCAGAAGTAGTTCATGCAGACTCCAAAGAAGCTAGGGGATTAGGGTATTTCCATTCCAGAGGGCAAGCGAGTAAGAGAGGCCCTGCTAGTTCAGAGCTGGCCAGAACCAGCTCTGCAGGTCTGTAGCAGGCCACACCTGATTCTTGGTGTTGGGGTTAGTGTTGCTAACTTCCCACACACTTTGATGCATCTCTAACTACCCAGAGATCAGGAACTTTGCAGTGAGTGTACATGGGTGGGAACTGCATTGGGGAACAAGAAAAATTCTTACACTTTTTTGTTCCCAACAATAAGCAATATGCCTTTACTCCACCAACAGCCCTCTTGACTTCAAAGCCACATTTGAAACTTCAAGATGGTCATGTTGTGCCCGACTGTTCAGCACAGATCACCTATTTCCTTTCCTTTTATTTTTTCTGCCCCACATCTCTGATCAGCTGCTTTTTCTTGATAGGGTTACTCCAGAGCTTTTCTGGGCTGGCACTACAGGTCCAGAGCAGAGCTAACCAGAATCTTGGTACTGGGGCTAAGGTGGATAATTCTGTCCTTTGATGGAACTTACAACTGTGGTACTCACCTCTGTGGCTCTGACCACTGACAGTGTATGCAGGTAAGGGCCAACTATACCACTGGTCTCCTGGGCAGTGTGGGGAACAAGAAAATAATCATACCTTTATCTCCACTAGTCACTGGTTGTTGTTGTTGTTAAGTGCCATTGAGTCAGTTCCTACCCACAGCAACTCAGAACAGGATTTCCGAGGCTGTAAATCTTTACAGGAGCAGAAAGCCTCATTTTCTCCCACGGAGCAGCTGGTAGTTTCGAACTGCTGACTTTGCGGTTTGCAGCCCGATTTGTACTCACTACACTACCAGAGCTCCTTACTAGTCACTGGTATGCTTCTCTAATTCCAATATGTGTCTGAAGCTGCTCACAAAGTTTCACATGGCTGTGCTGTGTGTCTGGTCAACCCGCATAGGTCACTAGTTGTAGTTGTGTCTTTTTTTTTTTTTTTTTGCTTTATATGTTTAGCTTTCTCTTCTAGCAAGCATTCACAGTCCAGTTCTCTAGCTCTTCATCAGAAGCTCAGAGTTCCAGGAGTACCATCTGTATCTGTTTCGTATGCTTTTCCTTATCTTTGCTGTAGACAGTCTGTATAGTGTTACTGCCTAGTCCACCATCTCACTATGAATCAGAATCAACTCAAGGGTTTTTAGAAGGCTCCTTGAGCTCAATCATGAATCTAAAGTTTGGTGATTCAAGTTCACTCAGTGGTGCTATGAAAGATGAGCCTGGCAATCTGCCTCTGTAAATATTACAGCCAAGGAAACCCTATGGAGCAGCTCTACTTTGTAATACCTGAGGTCACCATAAGTCAGAAATGTCTTAACAGCAATGGGTTTGATTTTCTTGTTTTTGGTATTGCTTTGAGGAATGATTTTCTTTATGATGCTCAAAATGTTCCAATTTTATCTGTTGAAGCTCCTTTAACCTTTCTCTTCTGCCATTGCAACAATATTCTCTTCCCTTTAAAAAAATATATATCATGTCTCTCTGAAAACCAGATAATCCTGGCTCATCATGAATTCCCTGACACAGGAACCCTGGTTCTTCTTTGTTAAAGAATAGTATTAGAGACTAAAATCGAAGTACAAATCAAATTGCTTCATATGATTAATGGCAGCTTTAAAAAAAAAGTGACAGGTCTTGTAGGCACATTTAGCAACATTGCTAGAAAATATTTTTAAAGGTGATGATGACTTCACATTGAATGTTTCTAATTTAACTCTTACAATAGTAAATTCTATTAAAACCTTGCTCCAAAATTGTATATCATGTCTTCTCTTAGAATACCTGTCTCATGAGACATCAATGTGTAGTCCTTTGAATAAAAGATATTTTAAAGTGATTATCAGCAGGAAAAATTAAGAACAGAAAGCTCATTTTGTAAGAAGGAACTTTTTAACATCAGATGATAAAGAGCAAGAAGTTTCAAGCTTTCAATATAAAGACCTCTAATGATTAGTCTTTACAGGGTTGCTATGGGTCAGAGCCGACTCGACAGTACTTAACAACAATAACATGATTAATACTGGGGCTCTCTACCTTCAGTCTGATCATAATTTATTAATACCCATCCATGCTATCTATGTTGTTGTTGTTATTAAGTGCTATTGAGCTGGTTCTGATTCATAGCCAACCTGCATAGGGTTTCCAAGGAGTAACTGGTGGGTTTGAACCACCAACTTTTCTGTTCAAACCAATTTGTTGTCTAGTACATTATCCTGAAGTGCCACACCAAGACTCCTAGATTATAAGAATGCTGACTACATTATCCCTGAAATTTAGGGAACCATAAATGATGAACTGCATGATCATTTTGTATGTGGAATTTATAATGCTTCTCTCCAGTGCTGCATCCTGACTGAAACAAGTACAACATACAGATTGTTTCATAAAAAGCATCAGACAGTAGGACTGTATTTTCAAATGTCAGTCAAACTTAAAAAGTAGCTTATGCTACACTTACAAGGTTCATGTAATTGATAAACTTGCAAAGAGATCATCTAAAATGTCCCCGGTGCTTGAAGAAAGGAAAGTAGAAACTAGAAGATTGGAAATGTGCCTTTTAAAGTAACTACTGAATACAGAAGCCCATGCTTTCCTTATAGTTTCTAATAAGCAGAAAATATATTCTGCATGAAGATTAAATAATTTCAGACACTAGACCTTTCAAATCCCATTCAAAAGTCTTATAGAGCAGCAGTTTTATATAACAAGGTATCTATCATATGATTCTTTACAAGGCAACAGAACACAAGATTCTATAAATTCAGAAAGCTTCTCAGAATACATAAGATTTAATATGTAACATGGATATTGGTCCATGCTGTATTTAAAAGAGCTTCTATCATATTTTACCAAAATTTCCTTTAACAAAATGATCTGATGCACTGTGTGTTCTTGAATGCAAGAACTGGGTGGTGGTGTAATGTGAACCTGAGGTAGCACTTTCTCATAGGAAAGATTTTGTTCCACATAACAAAAAGGATCAAGAAATAGCTTGAAAGGGAAAAGAAAAATAGTTTACACCAGGTAAAAGTAAGATTACAAAGTATTCTATAGAACAGCCTGACTAAACTACTCTTTGAAGAACTGAGAAATGAAGTTAAGCAAGGGATTTGGCATGATTTCATCTGGTCAAGTTCTTGCAGGAATTCCCCTGAACTCTAATAACATATGTCATACTTTCAAGAAGCATACTGAGGGTTACTTTGAGTATCTAATTTAAAAAAATGCATCCTTGATCCATCTTTTCTATATCTAAACTAGGCTAAAACTGTTTGGTACCACTATTATTGTTGTTGTGAGCTGTCCAGTCTGTTCTGATTCATAGGGACCCTATATAGGGTTTCTGAGGAGCAGTTTGTTGGTTTGAACCACTGACCTTTTGTAGTTAGCAGCTCAGTGATTATTCCACATTGTCATACCAAGGCTTATATAATGGGTTATGCTATTGTTATTATGTGCTACCGAGTCAGTTCTAACTCATAGTGATACTGTATAGGATTTCCAAGGAGCAAATGGTTATCTAGTGCTTATCCTACAGTGCAACACTGGGAATTCCATAATGGGCTATGTTGTTGTTTTAAATGTAGTTCGATCTGTTTAGACTCATAACAACCCTGTATAGGGTTTCAAAAGAGTGGCTGGTGGATTTGAGCCTCTGAACTTGTGGTTCAAACCAACCTTTTGGCTCATGGCTTATCCTACAGTACTCAACCACGACTATAGAACTCATTATACCTGATGTATTACTTTTGTAGGGATTCTGTACCAAGGTATCACAAAATGGGTGGCTTAACTCAGCAGAAAAGGATTCTCTTCTAGTTCTGGAGGCCAGAAGTCTGAAATCAAGGTATTAGTAGGGTTGGTTCCTCCTAAGCTCGGAAGGATCTGTTCAAGGCTCTCATTCTCTTACCTTTTAATATTGCCTTTGGTATTCTCTGGCCTCCTACCATCGTATTGTACTCCTTCTGTGTCTGTGTCTCTGTGTTTATTCTTAAAAGTCACATTGGATGAAGAAGCTCCCTAATCCAGTATAACTTCATCTTAACTGCCTAATTATATCTATAGTAACTTTATTTCCAAGTAAGGTTATATTCTCAGGTTCCATGGGAAGGCATGTATTTCTAGGGTTTAAATAGTTAGTTACTCAGTGACATGATAGCATGTGACTTATATAAGAGACTAGGCTCATTTTCTACATCTAAAGTAGGTATGACAATACTATTTGGTACCATAGATGGAGGAAATAGAAGATAAAATATGCAGAAGTAAATGGCACAGTACTTGAAAAATTAAGGATATATATATATATATATATATATATATATATTACCAATTTCTGCATAAAATTGATAGGAAAATTGAGGTATTTTGTTTTTTGTCCAAAAGGAGCACATATCACACTGCCTTAGCCAAAGTATATGTAGTATATTTTCAAAATGTTAAATAAAGTATACTCTCTTCATTTTGTACTTGGTTTGGATATTGGAAAGCATATAAAGGAATGTGTCACATATACAAGTATTGGGCATGACGTATGAAGTCACCTAAAATAACGATCAAGAATTCATCCAGAATGAAAAGCAAAGAAGGAGATGTTCTTAGGTATCTCTTAATATCTTTTTCAATTATTGATTACTACATATGTCAACATTAGTCACTCCAAACAATATTGATCTCCTCAGTTTCTGTGGGTCAAAATCCCAACATGGCTAGTTGACTGTTTTATATTGCTAGAACACTATTTAGGACACATATTTAGAGTATAGCAAACTCAACATATTTTGTGAATGTCGATGTAAATGTCACAGTGTGTCTTTCTAAATAATGGAGCAATGTAAGGAAGAGAGAGGCTTTAAACTTAGTCTTAGCTAACATTGGATACTGAAAGACTTAACCATTATTGACTATGGAATCTTTCATCCTGAAAGCTGTTCTAATGCTTACTGCTTTGCACTCTGGTTAGTAAAAACCTCCCAAGTCTGCAAGATAGACTGCCCCACCTACTCTAGAGGCTCCAACAAAGTTAACAGATAAAGCAAATAAGCTTACACTTAGATTTATAAAAGTACTCAGAGCTAAAAGTAAATAACTTAGAAAATAATTTTATCCAGAAAGTGATGTATTTTTCTTCTTCACACATTGTGAGAATTACCAATAGGTATAATGTATTTGCATATGCACATACCTATATCGATGGAGCTCTGGTACCGTAGTGGTTACGAACCCAGCTGCGAACCTCGGGGTCAGCAGTTGGAAACTACCAGCTGTTCCACAGGAGAAAGATGAGGCTTTCTGCTCCCGTAAAGATTTACAGCCTTGGAAACCCTGTACAGGGTCACTATGAGTTGGAACTGACTCCACGGCATATAACAACAACAACGTATCTATGTTAACTCAAGTTTCTTTATGGAAATATCTTATTCCTGATATAGTGCTGTGGGTTAATGCACTGGACTGCAAGGTGGGTTTGAACCTCAAGTTTGGTGGTTCAAGCTCACCAGCCTCTCCTCAGAAACCCTATTCAGGGTCGCTATGGGTCGGAACCAACTCAATGTCACTTAACAACAACAACAACATAGTGCATTTAATTAAAAACAGGATCCAATCAAATTATCACCAAGGAATTCACAGCTAATATTATTTAAACATGGAGTACCATTGTGGTACTGAAGGATAAGCAATGAATGGCTATCCACAAAGTCAGCAGTTCAAACCCACTAGCTACTCCTCAGCAACCCTACACAGGGTCACTATGTGTCAGAATCAATTTATTAGCACTTAACAATACCAACAACACTGTTTGAACATAGATAATATTAATTAACTGAAGACCACAGGAGCTGTTAGATTACATTAAGAATATGATACATGAAGAAAGAAAAATGTTATTAAAAATACAGGAAAGAAACAAAAGACTAAAATGGAGTTCAAAAGAGACTCTGCAACTTCGTCTTGAATGTAGAGAATCTAAGAGACTGTAAGAAATTATGAAGTAAAAGAGCTGAACAGAAATTTTCAAACAGCAGCTTGAGAAAACAAAGTAAAGTAATATAATGAAATGCGTGAAGACCCAAAATTAGAAAACAAAAAGGAAAGTACATGTTCAGCATTTCTCAAGCAGAAAGAACTGAAGAAAAAATTCAAGCCTCAGTTTGAAATACTGCATAGTGCAGGAAGCTTAGAAAGAAGGTGGGAGGAAAACACAGAATCACTGTACCAAAAAATAATTGGCTAATGTTTGGCCATTTTAAGTGAAAGCATATGATCAAGAATCAATAGTACTAAAGAAAGAAGCCCAAGCTGTGCTGAAGGCATTGGTGAAAAATCAGGTTCTGGGAATTGGTGGAATACCAATTGAAATGCTTCAACAAATGAATGTAATGCTTAAAGTGCTCACTTACCTATTCTAAAAATTTCACCAACCTAGCCAATTGACTGGAAGAGATTCATATTTGTGCCCATTCCAAAGAAATGTGATACAAAAGAATCTGAAAGTCATCAAAAATATCATTATTATCACATGCAAGTAATATTTTGCTCAAGGTAATTCAAATACAAGTGCAGCAGTACATCGACAGGGAGTTGTCAGAAATTCAAAATGGATCAAGAAGAGGACTGGGACTTGAGGTATCATTGCTGATGTCAGATGGATCTTGGCTTAAAGCAGAGAATACAAGAAAGATGTTTACTTATGATTTATTGATTATGCAAAGGCATTCATGTGTGATTTATTATAACAAACTTTGGGTAACATTGCAAAGAATAGAAATTCCAGAACACTTAGTTGTGTTCATGAGAAATCTGTGCACAGACCAAGAGGCAGTTGTTAGAATAGAACAAGGTAAAAATGAGTCATTTACAATCAGGAAAGGTGTGCACCAGGGCTGTATCCTTTAATCATACTTATTTAGACTTTTTGCTGAGCAAGTAATCCAAAAATCTGGACTATATGATGAAAAACATGGCATCAGTAGTGAGGAAGATTCATTAACAACCTGAAACAAACTTGTGAGCTGGAAGCAAAGAAGACTTGAAATACTCACTGATGAAGATCAAATTACAATCTTTAATGGACTGTTCCTCAATGTAAAGAAAATTAAAATCACGTCTATATCAATAGATAAAATGATAAATTGAGAAAAATATTAATGGGTCAAAGACTTCATTTTGCTTAATTCCACAATCAACACACATGGAAACAGCAGTCAAGAAATCAAAGGCAAAAGACTTCTTAAAGTGTTAAGCAGGCAAGATGTCACTTTTAGGGCTTAGATGTGTCTGATCCAAGCCATGGTGTTTTTAATTGTCTCATATGCGTGTGCCAGGTGGACAATAAATAAGGTAGACCATAAAATAACCAGTGCAATTGAATGATGGTGTTAGTTAAGAATACTGAAAATCATGCATTGCCAGAAGAACAAAGGAATTTATCTTGGAAGAAGTATAACCAGAATGCTCTTCAGAAGTCAGGATGGTGAAACTTTCACTCTTTCACTTTGGACATGTTGTCAGGAAGGACTAGTCCTCTGTGAAGGACATTATGGTTGGTAAAGTAGAGGGTCAGTGAAAAAGACTAAGACCCTCAGTGAGACGGACCTACACAGTGGCCACAACAACGGGCTCATACAGTATCGTAATTGTGAGGATGGCATAGGACAAAGCAGTGTTTAGTTCTGCTGTGCATATGGTTGCTATGAGTCAGAACTGACTTAACATCACCTCACAACAATAACACAATAATACTGCTGGAATTTAGAACTTCTGATAATTTAGTATTTGGAAAATTAGTAAATTGATGTCAAAATCACATTAATTATATAGAATTTCTCATGTCCAAGTCCACTTGTTTTATATTGTTGTTGTTGTTAAGGGCCACCAAGTCTGTCCCTACTGATAGGGACTCTGTATAGTGTTAGAACTGTCTACATTTTGGTTCGAATTAAAGAAGATAATATTTTTAAAAATTACCCCTCAGATACTTACTTTAACAAGTTTTAACTAGCCTTCATTGCTACTTTATTCCTCTATATCTTCTATGGAATTATTTGACTTTTCCTCATCCGTTTCTTTTCAAATAACTTAAGGCTTTTCCTTGAGAAATTTCAGTTTAACTAAATGCAAATTCCATCCTTTGTGCCCCATTACAGCCTATTAAAGTTCTCAACACTCAGAGAGTAGTACTATATTCATTTTGCTATGTAACTGACTTTAAGAGTTTGAATTATTGCACCAGATTTTTTCATCTATAAATGATGACTTGAATGTAAGTTAACCAATTTATAAGCTGTATCAAGCTGACTGAGACACCAGAACCTCATCTAGGAAATTATTGTTCAAATTTATGTAGCTTCCAAAATGCCCAATTAATTCTCAAGATGTAATTTATTCCCTGAAAGAATCTATCTTATTAAATTTATGTTCCTTCAAATTAAAAGATTATTTTAAAATAAAGGATGAATGCACACGCAATATCTCTTTGTTCTCCAGATGGGACACCATAAATGTGGCTATAATTAGTTTAATAATCATACTTTACCACAGTATTTTATAGCTTTTAAAGTACATCCACAGGTTGTCCTCATACAAGTCCTTTGAATCTATCAGACCCAGCATTATTGATTTTACCTAAGAGTTAAATTATGGTGGTTTGGAGAAATAAAGTGATTTTTCTATGGTTACATCACCCATCTGAGATAGAGCTAGCCTGAGTTCCATTACTCCACCTTGACTTTCTCTTATCAAAATGTTTGTGATTTTATATATGCTGCATGAACTTACACACTCACGCATTGCTTGTACCATGGACTAATGCCATGTCGCTATTTTTAAATTCTTTATGACAAAATAAACAACACCTTTACTGCATCTATTTCTGCTTTTACAGCAGAAACTTTCCTGAAGTAAATATGCAGCTAATGATGCCCAACTGACCAGAGTGATGGAGATGGTGTGGGAAGGAAGAGGAACTCGTCTGCCAGTTTTAAGGACACTCTCCATTACCTCTTTTCTTCACTCCATTACGTTCATCTTTGAGCTTGAGAAAACAAATTGACACTGCTCGCCATCAGCATCTTTGTAAATAAGTAAAAGGAGAAAATAGTCATTTTCTTCCAGAATTGTAAGGATGAAAAGTAGACAGACAAGGAGAGTGAGGGAAAGCTCTGCCTCTGTCTCAGACTCATATTCTATCTCTGTTAACAATGACTATAAAGGGAAATGAGCAAAGACAATTCAGCAGAATTTAATTTGAATTTGCCTCTTGCAGGACTGACAAGGTAATATCTCCAAATAAAATGAAAAATAAGTGGCACAACAAATATTCCAATTACATTCAGAGGCTGCTATGGCAGGGGCTATCAAGCCGCTGGTTTTGACATCCATTTAATTGCATTTCTCTTTTTTAATCTTTATTTTAAATTCCCACTGAGGAATGAAAAAAGAAATCTCCTGTCAAATTACCATAGATTTCCTGAAATGGTCTCAGAAGCAAATGAAAGAACTCATGAGACAACAGTATGGCAATGGAACCCAACGTGGAGGTTCATGTTCAGGACAAAAAAGTCAACCCTTGGCCCACAGATGTAAAGTTGCATCCTTTCACTTTAGTGTTTCTCAACATTTCAACCAGAAAAAAAACTTTAAGCAAGACTTATTAAGCTAATAAAATAATCAGATCATGGTGTACCATACTCCAAAAGTCAATGATTTTTAAAATAGAAAATGCATTATATACCTGTTCTTATTTAGAAAAGAAATAGAACATTATTGTAAAGAGCTATAAACCAGGATTGAGGAGCCGTGATTTTAATCTAGCTCTGGTTTTGAATGTACAACAGCATCCTTTGTTTTCATTTATGTGTACTTCAATGGATTTCCATCAGAATTAAATAAGTCACCTCTGTGGAAGCATCTTGAGGTGGTGTACCATCGAGTAGATTCTAACTCACGGAAACCCTCTTTAGGATTTCCTAAGCTATGAATCTATACAGGAACAGAAAGCTCATCTTTCTCCTGTGGAGCACCTGGTAGATTCGAACTGCTAACCTTGAGGTTAGCAGGCTAATGCATAACACACTATGTTACCAGGATTCCTGGAAAACAAATTATAAAGGTAGTTATTCTACCTTTCAGTCCATCATCTCTTCAAAAAAAGAGTGAAAATATATTGAGTATACTCTTATGTGTTCCTGGTCCATCATATTCTTTCTTTGATAATTTACTTCATGACAACAACATATGTGGCCTTGCTGGATTAATTTTACAGTTTAAAGTTTATAGTTCAATGAAAACAGTGTAAAATGTGATTTTTGTTTCTGTAGAACAGACGGTACCTTTTTTTAACCAAATTTGAGTTACAAACAAACCTGCCATCTTACCATGCTGAATTAAGTGTAACCACAATCAGAGGTCTACATTACACAGACATGGCTGTTTAACCAATTCAGAAATATTTAAAATTGTATCAATATGCAGTAATTCCTATGGGGTCCACACATCTCAAGGGAAATATCATTAACTTTATTCACAATCTATAATCAGATGTATTCAAGCAGAGTGAAACCTTAGGAGGACAACTGACAACTGGCAAAATGCAATTACTGAGAGAAATGAAGAGGTAGGTACTGGAGAGAAAAATCCCAATGGCAAGGAAGAAATCAGATAGAATGGAATAGGATCAGCTTTCCCTTTCCTCAGGGAGTGTGTGTAGCTAGTCTTTAAGTTAGCCGTTCCTACAAAATGCTGGTGCACCCTTCAAAAGGAGAATATTATGTCAGGAATGAATGCACTATATCATTAGGATAACTAGCAATGTAGGGAGACCACACTGTCAGGCAAAAGCATGCACACACAACAGGTTTTCAAATTAGTATATTTCTTGTTTATTTTTATTTTTGGCTAGAGAAAAAGGTGAGTACTTATATTTCATGGACAGACAGGCATTCTAGGTAATACCTAAATGTATGTGTGTGTTAAATAAAATAACTGCTAAATAAATGAAAGAACAGAAATGACAAAATACCAGAATTCCTATTATTCAGGCAGATGGGAACAGAAAATGTGAGGCATTGAGGTGTTACTGTGAAGGTGACCTTTAAAGTACAAACCTAGGGTACTCCAAATATAATGGTAATGACATCCAGATGCTCTAGTTATAATAATGAAGAAAGAGTAAACTTATATTTGTTCACACACAATCATATTTCCCTATCTAGAATCAGATGCTATAGCATCTGAATGTTTCAAAAAATCATTTGTACATATAGCTTTGTAATACTGTTTGATTGCATATTGCAGCCACCATTACATTTTGGAATTTGTTGTTAAGTGCTGTTGAGTCAATTATGAGTCATAGCAACCCTGTATGGAGTTTCCAAGGAACAGCTGGTGAGTTTAATATTCTTCTATGTTCCTTATTGACTGAACAACATTCACATGCATATGAGGCTATTGGAAAGAACATAGCTTGGTCAAGACACATCGTAGTCCTCAACTGACATCTTTGTTTTGAACACTTTGATGAGGCCTGTGCAGCAGATTTATTTTAGATAATACATCATTTGATTTCTTACCTGTTGCTTCCATGAGTGTTGATAATTGATCCAACTAAAATAAAGTCCTTGACAATTTAATTCTTTCCTCCATTTATCATGAAGCTATTTATCGGTACAGTGGTGAGGATTTTTGTTTTCTTTACATTGAGATGCAACCCAAATTGAAGGCTGTGGTCATTAATCTTTATCAGTAATTATTTTAAGTTCTCTTTCCTTTCAGCAAGCAAGGTTGTATTATCTGCATATCACATACATTATCACATATTGCATCTCTAATCCTGATGCAAGGTTATTCTTTATATAATCCAGTTTCTCGGATTATTTGCTCAGTTTACCGATTGAATAAGTATGATGAAAGAATACAGTCCTGGTGCACACCTTTCCTGAATTTAAAACCCTTCAGTGTCCCCTTGTTCTGTTCAAACAAATACTTCATGGTCTGTGTACAGATTCCTCATGAGCATAAGTAGGTGTTCTAGAATACCAGTTCTTTGTAATGTTATCCATAGTTGTCATGATCAACACAGTTGAAAGCCTTTGCAGAGTTAATAAAACACAGGTAAACATCTTTCTAGTTTTCTCTGATTTCAACCAAGATCCATCTGGCATCAGCCATGACAGTCCTTGTTCCATGTCCTCATCTGAATCCAGCCTGAACCTCTCTGTCAATGTGCTGTTACAGCCATTTAAAAATTATCTTTAGTCAAATTTTGTTTGCATGTGATATCACCAATATTGCACAATGAGTTCTGAATTCCATTGGCTCAACTCTTTCTGTAATGGGCACAAATATTTCTTCTAACCAGTGGGCTAGGAAGCTGTCTTTTGGATTTCTTGACATAGATGAGTGACTGCTTCCAGTGCTGTCTCAGTTTGTTGAAATATTTCAATTTGTATTCCATCAAATCCTGGAACCTTGTTCTATTTTAATGACTTTAGTGCACCTTACATTTTTTTTTTTCCTTTAGTATCATTGGCTCTTGATCATATTCTAACTCCTGAAATTGTTGAATGATAACCACTTATTTTTGGTACAGTGACTTTGTGCATTCCTACCTTCTTCTGATGCTTCCAGCAATACAATATTTTGTCCATTGTTATTGTTGTTGTTAAGTGCCATTAAGTCAGTTCTAACCCATACCAAACCTATATAGGGTTTCTGAGGAGCATCTGGTGAGCTTGAACTCCTGACCTTGCAGTTCAAATGGCTTTTCAGTATGGCACATTAACCCACAGCACCACACCAGGACTCCATTTGAATCCTTCAATATTGCAAGTCAAGACTTAAATGTTTTCTTCAGTTCTTTCAGCTTGAAAAATGCTGAACATGTTCTTTCCTTTCGGTTTTCTAACTCCAGGTTTTTGTACATTCCATTATAATATCTGACTTTGTCTATTTGAGTTGCCATTTTCTGTTCAGTTCTTTTACCATCTCATTTCTTCCATTTTGCTTTAGCACTTCTTTGTTGGAGAGAAAGTTTCAGAATCTCTTCAGATATCCATTTCGGTCTTTTCTTCTTTCTTGTCTTCTTAATGATGTTTTGTATGATGATTTGTATGATGGTCTTGATGTTATCACACAACTCTTCTGGTATTCAGTCATTTAGGTCTAACGCATCAAATCTGTTCTTGAGATGCTCTCTAAATTCAGGTAGGATGTATTCAAGGTCATATATTTGATTTTGTGAATTTGTTTTCATTTTCCTCATCTTTAGCTTGAACTTGCGTATGAGCAATTATAGTTCTGTTCTAGTCTGCCCCTAGCTTTGCTTTGGTGATGATAGGGAGCCATGAAAATATGGGAAATGAAAACTATTTAAGTGCATTTGTAATACTGTTAAGACAAACCTTAAGAAATGATCCACTTTTAAAGCGAATAAATGTCTCTAAAAATTATAAACATTTCTAACATTCTGATTTGATGACTATCCTCAGACTTCTTGTTCTATGTTAGTGAACAATGGTTTTTTAAAAACTTGTCTACAGAGATGGCAGTTAAGGTAGAAGTGCAGTGAAGATCTCTATCAGCAATACCACAGAATACCAGACAAAGCTGGTTCAGGGAAGAGCTCCAAAACTCTGAGCCACATATCTAAGAATATTTAAGAAGTCTGAAGATTATAGCTAGTGGAACTTGTAAGAGAAGTCAAAAATCTTGTACTTTAAAATCTGCCAGGCTCAGTACCTGGAGCCGATAACTTGGGCAAGACCAAGCAGCAAGACCAAGCAGAGGAGCAAGGAGATCCACCACAGAATAACACCAGAGGAACCTCGGAGCAAAGGTGGACCAAAA
>NW_006408548.1:21150964-21153174 GCF_000296735.1 Chrysochloris asiatica | reverse complement strand
TATAGAAAGCTTTTAAGTCCTTCTTCTAATTATAACTGATTGCCCAGTGAAAGAGGCTTTCTAGTGGAGTTTTGCATTGCATAAGACCTTAAATGCTATACTGATCCCCATTCAGAATCTTCTGAGGTGGGAAATTTCTACTTGAAAAGACAAGCAGAGCAGCCTGGAGTAGCTAGAGGAACAGAAGGTACTTTTTGAAAGAAAGACCAGCAGGAAAAATAAAAAGCAATAATGGCAGTCTGAGTGATTACTACAAGAATAAGCAAGTTGTTCACTGGAGAGCCATCAAGCAAGCAATCAAGTACCCTCTGGGAAAACTCCCTTCCAAGACTGAAACTCAAAGGGAATACATGAGCAGACATATAATCTTTCTGGTGACCATGTTTGTCTACCAATAAGGGAAAGTGGGGGGGAAACAGCAATGAAGCTGTGAAAAAAGTCTGACCACATTTAATAGATTCCTGTCATCCTGAATTGAGACCTGGTTGACAAGCAGTATAGGGAGACCTGGGGACTCTTGAGTCCATGGACAAGGACATAGTCATAGAGGACTAGAGCAGAGAGTGCAGCGTCCAGCTGATATGAAGTGAGTGGAGATGCGCAAGAATGCCCATGCTTTCAGATAGTACCCATTTGACCTAGCTTCAATGACTGGACTATCAGAACTCTACTAAAGGAACAAAGAAGAAGAAAAAACATCTAATCTGCTACAGTTTGATGAATTTGACCTATACTTAAGCATGTAGAGTTTAAAAGAGGGAATAAGTCTTTACAGCAAGGATCATTCCTACCCGCTATGTACACAGGGTTGATAGGGATGGGAAACTTAAACAATGGCTACCCAAAATGAGGGTGCTACAAAGGCACAAAGTGACTGGCTTACAAGTTTTCAAGTGAGAGCTTAGTTTCAGAGGGTGTTGGGGGAAGGTAGAATTTCCACTGAGTGGTTCCCAAACTGTCTAGATGGGACTGGTGAAAGGAGATGGGGATAAGACTCTTGTGGTTCAATAGTGAATCATTACTATCAGAACTAATTGTGAATTTTGAAAATGTAATGATAGAAGTTTTGTACCAAAAGAAGGGGAGTGGTTGATTTTGCAGTCCAGAAGCAGAGGACTCTAGGACCATCAAGAGAGAAAAGCGGAGTGTAGGACCCTATCCAGAGAAGCAGCTATGCCAGGGATGGAAGCAGTGACAAGGAGAGATACAGAAGCTGGAGACTCTGGATTCAAGGAGGGAGAGGTGCTGTATGTTGGTAGTTGGGGGGCTGGCTTGCAGGGTATACCCTTTGGTTGTTTGAATGGTTAGATATCCCTGAGTGCTTGTTGTTGTTAAGTGCCATCGAGTCGGTTCTGACCCAAAGCGACCCTGTACAGGGTTTCCAAGGGTGTAAATCTTTACAGGAGTAGAAAGCCTCATCTTTCTCTCGTGGAGCAGCTGGTAGTTTCAAACCGCTGACCTTAAGGTTGGCAGCCCAATTCATAACCACTACACTACCAGAGCTCCCTGAGTGCTTAGGTGCATTAAAAAAAAAAAAAAATCAGAAGGAATGATAGCAAATGCTGTTGAATGATGATGCATGACATGATTGTAATCATTGCAATGAAACAAAATACAATAGGATGAATGTAAACCTGATGTTCTGCCATGTAAACTATCACTCAATTCACAATCATTACTTACACACAAAAATTATAATGTATCTGTTTATTTATTCATTTAACAAAGATGAATTAAGTTCTTATTATTTCTGATGGTAAATTGAAAAATAAAAGTTCAGTAGACCATGGATTTAAACTGTTGGGGGATTACTGGACACTGTTGTTGTTGTTGTTAAGTACCATAGAGTTGGTTCCAACCCATAGCGACCCTGTATAGGGTTTCCAAGGAGCAACTGGTGAGCTTGAACCACCAACCTTGTAGTTCAAACGGCTTTGTAGTCTGGTGCATTAACCCACTGCATCACACCAGAGATGCAAATCAATACAACAATGAAATTCCCTCTCATACCAGCATTAATTGTTGCTAGGTGTCCTTTAATCAATTCTGAATCATAGCAAAACTATACTTAAAGATGGAAAGACTGCCCAGTTCTGTGCCATCCTCACAATTGTGGGTCTGTTTGAGCCACTTTGCCAATCCATCTTGTTGGGGGTCTTCCTTGTTTTTACTGACCTTCCATTTCACCAAGTATGATGTCCTACAGGGAC
>NW_006408548.1:21148381-21149985 GCF_000296735.1 Chrysochloris asiatica | reverse complement strand
CCTCTTCTGAACCCAGCTTGATCCTCTGGCATTTCCCTTTCAGTGTATTGTTACAGCCATTTTTAATTATCTTTAGCAAAATTTCTCTTGCATGTGATATTAATGATATTGTGTGATGATTTCCACATTCTGTTGGGTCACCTGTCTTTGAACTGGGCACAAACATGGATCTCTTCCAATCAATTGTCCAGGTAGCTGCTTTCCAATTTTCATGGTGTAGGTAATTGAGTGTCTGCAGTGCTACATCAGTTTGTTGAAATATTTCAATATGTATTCCATCGATTTCTAGATCCTTGTTCTTTGCCAATGCCTATAGTGCACCTTGGACTCTTCCTTCAATAGCACTGACTCTTGATCATATGTTACTTCTTGAAATCATTGAATTTAGACCATTTCCTTTTAGTACAGTGATTGTGTATTCCAATTTCTTTTGATGCTTCTCTCATCATTCAATAATTTGCCCTAAGAAACCTTCTGTATTGCTAGTCAAGGCTTGATTTGTTCTTTCAGCTTGAGAAATGCTGAACATGTTCTTCCTTAGTGGTTTTCTAACTCCAGATCTTTGCACATTTTATTATATTAGTAGATGCAATGAAAAGTGGACAAGTTTTGAATCTATTTTGAAAATAGTGTTAACAGGATTTTCTGGTGTCCAGTGTCAACACTGGTTTATGGCAAATGGATAAACTGTTATCACAGGGTGTGCATGTGTATTTTAAATTTGTGAATGACAGACTGATACCACAGCCTTATTATAATACTTAAGAGAATAAACTGTACTGTTCTTCTCCACTATTTAATCGGTAATGCTGTGTGCCATGCAGGTAACAAAATCTTTGACAAACCATGAAACCTCTTTAAAACGTAGTAGTTATTTTGTGACCAAGCCCATTTTTAGTGAATTCATATGTTCGTGACGAAATAGACATTTCAACTTTATAAGCTAGTTGCAGTTGGCCCTTGGGTATTGTACCAGGAAATGGAAATGTATCATAGTTTTTGTTGTCTTCATTTAATAATAATAATAGCCAAAGTCTCAATTTTTTAATTGAACTGTTTCTATTCCCAAGGATGCAATAGATTCCTAATTGATCCATTTTTTGTTTCAGTTTATGCAATAGTGCTCTCTTTTAAATTATCTTTTAATAGCGAAAACTGTTTTACATCTCCCCCTTGAGAATATCTGAATCTTGCCTCTCATTAAATAGTCTTTGGTAGACTTCCTGGGATCTTGATCTTATGGAAGGAAATTAAAACCTTTAGTACAGGGACAAATTTGATAAAATAAAGAATAGAGGTTTTTTTGTTTTTTTTTTAAACTTTCTGTTGTGAATTGGGAGCCCTGGTGCGGTGTAGTAGGATAAGCACTGGAACACAAGATTGGTTTGCACTGCATGGTTCACAGTTCAAACTCACCAGCTATTCCTTGGAAATCCTATACAGGGTTTCTATGAGTCAGAACCAACTCGTTTACACTTGACAATGACACTGTGAATTGGGTGAAGGTTACCAGTCAGATCATCAGCGTTATATTCAATAAATTATACATTTTTGTTCATCTCAATAATTGTAATCCCCTCCATGTAACAACAGTCATCCCACTT
>NW_006408548.1:21147740-21148281 GCF_000296735.1 Chrysochloris asiatica | reverse complement strand
TGAACAGAAAATTTCAAAGATCAGCTTGAGAAGATAAAGCCAAATATTACAACAAAATGTGCAAAGATCTGGAGTCAGAAAACCAAAAAGGAACACACTCAGCATTTCTCAAGCTGGGGAAACTGAAGAAAAAATTCAAGCCTCGACTTTTGTTATTGAAAGATTAGCTGGGCAAATCATTGAATGATGCAGAAAGCATCAAGAGAAGATGGAAGGAAAACACAGAGCCACTGTAACAAAAGGAAATGACTGACGTTCAACCGTTTCAAGGGGTAGCATTTGATCAAGAGCCAATGATACTTATGGAAAAATCCAAAGTGCATTGAAGGAATATACAAAGACAAGGCACCAGGAATTGATTAAATCAAAATGGAAATCTTTCAATAAAGTGAGGCGGCACAGGAGGCACTTCCTCATCTCTGCCAAGAAATTTGGAAGGCAACTATCTGGCTGACTGATTGGAAGAGATCCATATTGTGCCCATTCCAAAGAGAAGTGACCCAAGGGAATACGGAAATCATCGGACAATGTCTTTGATATC
>NW_006408548.1:21142284-21146868 GCF_000296735.1 Chrysochloris asiatica | reverse complement strand
ATTATTTTCTTAATAATTTTTTTTCAAAATAGAATTAAAAGGTAAATGGGACATCCATTAAAAGTGAAAATATGAAATATAGTTTAATAGTACTATTAATGCATGCCATATTGAAAGTGGAATAAATTTGGGGGTTTATGTTAGGTACATAGTAGAGAAAATGTAATGTATATCTGTACAACTTTATTTGCAGAGATGAGATTTAAACTCAAATAATTCAGACACTAAGTAATATAATATTCTGCAGCCTGAATTACTAATAGGAAACAATGAAATTTAAAATATTAGTAAAAACTAGACTTTCAAACATTTAGTTTACAGCATATAATTGGAAGAATTTTATATTTTAGAAGTAGAAATTTCTTTAAAATGGATTTAATAAAACAATGGAAAAATAAGTGTTAGAGAGTATAAGATATGGCACTGCTCTCTAGAAATACACACATACACACAGACATGCTTTCAGTGGAAGCAGGGAGACAAATAAATTACATTGTTGGAATGAGAATAATCAAGAAAATATAATGTCTGTAAATTAACTACAAAGGAATGTGAATTTTTTTGGGGGGGATTGCTTTTTTTAAACAGCTACAGTCATACTTTTTTGGTAGTTTTGTTACTGTTTATTTGAAAAAAGCAAAATCTAGAATACCATAGAGCAGAATACTGATTTTCTAGCAAAAGTTTAATAAATTCCTGTATATCATTTCATTATTGATTGACGGTTAGGTGCCTAAAACAGGACCAACTCACGCAATCGAGAAAGTAAGATCAACAATCTACTACTTATTTCCTTAGTGGACATGGGCTTGCAGAAAACAACTCAGCTACCAAAAGAATGAAGTGAATAGAACTGAGAGGAGAAGCCAACAAACTTCATATGTTTTTGCTTCCTACAAGATTGTCCATTCAGTAAGTTGTTTTATATATTCGGAATGACTGGTATAAAAGAATGTATAAACTGATTTTCCCAGGAGGAACAATGGAGACTGTATTATCTCAAGACCACAGATTAAGGAAGAAAATCCCTCTAATCCCTTTGGTGATGTAAGCAAGCCATACTATGGCAAATATCAAGTGGATTTGGATAGTATTCACTATAATAATGAATTTCAGCAAGAAAGTCAAGCTCTAAAATTTCATAGGGCAACTTATCATAATCTTAGTTCATCATAAAGTAGGGAGTTTCATGTCGCAAGGCAAGTCTACATTGCACACTGAATCAATTCCCATAGAACACTTGAAATGTAAAGCACAAAAGTAAAGCAATGCTTCCTGCAAATATAGATTAACAAATTTAGAATTTACTCTTTCATGTGAAACAATGGGAAAAAAGTCTCTAAAAAGATAAAATATGTGAAGCAGTAATTTTCAAGGCAAATGGACTTTAGGTAATGAAAGGACAGGGATCCCTGAAAATGAGAAAAAAATCAAATATGAGACCCATGATTTCCCCAGCTTGAGAGTGTTTTAGTCTATGGCACAGAGATGGGAAACTGGCAGAGTCTGGTGATTTTAATGAGTTAAAGAAAAGGAAATTATAGTCTGGGGAAACCAAGGACACTAAAGTCCCACAGATGAGGGAGCTAAGGAGAACTCCATAGAACTGCAAAGAGTTGAGTGTTCTTCAGAGTACCGGTAAACACATGTGTGTGAGGAGAGAGTCAGAACTGACTTCATGGCACATAACCACCATCAGGAAAAGTACCACCTTAAAGGATTAGGAGAAGAGTGTTTGCCATTAACAAATTCCTAGAAATAGTGCTTATTCCAATCAGCCAAATTAGAAAAAAACTTATATTTGTGGGACATTGGGTTAGTAAACTCAGGAAGGTGTTGCCTTATCAGTGGGAAATATCTAATCCTAGACTAAGCATTGCTGCAGATACTTAACAATTCATAAAAGCAAGACCTGAAATGATAAAAACTATTTCTAGGAAAGCTAACTGTACCCCAGGAAAAAAAAATACAAGATTCTCTATTGCTGTTGTTAGGTGCCATCAAGTCGGTACTGACTCATAGCGGCCCTATGCACAATAGAATGAACCACTGCGTGGTCCTGGGTCAACCTTAATACAAAGATTGTTGTTGTTGTTGTTAAGTGCTGTCGAGTCGGTTCCGACCCAAAGCGACCCTGTACAGGGTTTCCGACGGTGTAAATCTTTACGAGATAGCCAACACCAAATAAGGGTATGTCATTCAATCAAAGATTACCAAGCATACAAAGAAGCAGGAAAACATAGCCTATTATGAAGAAAATAATCAAATAAAAATGATCCAGTGTTGTCATAGGTGTATGAGTAACAGACCAAGAGATATAAATGTATAGTGTTGTTCCACACAGTCAAAACATTAAATAGACACAAGGAAACCATCTTTTGTTTTTTAAATTAAACTCCTAGAGTGAAATCATAAATATACAATGTATAATACACTTGATGAGTTTAAACATTGCACACACAAAAAATAATAATACATTGAGGATATTGTAGTAAAATTACAAAATTGAAATAGAGGAAAGATAGTTTTTGAAAAGATAGAATATCAGTGAGCTGTGAGATAACTTTATTCAGGCTAATTACAGGTAATTAATGGTTTCCAAAGGACAGGAGAGAAGGCAGAACAGAAAAAATAATTGAGGAATTCATTGCTAAAAATTTTCTACTATAGATGAAAGCAAAAAAAAAAAAAAGTATGATCTAAGGATCTAACCTCAAACATAAAAAAATATGAAGTCAACATAATATTATCAATTGCTCAAGACCAGTGAGAGAAAAAAATCCTCCAGGGGACCTGAGAAAAGCAATACCTGTACAGAAAGAGACAAGGATGATAGCAGAAACAAAGCAAACAAGAAGACAACTTAAAAAAACTAAAAGAAAAGTAAACTGTAACATTTTAATGATAACTAAAATATATTAATATCATAAGAAGTAGATTTTGGAGCAAATAATATTTCTAGTTATAAAGAAGATCATAAATGACGAAGTTGACAATTTATCAAGAGTTCATAGCAATTCAAAATATTTATATACATGATAGCATAATTTCAAAATATATGAAGCAAAATTTATTGAAATGCAAAGAACAGTCATTCAGGCCTGGATCTGAACTCACCCTCCTGGCTTAACATTCAGCGAAAGCACATATAGGTCTATTAGAGTGAACAGTAACAGCAGGGAGTTATGTACTGCTTATAACAATCAACTACTCAGGATCAAAGGTAGCGTTTTTGTAAAGGCAAAGTTCAGAAGGAGCTTTACTGTAGTACTGCAGGATAATGAGCTGGACTGCAAAGTTGACAGTTCAAATCCACCAGCTGGTCCTTGGAAATCCTATGCAGAGTTACTATGGGTCAGAACCAATTCAACAGCACTTAACAATAACAAAGTTCAGAAGCAGAAAGGGAAACAAAAAAGAGCAAATGGAAACACGGGGAGGAAAGTGAAATGAGTGCTGCTACATACTTGTGGGGATTACAGACAATGGCTGGAAGCAAATTCGGTATAAATTATTGAATGGAGAATTGATTTACTGCATAAACTTTCACTTAAA
The DNA here is from genome assembly GCF_000296735.1 of Chrysochloris asiatica. NCBI lineage: Eukaryota > Metazoa > Chordata > Mammalia > Afrosoricida > Chrysochloridae > Chrysochloris > Chrysochloris asiatica. The sequence continues at coordinate 21,143,313 of NW_006408548.1, read as the reverse complement.
TCACAATAAAAAAGTTGCAAAAAGTATTAAAAAAAAACAAAATTATAAGCAAATATTTCAATGTGGTTGCTGTTGTTGTTAAGTGTCATGGAGTCGATTCCAACCCTTAGCGACCCTGTGACCCTATACGGGGTTTCTGATGAGCAGCTGGTGAGCTGGTGAGTTTGAACTGCTGACTTTTGCAGTCTGGCACACTAATCGACAGCACCACACTAAGACTCCAGATATTTCAGTAGTCTGACTCAATAATTGATGAAACAGGTAAACAAGAAAATTAGTAAAGATACAGACAGCTTGAAAACATATCAACAAACTTCACCTAATTACTCATAAGAAACCTGTCAAACATTCGTTTCAAATACACATGAAACATTTGCCAAAATATTCAAATCCAAAAAACAAATTTCAGTACATTTAAAATTATTAAAGTCACACAATGCATGTCCTCAGATTAACTGTATTTTTATATACTAGAAATGAATATTAAAAAGAAAACACTAAGCATTGCTGCTTAGTTTTTTATAGTAGCATCAAAAATATGATGTACATAAACATATATCTGAAAAATGATGTGGAAGACTTTATGCATGAAAGATTCTAAATTACTGCTGAAGTAATTTAAAGAACGCCTAATTAAAAGGAGAGTTTCACCCTGTTCAAGTGTTATTATTATGTTGTTGTTGTCATGTGCCGTGGAGTCGTTCCCACACATAGCGACCCTGTGCAGGGTTTCTGAGGCTAGGCTGTAAATCTTTACAGGAGCAGAAAGCCTCATCTTTCTCCCGCGCAACAGCTGGTAGTTTCGAACTGCTGACCATGAGATTAGCAGCCCGATTGTTGTTGTTGTTAAGTGCCATCGAGTCGATTCTGACCAATAGCAACCCTGTATAGGGTTTCCAAGAAACAGCTGGTGAGCTTGAACCACTGATCTTGCAGTTCAAACGACTTTGCAGTCTGACGGCCACAGGGCCACACCAGGACTCCCGATTGGTGGTGGTGGTGTGTGCCATGGAGTCGGTTCCGACTCAC
>NW_006408548.1:21129630-21136809 GCF_000296735.1 Chrysochloris asiatica | reverse complement strand
GCAGATGATACAACCTTGCTTGCTGAAAGTGAAGAAGACTTAAAATACTTACTGATGAAGATCAAAGAGCACAACCTTTGCTATGGATTGAATCTCAATGTAAAGAAAACAAAAATCCTCACCACTGGACCAATAAACAGCATTCTTATAATGGAGAAAAGACTGAAGTTGTCAAGGACTTCATTCTTCTTGGGTAAGTATCAACACTCATGGAAGCAGCAGTCAAGAAATCAAACGACATATTGCACTTGGTAAATCTGCTGCACAAGACCTTTTTGAAGTGTTGAAGAGCAGAGATGTCAACTTCAGGACTAAGGTGCGCCTGACCCAAGCCATGGTATTTTCAATAACCTCATATGCATGCAAAAGCTGTACAGCAAATAAGGAAGACCGTAGAAGAACTGATGCAGTTTTTTTGAGTTATGGTGTTTGTGGAGAATATTGAAAGTGCCATGGGCTCCCAAAAGTACCAACAGATCTGTGTTGGAAGAATTGCATCCAGAGTACTCCTTAGAGGCCAAGATGACCAAACTTCGTCTCTCATACTTTGGACCTATTGTCAGGAGGAACCAGTAGCTGGAGAAGGATATCATGTTTGGTAGGGTGGAGGGTCAGAGAGAAAGAGGAAAACCTCCAGCAAGATGGATTGGCAAAGTGGCAGCATCAATGGGCTCAAGCGAGGCAACAATAGTGAGGTTGGCCCAGGATTGGCAGTGTTTCATTCTGCTGTGCATAAGATTGCTATGAGTTGGTACTGTCTCGATGGCACCTAACAACAAAAACAAAGTCATTGGAATTCCTATGAGTTGGGAATCACCTCAAATTCACTTAACAACAACAACAATATTATAGTCATCTTACACTTTGCTATCTAATGTTGCCATCCTCTATTTTTTCATAAAACTGAATTTTGGCTAATCCTTTGGAATCTAATCATGCTATTAAGTGAGGAGTGCGTGTGCATATTTTCTCAGAGGCTTATTAGAGATGCAGGATGACTATGTTTCTACTGCCTTTTTCTCACTCCAATGAGAAAAATTTAAAGGACTCAAAGAACAGGTTTTTCCTAAAAAGATCATGAATTACTTGTCTCAGCCAAGAGTAAGAGAATCAATACATGTGTTGCATATATAACATGACTGCTATAGATATTTATACCTATGTGTGAAAATATATATATATATCCTCAATATAGATTTACTAGTGAAAAAATACTTCCTCAGAGACTCCTGGTGTTGCATCAGCACCGGACTGTGAACCACCAGTTCAGTAGTTCAAATTCACAGGCCATTTCATGGAAGAAAAATGAGGCTTTCAGCTGCCATTAACTTAGATCCAAACGCACACCACCACCACCACCATAAGAGTCATTTGGATAATGATCTTCCATGATTTCATCTTTCATTTTGATATTTTGTCCTCTGACATGAAATGTCTATTCCATATATAGTAAAATGCATAGTCATTTCATAAAATAATGTTATATTTTACACACATATAACTTCTAAGTGTAGCTATTTAACCAAACTAAGCTCAAATAAGTATTCCTGATGTCAAAATCTGTTTTTTATTTTTCAAGTTAGTCACTCAATTAGTTATTGACAATATGCACACAAGCATTCATTTAGCAAATTGGTATTGTTAATCTTAATCATTGGGGGGGAAACATCATTATTGTCAAATTACTGACAGCATGGTGCCTGGTCGAAGTGAGTAACTTTGTGCTTTCAAATAAATAAAGTTAATGTAACTTACATTTGCAAATGTTAAGTATTAAAATTAATCTTTTCAATGGCATAAAATCATCACCTGAAATGACATAGCTTAATGACTACAAAAATATTCTATGGTTTTACTTAAAACCTTGGTATGAGTAAGTCAGAACAAATAGTTAATTCTGCTATTTACATTTAATATGTAAATATATATGAGTGAGTCAAAAATTATCTCCACTCTGACGGTAGTATTTATTTTAATCAACTTTTAGAAAAGACAAATAACATCATTTTTCAACATAATCTCCTTGCTTCTCAATATAGTTTGTCCATCTGTCATGAAGCTTTCTTATTCCCTTATTAAACAATGTTTTAGGCTGAGCTGTAAGCCATGAGTGCACTGCTGTCTTCACTTCATCAGAGATAGCTTTTTGTCCTTGAAGAGCTGCTTTCAGGGGACCAAACAGGTGAAAGTCTGATGTAGTAAGATCAGGACTATAGTTGTTATTGTTGTTGTTAGGTGCAAATAATTTGCCACATAATCCACTGTCACCCATCTATTTGATAGAATCATTTCAAGTGCATGCTCAATGTTGTCATCTGTCATGAATGTGAACAGGTGTGTTAATATAACTGGAGTATGGATAATTTTTGACTCGCTCTCATACATGCAGATGTGTGTTTATATATGTTGTTGTTATTGTTAAGTGCTGTCAAGTCAGTTCCCATGTCATTTGAGACTCTGTGTAGGGTTTCTAAGGAGTGGCTGATGACCTTGAACTGCCAATTTTGAGGTTCAAACCAACTTTGCAGTCTAGTACATTAGCCTACAGTGCCATACCAGCACTCAGTATTTATATATAGATATAGATAAGTAATTGTAAGACAAGGAGCAACAAAAAGAAGATACTAAACTTATCACAAATAATAAATTCAAATAAATAAATAAACTTATCTACATGTGGGTTGTAGCATTGATTAATTTTTCTCTACAAAAATTGTTTTAAATTACAAGTAAAACTCATTGTCATCCAGTTAACTCTGACTGATGAGTACCCTTTAGGAGAGAATAGGGTATCCAAGGCTATAATATTTCGAGAAGTAGACTGCCACATCTTCATTCTACAGAGTAGCTGGTGGGTTCGAACCACCAACCTTATGGTTAGCACCATAATGCTTAACAATGGCACACGAAGGGTCCTTGGTGGAAGTGTGGTGGTAGTTATGTGTCATGGAGTCAGTTCCGACTCATAGCAACCCTGTACAGGGTTTCCAAGGCTGTAAATCTTTACAAGAGCAGAAAGCCTCATGTTTTTCCCATGGAACAGCTGGTAGTTCCGAACTGCTGACTTTGAGGTTCGCAACCCGATTCCTAATTACTACACTACCAGAGCTCCTTTGGTGGAAGTGTAGAGACTTTCAGAACAGCATGAGGAAATCTTGCTTGTATGGGAAAATATCGCCTTTTTTTCCACACACTCTGACTCTGACTAGAGAAAGTGTTTTGGAATCCAGTGTTTTGGCTGTGTGCCGTGGGAGTCTGTTCCGACTCATAGTGACCCTGTACACGGTTTCTGAGGCTGTAAATCTTTACGGGAGCAGAAATCCTCATCTTTCTCCCGTGGGTGGAGCAGCTGGTAATTTCGAACTGCTGACCTTGAGGTTCTCAACCCAACTCGTAACCACTACGCTACCAGAGCTCCTTGGCTGAGTAGTATGCACTATTACACATTCAAAATAGAAAGTGCAGAGACTTAACTAAGACCTCATAGTTAAATAGGTCTATCAGCCTCATTAATGGCTATGGTCATGAAAGACTGAATCAAAGAGGATAAGTAGATTAATGAATGAACTAAATATATGGAGTCTGGTAGCATAGTGGGTTATGAGTTTGGCTACTTGTCAGCAGTTTGGATCTACCAGTTGCTCCTTGCAAGAAAGATGAGGGTTTTGCTTTCTGTTCCTGTAAAGATTTATGGTCTTGAAATCCCTATATAAGGTTTCTATGACTGATAACCAGCTGCATGCCACACCATCACCACCACCACCACTACTGCTTATATATATATACCCGGATATCAGTAGAGAAACCATCAGCCTGATTCTTGTGGTGCCTGATTCTTGAATCCCTAGCTAAGTGTGGTATTATTGCCCAGCAGGTATATGCAGAAAGAACACAGAAGGGAACTTTAAAAAAATGCTGATATGAGTGGACTTCAAAAATGCTGGTAAGGTGGTATGATTGATGTTATCTCCAGTTATCACTCCAAAGGTCTCACCCTGAAGAAATTCAGCAAGCGGAGTTTATTTCTGTTTTTTCTTTATCATTGATCAAGGTCAAGGTGAGTCCAAATTCCTGGCCATTGTTTGAGATAATCCATTCAGATTCTACCAACAAGTTAACTCCCAGTCAGAATGCCTTTACTTGAACTCTCTCCTGAGCTTAATACACTTCAGACTGTTCCCATGTGAAATCAGGGTCAGAATTCCTAGTCACTCAGTATCCTACTAGGTTGAGTATTAATATTCTAAACAGTTTTTTTTTTGGATTCTTAGTTTTGTTGTTTACTCAAGTTAATGATTTGGCTATTCTCCCTTTATCGCCTGTTCAAATCTAATCTAAATTTCAGTTACACACTCTGATTAAAAGTTAATGGCATTAGGACCATGAGAAATTTTCAATGAATCAGGTATTGGTATCATACAAGCTACTTTAACTTTGATACTAAACAGGAATGACTCAAAGAAAACAATAAAAAAAAATCCTTTTTATCTCAGAGTGAGTTACTTTTAATTCAAATCATTTTGTTACTTAGCTTTTTATACCTATCAATGTGAGATTTGGGGGAACTTTTGTTTTTTTGATTTTTCTCCAAATATAGAAATATGTGTGTGTGTGTGTGTATGTGGCTGGTATATCTACATGCATCGCTTTCAGGTGACTAACATCTATTAACATCTGAATCCTGGTGTGGTGCCGTTTGAACTGCAAGGTCAGCAGTTCAAACTTATGAGCTGCTCCTTGGAAACCCTATACAGGGTCACTATAGATCGGAATCGACTTGATGGCACTCAACAACAACAACAACAACAAATGCAAGTAATCCTTGCTAAAAACAATTTGCTGTAAACAAAATATATGGGAAAAGATCTGACTTCTTAAATATTTCCACAAAGCAAGTTTGAAACAATTATTTCTTTTTTGCTCAATCTTTGGCTAGAAGTGGTTTATACTAGATGAAAATATTTTATTAAATAATCACTTGCTAAAGGAATGTATATTCATTCATTTAAGTCTCAGGTACAGAATAATTCTGTGCTTATAAAAGAAAGAGTATTCATTCAGCTGCATAAACCACACAGAAGTGATTGTTGTCAAGTTGATTCCAGCATAGCGACCCTATAAACAGATCAGAACTGCCCACATTCCAAGGATTTCCAAGGCTGTAATCTTTTAAATTAATTATTTTTAGTGTTAGTCCATTTACATATTGTTTTAAACTTTATTTTTGTAAATTTAGTGAATGTTTACAGAACAGAACATCAGTTTTACATTTAACAAATCACCTACTGCATTTCATTTCATTAGATTGCAGTGTAATCTTTAAGGAAGCAGGCTGCCATATCTTTTGCCCATGGAGCAGTTGGTAGGTTCAAGCTGCCAACTTTTGGGTTAGTAGCAGAGTGCTTAAGTACTGTGACACCAGGATGCCTTACCTGTTGTTAAGTATTTACTCATAGTTGGGAAGAAAACAAGATAGCAGAACATTAAAGAGTATCATAATGGATAAAACAATTACTTGTCCATCATCATAAAAGGATACCTGATCTAAAGTCTAGTATCAAGTGAATAGTGTCATCAATAATTTCAACCATAACACTCTAATAGATTTTGGGGGGTACAAGAATTTATACTCTAAACATTAAATGAGTAGAAGACACTTTAGTTTAAGCTGAGAGAAAGGAAACCAAAAACAAAAGCAGTTTTTTATGTTTTGTATGTTAATGTGAAAATAAATCTCACACTGCACTGCTGCTAACAAATGCTAATTCTGTGATAGGATTTGGTCTCTCAGTTGACATTGTGAGAAATGTTGTTGATACTGACAAACATTCAAGTAATCCAATCTGTACTCATTTTAGGGAGAGTGAGGTTTTCTTTATTCAAATTTGCAAAATTAGGCACCCAGCCCAGCAGACACAGGCAGATGTGCTGCATGGCTGGCCCACAAACAGTTTTATTCCTCTGACTGGAAAAGGCCCCTCCTTCAGTTCCCTTTTTACTGGGTATAATAGCATTTACAATCTCCTACCAAGGTTGCCTACTAGTCCTTACTGGGAGCATTCTCATTTAAAGTTAGTTTTCTCCTTTCCCCATGAACTTCTCCTATTTCCTCGATGGGTGTGTTCTTATTTTAAAGTTCCTAGAAGGGTCAGATCAAACTAGTGAGCTCCTTTTGTTATGCTAGCCTGTTACCCATAAGATGCCTTCTTTGTCCTGAAGATGGACCACACCAACAAGAGTTATTTCTCACAACATTGTCACAGTAATTTGTATTGTGTTTTGCAATAATATGAGATGTCTGTCACACTATGCTTATCTAGCACTTGCTGATGTTTATAGACATTTTACATGAGGAACTTTCATTGATTGATCAATTATATGTTGAATCTGGGACTTTAAGCCATTTTTTTTTTTTTCAGGTTAGTCAAAGTCAAAGTAAAACTGGAATTGACCCAGATTTTACAAATTTGGGTGAAATAGGACAATAAGCAGAATAGAAAAAAATTATAGGTTGATACCCTGCTAAACGGCACTCAACAACAACAACAACAACAACCCTGCTAAAATTTAATTTCCCTCTTACAAAACAAGGGTAATGTGTTTATGCATAGCAACAAAATCTCTTGTTAGGCACAGTCAGAAAACAGTAGCGTCATGTACAGAGATGGTGGTCAGCCTCTCCTCTGTTAATGTGGATCACTCCCCACAGTCCAGCATCAGATATCAGCCTCCTGAAAAGTTTAACTATGCATCTTCTCAGTTTTCCATTCCATGGCCTACTCCTGTAATTTTTCCCATTCTGGTTTTCATTCAGCATCACCAAACTTTAAAAAATTGGGTTTGTTCCAATTTCATTTCACAGTTATCCATGACCAAATATTTAAACCAGTTTGAAGCTTTGATCAGAGTACAGAGCAATGTCTTACAGTACAAATTATCAATAGCAGTTGAGTTATAGTCATCACACACATTTTTCTCAATATTGTTTATTCAAAGGAATGGATACAATTCCAGAATTGTTTCATTTTTTATCCAAAATTATATTGCTATTGTTGTTAGGTGCCATCGAGTTGGTACCGACCCTTAGCGACCTTATGCACAGCAGAACGAAACAATGCCCGATCCTGGGCGAACCTCACTAGTGTTTCCACTCTTGAGTACATCAAAGCTGCTACTTGG
>NW_006408548.1:21128725-21129530 GCF_000296735.1 Chrysochloris asiatica | reverse complement strand
TGTGTGCCATGGAGTCGGTTCCGACTCACAGCGACTCTGTACAGGGTTTCCGAGGCTGTAAATCTTTACGTGAGCAGAAAGCCTCATCTTTCTCCCACGGAACAGCTGGTAGTTTCAAACTGCTGACCTTGTAGTTCACAGCCCGATTTGTAACCGTACTGGTTAGGACTCCTGATGAGGGTGTTATAAACTGGTACTAATAGTGACCTTATGCACAAGAGACCAAAACACTGCCTGGCACTGAGCCAATCTCACAATCATTGTTACACTTGTGTCTATTGCTGCTGTCATTGTGCCAATCCACCTTGTTGGGGTTCTTCCTCTTTTTCACTGAAGTTCCACTTTACCAAGCAAGATGTCCTTTTCCAGGGACTAGTCCGTCCTGATATTCTATACTAAGTATGAGAGACAAAGTCTGCTTATCCAGTCTTCTAAGGAGCATTCTGGCTATACTTTTTCCAATAAAGATTTGTTTCTTCTTTTAACAGTCCATGGCACTTTTAATATTCTACTCAAATACCAAAAATCAAATGTATCAATTCTTCTATGGACTTCGTTATTCACTTTCCAACTTTCACATGCGTATGAGGTTATTGAAAATACCATGACCTGGGCCAGGGGCACTTTAGTCCTCAAACTGATTATCTTTGCTTCTGAACACTTTAAAGAGGTTTTGTGTGGCAGGTTTGCCTAATGCTATTGGTAGTGTAGTGGTTACAAATCGGGCTGCTAACCTCAAAGTCAGCAGTTCGAAACTACCAGCTGTTCCGCGGGAGAAAGATGAGGCTTTCTGCTCCTGTAAAGA
>NW_006408548.1:21126853-21128030 GCF_000296735.1 Chrysochloris asiatica | reverse complement strand
TGCCATGTTGGTCATAGTTTGTCATGATTCAGGTTGACAAAACCTAAAATCTTTGCATAATCAACAAAGCACAAGTAAACTTCTTTCTGGTATTCTCTACTTTCAGCCAAGATCATCTGATGTCCACAATTATATCTATCATTCCACGTCCTGTTCTGAATCTGACCTGAACCACTGGCAGCTCCCTGCCAATGAACTACTGCAGCCATTTTGAAATTATCTTGAGCAAAATTTTACTTGCATGTGATATTAATGATATTGTCCAATGATTTCTGCAAATAAAAACCTCTTCCAATCAGTGGGACAGGTAGCTGTTTTCTAGAATTCTTAGTATAGATGAGTGAGTGCCTCCAGTGCCACATTAGTTTGTTGAAAGATTTCAATTTGTATTCCATCAATTCCCAATGCTTTGTTCTTTGCCAATGCCTTCAATGGACTTCTTGGACTTCTTCCTCCAGTATCATTAGCTTTTTGATCATATGCTACCTCTTGAAACAGCTGAACATCAACCACTTCTTTTTGGTAGTGATTCTGTGTGTTCTTCCCAAATTCTTTTGATTCTTTCTGTATCATTCAATATTTTGCCTACAGAATCCTTCAATATTGTAAGTTTGGAATCCATCTGCGGACCTTTACCATCTCCAAATTTTTGTTATATGGAAAGATTTGTATTGCAGCATTATCTAATTTCATTCTAATATTGGGCAAAAAAAATTGAATTTTTTTCTTCATTTCCCTTAGCATGAGAAATGCTGAGCATATTCTTCTTCCCTTTTGGTTTGCTAACTCCAGGTGGTTTGCTCATTTCATTAAAATGTTTGGCTTTGTTTTCACAAGTTGCCCTTTGAAATTTTCTGTTCAGCTCTTTTACCTCCTCATTTCTTCCATTTTCTTTAGCATCTCTATGTTGGAGAGCAAGTTTCAGAGTCTCTACTGACATTCATTTTGGTTGTTTTCTTCTGTCTTGCCTTCTTAATGAACTTTTGCTCTCAATAATCAAAAGTGCTCCTTGCAGTGAAATGCTCACTAAAGTGCTAAAGCCTAAAGTTCTGATTAAATGTAGAGGACTGCTATCCAAGGGCTTTGTGATTTTGCAGTGACAATGCATACCCACACACCTCTGCCCACACTGTAGATACTCTACACAACTTTCTTTTTAGGTGCCAAAGCATCCTCC
>NW_006408548.1:21098712-21116214 GCF_000296735.1 Chrysochloris asiatica | reverse complement strand
AATCTTTTCTCCATTGATAAGAATGTTGTTTATTGGTCCAGTGGTTAGGATTTTTTTTTTTTTTTCTTTACATTGAAATGTAATCCATAGCGAAGGTTGTGCTCATGGTTCTTCATCAGTAAATGTTTTAAGTCCTCTTCACTTTCAGCAAGCAAGGTTGTATGACATTTATTTTTTCTTATTGAAACTCAAATTTTTTTTTATTTCTATGACAATGCATCTCGCTTATTACAAATTGTATATATGTGTGTGTATCCATATATACCTATATAGTGGCGGTGTGCCGTGGAATAGGTTCCAACTAATAGAGACCCTGTATAGGATTTCCAAGGCTATAAATCTTTACAGGAGCAGAAAGCCTCACTTTTCTGTGGAACTGCTAGTAGGTTCGAACTGCTGACCTTAAGGTTAGAAGCCCATCACATAATACTAAGCTATCAGAGCTCCATATGTATTATACAATATCTACATATTACATGTCTCTGTCTCCCAACAGTGCTACAGAGAACGATAAAAGTGAATATGGGTGGTCATTGATGCTAATGGTGAGTCTTTGGGCCTATGCTGTAGGAATCCTACTGTGAAAATGAGAAAGGTAAGGGACAGGCAGGAGATTTTCCTGGGAGTGAGGTGAAGCTAGGCCAAGGAAAATAGCATTAGGATAGGAGACAGGGAGAGAAGGCTGGGAAAGGAAAAAGTAAATGTCATTTCTTTTACCTTTCCCTTCCCTTTTCTTTGCCACTCTGAGAGGTAAGGTTAAGCTAGCATAAGCATCTGCAATGATTAGAGATAGGAGAGAGAGAGAGAGAGAGAGAGAGAAAACACCTGGGGGGAACAAAATACAAAGGTAGGATTAAAAGGGGCTGACTCCCATTGCCAGCCAATGAAGGGTGGGGGTACCTGTGCCTGACATAAAGGCACCAATGATTCTTGAGAAACCCTTTGCATGGTGATAATCATGGTAGGGGATAGCTTTTCTTCCTACTGTAGACAATTTTGCAATGGATTTTTTATTGCACACGACGGTTCTCACAATAAAGTATGGTCTGATCCAAAATATCAATAGTGTTCATAGTTGACAAATTCTGTTATGAAATCTGTTGTTTGTTTTTCTAAAGGTATACAAAAATGCTTAAAAGAAAGTCAGGAAACTGAAGCAAAGAATGAAATAGTGTCTGTGCTCTCTTTAGTTTCTTAGATAGGTTTTTAGTTCCTATGCAGAAAGGATTTCAGGCTAAAAATAGAAAGAATTGTTTTTTGAAGTAATATTGTGAACCTATGAGCACAAATACTCTGGCCTAATATTCAGGCATCAAAGTGCAACTGTAGATTGGGGGAAAAGGAAGAAAGTCACTTCTGATTGAATCCTAGTATGAATCTATGACTTTGAGGATGTCTTGAGTCCTAGTGTCAGTAGCTTAATGATGCTAGCCATCAATATATACACTTTACTCAAATGTCTTTGTGAGGAAGGGACAACTTCAAGAGAGAGTAGGGACAAGACAGAAATAACGTGCATTTACTACTGCCGTGCAACATGCATTACCTAATACTGGAAGATGGACTTGAAAGCATAAGATTTAGTCATCCCCTCAATCTGTAATTCATACAGAAATACTAGAGTATGGGGATTTAAGGCGTGAGAGAGGTTGAAGAATTTGTTTAAGCAGACAAGGAATTTAAAGTTTCAATTTCAAAATAGGAAAATTGAGATTTCAGTGGGTTTGTGACCACATCTATAGGTATGGACTAATAAAGTGAAGGAAATATTTCTGTTACACAAGACATGCTGGGAACTTCTCATGTAGAACTTCGTTCAAATATCAATATTAAATCAATACCGTTCTTCTTCCACTTTGGTATCATTATCAGGCTCTTACAAAAAGGCCACTCAGAACTTTATTAATCTAGTGTCACATCTACTCAATAGCACTTTTTAAAATGCCTAAGATCTAGTACCCAATTCCTGGTTTCTAATCCAGAAATTAGATATGGCGATGTGGGTTAATGCACTGGACTGCAAGGTCGATTTCAACAGAAAGGTCAAAGGTTTAAGCTCATCAGCTGCTTCTGTGGAAACCTATACAAGGTTGCTATGATTCAGAACCAACTTGATGGTACTTAACAACAGCAACAATCCTATTCTATACTAAAAGAGGGCAGGAAGGAACAACTGATTCAATGGATAAACAGAGAAAGTATAAGATGACCCTGAAATGTTTTATTTACCAGAAAATAGCAAAGGGTTCAAAGAATAATAGAGTTATGTAAAAAAATTTTTTTTTAATTTCGTCTGTGCCTTTAGGGAAGGCCCTGTTTATTTCCCCTCCTCACCCTCCCCAATCCCCCAATCCGCAAGGAAGCTTCAGGAGTCATGTGGGTGGGAGTCCTAGTGCCCTAGAGTTCCTGAACATGCAATTTTCTTGCCCTAGATCTACAGTCTTCTGGCAGGAGCTGGAACTGAGGAGACTGAGAGCAGAGGAACTAGGGAGTGAGTTGCTGAGAGGTTGGGCAGGGAGGGGAGAGCCTGCCCTGCTGGCTGCCTTCTCCAGTCTCTCATCCAGGCTTCCTATCAAAAGCTGAACGTCCCTGGCCAGGGTCCTCTAAATGCAGGAGATACAAAGCACACACAGCACAAGAGAACGCTTGTGTTTGGGATAAGAAACTGCATCTCCATCAAAACACAAAGTTGGAAAGAAAAAAAAAAAAAAAAACAAATTAATTAACTTCAAAATACCCATCATTTGCTTTAAAAAAAGTTTTCAATATAGTCTTCATTTTCCTTTTTAAATATGTTCTTCCCTAGGTATCTACTGACTCTTGGCTGTTTCCTTCCTCAAATGGATACTTGTTGATAAGAAAATACTTTAATCCCATCCTGCCCCCACCCCCAAAGGTGGTCTTTGGCCTCTCCCAGAGGACAATCCCTCTTGTCCTGCCACCCTCATTTTAGGAGTCTTTGTCAGCTTTGTTCATGTTGGTAGCCCTAGCATGACATCCCAGCTCAGCCCTCAGACCTGGGTGACAGTTGCTGAAATCTACTTTAGCATTGCAAAAGAGCACTTTGCTTGGGAGAGCGCTTCCAAACAGGATTGCTGGACATGGGCTTCTGGAGGCTGGCCTGGGGGCTGGGCTCCACCTCACTTTCCTGCAGGCCAGGGGTGGGCTGCATGCACACCTGGCTGGAGGAGTCAGAGGTAAGGAGCTTCCACTCTGCAAATATGGGGAAATTTGAAAATAAAAACAAAGGAATATTACGAATAGAATGGAGTATATGTGTAGGGCTGTGGGATAAGCAAAAGGTCAGAAGTTTCAACCCACCAGTTGTTCCTTGGAAACTCTGTACAGGGTTACTATAAGTTGGAGCCAACTTGATGGCACTTAGCAACAACAACCAAAAGAATAAATAATAACAGTAATAACCTAGGAAGCCATGATAATATAAATAAAAGAATAAACACTTATGGAAGAATATGGTCTTTCATATAGCTCAGATATCTACTAATAAACATGGAAAATTCCTTAGTCCTCAAACTGACATCTTTGCTCTTGAACATTTGGAAGAGGTCTTCTGCAGCATATTTGCCTAATGCAATACATCGTTTGATTTATTGACTACTGCTTCCATGGGAATCAACTGTATATCCAAGCAAAGTGAAGTTTTTGATAACTTCAGTCATTTTTCCATTTATCATGTTGCTATTTATTAGTCCACTTGTGAGGATTTTCATGCCTTTGTATAGTTAGTGCATCACAAGTTGCTATCTTTCTGCTATTCTCTGCTTTTAGCCTTGACCCATCTGATGTCAGCAATGATATCCCTGTTCTGTAACCGCTTCTGAAGCTGCTTTGAATTTCTGCAGCTCCCTCTTTATGCACTGCTGCAATTGTTTTTGAATTATCTTCAGCAAAATTTTAATTCCATGTGATGCTAATGAGATTGTTCAATGACTTCAACATTCGGTTGGGTCACTTTTCTTTGGAATGGAACTCACAAATATGGATCTCCTCCAATCAGTTGGCACTGTAGCTTTTTCCAATTTTTTTTATAAAGATTATTGACTGCCTCCAATGCTGCATCAGTTTACTGAAACATTTCAATATGCATTCCATTACCATGGAACCTTGTTTTTTTCCAATACCTTCAGTATTGCTTGGATTGCTTCTTTTAATACCATCTGTTCTTGAACATATGGTAGGTAGCTCTTGAAATGATTGAATATTGATCAATTCTTTTTGGTACCATGACTCTGTGTATTCTTTCCATCTTCTTGTGAGGTTTCCAGCTTAATTCAATATATTTCCCATGTTGTTGTTGTTGTTGTTATGTGCCTTCGAGTCGGTTCTGACCCATAGCGACCCTGTACAGGGTTTCCGAGGCTGTAAATCTTTACGGGAGCAGAAAGCCTCATCTTTTTCCTGCGGAACTGCTGGTAGTTTCAAACTGCTGGCCTTAAGGTTCGCAGCCCGATTCGTAACCGCTATGCTACCAGAGCTCCTTATATTTCTCATAGAATCCTTCAATATTGCAACCCAAGGCTTGACTTTTTCTTCAGTTCTTTCAGCATATAAATGTTGAGTGTGTTCTTCCTTTTTTATTTTCTAATTCTAGGTCTTTGATCATTTAATTACATTTGACTTTGCTTCTTGAGCTGCCCTTTGAAATTTTATGTTCAAGTCCTTATTTCATAATTTTTTCTAGTTTCTAGTTTATCTACACACAAAAGCAAGTTTCTTAGTCTTTTCTGATATCCACCTTGGTCTTTTCTCTCTTTTTAAAAATGTTTTATTGTGAATTATGTGATTGTTTACATGGGAGAACATTAGTTTTACATTCATCCTATCGTATATCATTTCATTGCCATGGTTACAATCCCCTCCATGCATCATCAACCAATCAAAGGGTATGCCCTGCAAGCCTGTTTGTCAGCACACAGCCCCTCTCCCTCTCTGTGTCTAAAGTCCCCAGCCACTCCATCACTCCACGTCATCGTCTCTGCCTCCATCTCAGGCATCACTGCTTCTTTGAGTGCGTCTTCACTCTTCTCCCTTGATGGTCCCAGGGTCCACCGCTCCTAGACTACAAAGTCAATCACTCCCTTCCTTTTGCTACAAAACATCTACCTTCACATATCCAACCCTCACAGTCAGTCCTGATAGCAATTATTCACTATTGCACCACAAGAGTCCTATCCCCCATTTCCTATCACCAGACCACACAGACAGATTGGATACTATTCAGTGGAGATTATACCTTCCTCCACACCCACACCCTCTGGATCTAAGCTTCCTTTTGAAAGCTTGTAAGCCAGTCACTTCTTGCCTTTGTAGGCCCCCATTTTGGGTAGCCAATGTCCAAGTTGCCTATCCCTGTCTACTCTGTGTATGGAGGGTGTAGGAATGATCCTTGCTATAAAGATTTGTTCCCTCTTTTGAGCTAGTGCATCCATAACTGTAGGTCAAATTCATCAAATTGTATCAGATTACTCTTTTTTTCCCCCCTCTTCTTTCTTCTTCTCATTGAGCTCTGATCATCCAGTCATTGAAGCCAGGTGGTCTTTTCATTTTCCCATATATTTTTAATAACCTTTTGCTTTGTTTATGTATGGTGCTTTTAATGTTATCCTATAACTCTTCTGATCTTAGGTCATTAGTGTTAATGCATCAAATCTATTCTTCAGATGGTCTCAAAATTCAGATAGTATATACTCAAGTCTACCACTTGTCTGTCAGTTTGTTATACTGTGGTGGCTTGTGAGTTGCTGTGATTCTGGAAGCTATGCCACTGGTATTTTAAGTACCAGCAGGGTCACCATTGGTGGACAGGTTTCAGATGAGCTTCCAGACAAAGACAGACTAGGAGAAGGAGAGACTAACTACTTCTGAATATTTAGTCACTGGAAACATGAATAGCAGAGAAAAACTGCAGATGTAGTGTCAGAAAATGAGCCTCTCAGGTTGAAAGTCACTCAAAATGTGACTGGGGAAGAGCTGCTTCCTCAAATTAGAGGTGACCGTAATGACGTGAATGGAGTAAAGCATGTGGGAGTAAAGCCATCAGGACCTTCATTTGCTGATGGGCACAACTCAAAATGAAAAGAAATAGCTGTAAACATCCATTAATAATCGGAACATGGAATGTGCAAAGTATGAATCTAGGAAAATTGGAAATTGTCAAAAATGAAATGGAACGCATAAACATTTTTACCTTAGGCATTAGTGAGCTGAAGTGGACTGGTATTGGCCATTTTGAATCTGACAATCACATGGTTTTATATGCTCAGAATGAGAAATTGAAGGGGAATGGTGTTGCATTCATTATCAAAAAGAACATACCAAGATCGGGCATGAGGTACAACATTGTCTGTGATAGGATAATATCCATGCACCTACAGGGAGCAGTAGTTAATACCACTATTATTCTAATTTATGTACCAAACACCAAAGCCAGTGAGGATGAAATAGAAGAATTCTATCAACTTCTTCAATGTGATATTGATCAAATATGCAATCAACATGTATTGATCATTAGTGGCGATTGGAAGAAAAACTACAAATATTAAATGTTGGCTT
This sequence comes from Chrysochloris asiatica, assembly GCF_000296735.1. NCBI lineage: Eukaryota > Metazoa > Chordata > Mammalia > Afrosoricida > Chrysochloridae > Chrysochloris > Chrysochloris asiatica. The sequence goes on along the minus strand of NW_006408548.1, from coordinate 21,109,641 downwards.
ATTGTTTAGCTACAATTTTATAGATGAGTTAAATATCTATAATTTTCTTCTTTAAAAACAATGTTTTTAAGGCAGTGTTCTCTGTGGCTTTACCGCTGTGGCATCACTGGGAAAAAAGGGTGGATATGGGCATTAATGATATTTTCATAAGAAAATTTGGAGAAATGGCCTTTTACTTCAAATCAAGAGCTTTTCTCCCTTCAATTATGACTGCATGGTAGCCAATGCCAGTCTCCACAGCTAAACATAGAGCTTAGTTTTATAACCTTGATCATGTGGAATCTTTGTCTTCTTGTGCTATTTTGTATCTTTCTATTACTAATTTTGGGAACAAAGAGGAAGGATCGGTAGTTGAAAATATGACCTTGGTGATAGAAATGATGCTGGAGATCACATGATAGAATTCTGCAAAATCAATGTTTTGTTCATTTCAAACACCTTCTTTAGACAGTATAAGAGAGGATTATACACATTATTATTATTCTGTCCTCACCAGACAGAATACACTGAAATAAAATTGACTACATCTGTGGAAACAGATGATGGAAAAAGCTCCATATCATCAGTCAAAACAAGGCCAGGGGCAGATTGTAGAACAGACCATCAATTGCTCATATGCAAATTCAGACTGAAGGTGAAGAAAATGAAAACAAGTCCACAAGACCCAACATATGACACTGAATATATCCCACCTGAATTTAGAGATCTTCTGAAGAACAGATTCGATACATTAAACACTAAATACCAAACACCAAAAGAGTTGTGGGATGACATCAAAAACATCATACAGGAAGAAAGTGAAAAGTCATTAAGAGGGGGAAAGCAGAAACAGACAGTGAAAACTTCTCTGCCAAAGCCCCCCAAAAAACAGAGAAAGAGCAATCCATAGAAAAACTGCAGAGCTTTGGATCTTGTTTAAGGTTCCAGGCACCAGTTCTCTGTGCCCACTGAGAAGAAATCTGCAGGAGAAAGCAAAATGCAATGATTTCTTAATCAATCCAGCCATGGTGGGTAGCAGCCAGAAGTCCTCAGACCAGAGGGTGGGGCCACAGTCAAGCAGATTTGATCATGTGTTAGGTCACAAAGCCATAAATTTAAAAACATCACAATACTATAAAGCTTCTTTTCAGACCACAATGCCATAAAACTAGAAATCAACAATAAGAAGACCAAGGAAATAAAGTTTAATACATGGAAACTGAATAACACCCTGATGAAGAGCAACTGAATAATAGAAGAAATTAAACGTGAATTCAGAAATTTCCTAGAGACAAATGAGAGTGAAAACACAACATACCAGAATATTTGTGACACAGCGAAAGTGGTGCTAAGAGGACAATTTATTGCAATAAATGCACACATTCCAAAAGAAGAAAGAATAAGAATTAACACAATTACACAACATCTTCAGCAAATAGAAACTGACCAACAGAGGGCTCCTACAGTCAACAACAGAAAAGAAATAATAAAGATCAGAGCAGAAATAAATGAGATAGAAAACAGTAAAACTATCGAAAAAATCAACAGGACAAGAAGCTGGTTCTTTGAAAGGATTAATAAAATTGACAAGCCATTGGCAAACCTAACGAAAGAAAAGGGGGAGAAGACACAAATAACACACACTAGAAACCACATGGTCAATGTCACAACAGAACCAAAGGAAATCAAAAGGATAATAACAGAATATTATGAAGAGTTGTACTCCAACAAATTTGAAAACTTAGAAGAGAGGGATACATTTTTAGAAAAACACAACCTACCTAAACTCACACAGAGTGAAGCTAAAGACTTGAACAGACACATAACAATAGAAGAAATTGTTATCAAAAAACTCCCAACCAAAAGAAGTCCAGGCTCAGATGGCTTCACTGGTGAGTTCTACCAGACATTCTGGGAAGAGCTGTCACCAATTCTACTCAAATTATTCCAGAATATAGAGGAGGATGGAAAACTTCCTAATATATTTTATGAATCATGCATAGCCCTCATACCAAAACCAGGGAAGGACATCACTAAGAAAGAAAATTACAGACCAAGGAGCTCTGATAGCATAGTGGTTATGAATTGGGCTGTGAACTGTAAGGTCAGCAGTTCGAAACTACCAGCGGTTCCATGGGAGAAAAATGAGGTGTTCTGCTCCCGTAAAGATTTACAGCCTTGGAAACCCTGTGCAGGGTTGCTATGAGTCGGAACTGACTCCAAGGCACTTAACAACAACAACAACAACATCCCTTATGAACATAGATGCAAAAATTCTCAATGAAATCCTAGCCAACAGAATCCAGCACCACATCAAAAAAATAATACATCATAACCAAGTGTGATTCATATCAGGGATGCAAGGATGGTTCAACATAAGAAAAACAATCTATGTAAATTCATCATAAAAACAAGAAAAATGACAAAAACCACATGATCATATCAACTGATGCAGAAAAGGCATTTGACAAAATTCAATATCCATGCATGATAAAAACACTTAACAAAGTAGGAATTGAAGGGAAATTCCTCAACATAATCAAGTGCATATATACAAAATCAACAGTCTATATCACTCTGAAAGGAGAGAAACTGAAAGCCTTCCCTCTGCAAATGGGAACTAAACAACGATGCCCTTTGTCACCACTCCTTTTCAATATTGTTTTAGAAGGATTAGCCAGAGCTATATGGCAAGATAGGGAAATTAAAGGCATCCAAATTGGCAAGGAGGAAATAAAACTCTCTCTATTTGCAGATGATATGATCCTATACATAGAAAACTCCAAAGACTAAGTAAAAAAGCTACTAGACCTCATTGGAAGATTCAGCAAAGTGGCACCATATAAGATCAACATACAAAAATCAGTTGGATTCCTCTACAGTAACAATGACAGCACTGAAAAAGACATTAGGAAAGAAATACCATTTAAAATAGCTGCCCAAAGGATGAAATATTTAGGAATAAACCTAACCAGAGAAACAAAGGACTTATACAAAGAGAATTACAAAATGCTACTACAAGAAACCAAAAGAGACTTACAAAAGTGGAAGAACATGCCATGTTCCTAGATAGGAAGACTCAACATCATGAAAATGTCAATACTACCCAAAGCAATTTACACACATAATGCAACCCCAATTCAGATTCCAGCGACATTCTTTAAAGAGATGGAAAAGACAATTACTAACTTTATACAGACAGGAAGGAGACCCAGGATAAGTAAAGCACTGCTTAAAAAGAAGAATAAGGTTGGTAGCCTCTCACTCCCTGATTCCAAAATCTACTACACGGCTACAGTGGTCAAAACAGCCTGGTACTGGTACAATGAAAGATACATTAATCAATGGAACAAAATCAAGAATCCAGAAATATACCCATCCACATACAGGCCAACTCATTTTCGACAAAGTGCCTAGGTATGCTACATGGGTAAGAGATAATCTCTTTAACAGATAGTGCTGGCAGAACTGGAAAGCAATATGCAAAAGATTGAAACAAGACCTTCACCTCATGCTTTTTACAAAAACCATCTCAGCATGAATTAAAGACCTATATGTGAATCCCAAAATTATGAAAGTCATCAATGAAAAATAGGGACAAATGTGAGGGTTCTAATACAGGGATTACACAGACTATAAAACATTTTGAAAATTATACAAACAAAAGTACACAAAATAGATGATTGGGACATACTAAAACTTAAAAGCTTATGTGCATTAAAATACTTCATCAAAAGAATAAAAAGGGAACCCACAGAATGGGAAAATAAAAAATCTTCTCAAATGACACATCAGACAAGGGACTCATTTCTAAAATATATAGGAAATCACAACACCACTACAAGAAAAAGACAACCCAATTAAAAAATGGGCACAGGACATGAACAGACACTTCACCAATGAAGAGATCCAGCTAGCCAACAAACATATGAAGAAATGTTCATGATCACTAGCCATAAGAGAGATGCAAATCAAAACAACAATGAGATATCATTTCACACCAGCAATAACAGTAAAGATAAAAAAAGTAGAGGAAAATACATGCTGGTGAAGATGGGAAGAGACAGGGATGCTCCTGCATTGCTGGTGGGATTGCAAAATGGTCCAACCACTCTGGAAAGCAATATGGCGCTTCCTCAGAAGGTTGGAAATAGAAATACCTTATGATCCAGCAATTCCTCTACTTGGTATTTACCCACAAGAAATACGAGCCATAACATGAGTAGATATATGAACACCAATGTTCATAGCAGCACTGTTTACAATAGCAAAAAGATGGAGACAGCCTAAGTGACCATTAACTGAAGAATGGATAAACAAACTTTGGTACATACACACAAAGGAATGCTATGCTACCTTGAAGAATAACAAGGAAGCTTCAAGCCACTGCATAACATGGATGAACCTTGAGTATGTTATGTGGAGTGAAATTAGTCAGTCACAAAAGGAGAAATACTGCACAGGACCATAATTGTAAGAGTAGGAAAAAGAACCCACACTAAAAGGGGGAAAAATTATATATATATTTGCTGATCACCAGGATGCATGGGATGAGAGGAGGGGAAGGAGGGGAAGACAGAGCACAGGGTAAGGAATAGACACAGGATAGCTCCAGTGTGGGGGCAAGGGGGCAGGTGGGAAATACACAAGAAGGGGGAGGGGAATGGAAGAACAAGACTGATAGGAGAACAGTTAGGCTGGTTCACCTTGGCTAAGTGGGACAGAGGTAAATGATGATATATGCATAGCCTTGGAAAAACAGGGCTCCGGGATGCAGGGATTGAGGCATGGTTTGAAGGGGTAAAAGAGGGTACTAGTGTTAAGATGCTTGGCTGTCTTGTGAATCTTGGTTTACCTTGCCCACCATTGTAAAATAGACACTTGAGGGGATGCAAAAGGTATAGCCAGAATCATCACTACAGAAAGCTTGTAAGTTTGTCTTCAGCCTATAACTGATTGGAATACCTTAAAGGAGGCTAGGAGTTGCCCAGTGAAAAAGGCTTCCTGTGGAGCCTTTACATTGCATAAGACCATAGGTGGAATCCAAAACCCCATCCAGAACCAACTGAGGTAAGGAATTTCCAATGGAAAGGACAAGTAGACCATCCTGGAGTGGCTAGAAGAACAGAAGATACTTCATGAAAGAAAAACGGGCAGGAAAAATCCAAAACAATAATGTCAGTCTGATTTATTACTACAAGGCCAAGTAAGATGTTCCTCCAGGAGCCATGAAGACAAGTGGTCTGGCCCTTCAGAGCAAACCCCCTCCCAAGACTAAGACTCAAGGGTAATACATGAGCAAGCATATCATCTGGCTGATGACCACATTGGTCACTGATAAGGGGAAGAGGGAGAAAAAGCAGCAGTGAAGTTGGAAGCTAAGCCCGACAACATTCAATAGACCCTGTGAACTCAGATGGAGACCTGGATGGCCAGCAGTACAGCAAGACCCGGGTACTCGTGGATCCAGAAGCAGTAATATGGCCACAGAGGACCAGAGCAGAGAGTGAAGCATCCAGCTGATATGAAGTGAGGGGAGATGCATAAGAACACCCATACTTGCAGATAGTACCCACTTGACCTGGCTTCGATGGCTGATGATCAGAGCTTGACTAGAAGAATAAAGAAGAGGGGGGAAAAAAAAGTGTAACCTGCTACAATTTGATGAAGTTTACCGATACTTATGGATGTAGTAGCACAAAAAAGGGAACAAATCTTTACAGCGAGGATCACTCCCACACCCTTGGTACATAGGGTTGACAGGGATGAGCAACTTAGACATTGGCTACCCAAATTGGGGGTGTGGGGCGGGGCGGGGCCTATAAAAGCAAGAAATGACTTTCAAGAGACAGCTTAGTTCCAGATGGGGCAGGGGAAGGTGGAATCACCACTGAATGATTTCCAATCCTTTGGGACCAGGCTGGTAAAAGGAAATGCGGATAATATGCTTCTCATACAAAAGTGAATAATTATCATCAGGACTGACTGTGAGGGTAGGAAATATAGAGGTAGATGTTTTTTGACAAAAGGAGGAGCATGAGTGATTTTGCAGCCCTGGGACCACCAAGTGAGAAGAATAGAGAGCAGGACGCTACCCAGAGAGGCAGTGATGCCAGTTATGGAGACAGAGACATGGTGACGTGCATAGATGGAGTGGCTGGGGACACTGGACTCAGGGAGGGAGAATGGCTGTGTGCTGGCAGCCAGGGGAGCGGGGGGCAGGGAACAAGCCTGTATTGTGTACCCTTTGGTTACATGGAGGGGATTGTAATCATTGCAATGAAATGAAATACGATAGGATGAGTGTAATGCTGATGTTCTCCCATGTAAACCTCACAATAAAAACGTTAATAAAAGTACACTAATACAGTCAGTTTTACTTTAAGACTTCGCTGATCATCACTAGTATGAGACACATGAGTGTCTGTCACTCAGCTGTATTCCAAGTCTCTCAGAGATAGTCCTAACATGGCATGCTGATATAATTATTTCTGACAGGTCATGCGTAAATTCCTAAAGAATAGTACGATAGCAACAAGAACAATAACATTATTTCCCATTGACTGGTCACTTTACATTGAGCTAGCTATTTTTCTTATCTATTTGCATGGATTACATGTGCCTTCAACCTTACCATAAAAACTGGAGTCCTGTTGTTCCCTGACTGACTGACTAGAAGTTTCCAAATTAGATATTCATAGTATCTCTCCCTCCCCACATGTCCATAGCTGTGGCTCTGTTTATTCTTTGGGGACATGGTAATTTCATTTGAGTGTGGTGCAAATCTATTGACTGATTAGATAAAGAGAAAGATAAGTTAAAACAGTGGTTAAGAGAAAATCTGCTACAACAGTCCTCTTTAAAGCGTTATAGAACGTCACTTTGAGGACTAAGGTGCACCCGACTCAAGTCATCATCTTTTCAATGAGTCATATGCATGCAAAAGTTGACAACAAAAAAGGAAAACTGAAGAATAATTGATGTGTTTGAAGTATGATGTTGGTGATGAATATTGAATACATCATAGAATGAAAGAAAAGCAAACAATTCTGTGTTGGAAGAAGTACAGGCCAGAATGTTTATTAGAAAGGAGGATGGTGAAACTTCATATGACATACTTTTGTCATGTTATCTAAAGGAATCAGCCAATGGAGAAAGACATCATGAATGGAAAGTAAGGGTCAGAGAAAAAGACGAAGCTCCTCAATGAGATAGGTTGACACCACAATCATAGACCCAAACATAGCAATGGTTGTGAGGGTAGCATTGGACTGGGAGGTGCTGCATTATAACGTACACAGGTCACTACAGGTCAGAACTGACTCAACAGCACCTAACAATGACATCAACAATCACAAAAAGAAAAATTTCATAAAAAAACATCATTTTGTCAACTTCACAATAATAATTTATACAGTCAAGAATTTTCAATATGTCCTTAAACTAGCTGGTGAAAGTTTAAAGGAGCAGAACATTTAAATAGTCTTGATGTATTCCACAAATTATCTAACAATAATAAAAGCAAAGGTAATGACTTTACAATGGAGAAACCTGGAAAACATCATCTTAAAGTGCTCAAAATTAACATCTTCAATAATGAGATAATACAATATCTTGTTCCTCCTGAGAGGATGCAAGTGGAAGGATACAACTCACACTGTTTTACCAAAAATGCATCACATAAATTTAATAATGGAAGGGCAGCATGCAAAAAAAAAAAAAAAGAACATTCTATAAATTTCTATAAATTCACTGATTGATATTCTTCATAAAGAACAAAGAAAGAATGAGAAACTGTTGCAGATTTTATGGAGCAAAGGAAAAAGAAAACCTAATACAATGAGTGATTCTGTGTCACTTCAGGGGACAGATTTTCATTTCAATAAGCGATACATTGAGAAATTGCCAGAATTTAAATAAGGTTTATAGAGTAGATAACAGTGTTATGCCAATATGAATTTCTTGATATCACTACCTTTAATACAATGGGTTATTAATGATAGTCCTGATGTGGTGGTATGGGTTAATGTGCAAGACTGCAAAGTCGGTTTGAACTGCGAAGTTGGTGGTTTGAGCTCATCCACTGCTCTATGTCAGAACTGACTCAAAGGTACTTAACAGCAACAACAACAACACAATATTTAAAATTATGTCCTTATATTGTCAGAAAATAAAAACTAGAGCATTTAGGGATAAACAGAATTCCATCTGCAACTTACTCTGAAATAATACATATCCATATAATGGAACTTGAAAATGTTTCTGGAACAATGGAATTAAAAGATAATAAAAATTTCCACAAACTTTTTGTAACTCCCGTGTGTGTGTGTGTGTTCATGGAATACACAGAGACACTGTACCAAAAAGAGATGGTTGATGTTCAAGCATTTCAAGAGGTAGCATATGATCGAGTACCACGCTGCACTGAAGGCACTCATGAAAAACAAAGCTCCAGCAATTCACGGAGTAAAAATTGAAATCTTTCAATAAACTGATGCAGTACTGGAGGCCCTCATTCATCCATGCTAAGAAATTTGGCTAACTGATTAGAAAAGATCCACATGTGTGCCCATTTCAAAAAGAGGTGACCCCACAAATACAGAAATCATTGAATAATATCATTAATATCACACACAAACAAAATTTTTCTGAAGATAATTTAAAAATGGTTGTACCAGTACATCAAAGGAGAGCTGCAAAAATCCAAGCCAGATTCAGAAGAGCAGGTCGAACTAGGGATATCATTGCTGATGTCATATGGATTTTGGTTGAAAGCAGAAAATACCAGAAAGATGTTTAATTGTGCTTCATTGACAAAGAAAAGGCTTTTGACTCTATAGATCATTACAAACAGTAAATAACATTGCAAAGAATGCGTATTATGGAACACTAATGGTGTTTCTGAGAAACCTATACATAGAACAAGAGGCAGTTGTTAGAATAGAACAAAGGGATACTCAGTGGTTAAAAATCAGGAAAAGTATGTGGCATATTTCACCATTTTTATTCAATCTGTATACTGTACAAATAATGTAAGAAGAACATGGCATCAGCGTTGAAGAAGACTTTCAGTGACCTGACTGGCACTGTAGTAGCAGCAATGGGTTCGACGGTAACAATGACTGTAAGGACAGCACAGGACCACACAGTGTTTTGTTCCATTGTTCACAGTTTCACTCTGAGTCAGAACCACGTCAACAGCACCTAACAACAACGACATATACACACATGTTGTTGTAAGTCGGTTGTGTTGGTTCTGACTCATAACAACCCTATAAGTTTTTTGAGGTGTGGCTGATGAGCTTGAACTGCTGACCGTGCAATTCAAGCCGACCTTGCAGTCCAGCACAGTAGATGAAATTAAAATGGAATTACACTGAACAATTGTGGCAACTTTTCTGTCTGAAAGTCTGAAGAGATTTAAATTGAAATGTTACCAAAACTAACAAAAACAATCTATTGAACAAACAAAAAATTCTTCAATAGAAAATTTCTAATAATAGATTGTAGGGGGATCAGAAAATTCACCACTTGTTGAATTCTCTATGTTTGTGGAGACAATGTTAAGTTCTTTAACTCATGACTGATTCTAGAAAACATCTTGCAAAAGTATTTGTAAAAATGTTCCACAATGCTAAGTACAAAACAATATAATATCTAAGAACACAGCCTACAAAGGCAGGAGAGATGACTCATTCCAAAGTTACTTCTCCCTCAGCCTTGTTTTCTCCATCTATATAATGTGGATAAACAACAGCACTGAACTCCTAATGGTGTTCAGAGGATGAAATAAGGCAAAGAAGATATAGTGCTTGGCACATGAGTATTGGCTGCTATTTTGTTATCCAAAATTGTTTCTCCTGCATTCTTTAGCTTGCTAAATGGACTAGCAATCTACAGAGGAAAGACAAATGTTTTGGAAAAGACAATAAAGGGAAAAAGCATTTTTTCCCCATGAAAATAAATAAATAAATAAACTACCCTTTACACATATCCCCATATAGTCAGTATTACTTTAGGACACAGCCAAGCACACATTAATCCATACCACCAGGATGAGACTTACCACTGTCTATCACCCAGTTATGTGCCAAGTCTCTAGGAGATAGACCTAGCTTGGCATCCTGACCTTATTATTTCTGACAGGTCATGCAATTCCTAAAGAATACTCCAGTAATATTGAGAACAGTAACTATTTCGCAGTTATGGGTCACTTTACACAGAGCCACGTACTTCACCTATTTATTTGCATGGACTACCATCCTATGGCCTCATAACAATTCTTTGAGGTAGATATTATTATCCCATTATGCAGTTTCCAGAGTTGAATTTTGAATCCAGAAAGTTAAATTTCATACTCTTTGCTCTTAAACACTATTCTACCTATCTCTCACTCCATCTAAGCTCTCAGAAGCAGAAAACCCCTATACAACCATCAAATTAAGTTACTATGTCCCTAGTAAATAAGAGGGCAGTCCTAGGAAACCCATGTGGGAAGGGAGTAATACTTCAAATATCTAACATTGAAATATCAAAGAAGTTACGAAGAGAGAAGCAAGACTCCAGTTTTTTTGTTGTAGATAGAGGATTCAAGTTCCTGAGAAAATCGTACAAAGAGGCAAACTTATAACAAAAATAAACTTAGAATTTAGGTTTGCCAGTTTGTCATACTGTGGTGCCTTGCATGTTGATGTGATGTTATTCCACTGGACTTTTAAATACCAGCAAGGTCATCCCTGATGGACAGAATTCAGATGAGCTTCCAGACTAAGACAGACACTGAGGAATGAGAGGCAGACTGCTTTAGAAAATGTTGCCATTGTGAACCTTATGAATAGCAATGGAATACAGTCAGCACCAGAATATTGTATACTGAAACATTATGAAGAGCACCAGAATATTGTCAAATGTTGTACTGACAGATGACCCCATTAGGTTGGATGGCACTCA
>NW_006408548.1:21092376-21093322 GCF_000296735.1 Chrysochloris asiatica | reverse complement strand
TAGAGACCATCTCAAGAACAGATTTGATGCATTAGACACTAATGACCAAGTTATGTAACAACATTAATGACATCATCCACGAAAAAGTAAAATATCATTAAAAAAAAAAGAATGAATGAAGAGTAAAATGGATATTAGAAGAGACTCTGAAACAGAAGGCAAAGCAACTAGAAAAACTGAGGAAGTAAAACAGATGAACAAAAAAATTTCAAAGAGCAGCACAGAACACAGTCATTTATTATAATTAAATGTGCAAAAATCTTGAGTTTAAAAACCAAAGGGAAAAACACACTCAACAGTTCTTAGGCTGTAAGAACTGAAGAGTAAATTCAGGCTTCTGTTTCAATATTGAGGTATCCTCTGGTAGTGTTGTGGTTATAAATCAGGCTACTAATCTAACAGTCAGCAGTTCAAAACTACCAGCTGTTCCAAGGGAAAAACATGAGGCTTTCTGCTCCTGTAAAGATTACAGCCTGTACAGGGTCACTATGAGCCGAAACTGACTCCATGGCATATAACAACAACAACGAGCAAAATATTGAATGATGCAGGAAAGCATCATTAAAAGATTGAAGAAATACAGTCACTGTAACAAAAAGAATTTATTGATGCTCAGCCATTTCAAGAGGTAGCATATGATCACAAACAAATGATACTGAAAGAAGTCCAAGCTATATTGAAGGCATTGACCCAAAACAAGCCTCCAGAGATTGATGGACTATAAATTGAAATATTTCAAAAAACTGAAGCAACACTGGAGGTATTCAATTGTTTATGCCAATAATTAAATGAACTACCACCAAGAAAGAAGAGCTGGGATAAGGGCACTTGATTCAGGGACCCTGCACTAAACACAGGGTCTAAATACATGAGCCACAAGTAGTCTGACAGTTTGTGGTACTATGGTGGCTTATCAGTTGCTGTGATTCTGGAAGCTATGCCACCA
>NW_006408548.1:21081780-21088526 GCF_000296735.1 Chrysochloris asiatica | reverse complement strand
AACAGAACATGGGAACACTGAATGGTTTAAAATTAAGAAAGGAGTATGACAGGGTTGTATTCTTTCACCACACTTATTCAACCTGTAGGCTGAGCAAATAATCCAAGAAGCTGGGTTATATGAAGAAAAATGTAGCTTCAGGATTGGAGGAAGACTCATTAACAACCTGTGATATGCAGGTGATACAACTTTGCTTGCTGAAATTGAAGAGGACTTAAATTTTTTACGGATGAAGATAAAAGAGCACAATCTTCAGTATGGATTGCATCTAAATGTAAAGAAAACAAAAATCCTCACCACTGGGTTAATAAACAACATTCTCATCAATGGAGAAAAGATTGTAGTTGTCAAGGGCTTCATTCTTTTTGGAGCAACTATCACCACTCATGGAAGCAGCAGTCAAGAAATCAAATGGCGTATTGCATTAGGAAAATCTGCTTCACAACAGCTTTTTAAAATGTTGAAAAGCAAATATTTCAGCTTGAGGACTAAGGTGCGCCTGACCCAAGCCATGGTATATTCAATAACCTCATATGCATGTGAAAGTTTTACAGTAAATAAGGAAGACCATAGAAGAATTGATGCTTTTGAGTTATGATGTTGGAGGAAAATATTACAAATGCCATGGGCTGCCCATAGAAACAACAGTTCTGTGTTGGAAGAAGTGCAATCAGAGTACTCCTTGGAGGCCAAGATGGCCAAACTTCATCTCTCATTCTTTGGACATATTGTCAGGAGGGACTAGTTGCTGGAGAAGATATCATGTTTGGTAAGGTGGAGGGTCAGAGAAAAATAGGAAGACCCTCAGCAAGATGGATTGGTCAAGTGGCAGCATCAATTTGCTCAAGCGTGGCAACAATTGTGAGGTCAGCCCAGGATCAGGAAGTGTTTCATTCTGATATAGGGTTGCTAACAGCAGGCACCAACTTGATGGCACCTAACAACAACAACAACAATATGCCAATAAAGTTGGAAGACAGCTACCTGGCTATCTGATTGGAAGAGATCCATATTTGTGCCCATTTCAAAGTAAGGTTACCCAACAAAATATGGAAATCATCTAACAATATCATTAATATCACATGCAAGTAAAATATTTCTTAAGATAATTTTAAAAAGCAATACAACAAGAAGAAGCTGCAAAAATTCATGTCTGTTTCAGAATAGGATAGGCAACAAGGATATTATATTATCTGAAATCAGAGAGTACCGGGAAGATGATGACTATGCAAAGGCATTCAACTCTGTGGATCTTTACAAACTATAGAAAATATCGTGAAAAATGGATATTCCAGAACACTTCATTTTAACCATTAGGAATATGTACATAGGCCAAAAGGCAGTCATCTGAACAGAACAGAAGGATAGTGAATGCTTTAGAATCATGAAAGTTATGTGTCAGGACTGTATCCTTTCACCAAATTCATTCAATCAATACGTTGAACAAATAATGCAATATGAAGAAGTCCTTGGCATCAGAATTGAATTAAGACTCATTATCAATCTGTGATATACAGATGATATACTGAAAGTCAAGAGAACTTAAAATACAGATGAAGATCTAAGACTATAGCCTTCAATATGGAAAATCCTCGTAACTGGACCAATAAATAACATCACGATAAACTGAGAAAATATTGCAATTGTCAAAGACTTCATTTTGTTTGGTACAACAATCAACACTCATGGAAACAGCAGTTAAAAAATCAAGCAACATGTTGCATTAGGTAAATGCTACAAAAGACTTTTTTAAGTAGTAAAGAGCAAAGATATCAGCTTGAGGACTAAGGTGCACCTAACCCAAGATATTTTCAATCACCTCATATGCATGTGCAATTAACAAGGAATAAGGAAGACCATAGAAGAATTGACACATTAGAGTTATGGTGTTAAACAAGAATATGGAAAGCTCCATGGACTTCTAGAAGAACAAACAAATCTAATTTGGAAGATGTACAGCCAGAATGCTCCTTAGAAGCCAGGAGCACAAGACTTTGTCTCTCATACTTTGGAGATGTACTCAGGAGGTATCAGTCCCTGGAGAAGGACATCCCATTTCATAAAGTGGAAACTCAGTGACAACAGGAATACCAAAGAGATGGAACAACACAGTTACAATAATAATGAGCTTAAACATAATAATTGTCAGTATGGTACAGGATCAGTCAGAGTTTCGTTCTGTTGTGCATAAGGTCACTATGATTCGGTACTGACTCAATGGCACCTAACAACAACAACCAAATTACTATAAAATAGCTTTGATTTGTGATTCCTTTATAGTTTCCAGGGACCCACAGAGGTTTCTGGTAACACTCCAAGAACTTCATTTCTAGATAACACCTAATTCTTTATCTTTCTTAATATTAAATTAAGATCGCAGATCTGGCTTAACTCTAAGTGCCAGTGTTCAGAAGGTGCAGGAATCTAGCCTTTGCATTCCTGGTAGTAGGAGACAGAGCTCTGCCTTCCACTATACTTCACACAATGTTTCTCTACACACAGAAAGGTGTTTTAAATGATGGTGTTTCAAATAATGGTTTACTAGAGAAATAAAAATGAATCATGACAAGTTTGAATTTCTTCACAGAATCCATCTGGCAACCACCTACACATGACACTGAAAGAGCATATGCAGAGAGCAAACACTTATTTAAAAGGAAATAAAAGGTAAGAATGGAAGCCCAAAGAAGAGAAAGCAGGCAATCACTATTATAAAGATTCTTGATGTGGCATTGTAGTAGAATATTTAAAACCAGTCTACAAATATTATCCAATGTACTCAGGACTCTATTAATGCGCTGGGTTTTAAAAAATATATATATTTCAAGTCAATTATTAGTATCCTTAGTATATTGGATGCTATTAATGGGCTGGGTTTGAATATATCCAGACTGATGACCATAGAAGTATGGTGTTGGAGAAGAATATTAAGAGTACCATGTACTGCCAGAAGAACAAATAAATCTGTGTTGGAAGAAATACAGTCCAAGAGATCCTTAGAAGCCAAGATGGCAAGACTTCATCTCTCATACTTTGGAGATGTTATTAGGAGGGACCAGTCCCTGGAGAATATTATACTTGGTAAAGTGGCGGGGCAGCCAAAAAGAGGAAGACCCTCAATAATATGCATTTGCATAGTGTCAGCAACAATGGACTCAAGCTTAACAATGATTGTGAGGATGGTGCAGGACTAGGCAGTGCTTTGTTCTGTTGTGCATAAAATCATTATGAGTCAGAAGCAACTGAACACTGGACGGCACCTAACAACTTTGTTTTTCAAACAACTGTTTCTTTTCAAACATGGCAGGATTTGGTTTCTTAATACTGTTGATATACTTCCCTGTTAGTTATTTAGTTAGAAGCTATCTTGAGTCTTAATTGACAAAGTGCCTGCAATTTAATAGCATCTTAAATAGTGGTGATGCTATTCTAATGGAGTTGTTGTTATTATTCTGAACATCAAGCAAGTGGGGAAGAAACTTATCCACAGAATGATTCTCCTTCAGGTGTGTGGAGGTCAGCCTCAAGAAGAATGCAAAGTAGCAGAAAGCTTAATTTATGAACTCTGTAAGTACAAAGCTATAGAAGTAATGGACTTAAAAATTGACTCTCTTAAGCAGCACTTTCATCTATTGGTAGTAGTATGCAAAAGAATGGAAGAAAAATCTGGGGAAAAAAATAATGTGATACTACACCAGGGTATGAGGGAATAAATAGCAGTTTCATAAGCACACATTTCACATAAAATGTAAAACCAAGAATTATGCTCTGAGTGGCATATTATTTTTAGATGTTAAGCAGTTTAGAGTATTTGCCATTAGTTGAGTATTTGCCATCTTTATCTTTAAAAACATAATTAGATAGAGTATATCGAGCAATGAATAAGACATTGTAATATGCTATGATAATATGAAGGAATCCTGGTGGTGGTGCAAAATGGTTAAGCATTTGACTGTTAACTGAAATATTTGAATGCACCAGCCACTTTTCAGGAGAACAAAGTGATAGTCTACTTCCAAAAATGAACACCTTAGAAATACTATGGGGCAGTTCAACTCTGGCTTATTGGGTTATTATGAGTCAGAATCGCCTCCACAGCAATGATCTTATGGTTTTATGATAGTAAAATAATGAAATGGGCTATTGTTCCAAGTCTGAAAGCACCATCGAAACTTGTTCAGCATCAGAGTAATGTGCAAGCCTTCACTGACAGATGGGTAAGTGGCTGCACATTAGGTGCACTGACTGGGATTCCAATCTGAGTCTCCTGCATGGAGGTGGAGAATTCTACCATAAATCTCTCATGTACTTGGCAACAGCTATAAAGCATGAAGAACAATATGCACTAAAACTCATAGTTCTATAATTAAAAACATAAAAAGGCTATAATTCCATCGTATTAACAGAGAATCAGAGGATGACTATTAGGAGAGGGTATATCATAGCAAAATAAAAGGAAAGGCAAGGATCTCTGCCACATTGTGAGCTACGTATCTCTACTTTTTTGCACTAAAACTTTCATATGTAACCCTACTACAGCTTGAGGTTCATGTATGTATATATGCATGAGCACATGGACATAGATACAAAGATTTAAATAAATAATACTAAAAGTAAGTACTTTGGACAGGTTGTCAGGAAGGACCAGTCACTGGAGAAGGACATCATGCTTGGTAAAGTGGCACATCAATGAAAATGAGGAAGATCCCTAACAAGATGTGTTCATACCATGGCACCAGCAATAGGCTCAAATAACAGTTATGAGAATGGTGCAATCCAGGGAAGTGTTTTGCTCTGTTGTACATAAGTCTCCTTGGAGGCCAGGATGGCCAAACTTTGTCTCTCATACTTCAGACATATTGTCAGGAGGGACCAGTTGCTGGAGAAGGATATCTTGTTTGGTAAGGTGGAGGTCAGAGTAAAAGAGGAAGACCCCCACGAGATGGACTGGCAAAGTGGTAGCATCAATGGGCTCAAGCGTGGCAACAATAGTGAGGTTGGCTGAAGATCGGGCAGTGTGTTGTTCTGCTGTGCATAGGGTCATTATGAGTCGGTACTGACTCGATGGCACCCAACAACAACAACACAGGGTCAGTATGAGTCAGAATCAACTTGACAGCACCTAATAACAACAGCAACAATAAAATGGCATAAATGGTGTGTACTTGGCTGCTAATATAAGGGAGCACAGTGGCTCCATATGATAAACACTAGACTGCGAACCACAAGGTTCATGGTTCAAGCCTGCCAGTCATTCCAGAGGAAAAACATGAAACTTTCTGCTACCATGAAGATTTAAAGTTTTGGAAACCCTATACTATGCGTCAGAATTGACTTGATGATACTTAACACCAACAACTAATCTAAAGGTTGGAGGTCCAAATTCAGCCAGTGGCACTGAAGATGAAAGACCTGGGAATTAGCTTATATAAAGAATACAGAAAAAAAAATCTTATGAACCAGTTCTACTCTGTAACACATGAGGTTTTTATGAGTTGAAATTGACTTGAAGGCAATGGACTTACTTTCTTTTGTATTTTTAGCAGCCCAGTTATTGTTGTTGTTGGGTGCCATTGAGTCATTTCCAACTCATAGCAACTCTATATACAACACGGACAAATTGTTATTCACCATCCACACAGTATTGGTTATGCTTGATCCCATTATTGTTGTCACGATGACAATCTATTTTGTTGGGAGTCTTTCTTTTTTTTGCTGACCCTCTACTTTACTGTATGATGTCTTTTTTCAAGGACTGGTCCTTCCTGATACATGTCCAAAGTATGACAGACGAAGTGACAACATGCTGTCTTCTGTGGAGCATTCTGGCTGTATTTCTTCCAAAATAGATGTGTTTGTTTGTCTGGCATCCCATGTTCTTCATCAACATCATAATACAAATGCAGCAATTATTCTACCATCTTCTTTATTCATTGTCCAACTTGCACATACATATGAGGTGATTAAAAATGCCGTGGTTCAAGTCAAGTACACCTTAGTACTCAAGCTGACTTCTTTGCTGTTTAACGCTTCAAAGAATTCTTTTGCATCATGCAACATTTAAGAATAGTGATGAATGTGAAAAAACGTGGGATAACATGGAGGAAACTGGAGGACACTATGCTGAGTAAAATATTCCCTCACAAAAAGGCAGAAATTGTATGAAACCACTACTGTAATGAATATTCTATGATTTTTACCAAGGGTGGGAAGGTAGGGACAATTATTCACTGGGTTGAGTGACTTATATCCTAACTTGGGTGACAGGGAAGGCAGTTAAAAAGAAAAGGGAGGAAAAAATAAAAAAATAATAAAGGAAATTGCTTTCTTTTTTTTTTTCCATATATTTGAAGGACAACAATATGTACTTATTTTCTCAATAGGACAAACTGGGGACCTTGCTGCAAATTTTTTAAAAAATGAGAAAGAAAATGAAAAGAAAAACAAAAAAAGAGGTATTTTGTAGCAGAATTTCCTAATGCCATATATCTTTTATTCCTTGACTGCTGCTTCCTTGAGCATTGATTGTGGATCCAAGCAAAATGAAGCCTTTGACAACTTCAGTTTATCATGTTTGATAATATTGGTTCAGCTGTGAGGATTTTAATTTTCTTTACATTGAGGTGCAATCCATTCTGAAGGCTGGAGTCTTTTGTCTCTATCAGTATGTATTTCAAGTCGTCTTCCCAACCAACAAGCAAGGTTATGTCAGCTACATATCTCAGATTACTAATGAATCTTTCTCC
>NW_006408548.1:21078722-21080010 GCF_000296735.1 Chrysochloris asiatica | reverse complement strand
TTCTTGTGCATATGCCCTCTCTTCTTATCAGCTGGACACTTCACTCTCCACTCTAGTCCTCTGTGGCTATGTCACTGACTCTGGGCCCAAGAGTCACCCAGGTCTTGCCACACTGCTGGCCAACCAGGTCTTCACCTGAGTTCACAGGAGTCTATTGAACATTGTAGGGCTTAGCTTGCAGCTTCATTGCTGTTTGTCCCTCACTTCCCCTTATAGGTGATGAATGTGGTTACCAATCAGAGTGTGTATTCCCATTGAGTCTTAGTCTTGGAAGGGGGTTTGCTCTGAGGAGACCCAGCCACTTGCCTTGATATCTCCTGGGCAAGCAACTTGCTTGTTCTTGTAGTAATCAGTCAGTCTGCCTATATTGTTTGGTATTTTTCCTGTCGGTCTTTCTTTCAAGAAGTATTTTCTGTTCTTCTAGCTGCTCCAGGCTGATCTGCCTGTCCTTTCCAAGTGGAAATTTCCCACTTCTGAAGATTCTGGTTGCTGTTCAGGATTCCACCTATAGTCTTATGTAATGCAGAGGCTCCTCAGGAAGCCTCCTTCACTGGGCACCTTGTAGCCTCATTTTAGGTATTCCAATCAGTTATAGGCAGAAGACGGACCTACAAGCTTTCTATTTCTGGCTATTCCTTTCTCTCCCCCTAGGGTGTCTATTTTATAACATAATGCACGGAAAACCAAGACTCAAATGATAGCCAAGCATCTTAACTATTTTCTCCCTTTTGCACATTCTAACCATGTCTCAATCCCTGTATCCTAGAGCCCTGTTGTTCCAAGGTAGTGCATACATCACTATTTACCTCTGTCCCACTTAGCCCATGCATACCTGCCTAATTGTTCTCCCATCTGCTTTGTTCTTTCATTCCCCTCTCCCTTCTTGTATATTGCCTCCCTCTCCAGCACCCAAACTATCCTGTGTCTATTCCCTGTCCTGTGCTCCACCTTCCCCTCCCTCCCATCACCCCACCCCCATATCCCAGCAACCAGCAAGGAATCTACCTCCACTTTAGTATGGGTTCTTTTTTTTAGTCTTTTACAATAGTGGTCCTATGCAGTATTTCTCCTTTTGTGACTGACTAATTTCACTCAACATAATGTCCTTAAGGTTTATCCATGTTACATGGTGGCTTGCAACTTCCTTGTTATTCTTAAAGGTAGCATAGTATTCCATTGTGTGTATGTACCACAATTTTTTTATCCATTCTTCAGTTGATGGGCACTTTGGCTGTCTCCATCTTTTTGCTATTGTAAATAGTGCTGCTATGAACATTGGTGTGCATAT
>NW_006408548.1:21064760-21078132 GCF_000296735.1 Chrysochloris asiatica | reverse complement strand
AAGTTTCAAGAGTTTCTTCTGACATCCATTTCTGCCTTTTCTTTTTGTCCATTTTTCTAATGATCTTTTGCTTTCTTCTTGTATGATGTTCTTGATGTCATCTACAAGTCTTCTGGTCTGTTTTCATTGTCTAATGCATCAAATCTGTTCTTGAGATGGTTTCCAGATTCACGTACGATATACTCAAGGTCATATTTTGGCTCTCATGGAGGTTTTCTAATTTTCTTCAATGTTAGCCTGAGCTTGCATATGAGCAATTAATGGTCTGTTTGCCCCTCACCTTGTTTTGGATGATAACACTGAGCTTCTCCATCGTCTCTCTCACAGATGTAGTCAATTTGATTCCTGTGTATTACGTCTGGTAAGGTATGCGTGTGTAGTTGTCTTCATGTTGTTGAAAAAATGTATTTGCAATGACTAAGTCATTGGTTTTACAAAATTCTATCATGCTGTCTCCAGCATAGTTTCTATCACCAATGTCATATGTTCCAGCTACCAATCCTGCCTCTTAATTTCCAACTTTTGATTCCAATCACCAGTAATTACCAATACATCTTGATGGCATGTTTGATCAATTTTAGATTGAAGAAGTTGGTAGAATTATTCAGTTTCATCATAAATTTGAATAATAATGGTATTCACTGGTAGGCATAAGGATAATATACTATCAAAGACACCAATGTACTTAAAGAAAGACCTTAAACAATTATTTTGAGGATGAATGTGATATCATTCCTCTTTAATTTGTCATTCCTGTCATGTTAAACCATGTGATCATCTGATTCAAAATGGCCAATACCAGTCCATTTGGGTTCACTAACAACTAGGATATTGGTCTTTATATGTCCTATTTTTCTTGTTTTGAAATCCAATTTTCTAGAATAATAATTTGTACATTCCCACATTACAATTATTATGGATGTTTGCAATCTTTCCATTGTGAGTTTTGTTCCATCAGCAATTGAAGGTCTCAAAAGCTTTACTCCAAACATGTCATTAAGATCAGCTCAATTTTAAGGAATCAGCTCTTCCCTAGTCATGTTCTGAATGCCTTCCAACCTGAGGAACTCATCTTCTGGCACCATATCAGATAATGATATTCATAAGGTTTTCAGTGACAAGCCATTCAGAATTGGTCTCTCTCTCTCCTTTTCCCTTATCTGTCGTAATCAAAAATTTCACTGAAACATGTTCATCATGGGTGATCCAAATAGTATTCATAGTACTGGTGGCATAGCTTCCAGTATCACAGCAAAACACAGGACACCACAATGTGACAAACTGACAGATGAGTGGTGCTCTGGCAGTACTGCTAGAGAGTAACTCTAAATAAAATATCCTATCTCCACATTTTCTGTCAACAACACAAATTTCTCCTTTCAAAATATTTATTTCTGAAAAGCCATAGAGAACAGATATATTAATTTCTATAGAAAAATCATTAAACATAAAAGGGGTTAAATGTCATGAGTTCTGGTGTGGTGCTGTGGGTTGATGCATTAGACTGCAAAGCCATTTGAACTTTAAGGTCAGAGGTTCAAGCTCACCAGCTGCTCCTTGGGTCTCTATGGGTCAAAACTGACTGGACAGCACTTAACAACGACAACAATGTCACAGATATTTAGTTCGAAATACCAATTCTTCTGATACAATTTGTATGGCAAAATTATGAAACTCAAATTTGCTCCACTTTATAAGTTGAGATTTGGAAGCCTTCTGTAATCAGATGACTTGTATTCCGACTAAATGGTTGTCAGTGAAAGCAACAGCAGAATCAAGGTCTTGTGATCCACAAAGGTAGACTTCCTCTAGAAGACTCTGTCAAATATTCTAATGCATGTATTCTGAATTATACTTTTTCCTTTTATAGTGAGATTCTCTTATTAATTACTGTACTTTGATGTGGTATTCAAGTGGATAACATGAAAAAAAAATACACTAAAGTATAATTTGAATATGTACCAGTGTCTCACTGTACTTTTTTATTCCAATCTAATGATAGAACACTAGTTTTGCCTGGCTTGAGTTGTTGCTATTAGTTATCATTGAGTCAATTCTGACTCCTGGAAATCCCTGGTATTACAAAGACCTGGGTTTGCAGGGTTTGCAAGGCTATGATTTTAGTGGAAGCACATCACCAGGTCTTTACTTCTGAGGCACCACTGGATGAGTCCAAACCACCAATCTTCAGTTAGCAGGTGAGCTATTATTCTTGAATGGTGTCTGCCTTTTATTTACCTAAGGGCTCTGGTAGCATAGTGGTTATGAATTGGGCAATCTCACGGTCAGTAGTTCAAAACTGATAGCATGGATTAACCGACCTAAACAAAATAGAGCCCATTTAGTCATTGTCGTTGTTACTGTTAAGTACTGTGGAGTTGGTTCCTACTCCTGGTGATCCTGCACAGAGTTTCCAAGGCTGTAAATCTTTTTGGCAACAGAAAGCCTCATCTCTATCCTGAGAAACAGCTGGTAGTCTCGAACTGCTGACCTTGAGGTTAGCAGCTTTTGTAACCACTATGCTGATAAATAAAGACCCTGCAAATGGGGAAGTCAAACAATTAGCCAAGATGACCTTATGGTCCTAGAAGGAGAACAGGATATGCTTAAGTCCATCCAGATGGTTATCTCAGTAACTAAGCAGCTTGGATTCCAAAAGATGGACTGTTTGAGTAGCAATATTGCCTGATTGTTCCTTTTTCCCAAAAGATGGAATGTTGGAAAAGGATTATTGCTTTATTATGTCCTTTTCCCAAAGAATGCTACCTTGATGTTAAGATATATTAAGTGTACATCCAAATGTAACTTACCATATATAATGTGTTTGTTCTTCATGATGGACAGGATGGTCTTGAGAAATTATTCTCTCCATCCTCCAAACTGCTTTCTGCTAATAAAGCTTCGGTTGGATCTCTCCCTGTCTCTGTGATTGACTACAGTGACAAGCAGAAAACCCTCATTTTGGTTTGGGAACAAAACTACCAGCCATTCCACAGGAGAAAGAGGAGGCTTTCTGCTCCCGTAAAGATATACAGCCTCGGAAACACTATACAGGGTTGCTATGAGTCTGAACTGACTCCATGGCACATAACCACCACCAATCACCTTCTTTTGCTTTTGGAGACCTGACTGTATCTTCAAAGTTTCTAGACAGCTGAGGAATACCCCTTTGCCTCTCTTCTATTGAAGATTTCTAGTCAGCTAGTCTTATTTCTTAGAGACAAAATTCGAACTTAGCATGCAAAAGGATCCCTTTGCCCATGTGAGTTTTTTACACTTTCTTTTCAGGAGCCAGAAAATGAATAAGTATAAAGAAATTAAAATACAGTATAAAGAAATTAAAATCTATGGGAACAAACCTGCTGACCTATGTGAGCAAACATATGTGATGTTTCCCCCAGGAAAAGGCAGTTAAAACTGTTTTTTTACTGCTTCATTTCAATTGCACATATTTATTTTAGTCAGCCACATTGTTGTTGCTGTTAAGTGCCGTCAAGTCAGTTCCAACTCATAGCAAACCTGGTATAGGGTTTCCAAGGGGTGGCTGGTGAGTTTGAACCATTGACATTGTGGTTCAAACCAACCTTGTGGTCTAGTGCTTATCCTACAGTACCACACCAGGCAACATGACTGGCTAACACTGTGGTGCTTGGTACTTTATGGAATTTAATTATTTTAAACACAGTTTAAAAGTAGAAGGTAACTGATGTGAGTATAAAGTAGTTCCCCGTACAGAATTCCAAATTTTTTTTCTCGAGAACAGAATATTGCTTACTTCAATGTAAGCCTCACCTTCATGTGCCATTGGACGCAATTGTTCTACTACACAAGTACTTTAGCAACTCTGCCACAATCAGATATACATCTTACTACTCAGCACTCTTGAAAAATCTAGTGCTGTAAACAGTTTCTACCTACAGGTGAATTAGGATGTATAACTGTGAACTGCCTCCAGCAAGAAAAGAGATACTCCTTCAGGTGCAAATACCAATGCTTGTTCCAAAAAAAAAAAAAAAAATCAATTTCATGATAGCTCTTTCAACTAAGAAAAAAGATGAAAAAATTCTAAGGAGAACTCTAAAATATTCATAAGTATTAAAATCTGTTCTGGTGAAATGAGAAAAGAATTATAGCTGAGACATATCCAGTGTGAAACTGCTTTGAAAGGTCACTTATCTCCTATTTTGGCCCTGATTAGTCACATGTATTTAATCAAAGTAAAAAGACCATATGATGGGACACATGATTAGCAGACTAAATATGTTCATCGTTTTATGACAGGACGGTATTTTAGAGCTGAACCCAGAAATCTTGAGAACACTTCTGTGTTTTTCTTTAAAAAAAAAAAAAAAATCTTACTACAGAAAGAAAAATACCTCAAACTTTCCTAATTCTAAATTAATAATTATTTTCCATTAGTTTGTGGGGAGATTCTTACAAATAACTTCACAGCCTCTGTTTGATTGATCT
Source organism: Chrysochloris asiatica (assembly GCF_000296735.1). Lineage (NCBI taxonomy): Eukaryota > Metazoa > Chordata > Mammalia > Afrosoricida > Chrysochloridae > Chrysochloris > Chrysochloris asiatica. Next base: position 21,073,662 of record NW_006408548.1, on the reverse strand, counting down.
CCATCATTCTAGCAAGCTGGTTGCAACAAAGAGAGCTAAGAATTAACTATCTAAAGAAGAACCTGTAGCAATTCAGTAACAGAAACTCGGACCTATTAAAGATGTTTTTCCCATTCTTACTTTCTTTTTTTTTCCCTGATGACTTTCAATAGGCCTTGGGGTTGTTAAGCCAGGCAAAAATGAACATGTCAGCTTTCATTGCAAATCACTGCCCAGCTAAAATGGGATTTTGAAAAGATGGGCCACCTGTTTCATGAATAATAACATCACATTTTTCTTGGTTTCTTTGATAGATATATCCTTCTCTGTTCAAAAAATCATTTCTTTATATGACTCAAACTAAAAAGCAAAATAATAAAATCCAAGGAGACTGATTTTTTTCCTTCCCTGACACTAAAAATTACATAAATATAAGATATAAAGCAAAGTCTTTCTTGAGTAAATAATAAGAAATGTCTCCCAGAAATGAAAGAAGGGAAGAAGGGAAGAAGCACCGAAGGAAGAAAATTCTATGGAAGGAAGTCCAAACCTATAAAAGAATATTCAAGAATGGCTTAATCATCAAAAAAGTCATAATAAATTGAAGGTCAATCTGTTCATTTAATCTATTACTACTGATAATGCATGATTCAGAAGCCAGAAAAATATTTAAGCTCAATGCTTTATGAATTTGAATTACATTACGAAAAGTCAGTTCACTGTTGTATTTACAAAGCACAGATGGGATTCACTTTAGCATAACCCGGATAACAATTAGCTGAACTTTTGATACATGAATTGTCTATAGTTAATGTGAATTCCTTTTTCCTTTTTTTTCCCTCCCATCAGCATTTTTCTTCTGTCTGCATGGCTGAATTAATACCTGGCATTTGTATTTCACAGATTTAATCATCAAACTGACATTTTTGCCTCCAGGTAGATATGCACAGTTTGAAACCATTGTTCTTACAGATTTCGAAACCAATCCCTGATTGATGGAATGCCATGCTTATAAAATATTGTCTGTAAAACAAAAACTCTGATTGAGGGTTTTTTTGTTTTGTTTTGTTTTTTTAATTTGGTTAAAACTTGACTTTCAAGGACAAAACAATATATTTGCAGGTACGCACCTTTGTAGCTCAAGAGAAAGTAGGCCTTACTGGGGTGTCAGAGGTAGCATACCAGAGACCTGCATCTCAAAATGTTAGCCAGAGACCAGCAGCCTCATGGAATCAACTCTTGAAAATGCAAAATCACTGACGAGCTCCTGGCTGCTTTATCAGGTTCTGAATTTTAGCAATCCCCAAAAGATGAAAGATTGAGAAACCTGATTAGAGAGCCACTAACAACATCATGATCAAAATGTAAAAATCATTGCTAGTACTGTGGAGGAGAAAAGAGACTCCATCTTCAAATATACAAATATTACAGAGACTCTTTAATAAGTCTTAAACAGGAGATGTTGTTGTTGTCATTAAGTCCAGTGGAGTAGGTACCAACCCATAGCAACACTGCAGAGGATTTCCAAGAAGTGACTGGTTAGCTCAAACTGCTGAACTTGTCGTTCAAACTCACTTTGCAGTCCAGCGAATTAACCCACAGCATCACACCAGGACTCCTAAGCAGGAGTAAAACACATGATAAAGACAAATATGAATTACCTGGGTAAGGGAACTCAAAGACACCATAATGAATTTCCAATCTTCTACCTCCTCATCATGACCTTTTATAGGGCACAGGAAACAAAGGAATCTCTTCCCACCACCATGATTTAGAACAACTATGTGTCTCATACGCATGCCAGGTCTCGAGAGATCAGGGGGCTAATGCAGACAGGAAAGCTTACAGATAGTCTCTGAGGCTCTAAAAATATAACATCACAAATAGGTAACTATAAAAGGGTGAATTCAGGTATGCTCTGTGAGGGCTGATTGGTACATGTGGCTCCAAACACACTTTTAAATATATTTTGCTTCTAACTGGCAATACAGCTGTCAGAGGTGCATGAGGTACTCAAGAAAAATTGGCATATGAACCCTTAAACCTAGGCACAAGATGAAACTGAGTTCTGCTTGGCTGGAGTCATTTGCAGACAAAAAGTCTTCAAATTTCATGCTCTCCACCTTGGGTGGAATCCTGGTGTAACACTGTAGGATAAGCACTCAACTGCAAGGTCACTTTGAATTGTAAGGTTGGCTGTTCACACTCACCAGCTCTCCTCAGAAACCTTATACAGGGTCGCTATGAATTGGAACTGACTCAAAGGCACATAGCAAACATAACAACAATAGCAGGGGTGGGGAATCATTGGCCTGAAGGCCTTATAAGGCCCATGAAATCATTTGGTCTGCCAAGACAACTGCAGTTCCAGCCATCTCACTAGGGCAGAACTAATTAAACATTTGAGAAGATATAGCAGGATAATTTTTAATTTGATAATTTTGTATGGCCCGCAAATGATGTTACAAATTTTGGCTGGAAATAAGTCCCCCATCCCTGTTCTGCAGCATAGTTCTTGGGCCATACAAAAACAGTCACTTCTCAAACAGATTTGACCCACAAGCCCTAGTTGCTGACTCCTGATTTATATTGACATTCTAAACTGAGCTTAAAGAATAAGGGTCTGAGAGTTCAGAAATGCCATTCTAAAAGAGGACCTAGAAGTTCTCACCATTTATTTTCTGTGGAGACAACAGTGAGTTATCATTGTGGTCCCAATTACCAGGTCTTTGGTCTGGTGAGGCCAAGAATGTGACACTTTTCTATGTGATTCTGGAGCGAAAGAATAAAAATAATATGAATTTAGTTATTATATTTCAATGTACTATAAATTAGTGAATTGTTGTTGTGCTTTTTAGGTGCCATAGAGTCCATTCCAATTCATAGCAACCCTGTGTACAACAGAACAAACACTATCCAGTCCTGTACTATCCTCACAATCATTCCTATGTTTGGGTCCATTGTTACAACTGCTGTGTCAATCCATATTGTTGAAGATTTTCCTCTTCTTTCTAATGCTCTACTTGACCAAGCATGGTGTACTTCTCCAGGGACTGGTACCTCCAGATACTGTGTTCAGATTGTGAGAGACAAAGTCTCACCATCCTTGCTTTTAAGGGTATTCTTCCTGGGCTTCTTCCAATGCACATGTGTCCATTCTTCTGGGAGTCCATGGCATATTTAATATTCTTCACCAATACCATAATTCAAATGCATCAATTCTTTTGTGGTCTTCCTTATTCATTGTCCAGGTTTCACATGTATATGAAACAATTGAAAACACTAGGGCTTGGGTATTCTACTGAAACTCAGTGGTGGTAAGCTCTCCTTAAAAACAGAAAAGAAAAGAAGAGGTGTCCTCAAAATAGACAGCAAACTTAAAGAAGTTCTTGAAACATGAAGTGACAAGAGTTAATGTTTTTAACAAACCAATTTAAATACTGAAGAGAAGAATAATGTTAAAGGTCAACAATTAAAGTTTTGTACTGAAAATTTTACAATTTTTCATTTTCTATTTTCTAAGATGTACTATACAGCTTAATTAATGACAAGCCCCAATAGGTTATGTATAAGGTCAGAGGAAGTGTTCTGTTATTGCTCATTAACTTGAGAAGTTACTTTTAGGGGCTATAGAAAACTCACTCGCTTGCTCACATTCTTGGCAAGCATTACTAATTCACCACAGCACATTCTCCCTGGACCTAGAGCAGAGTTCTCCAATAGACTACAAATCAACTGATCCGGCATTCAAGCAAAAGCCTATGGCTGTCCTTGGGTTGTAGCCACATTTTCCCAAGCATAGTGTTTAGTGCTAAATCAAAAGACAATGCCACTGGGCATGTAGAAATATGATTTTGACTAGTACCCTATAGCAACTCTGTGCCCACTGCCCATCAGTCAGTTTGTCATACTGTAGTGGCAGGCATGTTGGTATGAAACTGGAAGTTATGCTGCTAATATTTCAAATATTAGTAAGGACACTCATAGTAGATACATTTCAATAAAATCTCTAAACTAAGATTAGAAAGAAATTTCCGGTGATCTTCTTCCAAAAATTGTTGTTGTTGTTGTTAAGTGCCATCAAGTCTGTTCCAACTCATAGCGACCCTGTATAGCATTTCCAAGGAGTGGCTGGTGAGTTTGAACCAATGGTTTTGTGGTTCAAACTAACCTTGTAGTCCAGTGTTTATCATACAGTGCCACACCAGGACTCCAAAAATTAGCCAATGAAAATTCTGGAATAGACAAGTGCAAAAAAAAAGTAACAAAGAATGAGAATGAGTGGGAGAGAGTGACAAAGGAGGACTGATAGTTCAAAGGTCACCGAGTTTCTGTTAAGGGCAATGGTATAATTTGGGTAAGGGTGATGCTAAACAACATAAAGAATAAAATTATGTCATTGCAAAGCACATGTGAAGACTGCTGAATAACAAAATACAGCAACATACATTTACTAAAAGAGATCTGGTGGCAAACTGGTTAAGTGTTCATCTGCTAACTGAAGGTTGACAGTTTGAACTCACCAGCTCTTCTGCAGGAGAAAGATGTTACAACCTGCTTTCATAAATATTTCAGCCTTGGAAACCTATGGGGCAGTTCTACCCTGTTTAGAGTGTCGCTGTGAGTTGGAATTAACTTGATGACAATGAATTGTGTTGTTGTTGTTTTACATTTACTAAAATTAAATACAGAAAAACAATTATGGATCATAAGAAAATATTGCTCAATATAGTGCTGGAAGATAGGCCCTGTATATTGGGAGGTATTAAAAATACAGTGGATTTATACATATGAATAATCATGAAGAGGATGCAGGAACAAGCAATATTTTGCTTTGTTGTGTATACGGTCAACATGAGTTGGAACCATCTCATTGGCAACTAAAAACTAAAACAATCCTCTATATCAGTGAGACCTTAGACACTGGAAGAGCCTAATACAACACAAAAAAACTCAGTGCTTGTATGAAGAGTGATTCCGCTTGTTAGGAAAGCTCTGCCTTATGCGAGCAGCAATCAGGTGGTATCCAGCTATCAGTGTATACTACATCTAGTCTGCATTACCTAGATGCATTTCACTAGGCACTAATGAATAGGGCCTTTTCTAAAATTATAGCATTGTATACCAGAACCTATTTTTTTTTCAAAGATTCTGTGAGTTTGGTTAAGACATTTATTGTCTGTAATACATTGGCAGAATCCTTGATATTTGGTCAAAAACTTACTGATTCCATGGTGAATAACTTTGAGGTAAGGCAACTGAGCTCACAGGCTCACTATTGTAATATCTTCAATAATGGAAGGAAATAGAGATGAATGACAAGAATTTTTGTGTGTTAAAACATAACATTCTAGGGTTTTTCCAGTGTAGAGTGCTCTCTCGGATGCCATTTCAGTGATCAAGATAGTATATTTTCTTTCTGCTAATCAAAGTACTATTTATTCTGTTTAGGTCAATATGTAGGCATCTGACATGCTCTTAAAATGTGTACAGGAAATGTAAGTGTCCATTATATTTTAAGTATTCTTAGTTTGACACTTCTTAGCTAGCTTCCTAGAGTTGGTGATCTGGTTTTGGACTGTCTATTCTATCTGGAACTACCATACCTTAAGAAATTATTTCTAATGTGCTCTCAATAGTTCAAAGTTGTGTCTGAACCTAGACTAAAAAAAAACTTCGTCAACCTCACTTCTAGTGCCTTCACCACATAGGTGATAAGAGACAAAGAATGGAAACCCACTAGGGACATTTGACAGAGCCCATGATCTTCAACATTATGGCTATGGAGCCCAGAAGGCTTCCAGTATCTCGTCTGTCTCAGAGATGAGAGCCATTCTTAAAGCAAATGAAAGCTGTGCTATAGAGAATTTTAACTTTATTTAAAGTAACATGGTCTTGTCCTGGTTCCTGAAAGAGAATTCTAAACCCTTGGGATTCCTTGAGTAATTGAGTTTCCTTTTTTTAACTAAATCACACATGAAATTCTGAACTAGTAATTGAGAGCTGACCAACCAGAAAGATAATCTGTTAAACAATATCAACTAACCTCAGCTCCTTTACATCAAAACTATATATCCTGGCATTAATAATTTTTTGGTCAAATGCCAAGGATTCTGCTAATGCATTATGGACGATAAACATCTTAAAAGAATCTAAAGAATCCTTGATAAAAAATTGGCTCTAGTGTACAATTTAACGTATGTTGCGCATGCAATGATATCTCAATCAGATCAATAAATGAAGTCAATAAAGGTAATAAGCATACAGGCTCCAGGAGCTTCATGGTTGGCAAAGGAAGGGTGACTAACCCTTTTTGGGATATGGAAGCTCTATGTTGGGACGTCCCACACAATATACCCAGGCATGGCTCTCTTATAATAGTCCTGATTTGTATTATTTTACTATAATATATCTGTACTTGTAAGTACAGTACTTTCAGTTAATTTTGAGAATCAATTCAGCAAATTATCCAATCCAGTGAAAAGTGGGAGCCAACAGAGGAAAGTGAAGGAACTTAACCAACTCTGGACTGACAGTGTGAAGGGTTAGTGGGAAAACCATATATTTGCAGCCAAAAGATCAGAAGTAATAGCATCATGTGGACTCCTGAGTTTGTGGCTGGTGTCTGCTGGATTTTGTTGGTTCTTACCCACAAAATAGCATTTCAGATTTTGTTACTGGTAGATAGTCAGATTTAATTCTCAAATTAGATGTTGTTGTTGTTTTCTACAACCTCAGTATTATATCAGTTCTTAGGGTAGTGAAACCTAAGCAGTAGTTATGATCAATCTCTGGTTGCTTTGGTGATCTACACCAAAATCCAAGTGGAAAGTCACAACACACTGCCTAAACTAACTCATTAAAATATTTTTCACTAAAATGTATCTGCTCACTAACAGTCAGTTTGTCATACTGTGGTGGTTTGTGTGTTGTTGTGATTCTGGAAGCTAGGCCTCTGGTATTTTAAATACCAGCAGGTCACTCATGGTGAATAGGTTTCAACTAAATTTCCAGATTAAGACAGACTATGTATGAAGAAGGAAAGGAGCTCTGGTAGCATAGTGGAACTTCAAGGTCAGCAGTTCAAAACTACCTGCCGTTCTGTAGGAAAAAGATGAGGCTTTCTGCTCCAGTAAAGATTTACAGTCTCATAAACCCTATACAGGGTCGCTATGAGTAGGAACCAACTCCATGGAACACTATCACTATCACCACCATGGAGAAGGAAAGGCAGACTAGCTCTGATTGTTTAACTACTGAAAACCTTATGAAGAACATTGGAATACTGTCAGCACCAGAATACTGAATACTGAAATATATGAATAGCACCAGAATATAGTTAGACATAATGCTGGAAGATATGTCCCTCTTGTTGGAAGGCATTCAAATTAAGACTGCAGAAAAGTTGCCTCCTCAATGTAGAGTTGATTGTGATGCTGCCAATGGAGTAAAGCTTTTGAGACCTTCATGTAATTCAAAATGAAGAGAAATAGCTGTAAATATCCATCAATAATCAGAACATGGAATGTACAAAGTATGAATCTAGGAAAACTGGAAGTTATCAAAAATGAAATGGAATGCATAAAGATTGACTTCTGAGGCACAAGTGAGCTGAAATACACTGGTACTGGCCATTTTGAATCTAACAATCACATGGTTTACTATAATAGAAATGAAAAATTGAAGAGGAATGGCATCACATTCAATATCAGGAAGAACATTTCAAGATTTATCTTGAAGTATAACGCTGTCTGTGATAGGCTAGCATCCACATGCCTATAAGGAAGATGAATTAGTAGCACTATTATTCAAATTTTCACACCAACAGATAAAGCCAGTGATGATGAAATTGAAGAATTCTACCAACTCTTTCAATCTGAAATCGATCAAACATGCAATCAAGATGCATTAATAATTGCAGGAGATTGGAATGCAAAGGTTTGGAAACAAAGAAGAAGGATCAGTATTTGGGAAATCCGGCCTTGGTGATAGAAATGAGGTTGAGATTGTATGGTAGACTGCTGTAAGACCAATGACTTCTTCATTGCATGTACCTTTTTAAACAGCATAAAGGAAGACTAAACATGTGGACCTTACCAGATGGAATACACATAAATCAAATTGCCTACATCTATGTGAAGAGACAGTGGAAAAGCTCCACATCATTAGCTAAAACAAAGCCAGGAACAGACTGTGGAACAGACCATCAATTGCTCATATGCATTTTCCGGATGAAGCTGAAGAAAATCAAACCAAGTCCATGAGAGCCAAATATGACCTTAAGCATATGCCACCTAAATTTAGAGATCACCTCAAGAACAGATTTCATGCATTTAGACACTAATCACTGAAGACCAGACAACTACTGGGATGACATCAAGAACATCATACAGAAAGAAAGCAAGAATTTGTTAAGAGTATGAGAAGACCAAAATGAATGTCAGAAGAGAATCTGTAACTTGCTATTCAGTGTAAAGATGCTAAAGCAAATGGGAGAAAATGAGGAGGTAAAAGAGATTAATCAAAAACTGCAAAGGTAAAAAATGGTCACAGGACATGAACAAACACTTAACCAAGGAGGAGATCCAGGCAGCCAATAAACATATGAAGAAATGTTCACGATCACTAGCCATTAGAAAGATGCAAATCAAAACAACAATGAGATATCATCTCACACCAACAATAATACCAAAGATCAAAAAAGTAGAGGACAATAAATGCTGGTGAGGATGTGGAGAGACTGGTATACTCCTGCATTGCTGGTGGGATTGCAAAATGGTACAACCTCTCTGGAAAGTAATACAGTGCTTCCTCAGAAGGTTGGAAATAGAAATACCTTATGATCCAGCAATTCCTCTACTTGGTATTTACCCACAAGAAATACGAGCCATAACACAAGGAGATATATGCACACCAATGTTCA
>NW_006408548.1:21059134-21060314 GCF_000296735.1 Chrysochloris asiatica | reverse complement strand
AGGTTGGCCCAGGATTGGACATTGTTTCATTCTGCTGTGCATGGGGTCGCTATGAGTCAGTTCCGACTCAATGGCACCTGACAACAACAACAACAATAACATCAATAACATGGCTCAAAGAATGGAATGCAAAATTTCCTCAAAGTACTTTTCAGCTTTTCTTTAAAAAAAGAATATATTATTCAAGTAAGTTGTATAAAAGAAATATAAGTTGAATAATTTTCCTCTTCCATTACATAAGGACACTATCTATCTCAACTACCAGCAACTCATGGTGTATACATTTCTAATATGTTCTTGGTCACATTCAAACTCTGAAGATTGCTCATCTAGGGCAGAGCTCACAAACTTTTATATCTTTGTCCTCATTTATAAACTAAAAAATCCTGCAATCATTTGGAAATGCTGTTACGTTTTCTATGGGACATTCTCTTAGTTAAATTATTGTTGTTGATGTTAAATGAAGTCAATCACTTCTGACTCATAGTGACCCTATGCACAACATAATGCAACACTCTCTGGTCCTGCACCACCCTTGCAATTGTTGTTATGCTTGATACCATTGTTATTGTTACTGTGTCAATTCATCTCCTTGGGATTGGAATGAGACTATTATATGCCAAGGTTCCAGGGTGGTACAATTGGTTTGCACCCTACTATTAACCTTGGGGTACTGGTGTGGTACTGTAGGGTAATGTATTGAACTGCTAAGTCCGTTTGAACTACAAGGTCAGCAGTTAAAGCTCACAAGCTGTTCCTTGTAAACCCTTTACAGGGTTGCTATGGATCAGAACTGACTCAATGGCACTTAACAACAACACTAACCTAAAGGTTGGCATTTCAAACTCATCTCTTTGGATGACTTCCTATCAAGTATGTTGTCCTTCCCCAGGGACTGATCCCATCTGACAACAATGTCCAAAGTATGAGATGGAGTCTCATCATCCTTGGTCCTAAGGATCATTCTTGGCTGTTATTCTTCCAAAACAGATGTATTTGTTGTTCTGACAGTCCATGGTATTTTCAATATTCTCCAACACCATAATTCAAATGCATAGATTGTTCTATGGTCTACCTTATTCATAGTCAACTTTAGCATGACCATTGAGAATGTGTCTGGTGCACTCTAGTCCTCAAATTGATACCTTTGCTCTTTTACATTATTTTTAAATGCTTTATT
>NW_006408548.1:21053882-21057624 GCF_000296735.1 Chrysochloris asiatica | reverse complement strand
CTTATCCCCATCTCCTTTCACCGGACCCATCCAGACAAGATGAAAGCTATTCAGTGGACGATCTACCTTCCTTTGCCACCTTTGATTTCTTGAATACTGCTTCCATTAGTGTTGATTTCAGATCAAAGCAAAATAAATCCTGACAACTTCAATCTTTTCTCCATTTGCATGATGTTATTTATTGATCCAGATGTGAGGATTTTTGTTTTCTTTACATTGAGGTGCAATCCATACTGAAGTCCATAGTCATTGATCTTCATCAGTAAGTATTTCAAGTTTTCTTTCTTTCAGAGAGCAAGGTTGTGTCATCTGCATATCTTAGGTTGTTAATGAGCCTTCCTCCAATTCTGATACCATGTTTTTCTTTACACAACTCAGCTTCTCATATTATTTGCTCAGCATACAAATTGAATGAATATGGTGAAAGGATACAATCCCGAGACAGACATTTTTTATGATTTTCAACCATTCAGTATCCCCTTGTTCCATTCTACTAACTGCCTCCTTTCTATGTACAGGTTCTTTGTGAGCCTCATTAAGTGTTCTCGAATATCCATTCTTTGTAATGTTATCCATAGTTTGTTATAATTCACACAAGAATCATAAATAACAGTAAGTTATTGAATGTGTTAATTTTAAAAATATGTGTGGAGACATTACAATTTACCAAGGTTTTAGGGTGATATGAATGGTTTGCACTCTACTGCTAACCTCTAGGTTGGCAGTTCAAACTCACCTAATAGTACCATAGAAGAAATGCCTGACAACCTTCTGCCTTAAAAAATTACAGTCAAGAAAAGATTAACACATGGAGTCACTATGACTCAGAATCAATGGCAATTATTTTGGTTTGGTATTTGCTATACTCCAGTCATTAGTCTAAACATATGGTTGTTGTTGTTTGTAAGTGCCATCAAGTTAGTTCCAATTCATAGTGATCCTGTATAGGGTTTCTGAACAGCAGCTCATGGGTTTAAATTGTCAACCTTTTTGTTCGCAGTCCACTGCTGATCCTACAGTACTACACCAGGAATCCCTTTTGTTAAGACATTTGTTAATTACAGTTAATAAAACAAAGACCCCTGTCTGCATAGAGTTCACATTCCAATTTTGGGAAGGAGGAGTTGACAGCAAAGACAGATCACTAATAAATAAAATATAATGCATTATGTTAGAAGAAGGAGTCCGTCCTGGTGTGTTGCTTTGGGTTAATGCACTGGACTGAAAAGTCAATTTGAACAGCAAGGTTGGTGGTTCAAGCTCACCAGCTGCTCCTTGAGAACCCTATTCAGACAGGGTTGCTATGGGTCAGAACCAACTCAACAGCTCTTAACAACAACAAATGTTAGAAGAATAACCAGAGTCAAGGATTGCAAAGAATGTGGCATGATCAAATGACCATCTAATATAGATGGAAGGTACCCATACTTCCTTGGAATCCATAGACTCTTACAGTTCTTATTTGTATCCACCTATACAAGAACCCAAAGCAGCTCTGGTAGCATAGTGGTTATGAATCGGGCTGTGGGCCGCAAGGTCAGCAGTTCAAAACTACCAGCTGTTCTGCAGGAGAAAGATGAAGCTTTCTGCTCCCGTAAAGATTTAAGCCTCAGAAACCCTGTACAGGGTCGCTATGAGTTGGAAATGACTCGAAGGCACATAACAAACCAACTAACGATATAAGAACTCTGATGTTAAGCCTTTGGCTTGCTAACCACAAGAGTCAGTTCTACCAGCTGTTACACAAAAGCAAAATTAGACTATCTGTTCCTATAAAAATTTATAATCTTAGAAACCCTAAGGGACAGTTCTATTGGGTTGCTATTAGTCAGAATCAGCTCAATGACAATAGTTTTATTTTGTATTTTTGTGTTTTGCATAAGAGCCTGAATTTGGAGTCAGAGCTAGGATTCAATCCTTTGCCCACTATTAGTTGGAGACTTTGGGAAAGATATTTAACATATTTTAACTATAGTTGCCTTATTTTTTTTAATCTTGATATAGTAATAGTGTTATTTTTATGTTTTTTCAAAAACTCTTAAAGGTAAGGACATTTTAGAAATTATACCAATACCAAAGCGTAGATATATTAAGAATTAAAAAAAAAAATTGTTAGCACCATTTTTCTACATAGTGATATGCATTTAGAATTATTAGTCTGTTTCCTATTGTAGCTCCTGGCAGTAGGAATCCTGAATTAATGAATAATATAAGACTGGTATGGTGCTGTAGGATAAGCACTGGACTGCTAGTCACAAGGTTGGCGATTCAAGCTTACCAGGTCCTCCTTGGAAATGTCATACAGAGTTGCTATGAGTCAGAACAGTCTTGACAGCACTAAACTGTAAGACCAATAACAACAGAAGACTTTTACAATTCCAGCCCCAAATCTCAGTGTCAGTCACGAGTCAGAATTTGGGCTGCAGAGAAATAAGAAACCACATGTCTTTTTCACAGAGAGAAGTTGAAATGAGCATAATTACACAGAAAGTAATAGTTCATTATCCATGAATTTCTACTTTATTTTGAAGCATCATAAAGACTAAAGGCTTTTTATGAACCACCTCCACATGGACTTTGTCCCTAGGTTGCAATTGCTCTCACTGGCTCACTGCTGCTGGCAAGTCTCTCTGAAAATAAAGATGTTATGGAGGCTTAATAACAGTTTGTCAGTTTCACAGTTGAGTCACAGCTGTGTACCATACTCAGTAATGGACGAAAACTTGGAATATAAGTAACTTCATCATGTACTGTAATTGAAAGGAACCAACATGGACAGGCCAATAAAAATTATTGGCTAAGAAAGCATGTGGCAAGAAAATAATATTGGGAGAAAAGCATTACAGGACATGTCAAAATTTTAAAATTATGTATTTTCCAGAAGTGGGACTACAATTTTGATTATATTTTTTAGAGTGTCCAAGTTTTCAAATTTGTGACTAATATTTTAAACTGATGACCCTTCTGCATATCTTTTATTTTTAACACACCTCCTAAGAGAACACATCACACATTTTCTGGTTGTACTGACTCTGGGAAATGGTCCTTGTCTTCTTTCAGCATTTGTTGGCCCAGCATCCTTTGGAGATCTCCATGTAACTTGGCATCACTATCTCCCTGGACATAGGAGTTCCACAGTGCAGGGACCGAGGTCCAAAAGATGCACTCTACTCCTGGCTCTTCTTTCTAGGTGCCCCCATCTCTCTCCTTTTATCTTTGTAAGATATAAGACACTACCATCCACACATCTGGGACACTCCCTTAAATCAAATCAGGGCTGTGATGGGACTAAGGGGAGCACACCTTTCATCTTCTTATTTATTCATCACATCAGATCACATTATGGGAATCATCATTTAACTGCCACAACTGTAGCTGCCAAACCATGGAGAATCATTACAAGGCAGCAGAGTTGACACATATTTTTTGGGAATACAATTCAAACTTTGACAACCCTGTTGAAATTAGACATGGCTGTTCAACTTGCTTGTCCAGTGAACTGTAAGTGGTAGTAACTTACATCACTTCTGAGAAGAAGTTTTAAAAGCAAGCACTCAAGATGATCGTCTTCCCTTCCCACCATCATGGCAATCATGGAGGCACAGGTGAGATGCACAGTACTTCCTTCTAAGCATCTGTGCAATAACACTGAGCACAGCTCCATCACTGGACATCTAGCATGAGTTAGAAAGACTCTTTTTTGGTGTTTGGCCACTGAGGTTTTGGTTTGATTATGACTTGA
>NW_006408548.1:21052958-21053587 GCF_000296735.1 Chrysochloris asiatica | reverse complement strand
ACCAGGACTCCATAAAGAGATTAAGATAGCACAAATCAAACCATGTCTACAGAGTTTATAGTACAGCCAGCATAGTTTTGAAGCAGAGCACATGATGAGATAAAGACCAAATTTTTGTATATTGCAAGGATTGTAGATCCTTTCATGAGGTTTTGCTCAGTTGTAGAGAGATAACTGTGACCAGACCAAAATTTTTAGAATTCTGTTTAAAACCTTTAATGAAGTACAAAAACTAATTCTAACCCATGATCAGTACATAAGAAAACTATAAGAAGTTATACTCAAAGGCACTGTACCAAAATAAGTAGTTAATGTTCTATCAGTGCAAAAGTTAGTGTATGCTCAAGAACCAATGGTTCTGAATAAAGGAAGAAGTCCAAGCTGCATTGAAGATATTGGCAAAACTTCGGGAATTGTGGGAATATAAATTGAAATATTTCAGCAACCTGATGCAACACTAGAGGCACTCACTCATGTATTTGATAGACATCTACCTGACCAACTGACTGGAAGAAATCCATTCCAAAAAGATGTGATCCAACAGAATGCAAAATTACTGAACAATATTATCAATATCACATGCAAGCAAAATTCTGCTGAAGATAATTTAAAAATGGTTGTAAAAGTAC
>NW_006408548.1:21019336-21039470 GCF_000296735.1 Chrysochloris asiatica | reverse complement strand
AGGACCCTGTACACAGACCAAGAGGCAATCATTTGAACAGAACAAGGGAATACTGAATGATTTAAACTTAGGAAAAGTGTGTGCCAGGGCTATATTTTTTCAACATACTTAACTAATTTGTATACCAAGCAAATAATCCACAAAGCTGCATTATATGAAGAAAAACATGTCATCAGGATTAGAGCAAGACTCCTTAATAACTTGTGATATGCAGATGATACAACCTTGCTTGTTGAAAGTGAAGAAGCCTCAAAATACGACAGATACGTAAAGATCACAGACTTCAGTATGGATTGCACTTCAATGTAAACAAGACAAAACTCCTCACTACTGGACCAATCAAAAACATCATGATAAATGGAGAAAAGTGTGAAGTTGTCAAAAACTACATTTTGCTTGGATGTATAATCAACACTCATGAAAGCAGCAGTCAAGAAATCAAATTATACAGTGCACTAGGCAAATCTGCTGTCTAAGATGTTTACAAAGTGTTCAAGAACAAAGTTTGAGAACTAAGGTATGCCTGATCCAAGCCATAGTATTTTCAATAGCATCATATGCATGTGAAAGTTGGACCATGGATAAGAACTATAGAAGAATTGATGTATTTGAGTTATGGGTCTAAAGAAAAATATCTAAAGTACCATTGACTGCCAGAAGAACAAACAAATCTGTGTTGGAAAAAGTAAAGCTAGAATGTTCTGTCAAAGTTAGGATAATGAGACTTCATCTCTCATCCTTCTAACATATTATCAGGAAGGACTAATCCCTGGGAAAAGGACATTATGCATGGTAAAGTGGTTGTTGTTGTTGTTAAGTGCCATCGAGTAGTAGGTCAGTGAAAACCAGAAAGACCCTCAGTGAGATAGATTGGCACAATGACAGCAGCAATGGGCTTTAATGTAACAATTGTGAGGATGGCGCACAACTCAGCAGTGTTTCGTTCTGTTGTGCATATCGCTATGAGTCAATGCTGACTTGACTGTACCTAACAACAATAGTAGCAACAGTGAGTAAATAACCCTTCATGTTTGTGCTGAAATGAACATTATCTTTGGTTGAGGTAGAGCTGTGGTTATCCCTGAATGTATATATAAAAAAAGACACAGAAACAACTCTTTTGAGTTGTGCATTGTTGTTGTTAAGTGTTGTCAAGTCGGTTCTGACTCATAACCAACCTGTATAGGGTTTCCGAGGAGTGACTGGCAAGCTTGAACTGCCGACGTGTGGTTCAATCCGACTTTGCAGTCCAGCACATTAACCCAAAGCACCACACCCAGACTGTGAGTTATACATGATTAAGGGTAAATCATGTTATTGGTTGCCATCAAGTCAATTCTGACTCATAGCATCCACATGTGACAGCGAAGATCACCTCCATATGATTCTTCTTTGTCTGTTATCATTATGGGAGCTAGTTACCAGATCTTTCTCCCTTGTAACTGCTGAAAAATCTGAAACCCATTGCAAACTAATTCCAACTCATAGAGACCATGTAGAAGAGAGCAGATATGTCCTATAGAGTTCCCAATGCTGCAATCTTTTCATAAGGAGATTACTACATTTTTTCCCCATGGATTCAAACCACCATTTCTGTTAGCAGCTGAGCACTTACCAACTGAGCCACCAGAACTCTTTGGGCAAATCTTACTGGATTTCATTTACACATCAATTTTAAAAAGAAGGGAGGAAAAGGAAAGGACTTGAATAATGACAAAAGATTATATGAAAGACATTTCAATGACAATAGTACTAGACTGGTAAGTATGTTGTTGTTGTTGTTAAGTGCTGTTGAGTCAGTTCCAACCCATAGTGATCTTGTACAGGGTGTCTAGGAAGCAGCTGGTGAGTTTGAACTGCTGACTTTGTGGTTCAAACCAACTTTACCAGCCAGCGCATTAACTCACAGTGCCAAACCATTACTCCAAGGTTAATAGTGGGGTGCAAGCCAATTGTACCCCCCTGAAACCTTGTAAATCCAATCCCAAGGAGATGAATTGACATTGTGGCAGTAACAATGGTAGTAAGCATAACAATCGCAAGGATAGCCCAGGACCAGTAAGTGTTTCTTTATGTTGTGCAGAGGGTCACTATGAGTCAGACCTGACTTGATTTATAAGTATATGTCCTACTAAATAACTGGGTAAGAAAACACATAGCCCAAACCTCTATATAATTTCCTGTTGACCTAGATTTACGATACGTACAAAAGGATGTCTCTAAATTTAATAGCCATACAAAATGTCTTCCAGTAATTAAATAGTATGGCTTAGGCTCAGTCTAATAAGTGTGTAGCTGATGACATGCTTTGGTCTATGCCCTAATAATGTGGAAGAACTAATTGTCCACTACTCCGGTAGCCTTTAGTCTAAAGGGAATAATCAAACTTTTAAAGGCTGGACTGGTACAGCATACTGTTATAAAATTAGTAGTGACAGACCTAATGAAATCCTTTAATGTGATGATTAAAAAGAACCTATGACATAAAATACAAATACAATTTAAAAATGCATTGTCAACCCTGGAGAAATGAAGGTTAGGTAAATGATCTAACTTTTTAAAACTTCTTTTCATTAATAGCTTACATTTGTATAGGACTTTTCACTTTTTCCAAAGCCCTTTTTTGACTTCCACCTAATTGTATCTTTACACCATCACAGTTAAGTAGCCTCAGAGAGAATAACAATTCCCATTTGGTATTGAGGAAACTGCTTCCAAAAAGGGTTATTAAGACACTTGCTCAAGGCCATGCAAATCAGTGCAGGAACTGTAATCCACAGTATGTAACTCCAAACCCAGTCACCTTGCACACAGAGAAATCAATTCCAGTGGTAATACTATATTTTGATCAAGTATTAATCATTCATTATAAGAACACTGTATTTTGTTCTGGGAACCACCATGTGATATATAACAAAGAAGACACATGGAGATGGTCCAGAGACAAATAATACAATAATCAGTGTTTGAGAAATGCACACTAGGAAAATAATGTCCTAAAACTGATTTGCTGAGGGATGTTAGCCTGATGGGCAAAATACCAAGCAAGGACTTGCTATCATTAACTCTAAGAAGAAACAACACTAATCTTTTTTACTTAAATTCTAAGACAGGAAACCAAGGTATATTACATTAGAAGACAGATTCATGTTGGATTGCTACGAATGTCCTAATGCAAGAATTACTAGATGCTTATATCTCTAAGTAGCTTATACCAATTTGTTCCTGAGAGGTTTTAAAGACTGAGTATAGAGTGCAATCAATTTGGGTACAATAGACTCCAAAGTAAAGAAGATACATGCAGTAACTCTCTGTTCTATGAAGATTCACCCTATTATGTCTAAAAGAATGTCAGTTCAAATGGCATAGTCTTTTTGAATCACAGTAATGTGTGAACACGCCTCTGTTCCAAGCACAAAAATGGTCATTCAGAATTTCCAGAACAATTTATATAATCTGTACAAATGTCCATCCATCTCAGTAAGCTATTACATATGAGGCAGGCTGATAGTTCTAAAGTGGTTCTCTATGTTTGCAATTAGACTGTGGACATAGTGTAGCACTTGAGCACATACTCACAGCATTCACACAAGTTTCAGGTATTTTGTAGCTATAATGTATAAAGTACAGAAGCATTTTGTATGAAAGAAATAAGAGGATATAGTGACACCCTATTCTGAAGACAAAGTGTAATAATAGTAAATAGTAAGCAAGACTCACCTGGTTTGTCTGAATCTAGCTAAGTAATCACTTGTTGTTGTTGTTATGTGCCGTGGTGTCAGTTCCGACTCATAGCGACCCTGTACAGGGTTTCCGAGTCTGTAAATCTTTACGGGAGAAGAAAGCCTCATCTTTCTCCTGCGGAACCGCTGGTAGTTTCAAACTGTCGACCCTGAGGTTTGCAGCCCAATTCGTAACCACTACACTACCAGAGCTCCTTAAGTAATCACTTAAGCATTGTCATATATAATCCATTGTTGTTGTTGTTGTTGTTAAGTTGTTGTTGTAGTTGGATCTTACTCATACTGTATGAGATTTCCAAGGAGTAATTGGTGGGTTTGAACCACTGACCTTGTAGTTAGCAGTGCTTATCCTACAGCACCACAGCAGAACTCCCTATAAGCCATATATATGATGTATTATATGAGAAATATTTATCAGCTGGCAAACAGATATATTGAAAATGATCGCTCTATCCTTTGGAATAAGAACTGTGAGGAATGTGATTATATTAAATGGAATATTTTTTTTAAAAAAAATCTATGTTTGAAGTGAGTTTTCAGTTGTTCACTAACGAACTTGTGCATCCTGTCATAGGCTGGTTTCTCCAATGGAACAAAAGAGAAAAGCTTGCTTCAAAGAAATGGCTCACACAATTGTTTTTAATTGCCAGTGAGTCTGTCCCAACTCATCGCAATCTTGTAAAAGTTTCCAAGGAGTGGTTGGTGGATTTGAACTGCTGACCTTGTGGTTAGCAGTCCAGTGTTTATCCTATTTTACAGTCAAGTGTTTATCCTACAGTGTCCCACCAGGCATGGGTATATTAAATTTGGTAGGAAAAAGTTGTAACTATTTTTCCACTGTAAAAGCCATCTGTTGTTTTCACCCCCATTTAAGTAACAGTGCTATTGGCTTTGTTTTGGGTTTGTGGGTGGAATGAAGCACTGACATCATCAGTTTTTAGAGTAAGATGCCTTCTAGTATTAAGAATATGTCTAAGTGAACCAAGTGTTTCTAGAATTGAAGGACAATCGTACTTCTGGTTTAGACTTGAGTTTCCTCACACATCTCCTTCACTTGAGGATCAAGTTTTAGCCATAAAGGGCTATTGGTAAATGATAAAACATAATTTCATCAGGAATGCTACAGTCAATTGATTTAAGGATAATTATGTGGCACTATGCAGAATATCTGGTAGCATAGTGGTTACAAATCAGGCTGGGAACCGCAAGGTCAGCAGTTTGAAATTACCAGCTGTTCCGTGGGAAAAAGATGATGTTTTCTACTCCTGTAAAGATTTACAGCCTCGGAAACCCTGTACAGGGTCGCTATGAGTCAGAACCGACTCCACAGCACATAACCAATGTAGAATATTAACAAAACAGCAACAACAACAACAACATGTGGAATAAAGTGTCAAACCACAAGGTCAGTTCGAACCAGAATACCGATGGCTTAAACTCACCAACTGCTCCTTGGAAACCCTATACAGGGTTGTTATAAGCAGAACCAACTCGACAGAACTTAACAACACAATACTTACTTTCAGGATTTATAGGAGGATTAGTTGAAATGATAGCGTATGTGAGAATTTAGCATTCTTTGAGACATTTAATTAAACTAACAAACTAATATGGTTTTGTAGTTAGTGCTGTTGAGTTGGTTCCAGCTCACAGCAACCCTATATATGATTTCCAAGGAGTAGCTGGTGGGTTTGAAAAGCCAACCTTGCTGTTAGCAATACAGCGCTTATCCTACAGCATCATGCCAGGATTCCCAGTAAATGGTAGCAACAGTAGCAATTATTAATGTATTTCACACTCAACAGATGCTACAAAACAGTCTATAAAAATCCCCCCATTTCCCTGAAGATTCCACCATTTGTCAACAAAAATAATAAGGAACTGGTCTGCAAATGTCACAGTCTTCCTTAGAGATCAGGGGAAAGCAAGAAAGACAGTAAATCAGCAACTCCTGAATTCGTTTTTGTAGAAAGATGAAGAAAGACTGGAAATATCCAAGCAGTCATATATTTTGTCTGCCATATCCCTTTGGTGGCTTGGCTTATCCTTGATAACTGTCACCAACAAGACAAATCCAGTATCTATGTGATGCTGTGGGTTAATATGCTGGACTGTGAAGTCGGTTTGAACTGCAAGGTTGGTGTTTCAAGCTCACCAGCTGCTCCTTGGAAACCCTATACAGGGTTGTATGGGTCAAAACTGACTCCACAGAAATTATAACAACAACAGCAACATCTTTTTAGAATTTGGACTCCCTCCAGGTTAAGATATTTTCTGAATGTGGTGAATTTATAGCATGAAAAATAATGCAGACTATGTTTGTGGTAGGGGGAGGATGGACTAGGAAGATTGTTCACTGTAAGAATCACATTGGGTTTTAACAGAGAAGCTGGAGCTGGTCAGGCACAGTTGGATGACGAGAATGGAAAAGATTCTAGGCAGAGAGAACACTATGTGCCTTCCGTTTTAAATGCTCTTTTGAGGAACTGACCACCAATGTGAATGAAGACATGGGGTATAAGAAGAAGGGTGAGGGATGAGCTAGAAACTTAGGCAGGGGCTAGATCAAGCAAGGCCTTGTGGACCAGTTTACTTGGGACAGTGACTAACATTTTGAAGTAGCTCACAAACATTTCTTGAGTGACCAATGAGCTACTTCTGGGTGTAAGAGATCTTTTGCTTATATAGGGACTCATTGGCTAAGGAACCTCAATATCAGGAACTGTCTTCAAATCTGTCTAAATCCCAGACTCTAGAAGTTTCTTTCTCTTTATTCCCATTTGTCTCATTTATACTGCTTTGTTGTGCTCCAAGATTTGGTACTAATGCCTGTAGCAATCAGAGATTCAAGGAAGGAGATAGAATGGTGATAAAACACAATCTCTGCACTCCAGGCTACCATTAAATACAGATTCTAAAAACAGCACAAAGAAAAATAAAGTATGGTGGTTGTTGTTGTGTAGCGTGACTCATAGCACCCCTGTATAGGCTTTCCAAGGCTATAACTCTTTATGGGAGCAGAGAGATTCATCTTTCTTCCTCAGAACAGCTGGTAGTTTTGAACTGCTGACCTTGAGATTAGCAGCCCAATTCATAACCACTGTGATTGCTACCAGAGCTCCTGATAAATTATATGTGCTAAAATAAAATAACATAAAGAGTGGCAAAAATGTTGATAATTTTGAAGCTGAGTGATACGGACATGTGGTGTTTTTTATTTTGTTTTTAATATTACTTTTTCAACTTTTGTGCCATTCTTGAAAATTTCCACAATAAAAAGGGTTTTCATAATACAGGCACAGACACTTATAAAAACAGTGATTTAGGATAGTTATTTAATTATTCTGTAACTCAATTTCTTTATTTACATATTAGGGAAATATCTACCTTACAGAGTTGACAAAAAGATTAAATGAAAAGATATAGGCACAGAACTGAGCTTAGGGTATAACATCAAGAATGAACTTTGCAGAGATTAGTATTTTCGAAGTTCAGTTTTTGAAGATCTAGAATCCAGGGAAATTGTTGACTCTTTAGTTCTGGCCCTGAGTCCTAAACCTTCTGTAACTTTAATGAGCACATGAAATATCAGGAAACCTTGTTAAAAGGGAGGTTCAGATTCAGATGATCTTGGGCAAGTCTGACTCTACATTTCTTAATGTTTATTGTGTTAGAATTAAGGTTCCAGAGGCACATTGGAAGAAAGGCCTGTTGATTTATAACCAAAAATTATCCACTGAAAACTCTATGGAGCACAGTTCTGCTCTGACATACACGGGGTTTCCATGAATCAGAAATGATTTGATGGCAACTGGTTATCAGACTTCCAATGAAGCTTTTGATTCATGGACCACACTTTGTGAGGTTGTATTCTTCTGCTGTATTCTTGCAACTGGGTTTTCATTTGTACTCTCTTCTGATAGTTTGATTTCTATCATATTCTCCTTCTTTGAAACCCTGCCTGACAATTCTCCAAGAACTGTAATTCCTCTAGTACTGAGGCTCTGGCTACCAGATACCCTAGGGTTGTTCATGAGCTTCAGTGTTGTGCAGGAAAATTACTTTTCCACCAAGTCAGATTCTGACTTCTTATATGGATCCTTGGTGGAATTAATGCTTCTGAATCCATTGTTGCTGTCTTGCCGATTGTCTACAGGACATCTGTTATATCTCTACTAACATCACTCTTCCTTAGACTGAACTGGACCCGTTATCCATCTTTGCATTGTGTGAAACTGCTCAACAGAACTCACTCCAGCTGCCTACATCTGGATTGATCCTTTTCTTGGTTTTTTAACCCCAGTGGACAGTATCAGGTCTTCACTTTTTCCTGTAAGCCACTCCCCACAAATACTTCTCTGAAGCCAATGCTTTCACACTCACCAGTAGCATGGGAGAAAATGTAAATACTTGGAAGTAGAGGACGTTTTCTCTCTCAATAACACATTTACATTCAGTCATGTGTTCGCTGGCAAACAGATGCACTACTTGAATGCAGCCCTCAATATATAAGTGTCAGATTTATGTAAACTAGTATATGTAGAAATGTAGGACAAAGCTTACAATTATTTTTTTCTCATTCACTAATTACAATCACCTTTATAAGTTTTAGATGAACTGGATATACGATTTTTGAAACCCTTGCTAAGAAATCCATTAGCTCTATTATATGTAGTTAGATTATATGATTATGTTCTGGCAAAGTTAATGGAAAGAATTATCTGAGATATGTATGTATATGTTTTCCAACCCCCCACACACCCCCAGGAACAATCAGTGAAGCTATTAAAAATCACGGCAGAATCAAACATTGAGAATAATGCACTCATGTTTAAACATGACTCTTCCATTTGACAGGAGTAACTTTGGCAAGGTGCTACCCATCCAACACTTTCTAAACCAATAGGAGTATTCAACAACTTTCCAGAAACATTAAAAGACAATTTTCTAAATTATCGACTTACACTGAACTTGAAGGGAAGTTTCTCATCATAATAAAAACAATAACTCATAGCTCCATGAAAACGCAATTGTTCATGAATAGTTAAAAGTGTTTGGCATTGAACTCACCAGAGCATGTATGACTTACATCTGTGCAGTTTTCTTCTCTTGTGAAGCTTAATATTATTGTTAGAAAGTGTCTACTTCTCAGTTTTGAGTTGTTGTGGTCTTTCTTTATTTCACTCCAGATCACTGTTGTTGTTATTAGGTGCCTTCAAGTCAATTTTGACACACAGTGACCTTATACACAACAAAAGAAACACTGCCCAGTCCTGTGCCATCCTCACAATTGTTAGAGCCCATTGCTGCTACCTCTGTGCAAATCTATCTCATTGGGAGTCTTCCTCTTTTTTGCTACACTTCCACTTTACCTAGTATTATATCTCCTCCAGGGACTGGTCCCTCCTGATAATATGTCCCAAGTATGAGAAACGAAGTCTTGCCATCCTGGATTCCAAGGAGCATTCTGGTTGTACTTCTTCAACAAACAAAAAAACACAGATTTGTTCTTTAAGCAGTCCATGACACCCAAAATATCATACGTTCTAGGCTATGATGGAGTCCTGGTGTGGTGCTGCCAGTCAATGAGCAGGACTTCAAGGTTAATTTGAACTGTAAGGTTGGGGGTTCAAGCTCACCAGCCACTCCTTGGAACTCATACGGGGTTGTTATGAGTTGTAACTGACTCAGTGGCACGTAATAACAACAACAATGGAGTATGATAGAACATCGTGCTTGGTAAAGTGGAAGATCTGCAAAAAAAAAAAAAAGAGGAAGACTCCCAACAAAATGGATTGGCACAATGGCACTAGCAATGGGCTCAAGCATAACAACGGGTGTAGGATTGATGTAGGACAGGGAAGTATTTTATTCTGTTGTTCATAAAGTCGCCGTGAGTTGGTACTAACTCCATGGCACCTAAAAACAACAGGCTATAAATTGTTTGGCAGCTGCTTTCCGGAAAAAAAGAAAAAGAAAAACCAAGTGTACAGATTTCAGGTATTTATTGTTGATGTTGTTGTTGTTAAACACTGTTGAGTCGCTTCCAGCCTTGCAATTCAAACCGACTTTGCAGTCACGTGCATTAACCCACAGCACCACATCAGGACTAGTATATATTTGCTGGGTGTTGAATATCCAGCATTGAATTTCTTATATAAGTTTGGGAAAACAAATAAACCATTACACTGCTCCTGACTCTATCCATGGAGATATCTAAGGAGCCTAGCTGGTGTTGACTCACTCCCAATACCAAGGGTTGGCATTTGGTTTGGGCTTGACTTGGCATAGTGACTCATTCAAAGGCATTAGGAAAAAAAAAATGAGACTTTTGTTGGGCTCCGGGAAGAAAAGTAGGTGTTCTTTTCCAATAAGGCAGGATATAGACTAGAGCTATATCCTAAAGAACGGAGGAAAAATCTGAGAATTCAGCCTACACAGAGAAAGGAGAAACGGAAGGTGAAGAGGGAGCTTGAGAGTAGCCTGAGCCCCTGGCCTGAGGTAAGCACTATTGCTGACTTTTTAATGATGTGGATCAATACATTCCATTTCTTTCTTAAAACTGTTTGAGTTAGGTTTTCTCCCATGTGCAAACAGGAGAAATATTAATGCCAGCAGTTCAGTGGAGGCTAAGTTGGAGACACTGAGAACACCCAGGAAAAGGTAATCTTTCCCGTAATGCCAGGAACCTAGACAAAATCTTCAATTACTTGTGTGTAGAGAAGTTACACAAGTATAATTTATTTGGCATTATTAGTCCCTATAGTAGTGGGAAAATTACACAAGTATAATTTATTTGGCATTATTAATCCCTATAGTAGTTCAATAACTTACAGTTGAAAAGACTTATCAAAAGTCAAACTGATTTTGCTATTTTTCTCTCCATTTGTGGAATACAGAAGAGTGATGAGACTTGAAGATGTTTGGAATCAATTTGTCCAACAGATGAAGAGAACATGTGAACATCAGTCTCCATGACCCTGAGACCATAAGAACTAGATGGTGCCCAGCTACCACTACCAACGGCCCTGAATGGGGTCACATTAGAAGATCCTCAATAGAGCAGCATAATGTATGAAACAAAACTCAAAATTATTTTTTAAAAAGAGAAGACTTGCTGGTCAGAAAGAGACTGAAGGAACCTGAGACTGTGACATTCGGCTGTCCTTCAGTTCTGTCAAAGAACACACTCTCATTCAGGCAAGCAGAAGATAGGTACAAAGTGGGATCAACTTTAGCCAAGCAGTAGATAGGTATACAAAAGGAACAACAACACTAGTAAGATATGCTCACTATGAATGATGGAATGGTCAATCATTCAGAATCAAAGGGACAACATGTACCTAAGGACAATGGCGAGAAGGGATGGGAAGGTGGGTGGGAGAAAATAGGAGCTATAGGGAGGAAACGGATGACAGTTGTTCCACGGAGGGGGTTGCAATCATTGAGTTGAAACAAAGTGTCTTCTTATTCTTATTCTTATGTGCCTTGGAGTCGGTTCCGACTCATAGCGACCCTGTACAGGGTTTCCGAGGCTATAAATCTTTATGGGAGCAGAAAGCCTCATCTTTCTCCCACGGAACAGCTGGTAATTTCAAACTGCTGACCTTGCGGTTCACAGCCTGATTCGTAACCACTACGCTAAAGTGTAGTACTTGTTGAATATAAAACTATTGATCTTGTCTGTAAACCTTCATTCAATTCACAATTAAAAAATATATATATATCAGGCTGATTTTTGTGTGTGTCATTTAGATATGCACATATATTAGTCATGATATGGAAGTCAAATCAACACAAATTATATAAAGAAACATCTCTGTAGGAAAATTACACTTTAAAATATTTTAAGATTTTACTCAAAATCAGAAGTGATGGGCTGGTTTCAACTTTTTGAACACTGGATCTCCCATTTACTATTCAAAAATTAAAAAAAAATAATACTTTATACCTGAAAGCCATTATTTATCAAGATGTTTTACATATATTATATAATTGATGGATATGATATATACTTAATACCATACCTCCCTCATCAAGCCAAGCCTCATCTCCCTTGTTTTATAACTATAGATATTGAAATTCATAAGTTATAGAGCTGAATACAAGAACTATATTTTAACAAAACTTGTACCCAAGTTGAATGTTAGGTATGGCATAACTTACCTTATGGAATAAAGGCAATGCTTAGTGCAGATAATATGCCCCATAATTTCAGATTCCCAGTATGAATAAAAAAGTTATCTGTGGGTAGTGCGAATAATTAAATGCTCAACAACGAGCCAAAAAGTTGGAGGTTCAAGTCCATCCATAAGCACCTTGGTTGACCCACATGGTGATCCTTTTCTGAATTGTCAAAGTCTTGAAGATCCCATAAAGCAGTTCTATAATGCACACATGGGATCACCACAACTTCGAATCAACTGGATGTTAACTAACTATAAGAACAATACTGATAAAAAGAAGATGATAGAATTACATCTAATATTGCTATAACACTGTTTTGGTGTTGACATGATTTTGGAAGTAAACTACAAATCCATTAATCAAATCAGGATAAAATGTTAATTACAGTGGAGTGTTACAGTGTCTCATTGGTCACATAATTAGAAGATAACAAGGAAGAAGAGTTCAGATTACAGAGGAGGGAGTTAACTTTGAATCTTTTCACACCCACTTTCCTGTTGTGCAATTTCGGAGCCTCCATTTCTTCCTGGTAATAAGATCATCATAATAGCTAGCTCACAGTGTTATTGCTATGATTATACCAGCTATGGAATGTAGGGATACAGCCTAGTGCTTGATTATGGGACATTATTTCTTCAGGATTGAGCCATGTATGACTTCTACTGGTATTGCAAGTGAAAGCTTTCAGCCCAGTTACTTTGCCCTCAGCCAAAGACAGAAAGTGAATACCCTCTTTCCAAAGACATTCCACATCCAGTGCTTGGTTAATGAGAGAATATACAAGGTGGCTCAAAAAATTATATGAGTAGGCTTCAAAAAGTTCATGGAAAAATTCCACTATCTTTCAAATCCATTTTTCCATGAACTTTTTGAAGTCTACTCGTAAAGTCATGGTCCTCTTGTGTCTTTCCAGGACAACTCTGAAATGCTAGCTCCAGAGATGCCTGTGGGATCACCACAGGCTCCACTTATGAACACACTGAAGCTCACCTTCTCTGTGCAGTCTTGCTCCTCTCACGTAATTGTATGTGCACAAATCTCCATCTGAGTGTCTAATTTTGGGACAGTTGGCTAAAGACCGCTTTATAGTAAGGGTTTGATCAATATTAGCTGTGATGATGATGATAATGATGATAAGATGATGATGAAGGGGATGTGGAAACATGAATTTCATTGCTTTATACTGATTGAGTCAGCAATAAACTTTTGTAGAAACAATTTTCTTAAATGTTCTCTAGTAATGTAAGGCAAGTCTCATGCTAAAAGAAGAGTTCCTATATGACTTTTCTTTAAAAATCAGCTTAATTACTAAATTGTATCTAAGTTGATGTGTTCATTTGCAACTCAGTAATTATTTGTTTAGCCATTTCTATTTTGAAACTTTTATCACATTGGATAAGTGTTGATAGAAAATTAAAAAAAAAAAAAAATCCCCTAAACAACTGTTTTCTCTAAGGGCCCTTTATAGTCTAATAGTCTATGATTCTGTAATTTTAATGATGACAATATCTTGAACAATAAATTCTCTGGGAAATAAGGTCATTAAAATACCAAAATTGTCCTTGAAAATAACACTTCATAAATTATGCAAAGCAGCGGTAGTGTGAAACACAAAATTCAAGTGGTAACTTTAAAACACAGAATGAAATTGAGGAAGAATAAAGTTGTCTGCAAGGAGGCCCTGGTTGGTGCAAAGTTTGGAGGTAGGCTGCTATCAGTAAGACTTAAGATTTGGGTTCACCCAGAGGCACTGCCGTTTAATGTGCTTGAATGCAAAGTTGGTTTGAGCTGCAAGTTCGAAGGTTCAAGCTCATCAGCCGCACCTCAGAAACCCTATACAAGTCGTTATGAGTTGGAAGTGACTGGACAGCACTTAACAACAACAACAACAACAGAGGGTCCTCAGAAGAAAGTCTTGACAATCCTCTTTTGAAAAATAAGCTATTGAGTAGAGCATTCAATGAGTAGAATACATTGAAAAATCAATTCTACTCTCATTTACATTAAGACATCATGATTTGAGATAGTCATGAGTTAGAGATGAGTCTACAGTCATTTTTTTTTAAAGGATGTCATCATAACAGAACTGAAGGGGCATGCACAGAATCTACTCTAGCTGGAGATATTGGAGAGCTTTCAGTATTAGAAGAAGAAAATCATACAAGTTTTAGTGTTGTAAAACACATTGTTGTTGTTGTCAAGTGCCTTCGAGTTAGTTCCGACTCATATCGACCCTGAACAGGGTTTCCAAGGCTGTAAATCTTTACGGGAGCAGAAAGCCTCATCTTCCTCCCGTGGAGCAACTGGTAGTTTCGAACTGCTGACCTTGCAGTTCACAGCCTGATTCGTAACCACTACGCTACCAGAGCTCCTGGTCCTGGTAGAATACCATTTTAAATCTCTCTTCATAGAAAAATGTACAGAGGATCCATGAAACTAAACGGCATACGCACGAACAGACAACTAGTGAAGGACAGAGCCCATATACAAAGCCGGATCTTCTCACTCTTTACACCTTTTTACCCTGACTCTGTCTATCCTTCTTTCTTCTGGTACCCCAGTCCAAACCATGGAAACGTTTTCAATTATTTTATGTTCTCTATTTTGGTCCAAAGGAGCTCTGGTAGCGTAGTGGTTATGAATCGGGCTGTGAACCTTAAGGCCAGCAGTTTGAAATTACCAGCTGCTCCGCAGGAGAAAGATGAGGCGTTCTGCTCGCGTTAAGCCTCGGAAACCCTGTACAGGGTCGCTATGGGTCGACGGCACTTAATAACAACAACAACAACAACATTTGGTCCAGATAAACCATCTTTTTTTTTTTTCAATGCAAATTTTAATCTTTATTGTTTTAATGCAGAAGCATAACATGTCATAGGAAAATAGTTGAGTTACCATCTGCCAATAGCAAAGGCAAAAAAAAGCTAAGGGTGAGCGCCTGGGGGCTTGGGAGAACTAAGCACATGAGGTGGGTGTAGGGGCACAAAGGACAGGAGGGCGTGGATGCCAATAAACACATAAGCAAACTGCTCTCGCTTCATGGAAGGATTTTCCAGAGGCATTTGCCAGCACTCTAAATTAAGTACTGAAAAGAAGTAAATGCATTCCTTTGGGAAGCCGTGTGCCTTGGCTCTTCAATGCTTGAATTCACTGTATTCATCAGAATAGTTTCTAGCTCCACTGGCTGAAGAGAGGCTGGTCAAAACTGGGGAAACCAATGGAGGGAGAAATTCAAAAAAACCGAGCAAAGAGCCAGGTTTCAACAGCACTCCTGGGTGAGCTGCAGCGAAAGGAAGGGCATGCTCCCAGAGCTGATGAGAGAAAGGGTGGGCGTATCTCTCACCCTCCTTCATAAAATTTCCATCTATAAATTTCTCCATGATATATAATTTTCCTATCATATCTTAATAAAGTTTTAGCTATTATTTAATAATACACAGTATCACAATATACCTATTCATAGGTTTTTAATAAATCCATTTAGTGTCTATATTATTTCTAATAATGTGAAGTTATGGATAAACATAATGAAGTGGAAACAATTTCCTTCATTTACAAATCTATTAGTACCTTCTTTGGAAGAAAAGAATAAAGGACAATAATTGGATTAGCTCAGAAAGCACTATTTCAATTTAAATGGACAAGGCTGTCACTAGTTATAACCAAAAAGAGCATGTTTTGGAGATGTTTTTCTAAGCATTTTGGGAAGTTTGATAAGCAAAACTCTTATCTTCAGATTAAAAGATTTTCCAAAGCCACTTGTTAAACACTGCAGAAAGACGTTAAGAAAATTAATTTGGAGAAGACTGGATATTAATTTTTTAAATATATTTTTAGTCTATGCTGATAAATTTGGTAGTGATTGGCTTTGTGGATGAGAATTTAAAATAAGAAATGGGACAGTCTTAATCAACTGAAATAGAGTCAAATGCTTTCAAACAATGAGAGTGTTTCAACAGAACTGATGAATACAATACATTTTAAGTTCATCCATAAAATCTCTTAGCATATATTATTTATCTACACCGAAATCATTCTCAAAGGCACAAACGTAATTTAGCCTGGTGGCAGTTGCAAAGGCAGATGTTTCTTAATGGGCTCTTATGAAGTGCAACCATGACATGTGCAGAGACTGTCATATAACACATATACTACCCTTGCCTGATTCCTTTCAATTACTCATCAAGCAGCTCTTTTGAATGTGTCATGTGCTTCCATCTTTATTTTGTAATTAAAAAGACACATACATGATACAGACTAGATATGCGTCTAATATATTCAAACGACCCTGGGAAGGGGACCTATTAATTATCTATTGTTATTGTTAAGTGCCATCGAGTTGGTTCCGACCCACAACAACCCTATATAGAGTTTCTGAGGAGATACAGATTCATGAAAATATATTTTCCTTAATTTTATTCTATGATTTTTACAAATTGTTCTACCTTATTTTGCTTGTAGGAATTTATAAGGGAAAGGCACTAGGAGTCAGTCTGTTCTGTGGTTAGTTCTTGATATTGACATATATACTGCTCAGAATATGTTCTCCCTTTCATATTGAGGGGGTTCCTTACTATGTAATTTTTGTTAATGCATATGAAAAAGTTAACCCTTTAAGCTAATATATTTGAAGCAAGCTTTTTACATACTGATGTGGTGCTGTGGGTTAATGAGCCAGACTGCAAAGCCATTTGAACTTCAAGGTCGGCGGTTCAAGCTCACCAGCTGCTCCTTAGAAGCGCTGTACAGGGTGGCTATGAGCCAGAACCAACTCGACGGCACTTAACAACAACAACAACAATGCTCCTATGGCTAAAGTAACTATACAAAATATTTTTGCTATGTTAAGGCTAAGTCAATAAAACCAATAAATTACCAGCAGTCAAATAAACCATTTAACTATGAGGAGGGAAAATTCATTAAACTTGCTTAAAATGAATCAGGTTCAAACTTTTCACTTAACTACTCAGTTAAGTCTGTCAAAGCACTCAGCTTAGTAAACAATGACTAGGACTTCAAAAAGGAGCTCTGGTAGCGTAGTGGTTACAAATTGGGCTGAGAACCTTAAGGTCAGCAGTTCGAAACTACCAGCTGTTCCGCGGGAGAAAGATGAGGCTTTCGGAAACCCTGTACAGGGTCGCTATGGGTTGGAACTGACTCGACGGCACTTAACAACAGGACTTCAAAAAAGTTTGTGGACAAATTTCATTTTCCGTGAACTTTTTGAAGCCCTCTCATATGGTTTAATAGTAAAAACATTTAAATGTTAATATTTACTCCATTCAAGAAATCAAATGATGTATTACATCAGGTAAGCAGCAGTCAAGAAATGAAACAATGGACTAAATTAGGCAAATCTGCTATGCAAGGCCTCTTTAAAGTGTTCAAGAGCACAGATGTCAGTTTGAGAACTAAGGTGTACCTGACTTAAGCCATGTCATTTTCAAAGCCTCATCTGCATGTGAAAGCTGGACAATGAATAAGGAAGACTGTGGAAGAACTGATGCATTTGAGTTATGGTGTTAGAGAAGAATCTTAAAAGTACTATGGACTGCTAGAAGAGCAAACAAAGCCATGTTGGAAGAAGTACAACCAGAATGCTCCTTAGAAGCCAGGATGACCAAACTTCGTCTTTCATACATTGGACATATTATCAGGAGGGACCAGTCCTTGGAGAAGGACATCTTGCTTGGTAAACTGGAAGGGCAGAGAAAAAGAGGGAGACGTCCAAGGAGATGAATTGGTACTTTGGCAGCTACAATGGGCTCAAACATAGCAGCAACTGCAATTATGATGCAGGACTAGTTGGTATTTTATTCTGTCGTAAATCAGATTGCTATGAGTCAGAATCATCTCAACAAAAACAATATTTACTCCTATTAATTTTAAGTGTCTGCCGTGCACTAGTCTCTTAGTTTAACTTTAAATACATAATGTCATCAAGTCCCCACAATATCAAGTTAGATGGTGGTATTCCTATTTTATAAATGAGCAAACTGAGTCTTAGAAAGTAAAAGAAATTTGCTCAGTGCCAAATAGTAAGTGGTTCAGCTGTGGTTGAACCCCTTACTTGTCTGGCCACCAAGCATTTTCAATTTTTATTCTAACATGTTGCATTCTTTAGTATGTAAAGTACAAGGACCAACACAGGAATTTTAGAATCATACACCAGAACAGATCTGTTTTCCCTCCAACCCAGCACTCCCCCTCACAGGCATTACCCTGCCTTGCCAATGGAAGATTGAAGATGGAACATTGGAGGAAAACCTGAGCTCTGGTAAACTGAATGTATGGCGACAAGTCAAAAAGCATTGCTACTAAGGTTTTGTTCATACATGCATGGGTTTATTTTAAACAAAATGTGTTTAAACATGTCTCTGAGATCAGTTGATGACTGTAGACAAGGTCTCTCATTAACTTGTCTTAGTCTTATTGGAGTCTTGGTTAATGTTCTGGACTGCAAGGTTGGTTTGAACCACAAGGTTGGCAGTTCAAGCTCACCAGCTACTCCTAGGAAACCCTACAGAGGATTTCTATAAGGCAGAACTGACTCGATGGCACTTAACAACAACAACAATATGAAGAAGTCTCACTAAGAGGAATTCTGGTACAGTTATGGTTCTGAGTCTAGTTGCTAATCTCAAGGTCAGCCATTGAAAGCTATCAGCAGTTCCATGAAAGAAAGATGAAACTTTCTGCTCCCATAAGGATTTACAGACTCGAAAACCCTATATGGTGTCGCTATGAGTTGGAACTGACTCCACGGCACACAACCACCACCAACACCACCACTGTGACACTGTGTATTAATGCACTGAACTACAAAGTCAATTTGAACCCTATACAGTGTGTTGTGAGTCGGAACCCACTCAACAGCACTTAACAACAACAACTGTCTCATTAGGGTATCTTCAAAGAAAATAAACACCCAATCAAAACTGGTTTCTGAAGAATAGCCAGAAACATCACCAAAGAAATCTTGTAAGTTCATCTTCAACCTATAACTGATTGGAATACCTAAAATGGGGCTAGAACTTGCCCAGTGAAGGAGGCTTCCTGTGGAGCCTTTGCACTGCATAAGACCATAGGTGGAATCCTGTTCCCCATCCAGAATCTTCTGAGGTGGGAAATGTCCACTTGAATGGACAAGCAGACCAGCCTGGAACAGCTAGAGGAACAGAAGATACTTCTTGAAAGAAAGACCAGAGCTAGCTGAGGTAATGGCAAGTGGCACACCAGATTTACAAGCATGATTTGGTCAGTTAGTGAAAGGGCTTCTCTTTGAGAAGGTGAACACCTGTGGTGCTGACATGATTGTGCGTACCAAGCAGGTGCTGAAGGGCTCCCGGAGCTCTGAGCTGCTAGGTCAAGCAGCTCGAAACATGGTACTACAGGAAGATACCATCTTTGATACGTTAAGAAAAATGGCAATAATAACAACATATCTTCAATACCAGCAAGAAGCTAGTCAGAAGAATGTTGAGCAGTCATCAGATCTACAGGACCAGATGAATCACCCTTTGAAAAAGAATAGCATATAACAATGCAAAAGCATTCCTTTGCCTGATGCTGAGGAGGAAACAACCTTATTACAGCCATCATGCCATGGATTGATTGTTCGCTTTCTTCTCCAAAAGTTAAGTTAGAAAAGGTTTGTGTTGATTACAGTTTATCTGGAACAGAAGCCAGGTGGCTGAATTGTGAAAGTACTCCTTGAATTGGACCAACCCATGGTTTTACTGAAATTTTAAGTTGCTATTAAAGTAGAATTAAAGGATGTGTTAGTTTTCCCTTAATTATGTTGAAAGTCATATTGTCTAAATGTGAGTCTTAAGCAAATACTGAACAATATAAGAATGATAATATTCTTGTCAAAGACTTAAAATCATGCACTCGAGAAATATTGTAGTTTTGTGGTCACAGAATGGTATTTTTTCTAGTAATTCAATGAGATACATATTTTATTTGTTCAGCAAACTTTGATGTAACTTCAGTTTATCTTAGATGAGAACTAGGCTAAGGGGTCTCAGTTTCCATCTGGCCAGCTGCAACCTCCTGCCTTGACCTGCATTTCTTTGTTGTTGTAACCCTTAAAATTACATGGCCTTGGATTCATTTTGTAATTTTCTTTATCATCAACACATTCATTAGCATGACCAAATGTGAAGGTAGTTGAGTTACCATGAGTGGTTGTGACATACGGTTGT
>NW_006408548.1:21001571-21018396 GCF_000296735.1 Chrysochloris asiatica | reverse complement strand
AATTCATTCATATTTTAATTCTCAACATTGTTTGTAATCCTCACAATGAAATAGTACTCTTACCTCTTCTTGTGTTTAGCATTTACATTCATCCAAGAAGCAAATACTTTAAATGAAAAAAAAGTAAATTAAAAGTGTGGTACACATATTTTTCATGCTGGATCAAATATTGAAATAGCTGTGATTTTCTCTACAGGCCTACCTTGGAGATACTGTGGGTTTGGTTTCAGAACACTGCAATACAGTGAGTATCCCAATTAAAAAGAAAGAAAGAAAGACCAGAAGGAAAAATCAAAAACAATAATGGCAGTCTGATTAACTGGTTGACTACTACAAGAACAAGCTAGTTGTTGGGGGTGAGGGGAGGCGGGCATCAATGCAAGCAGTCAGGTCCCTTAGGGAAACCCCCTCCATGACTGAGACTCAAGGGGAATGCATGAGCAGATATGTGGTCTTGCTGGTGACACATTGGTCTACCAATAAGGGGAAGTAAGGGAAAATAGCAGTGAAGTTGTGAGCTAAATCTGATCACATTTAGTAGACTCCTGTCAACCTGGATTGAGACCTGGTTGGCCAGCAGTATGGCAAGACCTGGGAACTTCTGGGTCCAGGTACAGGGACATGGCCACAGAAGACTAGAGCGGATAGTGAAGCAACCAGCTGATATGAAGAAAGGGGGGATGCACAAGAAAAATCATACTTGCAGATAGTACCCATTTGATCTGGCTTCAATTGCTAGATGATCAGAACTCAACTAGAGAAAGAATGAAGAGGAAAAAAAATAGTAATCTGTTATCATTTGATGAACTTGATCTATACTTATGGATGTAGTAGCTTAAAAGAGGGAATGAATCTTTACAGAGAGGAACATTCCCACCCCCCTCGATACACAACATTGACAGGGATGGACAACTTAGACATTGGCTACCCAAAATGGGCAGGGGCACTACAAACGCAAGAAGTGACTGGCTTACAAGCTTTAAAAAGGGAGCCTAGTTTTAGAGTGTGTAGGGGGAGGTAGAATCTCCACTGAGTGGCTTCCAACCTGTCTGGAAGGGGTTGGTGAAAGGAGATGGGATAAGACTCTTATGGTTCAATAGTGAATAATTGCTTACAGGTCTGATTGTGAGTGATGCAAATGTAAAGGTAGATGTTTTGTAACAAAAGGAGGGGAGTGATTGATCTTGCAGTCTAGAAGCAGGGGACCCTGGGATGGTCAAGGGAGAAAAGCAGTTTGGGACACTATCCAGAGAAGTAGTGACACCAGAAATGGAGGCAGAGATGATGATGTAGAGAGATGTAGTGGCTGGGGACTGTGGACTAAGGAAGGGAGAGGGGCTGTGTGCTGGCAGCTGTGGGGCAGGCTTGCAGGTGTACCCTTTGATTATTTGAATGGTTATATATTCCTGAGTGCTTCGGTGTACATCAAAAAACAAAAACAAAACCGAGGGAATGAAAGGAAATGTTGAATGATGATGCTTGGAGGGGATTGTAATCATTGAAATTAAATGAAATATGATAGGATGAATGTAGAGCTGATATTCCCTGATGTAAACTATCACTCATTTCACAATAAAAAATTTAAAAAAAAATAGTACAAGTAAAAAAAAAAACAAAAAACAAAAACTGATTTCTAAGGGTTTCTGTAGGACCACTTAAACTCAAAGCAGAGAAGTCAGCTCTGAATGTTACAGAGACTGTTTTTTGGGATTCCTAAGGGGTAACTTTCGTAGATACTTTCTCAAAGGACACAAGTTGATCATGTGGAAGTTTTAAGAAAGTGGACAACTGTATTGGTGAGAAAAAAGTTAGGGAAATTGTGCTATGAAATTTTTTTCAGCACGAGAATGCTCAAAAAACCTCTTTCTTTGAGAATAGCAAGGTCTGTCCTATGAGAACTTTCTTGGACAACCTTACCCAAATCATCCTACAGTCCTGATCCTGCCCTACCAGACTGTTTTTTGCTCCCCATATTTGAAGAACATTTCAATGGAACAGAATGAGAGTCCTCTGAATTCTTCAATGCTGACTATCTGATGCGGTGTAAACCGAAGATCACAGAATTCTTCAGGGAAGGGTTAGAGAGATGGAAACAGTCTTCAGAAGAGGATAAACCCAGTTGGAAGTTATGTGGTGAAACAACAGCTTCACATTTTACTATGCTGGTTTATTAAAGAACTACGTATTTGTAGCAATATTTTTTTACTTACCCTTATATATTTATTTTAATCTATAGGGGATTCTGATACACACCTTGATTCAAACCACCAAACAAACAAACAAACAAACAAAAGAGGCCACTGCTTGTGAGTTGATTCTGAATCACAGTGACCACATAGGACAGAGTAGAGCTGCCCCATGGGATTTCCAAGGTTGTGATCTTTACAGAAACTGATTGCCATCTCTTTATCCCACTGAGCGACTGGCTGGTTCAAACTGCAGACCGTTCAGTTAGCAACTGACAGCTTACTATTGTGTCACCAGGGCGCCTTGTTTCAAAACACCGAACATTACAAATAGTTGGGGCAGCTGGACCCTCTAGTGTCAATTTTTCTTGTCAAATTTTCCTAGCTCATGTCATCCCTAAACCCAAGCCACACCCTCCTCTTTATTCTAACTTCTTATAGACCCTATATTCTGAAGCATCACATTGTTCCCTACATCCGTTTCCTTTAAATGCCTTCAAGATATTCAGTATCTCACAGGAACTTAAAGAACATTCCAGAACTATAATCAGATACATATAAGACAAGATTTAAGAGTCCCCAAATCCTTACACATGCCAGAAAAGAAGGAAAACAAAAGTAATGGAGATTGGAAAAGCAAACCAAGTCAATTTTTACCAGGGCTTGCAACTAGTTCATTTGGTAGGGGTGAGGAGCTGTTGAGAGTTTGCATTTCCAACCCATATATACTGAGTCAGTATCCACATTTTAACTGGCTCCCCAGTAACTTTTGGAGTCCTGATGTGGTGCAATGGGTTAATGTGCCAGACTGCAAAGCCGTTTGAACTGCCAGGTCAGCAGTTCAAGCTCACTAGCTGCTCCTCAGAAACCCTATACACTGTTGCTATGGGTCAGACCAGGGAGCTCTGGTAGCGTAGTGGTTACGAATCGGGCTGCGAACCTTAAGGTCAGCGGTTTGAAACTACCAGCTGCTCCGCGGGAGAAAGATGAGGCTTTCTACTCCCGTAAAGATTTACACCCTCGGAAACCCTGTACATGGTCGCTATGGGTCGGAACCGACTCGACAGCACTTAACAACAACAACATGGGTCAGACCTGACTCAAAGGCACTTAACAACAACAACTAGTGACTATTATAGATCCCCAGATGATTCTAATGGCTACTTCAGAATCACCTGGTGGAGGGGTGCGGGTTCTTTTTAAAATTTAGATTCAGATTCAGTAGATCCTTGGTAAATATGCAAATTCTTAGCAGAGGGTCAAACTGTTTGAAGGAACAGTTTGAAGCCCTGGTTTTTACACTTAATACTCATGCAGGTCATTCCCCAAAGAGCTAATGTAGCTTGCTGACAGTTTTCTATTTGAATATCACTGACTGTGCCATAGAATGACTATCTCATACGTGTCAGTTGTGCAAATCACCAGTACTGTTTCTCTTTTATTGATGGGTTTAGGTGTCTGTGTGTTTCTGGGTTCCCACAATCTATAGTTAAAATGAATGGTTATGCTCTGATTAATGATTTTTCCATTCCTCTTTACTACCAAATCCAATAACAAGGACAGCAAAACAGGAAGCAAATATATGCTGCTCATTTGCCTGTACAAGGAGAAAGCAGCAAATACCCCAGTGGAAGAGGCTTGCTTTGCTCAAAGTTTACTCATTAAAAGAGAGGCTGGGTGTGTAAAACTCAGATTAATTACCCCCAAATGACTGGCTGAGGTTGAATAAAATATAGGCTCATTAACATTCAACAGAGAAGAGAAGAGAGGATGGGAAAGAAAGATTAAAGTTAGATGAGAATAAGTGTATTTTCAGCACTGGATTTGGTTTTATGAAGATGAATTCACCCTCTCTTATAAACCAAACTCTGTTGATAAGCTACAGATGAAAATGCAGACTCAAATGACAGATTGTTGGCATTCAGATTCACATGTACTAGGTTACATAACTTGCCTACACCTCTGCTTCTTCTCCTATAAAATAAAAGAGCAATACTTCCTACTTGTAGGATTATTTCAATGTTAAAATAACTTAAAACATTTACAAAATACTTTGTAGTGTTAAGTGCATCTGAGTTGATTTTGACTCATAGCAATCCCATAAAGGGTTTCCGACACTGGAAATCTTTGCAGGAGCAGAAATCCTCATTTTTCTTCCGTGGAATGGAAGGTTTATAGGCTTGAACCACCGACTTTGTGGTTCTCAGGCCTGTGCTTATTCTACAGAGTCACAGGGTTCCCCAGAAAGTGCTTTGACAGTGCCTAAAGCAGCTCATTGCAAGCCACAGAAGTTGTGGTCTGGGGAAACACTCTATAGACCATGGTATAGAGAGCTCTGCGGTGTTTTTATGACTAAATGGTTTTAGCTAGATTCAGTAGTAGGAGAATAATGTGTAACTATTGTTTCATAGGAGTTCTGGTGTGGTGCTGTGAGTTAATATGCCAGACTGCAAAGCTGTTTGAACTGCAAGGTCAGCGGTTCAAGCTTACCAGCTGCTCCTTCAAAACCCTATACAAGGTCGGTATGGGTCAAAATTGACTCGATGGCACTTAACAACAGCAAGATTGTTTTATAGGAAAGGGAAAGACAGCATTCAAAAGTTTCCACCAGTCAGTCCTTTGCTTGATTTGTCTTTTAAGCAATATATTATGAAACACAGGAAACTATGAGAACTGGAAAATGTTCACACACATGTTGCACACCCCTTTCTGTCTGTTGGAAGGTGGCCTGGCATGATGCTTTTTGCCACTCAGGTGATGAATGGGCAATAAATAAAACCAAATCCATTGCCATCTACTGTATTCTGACATATTGGCACCATACAGAATAGAATACAACTGCCCCATAGAGTTTCCAAGATTGAAATCTTTATAGAAGCAGACTGACACACCTTTTTCCCATAGAGTAGTTGGTGGATTTGAACTGTCGACCTTTCAGCTAACAACTGAGTACTTTAACCACTGCACAATGAGCGCTCCTTAAAGGATACGCATAGGTAGGAAAAGTGGCAAACATGTTTTCCAATTCATTTCCAGAAGTTTTTTATTTATTTATTTAATATGAAATATTTTTTGTTCTTTTGAGAGCTGTAAAATTTTCCTCTGGATCATATAAAGTTATGAAGTGGAAGTATTTTGAAAAGTAATAAGTGCTCTATAAATACAAACGAAAGAGACTAGTAGCAACCAAGAGACAACACTAGTGAATTTTTAGCAAACTATTACTACTACTAAGATAACAAGAATAAAGATTACACCACCTGTCTAGACATTAAATTCTTCTTAAGCCACTGCCGGGCTGTTATCTTCAAACAGACTATTTCTAGAACAGAATTATGCTATGGGCATTAATAAA
This sequence comes from Chrysochloris asiatica, assembly GCF_000296735.1. NCBI lineage: Eukaryota > Metazoa > Chordata > Mammalia > Afrosoricida > Chrysochloridae > Chrysochloris > Chrysochloris asiatica. Next base: position 21,012,855 of record NW_006408548.1, on the reverse strand, counting down.
AGAAAAATTCTTGTTATCTTCATTCTTTGTTTTCCATTGAATAATCTAGGATTTAAAAGAATCAATTTGATTTAAGGGCTTCATTGTCTTTAGTAATGCTGATAAAGCGCTAATGGTGCATGTGTTGCATGCCTGAGAGAGTTGTCTAGACTCTACTTTGTGTCCTTTATACATTCTATTCACTTAGGTGACTATAGCTGAAGATACAAATGTGAGATGAGGTGGGTAAGAACAATGGCATAGCATAAAAGATGAAAAACATTTTATTAGTTATGACACATGGACATATGACCAATGCATGGTTTAAGCATAATTCCTAAACATGCATATGCATTTGTCATGATCTCAGAGACACTTTGTATATCAAACTCACAGTGCTGATAGAAGGTAAGCCCTCAGGCAAAAACATTAAGAAACCCAGCAGTGAAACAAAAATGATGAAGTTCTCCAGGCTTTCAGATTTCTGAGCTGTTGTTTTTGGTAAGTGATCATCAATAAGTATCCTGTCATTAAATAGGCAACTTCCAGAATGCTTGTACATGCTTTATTATCTGCCCTTGTGCCAGATGAAATTTTACTGAATTGGATTAATTATCATTGAAAGGTTCTGTCTGCATGTCCCAAATGGCATTTTACCATACAATAATATTGAAGTACAGAGTAACATTTTGAATTTAAAAATTTTGACCGTTAAAGTATCTAAATGGATGCCATTAATTTGTGGCCTTCTTCTTGTCATCCTTTATAGTCTACTAGTTGCCATCAAGTCCATTCTAACTCATGGAAACCCCATGTGTTAGAGTAGCTTCACAGGGTTTCTCAATGACCCTGATCAATGTGAAGTAGATTTCCAAGACTTTATTCCGGAAAAATCTCTAAGTATATTCAAATCGTCAGCCTCCCTGTTAGCAGTTATGAGTAGTCCAACCATTTTCCCCAGGGGCTCAGCTTACATTCTAGGTATTATTTTTTTCCCTACGTACTTATTTACTATCAGAACATATACATATATGTTCTATTCATACCTCTCCTCCTCTTCCCACTTATGTCCCACTTGGGAGCCTAAGAAACGATTATAGACATTTCCTTCTGCTACTAATAGCAAACAGAAATGGTACTATGCAGAAAGTCATTTTTTAACCTAAACAATGCACAGATTTCATACACTCTTAGATTTATGACTGGGTCATTGTCTATGCTCCACGATTTCAGTTGTGCCAAGTTACAACTCAGGGCCTCTGGAACATTGAGGTAATTAACACTTGAAAATGTTAGAATTTCTCCAGAGGCATAATTGCAGCACTTACCTTTTCAGCCTGCAGCCTCCCTAATAGGAGATTATGGGCAATGGCTTCTGGAGTCAATCAGTCGCCTCTTCCCTCTTAGGGTGATTACACTTTCCTGTCAGTGGTGCTGGCAGTTATCCTCTACAAATTCCCAGGAACATATTCTTGGGAAACTTTCCTGAGATGGTTTATGAGGATAGGGTGGAAGGAGAAATGGAGGTTAGTATAAGTTCTTGCTTTTATTTCCTAATAATTTAGGTAAATCACTGAGTCTTGCTTTTAGCAAGTAGGATCGCGTTGGTAACAATTTTCTGTTTATTTTGATGGGCTTGGAGTGGGATCTAAAAAATTAAACATGTAAGTAAGTCATGAAGTTTAACACAAATATATATAAACAAATCAGTCCTCTAGTCAATTCTGACTCATGGCTTCCTCACACATGTGCAGTAAAACAATTGTGCTCTATAGGGTTTATAGAAGTCCTAATGTGGTGCTATGGACAAATACACTGGACCTCAAGATCTGTTTCAACTGCAAGGTTGGCATCTCAAATTTACCAGCCTCTCCTCAGAAACCCAATACAAGGTGGCTATGAGTCGGAACTAACTTGATGTCAGTTAACCACAACAACAACATAGGATTTGCAATAGGATGACTTTTCTGAAGCCTACTGTCAGTTGTCAAGGAGCTCTGGTAGCGTAGTGGTTATGAATTGGGCTGCGAACCTTAAGGTCAGCGGTTCAAAACTACCAGCCGCTCCGCGGGAGAAAGATAAGGCTTTCTATTCACGTAAAGATTTACACCCTCGGAAACCCTGTACAGGGTCGCTATGGGTCAGAACCCACTCGACGGCACTTAACAACAACAACATTGTCAGGTCTTTCATCTCAATTAGTAGTTGAGTGCTTACCTGTTTACACCACTCAAGGACTCTATAACACAACTATAAGAAAGAGTTATGTTTTCTACCTCTTCCCCATTCTTTTTTATTTTTTTTTTTTTAGAAACAGGAACATTTTAGACATAAGTAAATGAATGGGCCTTACACACCTATATGCCAAATAGGTTGGAATTGTTATGTAATTGTATAAGGACTAGTGGCTGAGGAGTGGTGGACTCTGTTCAGGAGAGAACAGATTCAACCAATATGAAACGGGGCATAGAATGAGAAGAGATACAGAGTCCTTAATGTGTGTTGAACCTGGAGTCCCTTCTTAGTTCAAATCCAAACTTTACAAAGATATCCCTTACTCTGTACCAGAGAGAGGTCGTCAGATACTATAAAGATCTGGAAGAGTCAAAGAACCCAGAAGCCACACAAATAGTGAGACTCTTCACCAAGATATCAGCAAGTGTGGTAGACATTTAGAAAACAAAACAAAACAATCCCTATGAAATTTTATAAATGCATTGTTTTTCAATAGCTGGAAATATAAATATGCAGCTGTTGAATGCTATGCATTTAACATAAAACTTCAGAAACTGCTAATTTTCTGGTTTTGATTTTAAAAAAAAATCAACTTTGTGCATGCTTACATTAATTGTAAGAAGCTCAGGTGATGCAGTGGCAAAGTTTTTGTACCAAAACCAAAAAATCAACAGTGTGAATCCACCAGCACTCTAAGGAAGAAAGATGTGGTAGTTTGTTTTCATAAAGATCACAGCCTTGGAAACCCTGTGGGGACAGGTGAACAATGGTAAAAGATTTCATTAATTGTACAGGAACCTTAGATAGCTCTTAATCTTCAGTGGAGGTTTAGTGGCAATTTACAAAGTACTGAGTTTATGAGTGACAGAAAAATAGATAGACGGACAGACCAACGGACAGATGGATGGATAATTTGGACTCCAACTGACCACTGCAGATAACAGATCAAGTGCATAAGCAAGCAGCAAGTCTTCTTCTGTTGTGTGGAAATACGTTTCTTCACAAGTTTAACACTTTCAAACCTGCAGTGCAGCTAAGTACCACTTATATATTATGCTTCTGGGTTTCTTGGGAGACTCCCTTACCCTACACTATGTATATAGTATGTGCTGACACAAAGAAGTTGTTGTTAAGTGCTGTCAAGTTGATTCTGACTCATACCAACCCTGTATAGGGTTTCCAAGGAGCAGCTGGTGAGATTGAACCACTGACCTTGCAGTTCAAATGGCTTTGCAGTCTGGCGCATTAACCCACAGTGCCACACCAGGACTCCAACATGAAGAAGAGAGCTTGCTTAATTGTATAAAACAAAGGAAAGTCTGTTGGCAACCTACTGCTGTGTGGTGAGGTTACTGTAGGGATGACACATCCTAGAGGAGGGATTGTATACAAATTTTGTCTCTTTGGGCTTCTGTATAAGGAAATGAGACTTTTAAATATATTTACTATTTCCTGTGTGTTGTTGGGAAGGTGCAGTGTCTGGAATGACATAATAAGCAAGTGAATATTTTTCCATACCTCACCCTACCTATCTTCCTAGCAGAATTGGGATATATCTGTCCCATAGAGTGTTAATCAAAATCTAAGTCACTGATTCAGCACACATTCCATTAGTAAGAAAAGAAAGCAAATAAACATTAGATCTACAAATAAAAATAATCAAGGAATGCAAGGATTTAAACAATGTATAGATTAAAATAGAATTTTATTTACATCAGGTTCCAAAGACAGGAATTTATGCTAGATTGCTTGTTCACAATGGTGATCAATCCAGACATTCATTGATGTCTTGGTTACCTAGAACTCACATTTGGCTAGAGAATGGAGACAAATTTTGAAACTTTAATTAATGCTATTAATGTTTACTAAGGAGCTCTGGTAGCATAGTGGTTATGAATTGGGCTGTGAACTGCAAGGTCAGCAGTTCGAGACTACCAGCTGTTCTGTGGGAGAAAGATGAGGCTTTCTACTCCTGTAAAGATTTACAGCCTCAGAAACCCTGTACAGGGTTGCTATGAGTTGGAACCGACTCCACAGCACACCACCACCACCACCACCACCATTAATGTTTTACTAAGGAGTTCTGGTAGCGTAGTGGTTACAAATTGAGCTGTGAACCTCAAGGTCAGCAGTTCGAGACTACCAACTGTTCTGTTGGAGAAAGATGAGGCTTTCTACTCCTGTAAAGATTTACAGCCTCGGAAACCCTGCACAGGGTCACTATGAGTCGGAACCGACTCCACGGCACACAGCCACCAATGAGCTTATACACTAAAGGTAATTGGGCCAGGTAGGAAATGAAACCTATATCCTAGGCTTCAAAAACAGAAAGGTGTAACCAAATACATTAACTGGTTTATACCAATTACAAGGAGCCGTGGTAGTATAGCGGATTATGAGCCCAGCTGCTAACCACAAGGTCAGTAGTTTGAATCTGTCAGTTGCTCCACAGGAGAAATAAGAGGCTTTCTGCTCCTATAAAGATTTACAGGCTCAGAAACCCTGTACAGGATCATTATGAGTTGGAACTGACTTGGTGGCACACAACCACCACCACAACTAGGTTTTAGCCAATGACAGCCATAGTGTTCTTTAATAGCAATATGAACTCAGCTGTGTAAAAGAGTGGTACAAGTTTGTTTCTTTGGAAGCTAATATGTACAGATTTATGCTATACTTTTGCTAGTTTGAATGATGTTTAATTTGAAATAAATCATATATTGCTATTGTTGTGTTTTCCTAGAATATAATCAAGCTCATTTTGTCCATTAATTTTGTAACTTTCAGCATGCACACACACACAGAGACTCACACACTAAACTCTGTGTCATGTCAGGATTGAAATAAAACAACCCAGGGGTTTATTTATAGCAGCTACTCTTTTAATCACATTAGTTCTGGACACTTTCTTTCAACTAACAATCTTATTTTCTTTTAAATAACAAATTGATGTCATTCTTTCTTTGATTCCTCTGTGTTCTTTTGATTTCTGATCTACTGGCTCTCTTGTAAATTTTTTTCAGCTCAGACATATCCAACAGAGACATTTTATGATCAGGCTGAAATAATATTTCTTCATCTCTTTTCTTTGGAACTTCTAGATGACAAGAAATATTATAGAAAGGAAAGTCCCAAGAAGAACCAAGAGCTCCATACACTCTCAGAATTAGGTTATAAGGAAAAAAATAAAACCTACTGAATTTTAATGTGGCAAGCAACTTGGATTTCTTCCAAGCTGCTGTGTGAAAGACTCTTCTAAAAATTTTAACTACTGTAATCAGAAATGTGAAATGAGAAATTATTTTCTTCTTCTAATTTCAAATAATTTTAAAAATATCCTTTTCATCCAATGCAACACAGAAAGGTCATGAATCTGAGCCTGACTCCATCAGTATTCAGATGGCTTTAAAAGGAAGCATTCGGATCTGACAGTTTATTTTCAATATTTCACAGATCTTAATGAGTTTGGTGAAATTTTCCCAAGATAGAAAGACTAACTGAAACTGTCACTGGCTATAATATATCAACTCAAGATGGTTCTTTGGGTTTCCTAGTGGTCGCAGAAAGTCTAATCGTCATTTATTGTGTCCATGGCTTTAACATAAAGAAAAATGAATGATTACTTCATAACACATTTTGCTTCATGTTGATGTTAAGTGCTGTTGAGTTGATTCTGACCCATGGCAACCCTGTATAGGGTTTCCAAGGAGCAGCTGGTGAGCTTGAACCACCAACCCTGCAATTCAAACAATTTTGTAGTCTGATGCATTAGCCTACAGTGTCACACCAGGACTCCTTCATAGGCTTCATAAGCACTGTTTTTCAAAATAGTATCTCCATTCAGAAATAAATAATTCAAGATTTCCTCATTGATAGAAACCTTGAAATATTATAAAATCCTGAGTGCCTGGCCATTTAACATTACTTCAAAATTCCTTTAATTACACACATTAAAGGTTTGTTCCTGAAATCTTTTGGTTTGCTCCCAACCACATCATATACAGTTTTCCCCAAACACAGCAGATACTATATTACCTCTCTTTACAGTCTTTTATGTGAGCAGTCAATATTCTCCAGCACTATCTGTCAGTAAAAGCAAATTCTCTTTCAAAAATTTCTAAACACACACACACACACACATAAAGCAATGCATGTATAAGAATCAATATACCAGCTATTTACCCCATATCTATTGTATTCTGAGTCAATGACTTCTTTGTTCCTTATCTTTGTTAATAATCTATTCAGTTCAACCACAACACAAAATCTCTTGTGTTTCATTTATTTTCCCTAATTAGTTCCTTGGGCTGGAATGTGTTTTTATTTCTGCCCTTCTTCCAACCCACTCCATTATTTTTGCCTATCATCATCATAAATGCCTTTTGCAAATCTGTACTTAGTATCCAAGTTTTTCTTTCTGCAATTGCTAAAATGTCTTCATTCTCAAAAGAAACACCACTTTAAATAACTTTCGATTTATAGTTCCCAAGTTTTCAAAAATTCTCCTCAGTAGTTATTATTTTCCAATTTCTTTCATGTCAGTTTACTGACCCTGCCTATCATTGCTCTTGTGACTATCCACTCAGCTGCAGCTGACAAAGCAGGATTCTCTAAAGTGTGAAGAATCTTAAAATAATAAGTATGACATTATCAAAACACCTTGTTCCCAATGAAACATTTGCGACAGTCATGGAAAAAAATCTGCCTCTAAAGTTAGAATACATCGATGTCAAGTGAAAGATATTCTTTCACAGTTATCAGGAAAAGGGAAAAAGATTGATCCCAGAGCTGGAAGGACTGAGAATTTAACTAACTGAGAATTTAACCACACCAAAAATGCTATAGTTCTACAATAAAAAAAATAGTTTCAAATGTTTTTTTAAATGATAAAAAAAAAAAAAAGAAGAGAGTCTGAGAGATGAGTGAAATGCCTAAACAAAAAAGAAGTAACAAATATATGTTCATCCCTAACCATAAATGTCTAGTGGAGATAAGTCAATCACTCATCCTGGTGTGGCACTGTGGGGTAAAGCACTCGACTGAAAGGTTGGTTTGAACAACAACGTTGGCAGTTCAAACTCACCAGAATTCCTTGGAAACCTTACAAAGGGTTGTTATGAGTTGAAACTGAATTGATGACATTTCACAATAACAATAAAGGGTTTACAACCTGGGAACCACTGTAATCAGGAATGAGTGAGCAGATGTTACATACTGCACAGATTTGGACTCAATATAGACACATTAAGGATTAAGGAAAACAGACTTTTGGGACAAGATATACTCACTAAGCAGACCCTCTACAATAAAGACATGGGAAGACAAGTGAAATAGATCGAAACTGTGATCCTGAAACCCTGAGCTTCAAAGGATACGACAGAGAGGTGGACTGAGTACCAACTGAAAGAGGAAGGAAAGTAGAGCAATGACAAAGAAGAAAAATGGACTTGCTGTCTGCTGGTGTGAAGAGGCATGACCGTCTTAAGCTTTTGCAAGCAGCTGTTGATATAGAGGCTTGCAGATACAGCAAGGTGGTTGAACTTTTCCCTATTCCTAACCATAGCCTTAACACTAAAAGAAGTTCTAGGCCTAACCTAGATCTAGCCAGAGTCCTAACCCTAACTATTTACTACTAATGCCCCTCTCCCCCACAGAACCTATGAACAAGAAATACTGCTGTTACTAGTTGCTGTTAAATGTATTCCATCCAAAGACAACTCCATGAGTGCAGAGTAGAATTTCTCTATAGAGTTTTCAAGGTTGTGGCCTTTTGGAAGCAGATCACCTGGCCTGTCCTGATGACTCTGGGTGAGTCTGAACCATTAACCTTTTAGCTAGTAGTCAAGTTCTTAACCACTGAGTCACCCTGAACAAATATAACTAATTACATATACTTACTTGGTAGCATCAATCATTTCCACAGTGGGTTATAATTGCTGTGTATTATTGTTGTTATTAGGTGCTGTTGAGTTGGTACTGACTCATAGTGACCATATGCACAAAAGAATGAAGCACTGCCCAGACCTCTGTCAATCTCACAGTCATTGCTGGGCTTGAGCCCATTGTTACTGCAACTGTGAAATCCCTCTTGTTGGGAGTCTTTCTCTTTTATGCTAACCCTCCATTTTACCAAGCATGATGTTATTCTTCAGGGACTGGTTCCTGCTGATAGCATGTCCGAAGTATGAGAGACAAAGTCTGGACATCTAGGCTTCTAAGAAAAATTCTGGCTGTACTTCTTCTTCCAGCATAGATTTGTTTTTTCTTCTGGAAGTTCATGGTACTGTTTATATCTTCCTCCAACACCATAGTTAAAGTGAATTGATTATTCTAGGTCTTCCTATTCATTGTTCAACTTTCACATGTATATGAAGTTAATAAAAATACTATGGTTTGGGTCAGGCACACCTTTGTCTTCCAACTGATATCTTTTCTCTTTAACACTTAAAAGAGGTCTTGTGCAGCAGATTTGCGTAGTGCACTATGTCATTTGATTTCTTGGCTGCTGCTTCCATGAATGTTGATGGTTGATCCAAATAAAATATAAAGTCTTTGACAACATCAATATTTTCTCCATTTATCGGACCACAGGTGAGGATTTGTTTCCTTTACATTCAGGTGCAACCCATACCAAAGGTTGTGGTCTTTTATCTTCATCAGTAAGTATTTTAAGTCCTTTTCGCTTGCAGCAAGCAAGGTTGTATCGTCTGCATATTGCAGGTTGTTAATGAGTCTATCTCCAATCCTGATACTATAGTCTTCTTCATATAATCCACTTTTTTCAGATTTTTTGCTAAGCATACAAAATGAATTCATATGGTGAAAGAATATAACCCTGGCACACACCTTTCCTAATTTAAAACATTCATTGTCCCTTTGTTCTGTTTAAACAATTGTCTCTTGGTCTTCCTAGAGGTTCCTCACAAGCACAATCAAGTGTTCCAGAATACTCATTCTCTACAATGTTGTCCATAGCTTGTCATGATCCATGCAATTGAAATCTTTGCGTAGTCACAAAAGCACAAGTACTCATCTTCCCGGCATTCTCTGCTTTCAACCAGATTCATTTGACATTAGCAATGATACCACTCATTTCATGTCCTCATCTAAATCTGGCATGAACCTTGAACAATTCTCTGTCAATTGTTGTGTGGGAGAGAGGAATTTTTTAAGCTTATTTGTATATATCATTAAGGCAAACTCAAAGGTGGCCAACAGCCAGGAAAAAGTGAAAACTTTCTATGTATTAGCACCCTTTGTGTGGAAGTTATTAAATATGTGTGGCCATCATATTAAGAAAGTATACTTCAGACAAAATTTCTTCACGGCTCCAAAGTACACTTATGTTGCCTAACCTGGAGCCATCCATATACCCACTTCCGTCACCAAAAAATTCTCACATAACTGATTGTATACTTAGGTCCCAAGCCTACTCAAAAGCAAAATCTCCTTCTGAACGCCTAGACCCTTAATTCCTGTCCCAGTAGGTTTTTGTTTTGTTTTGTTTTGTCTTGTTTTTTTGTTTTTCATTTTAACTTTCAGAGTTAAACTTTTTAACAACTCATATAATCTTAAATTCAGTTTGACATCAATACAGTCTGCACACTGGCTTTAAACAACAACATTCAATATATTGTAAATCATGAAGTTTACTTCAATTGGTCTTCCTTTTGACTATGGTTATTCAGCATCTTAAAAGTTATTAAACCCTGCTTTATTTGTACCCAGATATGACTTTCAGATTCAAGTTGTTCTCACCAGTATATCCCTCTTCTCATCCCCTTATATTACACCGATGGTAACAGCCTTCATGACTGCCCTCTGTCTGGTTCCCACTCCTATTCCATTCCATTATTCACACACAACTGCTAAAATAATTTTCCCAAATATTTTCAATTTCATTTCTTTAATCAAATAGTAAAGAGGTAATTCTGGTTAAACCTGGCAAATTTAATATATGTGTTTATCGCTACTATTTCCTGAAAGTCTATAAAATGACATAAAGACATTTAAAAAGCATTAACCAACAACTAATGAAAAGGGAAGGGAGAAAAATGATAGAGAAGGGATGTCCCCTTGCTTGAGGAAACTTGCAATCAGAGGGGGAGTGTCATCTGACTTGAAGAAGCATTGAATGTCAACTCCAAATGGTTGTGGGAGGCAGATGCATGTCAGAACCTCAGAAAATTCATTATTTGAAGCATCAGGAAGAGTAAAAGACAAGGTTGGGTGATTGAGTTGAAACAAAAAAGGGTTATTAAAATTTGTATATGAAACAATAAGACTCCACCACATCTCCGTCTCTCAACCACACCAAATGAACTCTAATTTTATTATTTGGAAAACAGACACATAGGCATAGACTTTTGAGTTATACTGTGCATAAATGACCATCTATGAACTCACCATGAAAACTGAGCCCACTTTCACAATGTTTGCAGCTAGGAAGGAGCTGTAAAATCACCAGGAAGAAGACAGAGAATCTCTTAAAAAAACACAAAACAAAACAAAAAAACAGAATAAATCTAAAGAAAGAACATTGTCTTAGTTCTCTAGTGCTGTTATAACAGAAATACCACAAGTGGATGGCTTTAACAAACAGAAACGTATTCTTTCTCACTTAGGAATTTAGATGTCTGAGTTCACAGAGCTCACTCTAGGGGAAAGCTTTTTCTTTCTGTAGGCTCTGGGGAAGGTCTTTGTCTTCTTTCAACATCTGAGGGCCCAGCACTCAGGGGGACCTATAGACGTATAGGCATCAAACTTTCCCTGGATCTAGTAGGTTCTCAGCACAGGGATCCCAGGTCCAAAGGACAGGCTACACTCTCAGCTATTCTTTTTTGGCAGTAGTCAGGTCCCTCCTTCTCTGCAATCTTCTCTCTCCTTTTATATCATAGAATAAAAGGTGATACAGGCCTCATATTATGGAAACACATACTTATATCCAATCAGGGCTGCAACCTGAGTAAAGGTGTTGCATCACACTCAACCCCTTACAACAGGGTGGTTGATCACATAGCATCACTTCATGGAGGATAATTACATCATTACACAACAGCCAAACCACTGA
>NW_006408548.1:20998857-20999968 GCF_000296735.1 Chrysochloris asiatica | reverse complement strand
TTGCTTGTTCTTGTAGTAACAGTCGTTCTGCTTATATTGTTCTACATTTTTCCTGTAGGTCTTCCTTTCAAGAAGTATCTTCTGTTCTTCTACCCCTTCCAGGCTGGTCTGCATGTCCTTTCAAGTGGAAATTTTCCATCTCTAAAAATCTGGATGTGGTTCAGGCTTCCACCTATAGTTTTATGTAATGCAGAGGCTCCACAGGAAGCCTCCTTTCACTGGGCACAATGTAGCCCCGTTTTAGGTATCCCAATCAGTTATAGGCAGAAGATGGACTTACAAGCTTTCTATAGTGATGTTTCTGGCTATTCCTTTCTCTCCCCCTCCAGTGTCTATTTTATAATGTAATGCAAGGAAAACCAAGAATCAACAGACAGTCAAGCATCTTAACCTTATTCCCCCATTCCAACCATGTCTCATTCTCTGTATCCCAGAGCCCTGTTGTTCCAAGGTTGTGAATACATCATTATTTAACTCTGTCCCACTTAGCCCATTCAGACCTGCCTAATTGTTCTCCCATCTGCTTTGTTCTTCCATTCCCCTCTCCCTTCTTGTATATTGCCCCCATCCCCAGCACCCAAACTATCCTGTATCTATTCCCTGTCCTGTGTTCCACCTTCCCCTCCCTCCCCTCACCCCCCTCCACATCCCAACAACCAGCAAAGAATCTACCCTTCCTTTAGTATGGGTTATTTTTCTTAATCTTTTACAGTAGTGGTCCTATGCAGTATTTTTACTTTTGTGACTGACTCATTTCACTTAACATAATGTCCTCAAGGTTCACCCATGTTAAGTGGTGGCTTGCAGCTTCCTTGTTATTCTTCTAGGTAGCATAATATTCCATTGTGTGTATTTACCAGTTTGTTTATCCATTCTTCAGTTGATGGGCACTTTGGCTGCCTCCATCCTTTTGCTATTGTAAATAGTACTGCTATGAACTTTGGTGTGCATATAACTTCTCATGTTGTGGCTCGAATTTCTTGTGGGTAAATACCAAGTAGAGGGATTCTATTTGCAACCTTCTGAGGAAGTGCCATATTGCTTTCCAGAGAGGTTGGACCATTTTGTAGTCCCACCAGCAATGCAGGAGTGTCCCAGTCTCTCCACATCC
>NW_006408548.1:20984023-20996303 GCF_000296735.1 Chrysochloris asiatica | reverse complement strand
TATCCCTCGTTCCACGTCCTCTTCTGAATCCAGCTTGAACCTCTGGAAGTTCTCTGTCAATGTATGATTGTGGCCTTTTCTGTATTACCAGTAGGTCATCCTGTATCTTCCCAGGCTTGTGCCAAGTAAAACAGTATGTTTTCCTTGTAGGCCCTATGCCACAGTATGATTGTCTTTAAACTGTATGCCTGTCCTGCACCAGTCTTTGCAGATGTCATAGATAGAAGTATGCAAATAAGGAAATTCCTCATACATGGATCATTAAAATATAATTATCCATAAAGTAGCTGGAATTTAATTTTAGATTAAATCTAAATGCCTCATGTTCTAGAGGTCAATTAGAAGAAGGAAAAACTGATGTCAGATGTATCTTGGTTGAAGGTAGAGAAAGATGTTTACTTGTGCTTTATTGACTACATAAAGGCTTTTTGACTATATAGATCATGACAAACTATGGATAATGTTGGGAAGCATGTGTACTCCACAATAGTTCATTGTGCTCATATAGACTAAGATGCAATTATTAGAAAAGAACAAGGGTTTAAAATCAAGATAGGTGTGTACCAAAATTGTATCCTTTTACCATACTCATTCAGTCAGCATGCTGAGCAAATAATCTGAGAAATAATCAGGATTGAGAATCTGAGAATGGCATCAGGATTGGAAAAAGCCTCATTAACATTTGGAGGTATGCAGGTGACACAGTCTTGCATGCTGGGAGTGAAGAGGACTTGAAATCTTTACTAAAGAATATCAAAGACTGCACCCTTCACTATGGATAGCACCTCATTGTAAAGAAGACAAAAATCTTCACAACTGGACCAATAAATGACATCATGATAAATGAAGACAAACTATAAGTTGTCAATTACTTCAATTTGCTAAGGCCCACAATAGTCAAGAAATCAAATGGCATATTCCATTAAGCAAATCTGCTGCACAAGACCTCTGTAAAGTGTTAAAGAAGAAATACGTCAGAGTAGTGTGGCTGACACAAGCCATGGTATTTTCAATTGTATGTACATGTGAAAGTTGGACAACAAAGAAAGGAGATCTGGGAAGAATTGATGCATTTGAATTATGATGTTGAAGAAGAATATTAAAAATACCAATCACTTCCAGAAGGACAGACAAATCAATGTTGGAAGAAAAACAACCAGAATGCTCCTTAGAAGCTAGGATGGCCAGACTTTGTCTCTCATACTTTGGACATATTATCAGGAGGGACCAGTCCCTGATGAAGAACATCACGCTTGGTAAAGTAGAGGGTCAGAGAAAAAGAGGAAGACCCACCCATGGGATGGATAGACACAGTGGCAGCAGAAGTGGGCTAAAGTGTAGCAATGATTATGAGGTTGGTGCAGGACCGGGCTGTGTTTCATTCTGTTGAACATAAACTCACTGTGAGTCAGTACTGAATCCAAGGTGCCTAACAACAACAAAGGTGTGCCTGACCAAAGCCATGGTATTTCCTAGCCAGGCTGATGCTTGTTGTTGTTTTGAAGTGCCATCAAGTCAGTACTGACACATAGCAACCCTGTATAGGGTTTCCGAGGAAGAGCTGGTGAGCTTGAACCACCAACCTTGCAGTTCAAATGGCTTTGCAATCTGGCGCATTAACTCACAGTACCACATCAGGACTCCAAGGTTGATGCTTAGATAGACTCAAATATACTGGCATGGAAAGACTTTAATATTATTAAATGAAAAAAAAATCAAATAAAAATCATAACATATATACTCATTCTATTTTTGAGGGGGAAAATTAAATATGAACATTCATAGACTAAAATCAAGAACTATATATATCAATGGACTCAAGTATAGCAGCAACTGTGATGATGATGCAGAACTGGGTAACAACAGTTCGGTTGTGCATAGGGTCACTATGAGTCAGAACCAACTTGATGGCGCCTGAAAGTAACTAATAGATACCAAACTACTTACCTTCATTAACTTTACCTTGGGAATGCTATGGATCTGTTGGATAAGCACTGAAGTGCAAACCACAAAGTTAGTGGTTTGAGTCCACCAAGTGCTCCTCAGGAGAACTATGCTCCCACAATCATTTACAGCCTTAGAAACTATAGGGTCTCTATGAATTAGAACCCACACAAAGAGACTTTAACATTAAGAACAAAAACAACCTCTACTTATGATATGAAAAGTTGAGTGTGTGGGGGGACTAGAGTAGAGTTCAGTATTCTCATGCTTATTTTATACTGTACAATTGTGATGTTGGCACACCTGGCAGTATTTCATTCTTCTGTACATAGGGCCACTAGGAGGCCGTACTGACTCGATGACACCTAACAACAATATTTGAATAAGTTACAGAAGTAAACTAAATTGACAGAGATAAACTAGAACTCTTACAAAATAAGGAAAGAGGTTCCAGTTGACAATTAAAAAAAAGACTGGATTTCAAGTTCTAGAAAACAAAGGACAGAAAAAATTTAAGGCAAATAAACAAAGTCTTAATGTGTCAGTTTCAGATATGTTTGTTCTTCTAGACTTAAGTTAGATGTGCCTGACCTAACAAAACTGATACCACTGATAAAACTCATAGTAAATTTGGACCTCATGACTCCCAATCCTGTGCTCTGAAGTGACTTTGCAACATATGATTGTAACATGAAATTAAGTTCAAATGAGAATATCATCCTATTATCAAAAAGAAGAATAGACATTTCAACAAATAAGATAGACAAATGGCCAACAAGTATATGAAAAGATGTATTATGCCATTAGTTAATTTGAAAAATGCATATGAAAATTACAATGATATCCTCAGTAAACTAGTTGCTGTTGATTAGATTCTGACTCATGGTGATCCCATATGCTCCATGGGGCTTCCAACGGGTGGTTTTTCTAAAGTAAATAACCACATCTTTCTCCCAAGACACATCAGTACGTACTTCTGGTTAGCAGCTGACATGTTAACAAAGTGTGTCACCCAAGAACTCCTCATCGTTGCTAGAAGAGTTATTAACAGAAAAAATAAAAAAGTAGTAAGTGTTGGTGAGGATGTGAACAAATTAAAACTCTCATACTTTGTTGGTAAGACTGTACAATGGTGTAGTCTGTATGGAAAACAGTTTCTGAAAAAATTAAACATAAAATTGCCATACGACAAAACAATTCTACTTTATATTGTTTTGTAGAATATATCTGAGTGTCTTGAAGATACAAACAGATACTTGTACACCAATGTTCATTGCAATAATAATTTATAGTAGCCAAAAAGTAGAGATAACTGAAATGACCATGGATAGGTGAATGGATAAACAAAGTACAGTGTATAAATACAATGGAATGTTATTTATGCAGCTACACAAATGAAGTTCTGATATAACCTCAGTGAACCTTGAAAATATCATTCTGAGTAAAATAAGTTTTGCAAAAAAAGACAAATATTTTATAACACCACTTATTTGAAATATATAGACTAGACAAATGCAAAGAGACATACTTTTATTAGTAGTTACTGGGGTGGCTGAAGGGAAACAGGAGTTATTCCTTAAAGGGCACTGATTTTCTGTTAAGAATGATGAAAACATAAAGGCGGGTAATGGTGTTTTGGGCACAACATGGATATCATAATTAATGTCACTGAGTTGTACTTGTAAAAATAGTTGAAATAGAAAATGGTTTGTTACATATATTCTAACACCGTATTTTTCAAAAGGAGAATGGAGGATAAGAATGAGTGTTTTTCCTGTAGCAGCTTTGGGAGAAGATGTTTTTAAAATGATGTTTTGAGTGTTTTAAAATGGGTTCAGGTCTTTAGATAGATATGGAGTCTGGGTGAACAATTTATCAGCTTACCTTAGCTGAAGAGGATATCAATTTGCTTTGAAAAAATTTAATATGTGGTAAGAAAGCGTATGCTTTATTTTTCTCTTGTGAACTGGAATAATTCCAGTAGTGTTGCTTACCAACCTCCAGTAATTCAACTGTAACTGCACACCCATCACCCACCAAGTCCTACTAGATCTCAGGTGAAGCCCATTTCTGACTATAAAACAGCTCTGATTTATGAGTCATTCTCTTATTATTTGGTTAGTATGAAGCAGCTTGCCAGAGACTGATTACCTCTTGGTAAATTCATAAAATAGAATGTCTTATTCTATAAACCTGAGTAACAGACACCTGAACTAAACATCAGGTTCATAGTTGACCTGAAACAGTCCAAAAACACCCACCCTACCTATAGCGACAGACTCTTACAATATCAGACTTGAATTTAAGGAGTCCTTCCAGTCATCTTCCTCACTATTTCTTAAGTGGTCTTCTCTAAGACGCTCGAACTATTTCCTGCTAAAATCTTTCTTATTGCACCATGATTCCATGGGTTTGCAAAAACTATTCTGCAATTCTTTTGAAACTAAACTCAAATCCTTTTATTAAACATAAACATTGGCTCATTATGATTATTTCTTTAAAGAACCCCCCTTTAGTGTCAGAAAGTCTGGGATTCAAATCCTAGATGAAGCACTTACTAATTTGGACAAGCCAATTCAATTCTCTGAATCTGTTTCCTCATATATAAAATAAGACTAATTCTATGTGCTTTAAGGAAGTGTATAGGGATGGATGAGACAAATTATGTAAAAGTCTTCATGAAGGTGTGTCATGAATAAATATTGACTTGTGTAGCTGAAGTGTAGTGGGTCAGAGAAAAAGACGAAGACCCTTAATAGTATGAATTGACAGTGTGGCAACAACAATGGACTCAAACATAACAATTGTGAGGATGGCACAGAATCTGGCATTGTTGCATTTTGCTGTACATAGGCTTGCTATGAGTCAGAATCAACTCAAGGGCACCTAACAACAATGATACCTGCAGTACAATATGACAGAATGGGGTGGTAAACATTGCATAAAAATAGGAAATACAAGATTATGCTTCTGAATCACTACGATTTATTAGGCAAAGGATTCTAGATAATTAACTCAATTTTTTCCCAAGTTATATCTGTGTCATCTAAAATTTTTATTAATTCAACAAATGTTTATCGCAAGTCTTCTATGATCCAGGCAGTAGTTAAAGATCACTGTTCTCATAGAACAGTAATAACTATAAAACCTCCTTCAAAGCATTAGTGTGAGGATGAAGAGGCACGCTACAGGAGGAACACTTGTAAAGAGAGTATACTTCATTTGGCTGCCCTGGTAGAACTGTAAACTGAAGTGGAAAGCATGTAAAATTTCATCTTTCAATTTCATTCTATTGACAAGGAAACTGAGACTTGCTGTGCCAACCATGCTTGATCAGTAACATCTGTTCAATAACTGGAGTCTTCTATTTACCATAATGGTCTTGATATATGGCACTGTAGGATAAGCACTGAACTACTTACTAGCCGAAAGGATGGCGGGTCAAACCCACAAACCACTTCTCAGAAACTCTATACAAGGTAGCTATGAGTCAGAACCAACTCAGCATACACTTAACAGTAATAATAAATCTACCATAATAGTCATCTTTCTTCTATATCAAAACAGTGCAGAAGCAAACCAAGTGCAGGGGGCTGAGCAGGTAAAGACAATCAGGAAAGTATTGTAAAGGTTTAAAGGTAACAATAAAGTCAATTAAAACTTAATTCACTGTTTATCATGATTATGCTTCAGCAATTATAAATAATGTTAGTGATAAAATACTCTGTACCTCTTTGATGAAGCTTTTAAAAATTGCTGCAATTACAAATACTGTCTGTTTCCATAAAGACTGACAGTCTTGGAAACAGACAACATTTGTACCTGCAGCACACCACGGTTCAGATCAGATGCTGTGTTCACATCACTACTGCTGCCAACATGCTAGGGAATGGGCAGGAAGGTGGGGATGGCTTGCATAGCTTCTGAGGCTTCTACTAGGTTACTGGGCCTTACTTGCTGGACTGAAGACCCCTATACAGGATCTCTAAATTATCTGCCATTGGATCCGTCTGAATCTCTAATGCCCACTAGGGGAGACTAAGCATGGAACATACTAAGACCTCTCTCCTGATAGGCAAGTGTTTCGTGTCTTTTAACTTCTCTGGAAAGCCTTCTCCCCAAAGTTTCTCAGCTCTCATTTCATGGACTGGATAGGGTAAACACTATCTTCAGTACTTGCTTTTTTATAGATCTAGAAGATTCTCAATGCACCGAACCTGGGTCCTTGGAACAAAAGATGTGCTCTGTTCAAAACTCTTCTTCTTGATGGTTGTCAGAGGTTCCCTTCGACTTCTGTGAGATTAGCCTCTTTAGGCCTAGTAGGATGGAAAAACCAACCAATCCCCTTGGTAGGCCACTGTCACCTTATTTGCATAGTTATAGTAAATTGTCCAATACCTGTAATGATTTTACATACCTTTTTTGATTAGCTCCAATCACTTTGTGAAAATTATATGACCATGGCTAGAAAGGTCACATAAATACAATTGACTGCACCACAGTACTCAGTCCCCAACAAACATGGACTTAGCTAAGTGTGCTCACTGGAGAGTAAATTCATGGTAGTTACAGACTGTTCAAACTCACTTCATATGCAAATCCTTCTCCAACAAATATAATTCTAAGATTCCTGTATTTAAATATTTAATTTGAAATAAATAAGAATAGTGATTATAAAGGCAAAGATATGATACTTGAGTTACCACAGTTATGCCATTCTATATGGCAAGTTGTTGTTGTTGTTGTTATGTGCTGTGGAGTCAGTTCCGACTCATAGTGACCATGTACAGGGTTTCCGAGGCTGTAACTCTTTACTGGCGCAGAAAGCCTCGTCTTTCTCCCACAGAACAGCTGGTAGTTTCGAACTGCTGACTGTGAAATAAGCAGCCTGATTCATAAACACTATGCTACCAGAGAGAAAAAGAGGAAGACCCCCAGTGAGATGGATTGGCCAAGTGGCAGCATCAATGGGCTCAAGCATGGCAATGATAGTGAGGTTGGTCCAGGATCAGGCAGTGTTTTGTTCTGCTGTGCATAAGGTCGCTATGAGTCAGTACCAACTCCATCGCACCTAACAACAACAGCAATAACATATAGCAAGTTGGAGTTTTTGCTTATATTTAAAGTTTAAAACAGTGAAAGCATGTAAAATGCAAAGGACAATATATGTGGTAAGTGCAGAGGTTAGTGTACACCCACATACCTATTTAAGTATGTATTTAATTATTCATTCGCTTATTTCATTTCATGACTATTATAGAAGTGTAAATGAAATATATGGGGCAGGTTGGTGCTACTCTATTCCAGCTATCAAATGTGTACGATAGAACAAGGCTTTAATAGAGGTCTATTTAGTATAATGAATGAATGAATAATAAATGTGAAAGGTAAGTAATAATATTACAAGTATACTGTCTAATCCTCATTTGAAGTAAATAAATCATATGCTTTTAGAGGAAATAATTTTAACATATTCAGAAAGACTCTATCAGATGACAAGATCTCCAGGACTGTAAATGTAGACACCACACACAGAAACATCATAAGGGAGTAACAATCTGAAGTGTTCTTTCTTTTCTAATATATGTTTTAAGCCATCAACCATGCCTATATATTCTTCTGCTTATCTTTAAACTAAGGAAAACACACACACATACAGACTCTTGAAGATTTTTTTTACCAAAACTCCATCCCATGCTGATGAGGGAATTAAAGTCTTAGGCCCAAGTATAATTTCTGTTATGGAAGCAACTGTGTAGTTATCTTTCCCAAAGAAATTTCAGTTATTCTTCCTTTTTTTTCAAAATAAAGAGGAAATTTGAGCTCTGGTGTTTAATAATGTGAAGAACCACAATGGGTAGATTCAGCAGACTTCAAATTATATTCTATACCCTCCATACTCAAATTCCAGAATAAATCTTAATAAATTTAAACAATCTGTTAGAGAAATTGCTGGCTTCCATTTCATCTTCTTGAAACACATGTCACATAAATTTTATATTCCTTTTCTTCTTGTAAGGACTATTATAAAGATGAACTTGCACTATATATACATTATATAACTTATACATTTAGTCCATTTGCATAGTTTGTGTAAAAAGTTATTACTTAACTACAGGGACAAGTGTACAGCGAATGCTTACTTCAGATCTAGAACCAGATACTCAGAGGATCAAAACTAACATGTTGATGTGGATTGAGTTTTTTTGCATTCCATAGACTCCCATTGACCTGGAGATGAGTGAGAGAAGAGGAAGGACTAGGTGGTTTGAAGTGTGGTGACATCTGGGGACTCCTAAGACCATGGACAAGGATCTAGTCATGGAGAGCTAGAATTGAGAGTGAGGCATCCAGTTGATTGATATGTAGTGAATGGAGATGCCTGAGATCACCTAAACTTGCAGATAGTACCCATTTGACCTAGCTTTGATGGCTTGATGATCAGAACTCAACTAGAGGTAGATGAAGAAATCTGATAAAGGAAACAAGTGTAAATTTCTACAATTTGATGAACTTGACCTGTACTTATGGATGTAGTAGCTCAAAATACCAACTGAGAGGGAAGAAGTCTTCACATCCCCTCTGTACACAGAGTTAATAGGGATGGGCAGTTTAGACATTGGCTTCCTAAAATGGGGGTGGGGGTGGGCAATAAAGGCATGAAGTGGCTGGCTAACAAGTTTCAAGAAGGAGTTTAGTTTCAGAGTGTGCAGAGAATGGTATAATCTCCACTGCATAGTTTTCATCTAATCTAGATGGGTCTGGTGAAAGGAGATGGGGATAAGATTCTTATGATTCAATAGTGAGTAATTGTTATCATGACTAATTGTGAATGTCACAACTGTAAAAGTAGTAGTTAATTCAACTTTCTAGGAACAGAGGACCCTATAACTATCAAGGGAGAAGAGCTTGAGCGAAATATGAGACCCTATCCAGAGAAGGAGTGACACCAGAGACGGAGGCAGAGATGATGCCATGGAGAAATAGAGCAGCTGAGGACTCTAGACTCATGAAAAGAGAAGGGCTGTATGCTGGCAGACAGGAGGCAGGCTTGTAGAATGTGCCCTTGGGTTGTTTAAGTGGTTATATCTTCCTGAGTGTTGTATACATCAAAAAACAAAAACAGAAAAACAGAGGGAATAGAAGCAAATACTATTAAATGATGATGCATGGAGGGGATTGTAATCATTGCAATGAAACAAAATATGGTAGGATGAGTGCAAAACTGATGGTCTACCATGTAAAGTATCACTCAATTCACAATAAAAGCTTTTAAAAAACCCAAAAAACTAACATTTTGAGTTTTGTACAATGACTTGTAGGCCATTAACCCAGACAGGAACCATATCCCCTTCATTCAAAAAACAGTGTGAGAACTTTCTTAGGCTGGAGTCAAAAAGACTAGCAAAAGAGAGGGCAATAAGGAAAGTCAGAGACATTCCAAGAGATTCCAATTCAGGGCACCATTGATAACTGAGATTCAGGGCCCTATGTGCTAGAACCAGAGGGAAGTCTCAAGGAGTTATAGGCAGAACTCAGCTAACAGCCAGCAAGGAACTGGGCACCTCATTGTATTACCCTAAGGAAACAGAATCTATAACAAACCCCAGCTTTGCAGAGCTGAGTACCGATTTGAAGAAAAATATGTTAGGTAATGTTGGTTTGGGCCTGGGAGGGGATTTCTTCAACTGGTAGCCTACTGTGTCCTACACACTGAATTATAAAACGGTTGGTTTTGTTTGAATCGGTTTTATTCTTGAAGAAATATAAACAGAACTTTTTAAATGTGAAGTTAAATGTGCTCACAGTTCTTCTAGTGCAATTTAAATAAAATTTTAGTATTTTCTCCAGAAATTCACATACAGTGTAAAATGATTTGCACAGCTTGAGTTTCTTTTTTATTGACATAGAATTAACTCTGCTGACTTGATAAAACAAAACTAAATTAAGCCAGAATTACATTAATTTTGTTGAAAAAAAAAAATAGCTTGCTTCAGCTAAGATAGTCTTAGTGGAAATATTCATTATATGCTTTATTTAATTCTGTGGAATTTCTCTCTCATTTAAGACTAAGAACTAAACTGCTTCATTTGGATTTTTTGTTTACTTATTAGCTTGGGGAAAAAGCAGTATGGCTGATACTTTCAGTTTCCTTTTACGAATTCAATCCTTCTAAACTATGAAGACCATTGCGGCTGACTAGGATAAACAGTAAAAGGAAAGGCTTTTAGCATATGTAAAGTTCTAGTACCTTCCATTCATATTTGAATGCAAAGAATTCTTAAAAATATGTAACAATAATAAGTATAAACAATAGATTTTCTTGCCTTACTAGAGTATTTCTGTCTCAAGCTACCTTAGAATATCACTCCA
This sequence comes from Chrysochloris asiatica, assembly GCF_000296735.1. Classification (NCBI taxonomy): domain Eukaryota; kingdom Metazoa; phylum Chordata; class Mammalia; order Afrosoricida; family Chrysochloridae; genus Chrysochloris; species Chrysochloris asiatica. The sequence goes on along the minus strand of NW_006408548.1, from coordinate 20,985,986 downwards.
TGATTCATACTCACAACTAATCAAATAGGAGGTTTTTCGCACTCCCCATTCTTCCAATTCAGTTTGAGGACTATGGTACACCTGACTCAAGCCATGATATTTTCAATAGCCTCATGTGCATGTCAAGTTGGACAATAAATAAGGAAGACCACAGAAGACTTAATGTATTTGAGTTATGGTGCTGAAGAAGAATATTAAAAGTACCATGCATTGCCAGAAGAATAAATAAATCTGTACTGGAAGAAGTACAACCAGAATGCTACATAGAAGCCAAGGTAATGAGATTTCGTCTCTTATACTTCAGACATATTATCAGAAGGGACCAGTTCCTGGAGAAGAACATTAAACTGGTGAAGTGGAGGGTCAATGAAAAAGAGAAAGACTTTCAATGAGATGGACTGGCACAGCGACATCAGAAAAGGGCTCAAGTGTAAAAACAATTGTGAGGATGACATGGACAGAGGACTGGACAGTGTCTCATCCTATTGTGTATACGGTCATTATAAGTTGCATCCAACACAACAGCACCTGACTACAACATTCTTCCAATATAAGCATTTGATATGAAAAATATAACATCCATCCATCTGATCCATGGCCACTTTTTCAGATATACACTGCCACACAAGGAAAGTTTTCTAGAAACACAGAGTATCAGAGGCAGACACAATTGTCTATTGCTCATGTGTCTGGGAGGTTGGTTAGGTGACTCTGCTGATCTTCGCTAGGCACATATATGTATGTCTTAAGGTTGAGTAGCTGACAACTAATCTAGACTGGCATTAGTTTGAAAAGTATTTTGCTTCAACTCTGTTACATCCTAGCCCAGAGTATTAGTTTTCTATTGCTGCCACAGAAAATTACCACAAATTTGGAGGCTTAAAGCAACACATATTTATTATGTCACTATTTTGTAGGTCAAAAGTACAGGTTGGCTGAGTGCTATGAAAGACATTTATAAGATTCAATGAGAAAGGATAACAGGATCACCAATTTTTGATGATGGCATTGGTCGGATCTCTCTGAGAATGTACTTTTAGCTAAGATCTTACTAAAGAAAGAAGCTGAATGTGCACTGAAGTCATTGGCACTGAAGCATTTGTCTAGGAATTAATGGAATACAAATTGAGATCCATTCCAAAGAGAGGTAACCCCCCAAAATAAAGAAATAACTGGACAATATGATTAATATCACATACAAGTACAATTTTGCTAAAGATTACTCAAAAATGCAACAGTGCATTGACATGGAATGGCCAGAGGTTCAAGCTGGATTCAGAGGAGGATGTGGAATAAGGGATATCACTGCTGACATCAGATTGATCTTGGCTGAAAGCAGAGAACACAAGAAAGATGTTACCTGTGCTTTATTGATTATGTAAAAGCTTTCAACTGTGTGGATCATGACAAGTTATGGATGACATTGTGGAGAATGACCATTCAGTAACACTTAATTTGTGTTCATGTAGAACCTGTACATAGACCAAGAAGTAGTTTTTTGAACAGAAGAAGGAGACTCTGAATGGTTTTAAAATCAGGAAAGCTATGCTCCAGGGTTGTATTTTTTCACCATACTTATTCTATCTGTATTCTGAGTAAGTAATGTGAGAAGCCGGATTATATGAAGAATAATTTTACATAAGGATTGGGTGGAAAGTCGTTAACAGAAGATTTGATACATTTAAGCTTTGGTGTTGGAGAAGAATACTAAAGGCACTGTGGACTGCTAAAAGAACAAACAAATCTATTTTGAAAGGAGAACAACCATAATATCAGAAAGGAATACAACCAGAATATCAGAAAGATGTTTATTTCTGCTTTATTGACTATGCAAAGACTTTCGATTGTATGGATCATGACAAGCTATGGGCAACATTGAGAAGTATGAGTATTCCCAAACACTTAATTGTACTTCTGAGGAATCTATACCTGGACCAAGAAGCAGGTGTTCAAACAGAGCATG
>NW_006408548.1:20975939-20983128 GCF_000296735.1 Chrysochloris asiatica | reverse complement strand
ATGGCACCTGACAACAACAACAACCAGAATGTTCCTCAGAAGCCAAGGTGGTCAGACTTAGTCTTTCATACTTTGGACATATTATCAGAATTTATAGTCTGTAGATAAGGACATCATGTTCGGTAAAGTGGAGGGACAGCGTAAAGGAGGGAAACCTCCAACAAGATGAATTGGCACAGTAAAAGCAACAAGGGTAGCGGCAATTGTGAGGATCATATAGGACCAGGTGGTGTTTCCTTTTGTTGTCTATTGGGTCGCTATGAGTTGGAACCACGTTGATGTCATCTAACAAAACAACAAACCACAAGAAGGAGGCAGCTATGGGAATGACTGTGCACTCGAGGCAAAGAAATAGCAATTATGAAGATTTGAAGAAGGATGATAACCAGGAGTGTTTTAAACACTGCCTGAAGATAAGTGTGGACAGTATAAGAAGTGAAGGAAAAAGTGTGACACTGGAGGGGTAGGTGGGAAGCAGATCAGGTAGAGCCGTTTGTCCATGAAAAGAAGTCTGGGCTTTAAAGTAAATAATTAATGTAATTTCATTTACATTTAAAATTCTCTCGTGTGGTTATCTCACATGGCCCCTGCACAAGGATGACACACACTTGTATGAAGCATTACATATTAAAAGAAGAAGGAGGAAGAGATAAGGAAGGAATGAACAAAAGAATGAAGAGAAAGGTTGGAAGGCTAGGTAGAAAACTGCTCTTCTAATGAGAAATCATTGTAAAATAGACCAGGATGAGGGCAGTGGAGATTGTGAAGAATGGACACATTTGGGATGTATTTTTGTGATTGAATCAGTAATGTTTTCATGAATCTGGTAGGAGAGGAGAGGAGAGGAAGAGAAAGGGGAATTAGGTATTACTAAAGCAGCACTGGTAAACCACTCTTCTTGCTAATTTAGATTCAATCTTTTGCCTCTCACCTTTAAGTTAACTTTAACACCTAGACATCAGCCAAATTTCTTTAAACTGGAACTTGACAAACTAGCTCATTGGAACCCTAGGGATTAGCATTAAGGCTACTGCTTCACAGGAAGAAAGGGTGAAGACCATGATTATTATAACTATGGTAACTCTATTGCTATCTAACTTATGGAGTGCTGCATAATTCATCTGAAATAACAGAGATTGTTTTTTAAAGTCACTGACTTGTATATGAACATGTATTTCTAAGTCCTACCTGTCTTTTAAAATATGAGTCTTTACCTTCATATCCTGCCATGTTTCAGGATCCCAAGCCTAATCACCTACCTATCAACACTGCCCAATGACTGCAAACATAAATTCAGTTTTATTTTTGTGAATCAGCTTTCTGTTAATATCTGCCTGCATGAATCTCTGTGTAATCAATGCTCCTAAATGCTATGCCTAACTGAAATGAGACTCATCTCTCTCTTGGTTGGGCCTCTTAAACCCCAATTGCATGTCTGGATGAATGCCACATTCTCTCTATCATTGTATTCTCTCAGGGCATGTATTAATTGAGCTTATTCCTGGACCTCTCTCCTCAGTGTTTACTCAGCTATGGTGGATGAGGTGACTTTCAGATGTTAGCTTCTCCATTGTTTAGGCCTTCAGTGACATCATAAATTTGGAGACAACCAGTAAGAAATCAATAAATGAATGATGATTGTGACAATGACTGAACACCAATCTTTTTGGTTTGGGGAAACTTATTTTGTGACTGTGTGCAAGATAGGCAAGGGAAAGTAGCACAGAGCAAGGAATCTGTGGATGAAGCTAAAATCATGGTCTATGTGAGAGGTGGTTGTGGTTGCTATTGTCAGGTGACTCCAATTCATAGTAACGTTATGCAAAACAGAACAAAATACTGTTCTATCCTGTGTCATCCTCACAATTGCTTGAGCTCTTTGCTGATGCCACTGTGCCAATCCATCTCATTGGGGTGTTATTCCACTTTACCAAACATGATGTTCTTCTTCAGAAACTGGTTCCTTCTGATAACATGTCTGAAGCATGAGAGGTAAAGTCTCATTAACCTGGCTTCTAAAGAGTTCTCTGGCTGAATTTCTTCCAACACAGATTGGTGTATTTTTCCCATAGTCCATGGGACTTTCAATATTCTTCTTCAACATCATAACTCAAAGGCATCAATTCTTCTACCATCTTCCTTATTCATTGTCCAACTTTTTCACATGTGTATGTTGTTGTTGTCAGGTGCCATCAAGTCGGAACCGACTCATAGCAACCCCATGCACAGCACAATGAAACAATGTCCGATCCTGGGCCAACCCTACCACCGCTGCCACACTTGACGCCATCAATGATGCCACCTGGCTGATCCATCTCGTTGGGGGTCTTCCTCTTTTTCTCTGACCCTCCATCTTACCCAGCATGACATCCTTCTCCAGTGACTGTTCTCTCCTGACAATATGTCCAAAGTAGGAGAGATGAAGTTTAGCCATCCTGGGCTCCAAGGAGCACTCTGGCTGCACTTCTTCCAAAATAGACCTATTGGTTCTTTTGTCAGTTCATGGCACTTTTAGTATTCTCCTCCAACACCACAACTCAAAGGCATCAATTCTTCTACCATCTTCCTTATTCATTGTCCAACTTTTTCACCCATATGAGGTTACTGAAAATACCGTGGCTTGGGTCAGGGACACGTTAATCCTCAAGCTGACATCTCTGCTCTTCAACACTTTAAAAAGTTCCTGTGCAGCAGATTTGCCCAATGCAATACGTCGTGTATGAGAAGATTGAAAATACCCTAGCATTGGTCAAGTGCATCTTAGTCCTCAAACTGACATCTTCGCTCTTCAACACTTTAAAGAGGTTTTGTGCAGCAAATTTGCCTAATAGAATAATACATCCTTTGATTTCTTGACTGCTGCTTTCATGAGTGTTGGTGGTTAATTGAGCAAAATGAAGTCTTTGACAACTTCAATCTTTTCTCCACTTATCATGATGTAATTTATTGGTCCAGTGGTGAGGATTTTTGTTTTCTTTACCTGGAGGTACAATCCATAGAGAAGGCTATGGTCTTTGATCTTCATTAATACATATTTTAAGTCCTTTTCACTTTCAGCAAACAAGGTTGTATCATCTGCAAATCGCAAGTGCTAATGACTCTAAATCCAATCCTGATGCCATGTTCTTCTTCACATGGCCCAGCTTCTTGAATTATTTACTCACCATACAGATTGAATAAGTATTGCAAACCCTTCCTGATTTTAAACCATTCAGTATGCCTTTGTTCTGTTTAAATGACTGCCTCTTGGTATGTACAAGTTGCTCATGAGCACAATCAAGCATTCTAGAATAGCCATTCCTCACAAAACAATCCATAGCTTGTAATGATCAATGTAGTCAAATGTCTTAGTATAGTCAATAAAGCACAAATAAACATATTTCTGTTATTTGCTTTCAGACAAGATCCATCTGATGTCAGCAATGATATTCCTAGTTCGGTGTCCTCTTCTAAATCTGGCTTGAGTTTCTGACAGTTCTCTGTCAGTATACTGTTACAACCACTTTAGAATTATCTTCATCAAAATTTACATGCATGTGATATTAATGATATTTTTCGACTATTTTTACATTCTGTTGGGTCACCTTTCTTTGGAATGCACACAGATATGGATCTCTTCCAATCAATTTGCTGGGTTTTCTAAATTTCTTGACACAGATGAATGAGCACTTCTAATGCTTCATCAATTTGTTGTAAGATTTCAGTTTGTATTCTGTCAAACTGAGCCTTGTTTTTGCCAATACTTGCAATAGAACTTGAACATCTTCCTTCAGTACCATCAGTTCTTGATCATATGATAGCTCCTGAAATAGTTGAACAATGAAAATTTATTTTTGGTGCAGTTACTAATTCTGTGTATACCTTACATCTTTTTTGGATGCTTTCTGCATCATTCAATATTTTGCCCATAGAATCCTTCAATATTGCAAGTTGAGGCTTGAATTTTTTTATTCAGTTCTTTCAGTGAGAAATACTGAATGTGTTCTTCCCTTTTGGTTATCAAACTCCAAGTTTTTGCATATTTCACTAAAATAAGGCCTAAATAGCAAAGTGACAAATGGAATGAAAAGAAAAATTTAATCAGGAGACACATGAATACATTGAATATGGGAGATATTACTTCCCGACACACATAAGTATTATGGCCATATGATTCTCTTCAATTTATGAAGTGTGGGTACAAATGAGTTTTATATCTTCCAAGTGAAAGCCCTTAACAGCTGGCAAGAGAGTCTCTATATCTTCTCTTATTAACCTTGAAGCATGCATTGTTTTCAGAGGCCCTAGGTTCAAAACAGCCTGACATACTAAGCTTCCATCTATAAAATTGCTCCAAGAGCCCCTCAGATACACATTAGAGATTGGGCATTGTATTAAACCACTTTTCTTGTGTGTTTGTGAGAGAGGGGGATGTTTCTACAACATGATCTAGACAACCCTATCTAATGCAAACTTTATAAATATTCTTACCTCATGGCTAGGAGTGACATGGAATATGAATACCTACCTCTTCCATGACCAGAAGTTCGCTCATATGTCCAGCCATTGTCTCATTCTTTTCTGAAAACTGAGTGTCCGCTTTAATTGAGGCCATGGTCTCAATATTACAAATCTTTATCAATACCCAGCATGTTAGTATCATGTAGCATATGCATTTCCCCATTTTTCATGTGCTGATCTCATTTCTGATGTAAAGCAGAATTCAGATATTTCTAGGATCAGAGCTAGTAATATGTGAAAAACAAGGAAATATGGTGCACTCATGTTCATGTTTCCTTTGCAAGTTCTTTAAAGTTCAAAGTTTGACCTGGTACAACTTTTCTAACAAATTTTGTCTTTCTGTTGAGTGGTCTGTCACCTGGCCTGAGCTATTTTGAGTTTGAAAAAAGTTAGAAGGTTTAAATTGATTATTTTATGAGGCCTGGCCTAATTGTCTTCCAACTTAATTCTGGCGACAGATACTTTGCTAAAATTCTTGGGAAGAACACATTCTTTTCAGACAACTGAGTAACATATGAGATTTTTAAAAATCCATATTTATCCTCTCTAAAGCCTCCTGACCACTTTTTGACCTGAAAACTTTCCATTTCTCTGTAGGTAATGGCTAGATAGCTTTTCATTTCAATGCTTTATAATGCTAATTATTTCAAGCACTACAAAATGCTTGACATTGTGCATTACAATTTTTTTTCTACAAAATATCAACACATTGTGACATGACAAAACATTTAAACTAATGACACAGTATGTAAGCAGCTATAAGGATTATACCAAGTAAGATACCTTGGAAGAAAAGACAAGTCAGAATTTATTTTGATTAACAAACTTCAAGTGAATATTTTTAAATCTCTATTACTTTACAATATATGTGTTTTAAATTGCATTCTAAGACTCAAAGGAAAATTAATAGAGAAAATTGCCTTATTGTTGTTGTTAAGTGCTGCCAAGTTGGTTCTGATCCACAGCTACCCTGTATATGGTTTCCAAGAAGCAGTTGGTGAGCTTGAACTCCCAACCTTGCAGTTCAAAACAACTTTGCAGTCTAGTATATTAATCCACAACACCAAGCTAGAGAAATATTTATAGAAAATCTGAGAAAATTTAATTATAAATGCACATAGACTCAAGTCTGACTTTACAACCATTCATTTTTTATATAGACAGCAATGTTTTGTTGTTAAGTGCCATTGAGTGGGTTGCAACCCTATATAGGGTTTCTGAGGAGCAGCTTGTGACCTTGAACTGCCTACCTTGCAGTTCAAACAGCTTTGCAGTCTGGCACATTAACCCCCAGCACCACACCAGGACTCCACAGATAGCAATACAGAGTTGTATTTGATCTCTTTGTGACCGATTCAGCTGTTTAGGGTCTAATAAGAATTCTAAGTCTCTTTTGCAGTTCTCGAGCAATACTTTATCATTTCTATGAGGACTGCAATGAGAGATTATGATACAGATATGACCAAACTCTGTATAGATTTTACATCTTCCCAAAGGGTACCAAAACATTTTTCAAATGTAGAAACCCATGAGGTGTGCATTCATTTTGTATCATCTTCCAGATGAAAAGATATAATTCCACAGACTTATAAACCTCATGAAAAATTAGTATGTGGCAACATATTCACGTTCTTTAGTTTGATTTAGTTCTGGGATTAATAGAGATGGGGATGGGGTACCAATATAGCCAACCATGAATCATATGAAAAAAGAAGAGTTTCAGACCCTTCATTTTCTAGAGTTGAATTATGAATGATGGTGGCTACTTTTTTTTCATTAAAATTAAATGTATTCTAACAATGATATATTTAATATATATTAAAGCATAATAACTTGTTTTACTTAACATGTAATGATCACCAGACATTGGCCTTCTCATTGGCAACCCAGAGCAGAAATCTGTTTCCCAGCACTATATGGCACCCTTCTCTGTTTAATGTCAGAAAACCATGGGTCATTTTCCAGGAGACAAGGATTGTGACAGAAAGAAGAGCATCTTTCAACTATATTTCTAGATGGGTTCTATCTGCCCTCTGATTCCAAGTACAGTTTTAAAAATAAGTAATTTAAACTTAACTCAGCATTCTTTATCGTTTTAAGTTGTTAAGTACAAGGGAGTTTCTAAAAGTTCATAGAAAAGTTCTATTAACTTTTAATTCCATTTCCCCATGATTTTTAAAAATGTTTTATTGTGAATTATGTGGTAGTTTACATGGGAGAACATTAGTTTTACATTCATCCTATCATATATTGTTTCATTGCCATGGTTACAATCCCTTCCATGCATCATCAACCAACCAAAGTGTATACCCTGCAAGCCTAACACCCAGTCATCAACAAACATCCCCTCTCCCTCTCTGGGTCTAAAGTCCCCAGCCACTTCATCTCTCCACATCATCATCTCTGACTCCATCTCAGGCATCACTGCTTCTTTGGGTAGGGTCTCGCTCTCCGCTCTTCTCCCTGATGGTCCCAAGGAACTCAGATGCTAGACTGCAAAGTTAATCACTCCCCTCCTTTCTACAAAACATCTACCTTTACATTCCCAACCCTCACAATCAGTTCTGATAACAATTATTCACTATCGAATCACAAGATACCTATCCACATTTCCTTTCCTCAGCCCCACCTAGACAGATGGATACTACTTAGTGGAGATTCTACCTTCCTCCATGCCCTCTGGATCTAG
>NW_006408548.1:20974080-20975379 GCF_000296735.1 Chrysochloris asiatica | reverse complement strand
TTGCTGTTTTTCCCTCACTTCCCCTTATCGTTGACCAATCAGAGTGTGTGTTCCCATTGAGTCTTAGTATTGGAAGGGGTTTGCTCTGAGGGGACCCAACCACTTGCCTTGATGTCTCCTGGGTTAGCAACTAGCTTGTTCTTGTAGTAATCAGTCAGTCTGTCTTTATTGTTTTGTATTTTTCCTGTCGGTCTTTCTTTCAAGTATCTTCTGTTCTTCTAGCCACTCCAGGCTGGTCTGTCCATCCTTTCAAGTAGAAATTTCCCATCTCTGAAGATTCTGGATGCTGTTCAGGATTCCACCTATAGTCTTATGTAATGTAGATGCTCCACAGGAAGCCCCCTTCACTGGGCACGTTGTAGCCCCATTTTAGGTATTCCAATCAGGTATAGGCAGAAGATGGAATTACAAGCTTTCTATGGTGATATTTCTGGCTATTCCTTTCTCTCTTCCTACAGTGCCTATTTTATAATGGTATGCAAGGGAAACCAAGATTCAAAAGACAGCCAAGCATCTTAACATTATTTCTCCCCTTTTCCCCATTCCAACCGTGTCTCAATCCCTGTACCCCAGAGCCCTGTTGTTCCAAGGTTGTGCATACATCATTATTTACCTCTGTCCCACTTAGCCCATGCAATCCTACCTAATTGTTCTCCCATCTGCTTTGTTCTTCCAGTCCCTTCCCGCTTCTTGTATATTACCCCCCTCCCAGCACCCAACCTATCCTGTGTCTATTCCCTGCCCTGTGCTCCACTTTCGCCTCCCTCCACCACCCCACACCTGACATTACAGCAACCAGCAAAGAATCCTCCCCCCACCCCCTTTAATATGAGTTCTTTTTCTTAGTCTTTTACAGTAGTGGTCCTATCCAGTGTTTCTCCTTTTGTGACTAATTTCCCTCAACATAATGTCCTCAAGGCTTATCCATGTTATGTAGTGGCTTGCAGCTTCCTTGTTATTCTTCAGGGTCGCATAATATTCCAATGTGTGTATGTACCACAGTTTCTTTATACATTCTTTAGTTAATGGGCACTTTGACTGTCTCCATCTTTTTGCTATTGTAAATAGGGTTGCTATGAACATTAGTGTGCATATAATCTAGTGTTATGGCTCATATTTCTTATGAGTAAATACCAAGTAGAGGAATTGCTGGATCATGAGGTATTTCTATTTTCAATCTTCTGAGGAAGTGTCATATTGCTTTCCAGAAAGGTTGGACCATTTTGCAGTCCCACCAGCAATACAGGAGTTTCCAGTCTCTCCACATCCCCGCCAGCATTTATTGTCCTCTACTTTTTT
>NW_006408548.1:20962214-20967520 GCF_000296735.1 Chrysochloris asiatica | reverse complement strand
TTTGATTAATGGTCTGAAGTGGCTTCTCTTCAAGACAGTTCTGGAAACCTGCCTTTGTTATAAGTTGCTATTGACCCCACATATTCTATACAAATTGACTACTTGATTGGTAATGTCATGGCTAGTGGCATTGTCTTAGTACAATGTTTATAATTCCTTGTGCCTGGAAACTAGATAATCACATTAATTAAACAAGAAAACAACAAATACTATTAATTAAACAACCAGTTGTGTGAAACACTATAAAATCAATTTGGGTATATGCAAGTTGATCTTCACAATAGTATAATGATCTTATAAAATGACTTCTGATAACACTGTAGCTTATATGGAGGAGGAAACTGATACTCAGAGAGCTTAAATGATTTGAAGATTGTCACAGAATTACTAAATAGCAGAGTTATTTATTATCTGAGGTCTGCTTTGGCTGCCTCCAGTATTACACCAATTAGCCATGCACTTCAAAATTAACACCAACAGTAATGATGATCACTTCATGCATTTTTGTGCAATATTACTTTCAAAGTATAATATTTAGAACTGAAAGAGAGAACACATATCCTTCAGAGAGTAGGACTTGGAGAAAACATTTCCCCTTGCACTAAGCAATTAGTGTGCATTAGGAAGCATACCAAGGAAGGTTTTTGCTTGATCTTTTCAAGGAAAATGTTACATGCTCATTCATGAATTGATCTAGTAAATAAATTCTGAGGATGTTGTTAGATGTTGTCCTAAATGTTAGGGATGCTAAGATGAACAAGGCATAATTATTGCTCTCAAGTTGCTCACACCACTGGAGACATACTCCATGATCCACAAATCCTAAAATATTAATTAGCTGGCCCTTTACAAAAATTGTTTGCTGACCTCTTGGTACACTAATGTGAAACTCAGGGAGAGGTCAGAGCTGGGGATCACCAGAGCACACATACTACTTAAAGCCATGAGGCAGGATAAGATCACTGGAGGTATAAATAGAGGTTTGAGGACTGAGCTTTGGGCTATATCTTTCAAAAAAAAAGGGCACTGAACATAGAGGTTAAGCACAAGGGATTTGGTGTTTACACTGGAACACAACCGGTTTTAACCACACATCTGACAGTTCAAACTCACTAGCTGCTCCTCAAATGCTATACAGGGTTGATGTGAGTTGGAAGTGACTTGATGACACTTAACAATGACAACATCCTAGAGGTTGTAGTGCTGTAGGTTAATGCACTGGACTGCAAGGTTGGTTTGAACCGCAAGGTCGGTGGTTCAAGCTCACCAGCTGCTCTTTGGAAACCCTATACAGGGTCATGATGAGTCAAAACTGACTCAATGACACTTAACAACAACACAACAAGAGATTGTAGGTAATAATGGTACTACTAAACAAAAGACTAAACCCATTGCTGTTGGATTGTAACACATGGTGACTTGTATGTGTGACAAAATAAAACTGAGTTCCATAGCATTTTCTTGACTACAATCTTTATGATAGCAGAGCACCAGACCTTTCTTGTGCAGCACTAAGGGATGGGTTTGAACTGCCTTTTTTTTTTTTTTTTTGCTAGTAGTTGAGTACAGACCATTTGCACCACCTAGGACTTCTGGTGTGGTGTTGCTAGTTAATGCGATAAACTGCAATGTCGGTTTGGGCCATTAAGGCTGGCAGTTTGAACTCACCAGCTGCTCCTTGGAAACCCTCTACAAGGTCGCTATGAGTCAGATTCTGACTCGATGGCACTTAGCAACAACAACAACAACAGGATTTTAATAAGGGTCTTAAAATTCATATGAAATTCCTGATCTGCCACCTACTAACTGAGAGCATTGGCAAGATTCTAGTCTCTATATGCCTGTTTCCCTAACTGGAAGAAGAAAATGTTGATGTGGAACTGACTTCAACACTGGCAACCCCATGTATGTCAGCATAGGACCTGGCTTGCTCTATTGGGTTATTGGGTTACTGAGTCTTCAGTAACTAATATATTTTTCGGGGAAGTAGTTGGTGTAGTCATTCTTCTAAGGCACTTCTGGGTAGATTTGAACTTCCAACATTTTGGTTAACAGTCAATCACATTAACCATTTGTATTACCCAAAGAAATAGCATGAGAAAAATGATAGGACTCACCTCATTAGTTTTTGTGATGATGTCTGAGTTAATTCACAGAAAATATTTAAATAATGTCTGACAGAGAGTGAGAGTTATATGAGGGTAAACAATTATTAGTCAGCTAACAAAAACAGTTGTTATTATCTGCTCATGAGGCCACATTTCTATCTGCAAGGGCTTCTGCACTAGAGAAACATACTGAGAGAGGAACCCACAGAGGAAATCAAAACTGAGCTAACTAAGCAAGTTTTTCCTTGAAGCAGAAACAAATGGGTGCTGAAAAGAGTAGAAGACTTTAATCAGGCCTAAAGGAAGAGCAAATCAAGCAAAATTCAATAAGGCAAGGCTCTGCCAGAACAAGCCGAATCTTAGAACACACTTTAGAGGACATTGAACAATAGATATTGAGTTTTGGGCACCGAGCCACAATTTGAGTGATTCAGCATGGAACAGGCACTGGTGTCAGAGGTCAGCATTACTCGGGCTAAAGATTTTTCTTTAAAAAGTCATTGCTTTCCATTATCCATAGATTATATTTGGTTTTATTCTAATCTAATAAATGATGGGCATTCAGTCCATGTTCTCCACTAATTTCTTTCAATAATTACTCTAAGTGAGTTCATCTTTTCTATAAATATTCACTATTCAGAGGCTGCTGCCATTTCTTTCTGGCTTTATCAACCTTTTGAGAGGTCAGTGGGTCCACTGTAGTCACTCAAATGGAAAATGTGAAAAACACCTGAAGATTAATGGCTTAGGAAATTTTGAGCACAAACTCCATTTGGCACTGCACATACATCAATGTACGGAATAGCATAAAGGAAAATCAGAACCCAAAGAGGACTTTTACTCACTTGTCAAGGTCTAATAGTGCTAAGGATTAGGAAAATGGAAACTTTTTTTTTTTTTTTAAATACATGCAATACCTTTCTCTCAAAACATTATTTCAGTAATTCTATTTCCTTTCAGCTCCTCGTCACCTGGAAAATTCCTATTCATCCTTCAATACCCAGGCCAAATGACGCCTATTGGGCTATGCCTTCTCAATCCCTCAAAGCTGAATTGATTGTACCCTTTATTAGGCTGCCTTCAGACCCTGTGCTTAGTGTATTGTTTTGTTTTTGTTAAGTGCCATCGAATCGGTTCTGACTCATAGCTACCCAGTAAAGGGTTTCTCAGGCTTTTAAAAAATATTCTTTGCAGGAGCAAAAAGCCTCATCTTTATCCCATGGATGACTAGTGGCCTCAAACTGCTGACATTGTGGTTTACATTCCAGCGCTTATCCTACGGAGCCACTGAGTTCCCCAAACTTACTCTATTACTGCATAACATTTAACAAAAAAGGAAAGAAAAATATCATTGTCACTGAGTTGATTCTAGCTCATAGTGACCCTATACAGCAGAACAGAACACTCCATTAGGGTTTCCAAAGCTGTAAATCAATATGAAAAGAGATTGCCACATCTTTCTCACACAGAGCATCTGGTGGGCATGAATAGAGGAACTTTTCTTTTACAGAGGTGTGTTTATACCACTATCACCCCAGGGGTCCTTCTATTACATAACGCCAAGTTGTAAGTATTTGTTTATCTGGAAGTCCTTACCACTAGACCATAATTTCCTTCAGGACAAATACAGTGCTCTGTTTTATTTACAGTTGTCTATCAGGGTATTTATAAGCTCTTCCAGACCTATAATCACAAGTCAAGGTGAAATGAATTATATTTTTGTTCCATTCACAGACCTGGTGTGGCACTGTGGGATAGTGCACAGGACTACAAGGTCAGTTTGGCCCACAAGGTCAATGGTTCAAATTCACCAGCCACTCCCCAGAAACCCTCTACAGGGTCACTATGCGTTGGAACTGATTCAAAGGTACTTAACAACAACAATAACATTGTTGCCTTCAGGTGGGATTTACCCATAGTCACAGGGAGGTGACGGTGTCTACCAGGTTTCAAATATCTGTATTCACACAACATCAGGTCTCACAGAGCTAACAGAACCTTCGCAGTGTACTGTTAACTATTCCTACAGGATTGGCAGGTTTCTCTTTCAACTGTATGAAGTTCTTCATCTATTGAAGGCTTCCAAGCTCTAGGACCATTTTTATCTGTTTCTCTAATTGACAAACTATTCATTTTTATTCTCACTTGCTTTCACTCAACAGCTCCTTTATTTCTAATCATTTCCAAATTCAGTATATATTAGTGGAATGAATGAATAAGTGACCAAAAGAACCTAGGAAGACTTAAAAGCTTCACATCATCATTAGCATATGTAATAGAACATCTCTGAGTGCTACTCCTTACATATTCTTTACAATTAGAGCAGGAAGGAAGTAAACGGAGAGGGCAAAAGAAGACAACACTCAACACAGTAGTATGTAAAATACAAGTTTCTGAAACAGGAGATAAAAGCATGTCTGTCCTGAAATCAACATGCTTATTCCCCCATATTCCTGGTGTGGTTCTGTAGGATAAGAACTGGACTGTGAACCACAAGGTTGGCAGTTCAAAGCCACCAGCTGGTCCTCAGAAATCATATACAGGGTCACTAAAAGTCAGGATTGTCTCAATGGCACTTAGCAATAACTATTCCCCCACAGAAGAACAACCTCTTTGTTTTGTGCATCTCCCAAAATACAGATATCTTTTGTATGGTGGTCATATTTGTCAATACAAAAGACATAAAGAACAAAAAAGATTGAATGATTGTTGACGAAACCCAATATAGTGTTTCAAAGTCTAAAAAGGAACAAAAAATGCAGGATCAGAAATGGCTTTTACAAAATTCCTTAAACTTTAAAATCAAAGATAATTTTTCCCCTCTGTAAGTCAGGATTTATAATGAATCTCCCCATTTAAAAAAACAAACAAACAAACAAAAAAAAACTGACTTAAATGCAATTTTAAACTCCGACCTTCTTTATTTTTATTATGTTTACTACTAAAATTAGAAAAATTTTACTGAATTTATAAAATGTTATAGTAAGCACCTTGGGCATACAGACAACTCATTTGACAGAATTCACCAAGTTCTGTAAGTTGAAATTAAGTTAACTAGACTCTTTTTCTCCTACAAATATTAACACCAAGTAACTTATAGTTTATTTGTAATATTTAACTGAATATTTAATTTTCTAGTTAGTTAAATTTCTAACAAACATTTGACTATATTTAGTTCTACCTGTCAAACTGATTATA
>NW_006408548.1:20960228-20960757 GCF_000296735.1 Chrysochloris asiatica | reverse complement strand
TGGAGGAGAATATTAAAGGGTCCATGGTCTGCCAAAAGAACAAAGCAATCTATGTTGAAAAAAGTACATCCAGAATTCTCCTTAGAAACTTGTATGGCTAGACTTCATTTCTCATACTTCATTTATATTATCAGAAGGGACCATTCCCAGGAGAAAGATATCATGTTTGGGAAAGTGGAGAGTTGGAGAAAAATAGGAAGACCCCCGATGAGATCAGCACAATGGTAGTAGCAATGGGCTCAAATGTAGCAACAATTGTGAGGCTGGAACAGAACTGGGCAGTGTTTCTTTCTGTGGTTCATATAGGTAGCTAAGAGTCAGTACCAATTCGGTGGCACCTAACAACAATGACAGCTTTTACTTGTGAAACACATAAAAATCTTACTTATTAGATCTCATATCTAATATAGTTTTTTTTTTTTTTTTAGTTGTTGGAGTACTGGAAAGTATCTAAACAGATTTAAGGAAAAGGCTAATGATGCTTTTTAAAGTGTTGAAGAGCAGAGATGTCAGCTTGAGGACTAAGGTG
>NW_006408548.1:20943216-20959977 GCF_000296735.1 Chrysochloris asiatica | reverse complement strand
TGGCAACGGTAGTGAGGTTGGCCCAGGATCGGGCATTGTTTCATCCTGCTGTGCATAAGGTCGATGTGAGTCGGTACCAACTCAATGGCACCTAATAGCAACAGCAACAATAACATAATACCAAAATTCCATAGTAGCCGAAATCTAGGAGGGTGAAAGGTATGGGTCAAAGATCTGACCACCCAATGGCTCCACTTTCAAATTTTCAGCACTGTACTGAAAGGCTCTGGATTCAACAAAAAAAATTTAGATTTCCCAGCATGAGTTTTGCTCCACAAAGACCTAATGTTTCAAAATGTCTGTGCATGTCAGACAAACTCAAGTATCTCATATATTAGAAACATTTTTGCATGACTAGCCAAGGCGCCTTCTATGTAGAAGAAGGAATCAGAAAGAAAAGCTTGATAGACCAGATTGCAAAAGTCTTACTCCTCAGAGAAGAACAATTTTGATTCGATCATAGTTTCTGTGGAAGCAATTTATCCTCCTGCTCCTTTTAGGTATGCATACCTGAATGCCATGTGAAAGAGAAGCAAAAGCGAAGAAGTCAGCCTAGACAAAAACTAAAAGAAGTATCCTCTTAAACCTTTGGAAGACCCTGGGACAGAGGTATTCGTCTAAAAGAGTGAGTCACTAGAAAAAGAACTTTTCAACCAGCTGACTTACCACACATTAACTGCTCCAAGCAATGTTTCTGAACACCATGACAGTATAGGCAGCAAACGAAAATGAAGACAAACTGCATAAGGAGCCTGAGAGAAATAAAACGATGTTTCCAAGGATTAAAAGTTTCCCAGAGCAATTCCTTACATCCTTATATTTGGGCTCTGAACATTTCAGGTATAGTCACGTATACGGAGAAGAAATTATAAATATTTTATGGGCTATGTTTCTAGCTACCACTTTTGTAGATGTTATATTAATTATTATACTTCTTTATTAATGTTAATTAAGGATCCCTGTAGCCTAGTGGATTTGAGCTGGACTGCTAACAGCAAGGTTATGGTTCGAATTTACTAGTCTCTCTGCTGGAGAAAGATGAGGCTTTCTGCTCCTGTAAAGTTTTACGGCCTCAGAAACCCTACACAGCGTCTTATATAACTAACTGGGAGCCAGTTTGACAGCACAAAACCACCATCATCACCATTTACATTAATTGGATTTTTTTTTCCACTTTTCCACAATAATTGGAACATTCTTATAAGTTAATTTGTTTATTAATATTCTTATATTTAATTTGTTTCAGGTGAAAAAAAATCGTTGATTTTTTTTGTGTGTGTGTTTTTTTGGGGGGGTGGCGCATGGAGTTGTGAGGACACCGGTTCTTCGTGAGTCAATCATAAATACCACATATTACATAATCGCATTCATATAAAATGTCCAGAATGGAAATATCTATAAAGACAGAAATGAATGCTTGCCTACTGGTGTGGCACTGTGGGTTAATGCGCTAGACCGCAAAGCCGTTTAAACTGCAAGGTTGGTGGTTCAAGCTCACCAACAGCTCCTTGGAAACTCTATATAGGGTCTCTATGGGTCAGAACCGACTTGACGGCACACAACAACAACAACAACTGCAAGGTAGGTGGTTCAAACTCACCAGCTGCTCCTCAGGAACCCTATACAGGGTCGTTTTGGGTCGGAACTGACTCGACGGCACTTCACAACAACAACAAAGGCAATTTGCTTCTGTGAATATTACAGCCAAGAAAATCCTGTGGAGCAATTCTACTTTAAAACATACAGGATTGCTATGAGTCAAAATCCATTTAGAGGCACTGAGTAACAACAATGGGCAGGGATTTTAGAGAAAGGGGAAATGTATAGTGACTAATAAAGGGTAGAAAGTCTCTTTTGGGTATTATAAGAAATGTTCAAAAATTCAATCATGTTCATGAATGCACAACTCATTAAAAAATATTGAATTGTATGTGTGGCACCATAAGACAAGCACCCGACCTCAAGGTTGGTTTGAACCAATAGATCAGCAGTTCAAAGTTACCAGCCGCTCCTCAGAATCCCTATCTATACAGGGTCACTATGAGTCAAAACTGACTCGAGGGCACTTAACATGCTTTAAAATAGGTAAAACTTCTGGTATCAAAATCATATCTCAATAATGCTGTATTTAAAAAAAAAAAGGCTCTTTTTACTAAAGATAGAAATAAACAAAACTTCATAGTAAAGGTGTTTTAGTATTTTCATAATTATATTTTATCATATTATTAACTAAAACCATTATTTTTATTAAAGTATAAAAATAGAGTGTCAATAAAAATTATTTGAAGTGCTAAAGCATAGAATCCAATGTAACTTTGGAAATAGATATATTTAACCAAACATTTCCTTCTTTTAGTTCTTATAACTTTCATGTGATATTTAAAATATGATGATGCATAATATGAAATGAACTCCTGGTGAAGTGCTTTAGGATAAGCTCTGGATTGTGAGCCAGAAGGTCAGCAGCTCAAACTCACCAGCTGCTCCTTGGAAATCTTGTACAGGGTTGCTATGAGTCAGAATTGACTGCATGGCACTAAACAACAATAATATGAAATATAAAAATATTCTTTAGTCTTAATTTTCTTATCATTATCCAGAATTATTATTAACATTTCAAGAAAGTAATGAGTAGAAATACATTGTGTTATACAGTAGCCGCTAGGCACATGTGGCTATTTAAAAAATACTCAATAAACACTTCCAACATCAGAAAATTCTATTTGAGAGAACTATTCTAGATACTCATTTGACAAGTGGAGATAGATAAAATAATTCAGGCTTAAGAACTATTTTTCTTTTATAATCACTACTTTTAAGCTTACTTTAGTTATTGTTACATGGATTTTTACTACTGAATACAGAAAAGCAGTATGGCTGATATTGACTATTACGTTGTTGTCAAGTGCCGTTGCATCAATTCTGACTGTTGACCCAACCCAGTATAACGTTTCTGAGGAGTGGCTAGTAGGTTTGAACCACCGACCTTGTGGTTAGTAGTCCAGTGCTTATCCAACAGTGCCACACCAGGACTACATGACTATTATGTTGCTGAGTGCCAATGAGTCATTTCTGACTCAAAGCCACCCTGTATAGGGTTTCCAAGAAGCAGCTGGTGGGTTTGAATAGCTGACCTACAATTCCAGGACTCTCCATGACTATTACAGTCATCTCTTAATGAGACTATTTTTCCTATCCATGACAGTTTTCAGAATTAATATAAAACTAAATTCTAGGAACTATTGACCCTAATCAGTGAGACGATCACTGGTCATTAGAATTATGTGTTGTTGTTTTTAGGTGTCATTGACTCATAGAGGCCTTGTAAACAAGGGAACAAAACACTGCACAATCCTGTACCAATCTCACAATCATTGCAACACATGAGCCCATTGCTGCTGACACTGTGCCAATCTATCTCATTGAGGAACTTCTTTTTCATTGACTCTTCACTGTACTGAGCATGATATCCTTCTCCAAGGACTTGTCCCTCCTGACAATATGGCCAAAGTATGAGATATAAATTCTGTCCATCCTGGTTTCAAAGTGGAATTCTGGCTGTATTTCCTACAGCACAGATTTGTTAGTTCTTCTTGCAGTCCATGATACTTTTAATGTGCTTCTTCTATATTATAACTCAAATGCATCAATCTTTCTAGGGTCTTCTGTTTTCATTGCCCAACTTTCACATGCATATGATGCTACTGAAAATAACATAGTTTGGATTGGGCATTCCTTCATCCTCAAAGTGACATCTTTCCTTTTCAATACTTTAAAGAGATAATTTGATTTCTTGACTGCTACTTTCATTAAGTGTTGAAGCATTTGACTATTCAATCTTTTTTCCATTTATCTTGATGTTATTTATTGGTCCAATGGTGAAGATTTTTGTTTTCTTTACATTGAGGTACAATCCAGACCTAAGGCTGTGGTCTTTTATCTTCAGTAAGTATAGTAAGTCCTGTTCGCTTTCAGCAAGTAAGGTGGTATCATCTGCAGATCACAGGTTGTTAATGAGTCTTCCTCCAATCCTGATTCTAGGTAGCTCTTCATATAATCCAGTTTCTTAGATTTTTTGCTAAGAATACAAATTGAGTAAATAATGGTGAAAGAATACAAAACTGGTGTACACCTTTCCTGATTTCAAACCATTCAGTGTTACCTATTTCTGTTTGAACAATTGCCTCTTGATGTATGTACAAGTTCCTCATGAGGACAATTAAGTGCTCCAGAATATTCAATCTCTGAAATGTTGCCTATAGCTTGTCAGGATCCACACAATAAAAAGCCTTTGCATAGTCAATAAAGCACAAGTAAACATCTTTCTGGTATTCTCTGCTTTCAGTCAGATCCTCTGACAGCAGCAATGATATCTCGCATTGTACACCTCTGTGACTAAATTTGGTCTGAATTTCTGGCAGCTCTATGTGATTGTACTCCTGCAGCCATTTTTGAATTATCATTTGCAAAATTTTACTTGCGTATGATATTCTCTGATGATATCTGGGACACTTCTCTTTGGAATGGGCACAGATATGCATCTCTGTCAATCAGTTGGCCAAGTGATTGCAGCCATGCTGCATCAGTTTGATGAAAGATTTCAATTTGTATTCCATCAATTCCCAGAGCTTTGTTCTCTGCCAATGCCTTCAGTGCACCTTGGACTTCTTCCTTCAATATCATTGGCTCTTGATCATATGCTACCTCTTGAAATGGCTGAACATCAACTTTTTTTTTTTTTTTGGTAGAGTGACTCTATGCATTCCTCCCATCTTCTTTTGACGCTTTCAGCATCATTTAATATTTTGCCCTTAGAATCCTTCAAAATCCTAAACTGAGGCTTACATTTTTTTTCTTCAGCTCTTTCATCTTGAGAAATGCTGAGTGTGTTCTTTCCATTCGATTTTCTCATTCCAAGTCTTTGCACATTTCTTTATAATACCTGACTTTGTCTTCTCAAACTGCCCTTTGAAATTTTCTATTCAGCTCTTTTGCTTTCTAATTTCTTCCATTTATTTAGCATCTCTACACTGGTGAGCAAATTTCAGAGTCTCTTCTGACATTTATATTGGCCTTCTCCTTTCTTCTTGCCTTCTTAAAACCTTTTGTTTTCTTCATGTTAATGTCATCCCTTGTCTTCAGTCATTAGTACCTAATTCATCAAATCTGTTCTTGAAATAATCTTTAAATTCAGGTAGATATGTTCCAGATCATATTTTGGCTCTCATTGACTTGTTTTAATTTTTTCAGCTTCAACCTGTACTTGAGTACAAGCAACTGATGGTCTGTTCCACAGTCTGCCCCACCCCTGACCTTGTTTTGCTTGATGATACGGAGTTTGGTCACCATCTCTTTCCACAGATACAGTCAATATGATTTCTGTGTTTTGAATCTGATGAGGTTGATGTGCATCATGTTGGACTCACTGGAAGACAGACAGATAAGATCCATAGATGGGTAGAGAGGCAGAGAAATAGATTAAGAGAGACAGCAGCAGTCTTTCATTTCTCCTTGTGAATCTAAGCTGTGGAATACTATGATCCTGTTCCAATCACACAAGGTTTTCCAACAACTTAAAAACAAACAAACAAACAAACAAAAAAAAACAAACTCTATTGGGTAAGACCACAATAGTGAAATTTCTTTTAAATAGGTAAATATCACGATACATACTAGCAATGCTTTTCTTTCATCCTAACCACACAGGGCATCTTATATTGGACCTACTAACATGACCCAGTTCTCCCTGATTTTTATTAAACACTTATATGCTTCCACAAAGATTTACAGCCTCAAAAACCCTGTACAGGGTTGCTATGGGTCGCAACCGACTTCATGGCACATAACCACCACCACCATGAGATATCAGGGTGAGTATTATGAACAAAGTTGCTAGATTAATCCATTCTATCACAGATGTGATGATCAGATACAATTATTCAGCTAACAATGTTCATTTCTTGGCAAAAATGTTTAGGAGAAACTCTTAATGATGCTTACTACTGAAGCTGAAAATTTAACCCAAAATGAGATTTCCTACAATAAACTATGTAAATCCTGTTAGACTAAACATTGTCATTTACATCAGAGTGTTAATAATGAAACACTTCATAAAGAACATGAAACTTTACATTGCCTAAACTTTACAATGCCAGAATTCACTTAGATAGCCCCTTTTTGCCAGAAAGAAACAATGGCATTTTATATTATTTCGAATTCCCCACTTCTTATAAAATTTGCCATTGCTTTCAAAGACTTAGAATATAGTCTATAAAATTTAATAGACAAACTTCATTGCCTTCGAGTGATTTTATACAATGGGTCAGACTTATCTATATATGTATTTACTTTTAAATCATTTTGTTTAGAGTACCCATGGACTCAATCAATCAAGAAGAATCAAGTCAATTGAGAATATAAGTTCCATAGATAATTTTCTTTATCATTGAAACACACATTTCTGGTTATCTTATTTTTACTAGTTCTTTTGTACTTTTACCCGAGGGTGCTGCCAAATTATAGTTTAACTTGAAACAGATGAACGACTTCTAAGCAGCACATTAAGATCTTTGGGTTGACTCATAAACTGGCATAACTTTCTATTTAAATGTGTTTATTATAATCCTAAAATAATGTGGTATTAATAAGCCAGTTTATCCATCCTCTGTCAAGTTAAGCATAAAGAATGTAATCATTATTTCTAAAGACTTCTAAAGTTAAACCAAAATTGTAAATAAAGACGCTACGCAAATGATAGCTAAAGAATGACCTTACAACACAGCCTGTTCCCAATATTTACTGGGGGAAAAATAGTTTATCTTCTCCAAGTCTGAAGCAGCAAATCCTGCAGCAATTTTGATCATGCTTTCATGTGATAATTTCCATTTTTGAGTCTTCTTTGACCTTTGGGTTATTTTTGTTGTTGTTATCTGCTGTCTGGTAAGTACCAACTCATGGAGACCCTGTGTAGGGTTCCGGAGAGTGCTGATGGGTTTAAGCTGCCAAACTTGAGGTGAATAATCCAGTGCATATCCTACTGCATCACACAAGGTCTCCTGGGTAATTTAGCAACACATTTTTTTATCTTTTGGAAATTTTACAGTTATCATTCTCATTTTGATTTTTAGCTTATTTTCACAATTATCAAATATACTCTATATGCTGTAATTTTTTTGGAAATTGGTTGTGACTGGCTTTCTGCCTAAACCCACTGGACTGGTAACCACAGCTACTTTTTGGAAACCTTACACAGAGTGGAAACTGACTCAATGGCACTTAACAACAGCACTACAAAGCTTACACAAGTTAAAACTTTCTCTTAAAAAGAAGGTGCTCTGGTAGCATAGCGGTTCCAAGTTGATCTGCTAACCTCAAGACCAGCAGTTCAAAACTACGAGCCGTTCCATGGGAGGAAAATGGGGCTTTCTGCTCACATAGATTTACAGCCTCCAAAATCCTATGCAGGGTCACTATGCACACTGACTTTGAACTGACTCCGTGGCACACCACCAGCATTATGTATTTGGTTGTAATGTTCTGTTTCAATTGCTGATTATGCTGTAAACTTTATTTTCATTCTTCCTGATATTTTATATGCTTATTTCATTAATTACTGAAATACGTGGTATAAAAGTTCCACTATAAATATAAACTTGTACACTTTTACCTGGAATTCCTGTCATTTTTTTTCCCTTATGTATGTTGTTAAGTGTTGTGAGTCAGTTCTGATTCATAGCAACACTGTATATTTCCATGGAATACTATGTATTTCCAAGGAGTGGCTGGTGGGTCTGAACCACCAACCGTGTGATAAGCAGCCCAGTGCTCATCCTACAGCACCACTGTCAAGTCTATATTATTATGTGTACACATATAAAAAATTACTCTACTTTCCTGCTTATTGACCCCAATATCATTTGGAAATTATACTCTTGTCTCTATCCTACTTTCTACTTTGTACATTATTCAATTTAAGGTGCATTTCTTAGAAGCAAGATACATTTGGGTTATGAGTTTCACATTTTTTCTTTAAATTGAGATATTTTAATTTTTACCAGATTGAATATTTTAATTTGATAAATTTTAGCAATTAACTGGTTATATTTAATGTAATTATTAATATATTTGACTTAAAAATTATAATACTATTATTTTCCACATACATTAAAAAAATGCCTGCAACAATGTACTGACAAACTTGAACAGAGTGTTTATAGTAGTATTTCTTTTACTAGCCCAAACTTGAAATAACCCAAATGTTCATCAAGAGTGGGGTAATAAAGGAGTGATATTCCTATACAATAACCTTTACAAAAAAGAAAAAAAAAAAAAAATCCTGATACATGAAGAAAGATGGGTGACTCTTATAAATCTAATGTTCAGCAAAGGAAGCCAGTCATAAAATATTGTACACTATATGATTTCATTTATGAAACATTCAAAAGCAGGCAAAACTGTTCCAAAAATTTAGAGTGGAAAGTTGATAGTGGCTGCCTATGAGGAGGAGTTGTAGTAGAATGGAAGACAGCATGAAGGGGTTGCTGGGATACTGACAAAGTTCAATTTCTTCATTTAGGTGGACATTGCATTGATTTGATATGTAGTATATATTCTTCTAGGTTTATTTTTTAAATGAGTATTTGCTCTATGTTTTTCATAGTTTCTGTATAAACATATCATATATTAAGTAGTTATTATGCTTGTCATTTTATCATAACTGGATATTTAATGTTATCCAATGTTTTTCCAAAGCTCAAAAATTAAGTAAATATATTTTCTCTCCTATGACTTTTAAGTATAGTCAGGTTGTTTTACTGATGTCTGATGTCAAATTACTCTCACATGTCTGAAAAAAATAAAAAATTTGCTAAGAATACATTGCCTCTTAATATTACTGGATTTTTTTTTTTTTTAATGTGGTTTAGATGAAAGTTTACAGAGTAAATCAGGTTCCCATTTAACACTTTTTTATACAAATTGTTCCAAGGCACTGGTTACAATTTTTAAAATATGTCAGTATTTCAGTATTTTCTGAATTTTCATTCTGCTTGATGACTGGTATGACTTCCTATGTCTCCTTGTTTTCTCATCCTTGCTTTTGGTAAATGTTGACAATTGGTTTTGTGTAGTTGATTGTTTAAGGTCGTACATTACCTGTGGGTGTTATTGTTTATTTTATTGGCCAATTTATTATTTGGCTGAAAGTTGACCTCTGGGAGTGGCTTCAGTTCCAAGTTCAAAGGTTTTGTGTCAACTTGACTAGACTAGGATTCTCAGTGGTTTGACAGTTAAGATGTACTAATTTCCCATCATGATGTAGTGCTGTAGGATAATGCAATGGACCTAAAGGTCAGTTTGAGCCACAAAGTCAGTGGTTCAAACTCACCAGTCACTCCTTGGAAACTCTTAAAGGGTTGCTATAATTTGGAACCAACTCAACAGCACTTAACAAGCTTGTAACTGACAGGAAGTTTCCTTGGGGGTGTGGCCTGCTTCCAATAAATTGGACATTCAGACACAGCTTCTTGCCTTTTCTGCTGGGTCTGGACTTTGTATCTGGCTCATCTTCCAACCTCTGGTTCTTTTGACTTGAGTTAGTGACCTGCTGTATTGTTTGTTAATCCTGGGAGTCGTCAACATCTGGCCAATTTACCTGTCCAACCTGCCTGACTGTCATCTCAACTGTTGCTTTTGATTCATCAGCCCTACAGCTTTGTGAGTCAGAAGCCTGAAGCCTGACATCTGACTTAGCACTTGTCTACCTCAATAACTGTCTGAGCCATTTCCTTGATATAAATCACTCTTTATATATACATATATAAACTTCACTGGTTTTGCTACTCTGGATAACCTAGACTAGGACAAAAAGGTACCTTAGGGTAATAGTCTTGGGGGTTCCCTCTAGTCTCTATCAGTCTAGTACATCTGATGTTTTCTAGGATTTAAATTTTGTTCTACACTTTTCTTCTATTCTATCTGGTATCTTCTATTGTGTCCCTGGTCAGTGGTAGCCAGGCACCATCCAGTTCTGGCATAACACTATAAAAGATTGTGGTTTGTATCCACTATTAATTGGTAGACTCATTTCTTCATTGAGTCTTTGATTTAGTTTACTTTAGTGTTTTTGTTTTTTTTTTTATCCATACAAATAGAGTAGAAAAGTTGCATCTTAGATAGTCACTCACAAGTTTTTTTAAGAACTAGACACTACTCTCACTAAATTAGGATATAGGATATTATCTCCATGAACTATATTAAGTCAATCAACTAAGTGTCCTACAAGGCTATGATACTGCCATTAGAATAGGGAAAGGGGGCTAATCACAGATCAAACAAAGAGAATTCAGGAAATGACCTGACCAGTCAGCAGAGCCTAATCAAAGGAAAGATTTAAGAGGGGACTTACACCCAATCAGGCATACACAGAGAAGAATAAGACTGATCTGATGTGACCAAGGGACTAACCATTATAATAAATAAGCTTTATGGTTAACTCACTAACATAATTATAACATATATTGCACATATGTTACAATTGTTTTTATAACATATAATGGGAAAGAAGTACATAAGACCCAAGAAGAAATACCCAGTCATTGACCCTAAATTATAATAGAAAAATGTAGAAATCAAGAGATAAACACCAGAAGACCCAGAGCTCACCCTAGAGGAAAAACATCATAAACAGCAAACCAGGGTCTCATTTGATGCTCCCCATCACTTGCATGGTGGAAGCCAGTTCTCCTCTCTGCAAGAATGTCTATGCTTCAATAAATCTTCTTGCTAACTTAAACCTTTGTCTCTCTGCTGTGCCTATAAGGAGCTCTGGTAATGTAGTGGTTTCCAGTCGGGCAGCTATCCTCAAGGTCATGCAGTTGGAAACTACCAGCCTTTCCACAGGAGAAAGATGAGACTTTCTGTTCCCTTAGAGATTTACAGCCTCAGAAAACCTATACAGGGTCACTGTGAATTGGAACTGACTCCACAGAACAACACCACCACCACAACCACCATTGTGTCTATATCCTACCAATTCTTTGCAGCAATAGTGGGACCAGAACAGGACACTTCATCCACATTGTGACATTTTTGGAGACAAAACCCAAGAACCATTTGCATACTTTCTGAACTCTCAGGCAAGTTTCCCTCACTCCCCTCACTCCACTCACCATTAAGATAACTGCTGTTAAAAAATAACTGCCTATTACTCTGCCTCTTTAATCTTGAAACGTTCACACACCACCTGAAATGTACGTGCAACCGATATCTCTAAATTGTTGTCACTTTCCTGGGATCTCATCTTTCTGTTGGTTTCATGTTGCTGTTCTTGACCCTGCCTGAATGCAGACAGGTATAATTTATATCCCCTCCAGGCAGGGAATGCCATGAAATTCACAAGACCCTCTTAGCCACTGAAGAACATGAGCAATGATGGGGCCTGGAGACAGCAACAGCATCAACATACATCATTAAGTTCTCTCATGATGAATTCTGAGTCGTAGTGGACATGGCTGGTAAGTTTATTTAATTTTCATTACATACAGGAGTCACTTACTCAGTTTTTTTTTAAAACCTTTACCAGTTCTCTTACCTCTTCATCCTTATGATTGTTAGCATTAACTGGATCCTATGAAAAGGAAAGAACCTGAAAAACTGTTGTGTATGCCTGGGAAACATTTCCCTCATAGAGGAAATAGAAGGCTTCAGTTTCAGGAGCATCCATCGTGGAAAAATGAATCTCAGAACCTTCCTCTTTTTACTAACGTGCACAAGGTCTTTGATAACTGTCTTATAAATAAACCCTAAATCCATAAACTCATCCAGGAAATATTTCTGTTTTCAACCAAATTTATTTACATGGTGGACTTCAATTACACCCAACACCAAAAACTTTCAATGCAATTTTTTGTGCTTTAGGAAGAATAGCTCCTCATATACATAAAATTACATATGATAAAGGCACACACTGGGATCAGGTTATGATTCTTGGTATTATTGAGTACAGGGTCTTAACTCCACAAAATCAATCTCAGACAGTGGGGTCACCTAGTGGGTAGACACCACTACCTGGGGTGTATATTAGCAAAACCATTATGAATATTTGACCATCCCACTGTCTAGGCATTCTAGTTTAGATCCTGAAAATTCCAGTACTTGGGAAAATAACTGTTTTAAAGAAGAATTCTGGTTTCTCTGCCAAGGAAAGAACAATGAAACAGGGGCACTCATGTGTCTAACTGCAACTCAAGTGTAGGAAACCTGCAGTTTAGGAATGTGACCTTATTGTTGTTGTTAAGTGCCATCAAATCAGTTCCAACTCATAGCAACCCTGTATAGGGTTTCTCTGGAGGAGCTGGTGAGGTTGGACAGCCGATCCCTGTGGTTCACAATCTAGTACTGATGCTCCAGCATCACACCCGGAGTCCTTGTGACCTCTTTAACTGGAAAATTTCAAATAGTCCAAGATGTGCAACCTTCCATTAGTTAACGTTCTCCAATATACCTCCCCAAGAAGAAAAAGAGAAGTTCTAACATTACTAATCCTGGGCATAAACAGTGGCTGCTGGATCTTTCAAATACAGAATTATGAATGACCATTTAGCTATCCAAAATGTCTCATCAATGCTGAAGAATGTGAGAGAGGATTCTGGACAGCCACTGAGAAGCATTCAAAAATTATTAGACTTATTGGCCAATATGGTCATGGACTATTACACAGCCTTTGACTATCTACTGTCCAAAGAGGGAGGTGTCTGTGCAGTTGCTAATACAACCTGATGCACTTATATATAAACGTAACAGGAGAAGCTAAACTCAAAGTACAGCACATCCTAGGAAATAGCAAATGGCTGTAGGAATGGAGAAATGTTCTCACCCAAGACTTATGGTCATGAATAAAACCGTATCTTCCCTCCATAACCTGGCTAATTTCACTGATGGTACCCTTTACTACATTACATCTGCTTATATTTGGGCTTTGTATATTACTTTTATAACAAAAAGACTTGAAGATTTTCACAGATAAATGCTACTAACCCAAGCGTATGCCAAATGTATGGTGAGCCCATTGGCCTTAAAATAATAGTTCAGATGGAAGAAGCCTTCCATCAACAGCCAGTGTAATTGTTCTCTATATTCTCTCCTGGTTCCTTGAGCATTGACAATCAATGTCACTGACGTGCATCTGTGGCAACCCTAACTTACCGATAGATGAGACTGGAAACCCTCCCACCAAATGATGCCCCATTTCAGAAAGAAGCAGCTAAGAATGAGTCATCATCCGTATTTCTGAAGCATTGGGGTTTCCTTTCTTTCAGGAGGGAATATTCGGAAGTTAGAACAGGGAAAAGGGGCTAACCACAGATCAACCATAAAAAATGTAGAAAACAACCTGGACTGTCAGGAGAGCCTAGTAAAAGGAACAATAGAACAGGGGACTGTCACCAAAATCAGGCAGGCACAGAGAGTAAGACTGATCTTACAAAGGAACTAAACACAATACCATTATAAAAAAAAATCAGCACTATGGCTATCTCACTAATACAAACAGACTGGTGTAATAGCAAAGAAGTACCTCAGACCCAGGAAAAAATGACCAAAAATAGACCCTAAATTATGATAGGAAAATGTAGAAATCAGGAGATAACTATAAGGAAACCCTGCACATGCCCCAGAGGAAAAACAACATAAAAAGTGAAACCAGAAATCCAGTCAAGGTTTCCTCTCACTCCTGTGGTGGAAGCCTGTTCTCCTTTCAGTGAGGACATCTATGCTTCAATAAATCTTCTTGCTTGCTTAAACCACCACCTCTCTGACTCCTTTTGTGTGCATACTGTGCCTACACCTTACTGATTCTTCAGGGGGGTACTGGAACCATACAGGACCACACTGTGACAGTCAAAGTTTTTTTTAAATCAAGTAGACAGTCCCAAGAAGTATTTGGATATGTCTAGGAAGTCTCTATAAATGTGTCTGGTGGGTTTGAATTGTTGACCTTGTCATTCGCAGTCCAGCGTTTGTTCTATATATGATTCAGATATGCTTATTCATATTCCTATAGATACGCCTATACTTACATATGCCTTCTTATACACATATATACATACATACATAGCTATGTAACCCCACTCATATATTTTGTTATTACTGTAGTTGCAAAATTGTATACTTTACATAAATATACTATACGTTTACCAGAATTATCCCTCATTCTTAGGTACTTCTTAGTGTCTTCATTTGCCTCTGTCAGTGGATGAAGTTTATGTAGACTTCAGCTATTCTTTCCTGTCATCAAAAATAACAAATATCTATTGTCTAGAAAGTGATTCACCTTTCTTACCTTCCCATCACTGGTAATCACCAAAACTTGTTGCTTTCTGTATCTATACCTCTTCTTGATTTTTATAAAAATGAGCTCAGAAAATATTTATCTTTTTGAGACTGATTTATTTCACTCAGCACAGTGTCCCCAGATTCATACATGTTATGGTATTGGACTCCTCACTATTCTTTATAGTTTTCATTGTATGTACATGTCACAATTTGTTTATTCATTCACCAACTGACAGGCATTTAGGCTGTTTCCATCCTCTCACTATTGTGAACAATGCTACAATGAATGTTTATATATCAGTTCATATCACTGTCCTTATATTTTGAGGACATACATATGTATATTTAGTGTGGCACTGCAGGATAATATGTTGGACCATAAATGTAGTTTGAACTGCAAAGTTGGTGGTTCAATCCACCAGCCACTCCATAGATACTCTATACAGGCTCATTATGGGTTGGAAAGGATTTCATGGCACTTAACAACAACAGCAACATATATCTAGGAGAGAGATTGCTGGATCATAAGGTATTTTTATTTCTAGTGTTTTGAGAATGCACCAAGCTGTTGTCTATAGTAGCTGTGCCATTTACAATCCCACTAGCATATATGACTCCCAATCTCTCTACAAACTGTTGTGTGTTTTTTTGTTGTTGTTGTTTGTTTGTTTTTTTATGCCATTAAAAAAAAAAAAAGGGTTTTTATTGTGAATTGAGCGTTAGTTTACATGGAGAACATCAGCTTTATACTTATCTTATCGTATTGCATTTCATTGCAATGATTACAATCCCCTCCATACATTATCATTCAACAGTATTTGCTTCTATATCCTCTGTTATTTTTAGATGCACACCAAAACATTCAGAAATATATAATAATTCAAACAACTAAAGGACACACCCTGTAAGCCTGACCCCCAGCCACCAGCACACAGCCCCTCTCCCTCCATGAGGCTAGAGTCCCTAGCCACTCCATCTCTCCACATCATCATCTCTGCCTCCATCCCCAGCATTGCTGCTTCTCTGAATAGGGTCCCACACTCCATTCCCACTATTCTTCATTTATGGTCCCAGGGTCCTCCACTCCTGGACTGAAAGATCAACCACTAACCTCTTTTGGTTACAAAATGTCTACCTTTACATTTGCAACAATCACAATCAGCCTTAATAACAATTACTCACTATTGAACCACAAGAGTCTTATCCCCATTTGCTTTCACCAGTCTCATCTAGACAGGTTGAAAACCACCCAATGGCGATTCTGCCTT
Organism: Chrysochloris asiatica; assembly: GCF_000296735.1. Taxonomy (NCBI): domain Eukaryota; kingdom Metazoa; phylum Chordata; class Mammalia; order Afrosoricida; family Chrysochloridae; genus Chrysochloris; species Chrysochloris asiatica. The sequence continues at coordinate 20,944,378 of NW_006408548.1, read as the reverse complement.
CCCTGCACCCTCTGAAACTAAACTCCCTCATGAAAACTTGTAAGCCAGTCACTTTGTGCCTTTATACCCCCCAGTAGATATCCAATGTCTAAGTTACCCATCCTAATCAATCCTGTGTACCAAGAGGGTGGGAAGGATCCTTGTTGTGAAGAATCCTCCACTCTTTGAAGATACTACATCCATAAGTATATGTCAAGCTCATCAAATTGCAGTAGAATTGTTTAATAACAAGTTTTCCAGTGGGGGATAAGAACTGAGAGAGGCTGATCATGTAGCTTTAGCAAATTTCCATGGTGTAAACGTTCCTTCCACGGCAGATACCACACCATTATTGTGATCTCCCTAAGAGAGGAGTTGAGAAAATATATGCAATTGTTGTTGCTAAGTGCAGATGTGTTGGTTTTAACTTATAACAACCCTATATGGGGTTTCCTAGGCTTTTAAATCTTCCTGGGAACGCAAAGCTTGATCTTCCTCCAAAAGAGTGGCTGGTGGGCTGGAATCCTGGACCTTATAGTTTCCAGGCCAATTCTTATCATATGCAGCTACCATACAAGCCATCATTTACTCTTATAACCATACAATAGGCATAAATAACTTTAAGAGCACAGATAACAGCAAAATGAAGTAAATAGAGAGTTATGAGTTTTGAGTATTTACCTTTGCTTTTCATACAGTTTATTTCATTGTGAGTTTATGCAACTTTAATGTTTAATAATGCCTGGAAAAAAATATTGCAGCAATTACATTTTTTTTTCCTCTTCTTTCATCCTCTATTGGAGTTCAGAGCACCCAGCCATTGAAACTAGGTCAAATGGGTACTATCTGCAAGTTTGGGCATTCTTGTGCAACTCCCCATACTTCATATCAACTGGATGCTTCACTTTCCACTCTAGCCCTCTGTGGCTATGTCCCTGTCCATGGGCTCAGAAGTCTCCAGGTCTCACCATGCTGCTGGCCAACCGGGTCTCACTTCAGGTTAATGGGAGTCTATTGTATGTGGTCAGACTTAGCCCACATATTCATTGCTGCTTTCCCCCCCACTTTCTCTCACCTACAGACCAATGTGGTCGACAGCAAGATTACATGCCTACTCATGTATTCCCTTTAAGTTTCAGTCTTGGAAGGAGGTTTTCCCTGAAGGGACTTGATGGTTTGCCTT
>NW_006408548.1:20941077-20941637 GCF_000296735.1 Chrysochloris asiatica | reverse complement strand
TTCTTCCATTTCCCTCCCCCTTCTTGTATATTGTCCCCCCACCAACAACAACTAAATTATAGTGTGTCTATTCCCTACCTTGTGCTGCTCTACCTTCTCTTCCCTCCCCTCACACCCCTGACACATATACCCGGTAACCAACACAGATTTTTTTTTTTTTTTTTCCCTTCAGTGGGAGTATTTTTTTCTTAAGCTTTTACAATAATGGTCTTATATAATATTTGTCCTTTTGTGTCTGACTAATTTCACTCAGCATAATGTCCTCAAGGTGCATCCATGTTATGTGATGGCTTGCGGCTTCCTTGTTATTCTTCAAGGAAGCACAGTATTCCATTGTATGTATGTACCAAAGTTTGTTTATCCATTCTTCCATTGATGGGCACTAAGGCTGTCTCCATCATTTTGCTATTGTGAATAGTGTGACTATGAACATTGGTGTACATACATCTACTCATGTTATGACTCATATTTCTTGTAGATCAATACCAAGTAGAGGAATTGCTGGATCATAAGGTATTTCTATTTCCAACTTTCTGAGGAAGTGTTATATTGTTTCCCAG
>NW_006408548.1:20935699-20938057 GCF_000296735.1 Chrysochloris asiatica | reverse complement strand
TTTATTGATGTTTTCAAAGAACCAACTCCCTCTAAAAATCCCTGGGACTGGGAGTACAGGTCCCTATTCACTACATGATAATCTGAGATAAAGACACACATCAGTATCACTCATCTACTAGCCTAGATAAAGTCTTCACAGAAATAAAACAAAACTACAAAATGAATTACAGGAGACCAGAGATGTCAAACTGTAAAAAAAACAACTTGAAAACATAAGAGGCAATAGATTTTTCCTTCTTTTGCGACACTTGTCAGAGTTTTAAGCATTTCACATTGGCTTCCCTGAAGGAATTGAGAAAATTTCCCACTTTTTGAGTATCTCTATAAAAGATATTGTAGGTGTTGTATAATTTAGGAATTATCCATTCCTTGAAAGTTTGATTGAATTCATTTATACAACAAGCTGCACAGGATTCTTTCTTGGTAGAACTACTGGTTAAATCTTTATAATGGTCAAAGAATAGCTTCCGAACAATTTTCAAAGTGTTTTTTTTTATGAAAATGGTCTGCTTCTGCTTCTAAAATTATTAGCATACGGTTATTTGTTATTTTACTTTTGCCTTTCCTTTTTAAGTATTAATTTCCAACACTCTGTCAGATTTGCTGACTTTTTTCAAAGCAACAATTTTTTTATCATTACTGATACTCCCATTAGATGTTTGTTCTTTATTTCCCTAATTTAAGCTTATTTCTGTCATCTGCTTCCTTCTTTTTCTGCTGGGGTTAGTATTTATATTTTTTCCTAATCTATAAAGCTAGTTGATTAACTTCTATGTTGTTTTCATGTGATAATTTTTCTCTTTATATTTTGCCTTAGCTACACTGTTTTTGTTTGAAGTGCTGTTGCATATTTATCAAGTATAGCAACATTGTATAGGGTTTCCAAGGAGCGGCTAGTGATTTGATTGAACCTCTTACATTATGGTTCGAATTTTATTGCTTATCCTGTATTGCCAAACCAGAACTCCTCAGCTACATTACATATGGTTTGTTATAGTATTGAGTTATTCAGTCAGATAATGAGCTGGATCACAAGATCAGTTTGAGCCATAAGGTTGGAAGTTCAAACGCACTAACTGCTCCTTGAAAATCCTATACAAGGTTACTATGAGTTAGAATTGACTCCACAGCACTTAACAACAACAATAATGGTGCATACATACCTGACTACTCTTCTTTTTATATGTGCTTTATGTATACAAAATATATTTAATTTTAAGTATTCAAATTTAGAACTCTATGTTAATAACTCCTTGTCTCAAAATCTATTTCTTTCAATATTAATATATCCACATGTGATAGGATATTGTGTCAACTTGACTGGGTTGGTTTAGCAGTGAGATGTGCTCATTTTAATAATGAAACCTAATACGGAACCGACTTGACGGCACCTAACAACAACAACAACAATACAGACATAATGAACTCTATGATGAGTGATTATGAGCGACTAGTCATTCAACTGAAAGGGTGTTTCCTTGGGGATGTGTTCTGCACCCAACATAATGGACACACAGGAAAAGGTTGTTCACTCACTCTTCCATGGGGCACCTGGAACTCTACAGCTGTAAGCCATTTCCCTGATATAAATGTATATATATTCATATGTGTATTTCACTGGTTTTGCTTCTCTGGAAAACCCAATCTAAGATACCACATTAGCTATTTCTTATTTAGATTTTTCTGATTTTCTTTACCCACTATTTTATTTTCTACATTTCTGTCATTGTCAAAGAACAAGGTTCCAGGAATTGATGGAATGCAAATAGAAGTATTTTAACAAACTGATGTAGCAATAGAGGAACTTACTCATTTAAGCTAAGAAATTTGGAAGATAACTATCTTGTGGTCTATGCACAGGTTCCTCATGAGCACAATGAAGTGCTCTGAATACTTATTTTAAGCAATGTTGTCCATAGTTTTCCATGATCAACACAGTCAAAAGCTTTTGCATTGTAAAAAAAGTACAAATAAACATATGTCAACAAACAGATGCAGCACCAGAGGAACTCACTCATCTATGTCAAGAAATTTGGATGACAACAACCTGGCCAACTGATTGGAAGAGATCTATATTTGTGCCCCTTCCAAAAAGAAGTACCCAATGCATTGTGGAAATAATCAGACAATATTAGTAATATCAAATGCTAGTAAAATTTTGCTAAAGATAATTCAAAAACAGCTGCAACAGCGTGTTGACAGGAAACTGTCAGATGTTCAAGCAAGATTTAGATGACAAATAGGAATGAAAGATATCATTAATGACGTCTGATGGATCTTGGCTGAAAACACTGAATATCAGAAAGACATTTATTGTGCTCTATTGACTATGCAAAGGCTTTTGACTGTGTGGATC
>NW_006408548.1:20930697-20935299 GCF_000296735.1 Chrysochloris asiatica | reverse complement strand
TCAGCCTTCAGTATGGATTGTATCTCAATATAAAGAAAACAAAAATTCTAACCACTGGACCAATGAACAGCCAGCACTCTTATCAATGGAAAAAAGACTGAAGTTGTCAAGGACTTCATTTTGCTCAGATCCACTATAAAAACTCATGGGAGCAGCAGTCATGAAATGAAATAATGCATTGCATTAGGCACACCTTCTACACAAGATCTCTTTAAAGTGTTCAAGAACAAAGATGTTAGTTTGAGGACTAAGATGCATCTGACCTAAGCTGTAATATTTTGAATTACCTCATATGCAACTGAAACTTGAACAATGAATAAGGAAGACTATAGAAAATGGATGTATTTGGCTGTATCCTATTGAAGAAAATATTAATAGTACATGGACTGCCAGAAGGACAAACAAATCTGTGTTGAAACAACTACAGTCAGAGTTCTCCTCAGAATCCAGTATGGCAAGACTTTGTGTCTCATACTTTGGACATATTATCAGGAATAACAAGTCCCTAGAGAGGGACATCATGCTTGGTAAATTGGAGGGTCAGCGAAAAAAAGGAAGTCCCCCAATAAGATGGATTGTAACAATGGCAGCAGAAATGGACTTAGGCAAACAAACAAACATACAAACAAAAAACAAACAAACAAAAATTTTATGGATGGTGCAGGACCCAGAAATGTTTTGTTCTGTTGTATCCAGGTTGCTATGAGTCATAACAACAAATCTCCTTTCAGCCAAGGTCCATCTGATGTCTTGAATGATATCCGTAATTCCACCTTCTCTTCTACAATCAACTTGACTTTCTGGCAGTTCCTTGTTATGTACTATTGCAATCATTTTTGTCTTTGTAAGCCAAGTTTTACTTCCATATAATGTTAGTGATATTGTTTGATGATTTCTGCATTCCACTGCCTTGCTCTTTTCTGAATGCACACATATAGATCTCTCCCAATAGTTTGACCAGGTATGATCTCTCTATTAGATATATCTAAATTATTATCACGAGAATCACTAAGTTTGTGAACATTCTGTTATATTCAACATTTCTAAATTGTTTTGAAAAGTAGTCTAACCAAATTATATTATCACCCTAAATATCTGTGTGAGTTGGTATTTATGTCCCTCTTCTCTCACACCTTGTATTGTGAGACTTTTACAATTTTGCCAGTTTGAAAAAGTGTTACTTATCTCATATTGGTTTAATTTGCATTAAAATTTTAATTTGCATTGGTTTAATAGTCATTTTGTGCTTCTGTTTAGTGGCCTTTGAGATTTTCATTCATATTAATTGCCTTTTCATATCTTATGCTCATTTTGTATTGAACAACTCTCTTATTTTAGAATGATGCATAATGTTTTAGTATATTCTTAATTCTCACCTCATGTATGTTTTCATTCTGGTTATGCTTTATTTTGCTATCAAGCACTTTAAAATTTTATGCTGTTAAAATTTTAAGTGATATCCTCTGTTGATGTTAAGTTTTGGATCATTTAAAGAATCTTTCTTTCCCCTCCTTTTCCTTTTTCATAATTTTGAGAGTTCAAGCAGTCTGCTTAAATCTGTGAACCAAAAATACTTTTATTCTTCACAAAGCATATTTGTCCATCTCTTAAGAAATGAACAAGTAATTAAATTAAAAAACAATTTTCTCTGGTTTACTATAAGGGGTTTTAAAGACTTATAACACAAAAAGTATAATATTTGAATTTAATGAAGATTATGGCTTCAAAAGAAATTCATTCTACTTAAATAAAAATAAAAGCTCTAATAGAGATTTTTTACTATATTGTCATTGTAATTAAGTGCAGTTGAATAGATTCCACTCATAGTACCCCTGTATAGGGTTTCCAAGGAGAGGTTGGTGAGTTTGAACCGCTGAACTTGGGGTTCAAACTGACATTGCAGTCAAGTGATTATCCTATACTGCCACCAGGACTCACTTTATGAAACAGGTATAATTTACTTATAATAGCACTAACACCATTGATGGGAACAACTACCAGACCAAAAAGAGATGAAAAGCTATGATTAATCCCTCTATTATTTTATAGCCATCATAATAACACATCAATAGGTGCACCCACTGACAGATGGCTGCTGTAAAAGAGATAACTTGGTTGTCAGTTTGTATTAATGATTGGCAATATAACACATAGGTAAGCCATTAAAATGTGACTATAACAAAAAAGAAAAAGAAAAGTTGTTATTTAGTTTAGAATTACATATAAATTTCCAGTAATCTTCCTATTCCTATGATCAGACCTATAGTTCCACATTATAGAAGCAGTGATGATAGTGGTTAGTTGGAACTAACTCACTGTGGAGTTAGTTCCAACTCTTGGCAACCCTGCATAGGGTTTCTGAGGCTGTAAATCCTTAAAGAAGTAGAAAGCCTCATCTCTCTCCTGCATAACGGCTCGTAATTTCAAACTGCTGATCTTGAGGTTAACAGCCTGACTCATAACCTCTAGGCTACAAGATGTTTAAAGGTATACACAAAGATTTGGGTAACTTAAAATATATTGTTGCTAGGATTCCAGCTCAAATATGGTTTATTCCAAACAAAATGTATTTCAACATGTCTCTGTGATTAGTAGATAGCTGTAGACAAATTCTATCAGCAATGCACTTGTCTAAGTCTCTTTAGGGTGCCGTCACACACACACATACACAAAGGTAAACTTATAACAGTGGCTTCTGAGGGAGGAGATCTGCTGTGACCAGCTTAATTTAAATCAGAGAAGTCAGCTCTGAAGTTTATGGAAACTATTTTAGGGGATTCCACAAGTGTAATCTTGATAGACTTTCTCAAAGAACACAGGACAGTCATTGGGTACTATTATGAAATTTTATGAAAAATGAAAACGGCACTGGTAAGAAGAAGGAAAGGAAATTGGTTCCAAAGATTTTTATTCCAGTCATGACAAAGCACCTGCTCATTCTTGGAGCATAGCAAAAACTGTCCTATGGGGAACTGTTAACCCATATACCCTACTACCTTGATATTGCCTTTCAGACTTCTTTTTGTTCCCCCAATTCAAAGAACTTTGAAAAGGAATGCAATTCGAGTGCCTCACAGATGCCAAAACTGCCATTATGAAATGGTATAAATCAAAGACAGCAGAATTCTTCAGGTAAGGGTTAGAGAACTAGAAAAACCACCTTCAGAATTGTGTAGACCTGGATGGCACATATGTCAAGGAATAGTAACTTCCTATTTTAATATTTGGTTAATAAAGATGTTGATGGGTTTATAGCAGTACTTTTCAACTTTTCCTTGTGTGTGTATGTGTAGTAAGTACACACACATATATAAAAATGTTAATTCTGTTTTCTAAATATCTTTTTTCCCTAAAATCACAAACACAATATTCTAGTGGAAATGTGAAGGTTTTAATGAAACCATTTCATAATTTGTAAATAAGTTAAGCAAATAACTAGAGAGAATATATGTGTATGTGTTTACATATTCATGTAAATGCCTGAAACTCAGTGAAGATCACTCAAAGATTGAATATTGAGTATCAGTTTTCTAAGCAATGAAGTATTATTAAAGTGTCCTTTCCCCAAGTTCTCCACATTCCCAGAAGATGAACACACTCACTTCCTAATAAAGTAACATTACTTAATGTTCTCTATATACTTCTCCTTTACCGAAGACATGATTTATGTGAAATATGGCTTTGTTGTTGTTGTTAAGTGCCACTGAGTCAATTCTGACTCATAATGACCCTGTATACAGTTTCCAAGGAGCGGCTGGTAAGTTTAAACCACTGACCTTGTGGCAAACCAACCTTGCAGTCCAGTGCTTTATCCTACAGCACCACACCATGAATCCAACTATGGCATTGTTGTTGTTGTTATTGTGAAATGCTGTCAAGTTGGTTCTGACCCATAGTGACCCTGTACAGGGTTTCCAAGGAGCAACTGGTGAGCTTGAACCGCTGACCTTGCAATTCAAACATCTTTGCAATCTGGTGCATTAACCCACAGCACCACACCAGGACTCCAAATATGGCGTACTGGATCAAAAAAAGACTAAAACTTTGGATGATGACTATATTTTGGAATTTGATAAATGTCATTGTTCTATATAGTATGAGTGTACTAAATGCAACCAAATTGTGCACTTTCAGATGACTTACTTTATGTCATGTGAATTTTGACTCAATTTTTTAAATGCACTCACTCAAACCAGATACACCCCAGAGTTAAATATACAATTCTGTATTCTAATTATCTTGTTGTTGTTGCTAGGTGCCATCAAGTCAGCACCAACTCATAGTGACCTTGTGCACAGCAGAACGAAACACTGCCTGATCCTGGGCCAACCTCGCCATTGCTGCCATGCTTGAGTCCACTGATGCTGACACTTGGCCAATCCATCTCATTGGGGGTCTTCCTCTTTTTCTCTGACCCTCCACATTACCAAACATGATATCCTTCTCCAGTGACTAGTCCCTCCTGACAATATGTCCAAATTATGAGAGATGAAGTTTGGCCATCTTGGCCTCCAAGGAACACTCTGGCTGCACTTCTTCCAAAATAGATCTATTGGTTCTTTTGGCAGCCCATGGCACTTTCAATATTCTCCAAAACCATAA
>NW_006408548.1:20921746-20929427 GCF_000296735.1 Chrysochloris asiatica | reverse complement strand
TGAGCGTGTTCTTCCTTTTTGGTTTTCTGACTCCAGATATTTGCATATTTTGTTGTAATATTTGGCTTTATCTTCTCGAGCTGATCTTTGAAATTTTCTTTTCGGCTCTTGGACCTCCTCATTTCTTCCATTTGCTTTAGCATCTCTATGCTGGAGAGCAAGTTTCAATGTCTCTTCTAATATTCATTTTGACATTTTCCTTCTTTCTTGTCTTCTCAATGACTTTTTGCTTTCTTCTTGTATGATGTTCTTGATATCATACCCCAACTCTTCTGGTCGTCTGTCTTTGGTGTTTAACGTATCAAATCTGTTCTTCTGATGACCTCTAAATTCAGGTTGGATGTATTCAAGGTCCTATTTTGGTTCATTTCAGCTCACTAATGCCTAAGATATTGATGTTTATGCGTTCCATTTATTTTTGACAACTTTCAATTTTCCCAGATTCAAAATTCATACATTCCATGTTCCGATTTTCAATGGATGTTACAGCAGTTTCTCTTCATTTTGAGTTGTGCCTCATCAGCAAAGGAAAGTCCCAGGGGCTTTACTTCCAAGGGCTTATTCCATTCAAGTCATCATGGTCAACTCTACTTTGAGGCGGCAGCTTCTCCCCAGTTGCATTTTGAGTGCCTTCCAACCTGAGGGGCTCATTTTCTGGCACTATATCTGACAGTGTTTCTCTGCTATTAATAATGTTTTCAGTGACTAAATATTTGGAAGTAGTTTGTCACTCCTTCTTCCTAGTCTGTCTTCATGAGGAAGCTCATCTGAAACATGCCCACCATGGGTGACCCTGCTGGTATTTAAAATACCAGTGGCATAGCTTTCAGAATCACAGCAACTCACAAGTCACCACAGTACAACAAACTGATGTTTTCAAAATACCAAAGTAATATGTTGGGAGGTGTGTCACTAACATTTTGTAATCAATAATAGTTATAGTAGAGATTTTGTAAAGATTGATGTTTGTATAAATTAGTACTGATTCCAAATAAGTCTTAGAATAACACCATCTCATTTATTTGCATGTTAATACAAACCAAGAAAAGGTAGAGTTATAGCAGTTACCTGTGACACTTTTGCAGAATCTGTAGGTTGTCTTATGAATGCAGGTATTTTAGGACTAGCACTCTCCTAGAATACCTTAGCAGCATTGTGGTGTGTGGTGCCTGTAAATTATTACTGTGCCTCTTGTCTGTGATTTTATATCTAGTTATAAGTTCATTTTCATTTTCCCCTTAAAATAGTAAGTAAGAAGGCAGACATATGTGAAGGCTTGATAATTACATTATATATATTATGATACTGGGCTTCAAACCAATTAATTCCATCTTACCCTTTACTTAGAGCTTGCCTTTCCACCTCAGATATACCATATGAGAAATGGAAAAATTCAGAATTGGTGGCACTGTCATGAAACAGTTCAAAGTCCTGATATTCACATTACCTTTCAGGATGAATGCTGTAACATCGGTATAAAGACAAAACCATTTTATATGTCAGATCAAAAGTAGGCAAATTAACGATACAAATGAAATTGACAAGGATATTATTATTAATACCGTGTTAGAAAAAAATCTATAAAATCCATATACTTAAATGATTAAAAATTATTTTTGCTATCATTTTATAGGACATACTTGTCTTCATTAGTGTTACCAAAAAGACTGAGAAAAAAGATAAATCTTATTAAAACAAAGTAAAATTCAATATTTTCAAAAAGTTAAATTTAAAAATTTTATTTTTCCATATAAAGTTATGGTTTGAAAGCTTTAAATGAATATTTTTGCAATTCATGTACTTTCAAAATGTTTTATAAATTTCAGGCTATAGAGAAGAAATGTTGACAACCTATTTGCTTAATATCTCCACATTATGAAGTGGTTTCATTGAAACCTGCACATGTCCACTGGCATATCATATATGTGATTTTAGGTAAAATAAAGGATAGAAAGACAGAGTTAGCACTATAATTTAAATTATAAACAGGTAAAAATATATCATAAAACATGTTCACATTAATTCAGCAAGCATTTTTGAAAATTCTGTGTCCAATCCCCAATACTTGTCTGTCAGTTTGTCTTACTATGATGTGTTGTTATGATGCCAGAAGTTATGCCAGCAATGTTTTAAATACCAGTGAGATCATACATGGTGGACAGGTTTCAGTGGAGTTTCCAGACTAAGATAGACTGAGAAAAGGAGAGACAGACTACTTATAAATATTTAGCCAACTAAAACCTTATAAATAGAAGCAGAATATTGTTAACTATTATGACAAAAGATGAGCCCTCCCCACCCCCCCCAGATAGAAGGCACTCAAAATATGACTAGGAAAGGGCTGCCACCTCACAGTAGAATTGCCCATAATAACGTGAATGGACTAATACCTTCAGGACCTTCATTTACTGATGGAAACATCTACAAAAATCCACTAATAATTAGAACATTGAATGTATGTTGTATGAATCTAGGAAAATTAGAATATGTCCAAAAATGAAATGGAACACAGAAAGATGAATATCCTTTGCATTAGTGAGATAAAGTGGACTGGTAGTGATCATTTTGAAAATCAAATGGTTTACTATGACAGGAGTGACAAATTCAAGAGAAATAACCTCCCATTCATCTTCATAAAGAACATCACAAGATCTATGTTAAAGTGTAATGCTCTATGTTACAGGATAATATCCATATGCCTACATGGAAGACCATCACTATTCAATTTTAAACATCAAACACTAAAGCCAGTGATGATGAATCTGAAGAATTCAGTGACGATGAAACTGAAGAATTGACCACACATGCAACAAGCAAGATACATTGATAATTACTGGTGATTGAAAGGCAAAGGCTGGAAATAGATAGAAAGGTTCACTAGTTAGAAAATGTGGCCTTGGTGTTGGAAATGGTGCTGGAGATAACAACACAGAATTTTGCAAGACCAACTATTCTTTACAATTACTTTTTTAAAACAACATAAAAGATTACCGTACACAGAGACCTCACCAGATAGAATACACAGAAATCATATTGACTATATTTGTGGGAAAGGATGGTAGCAAAGTTCAATATCACAAGCTAAAACAAGATCAGTTACAGACTGTAGAACAGACCATCAATTGTTGATGTTGTTGTTGTTAAGTGCTGTCAAATTGGTTCTGACCCATAATAATCTTATATAGAGTTTCCAAGAAGCAACTGGTGAGCTTGAACTGCTGACTTTGTGGTTCAATCCAATTTTGCAGTCCAGCACATTAACCTACAGAACAACAAAAGGATTCTGACTGACAATTCCCCATATGCAATTTCAGGCTGAAGCTAAAGAAAATTGAAACAAGTTCATGAGATCCAAAATATCATCTTGAGTATATCTCATCTGAATTTACAGAACATCTCAACAACAGATTCGATGTAGTAGAAACTATGACCAAAGTCCAGAAGAGTTGTGGAAAGACATCAAGAACATCAAACAGAAAGAAAGCAAAAGGTAATTTAAAAGACAGGAAAGAAAGAAAACATGAAAGTAAATGTCAGAAAACACCCTGAAACTTGCTTTGCAGCATATAGAAGCTTAAATAAATGGACGAAATTGGGAAGTCAAAGAGCTAAACAGAAAATTTCAAAGGGCATCTTAAGAATACTTGAGAAAGTCAAGTAATATAATGAAATGTGCAAAGACCTGAAATTAGAAACCCAAAAAGAAGATCACACTCAGCATTTCTTAAAATAAAAAAACTGAAAAAAAATTTTTCAAGCCTTGGGTTACAAAATGGAAGGATTCTATGGACAAAATTGTTTAAAATTAAGAAAGGTGTGCAACAAGTTGTATTCTTTCACATACTTATTCAACCTTTATGCTGAGCAAATAATCTGAGAAGCTAGGTTACATGAAAAAAAACAAAAACAAAAACAAAAAAAAAGCATGGCATCAACATTGGAAGAAGACTCATTAACAACTTGTGATATGCAGATGATATAATCTTGCTTACTGAAAGTGAAGAGGACTTAAAATAGCTACTGATGAAGATCAAACACCACAGCCTTCAGTATGGATTGAATCTTAATGTAAAGAAAAAAAAAAAAAATCCTCACCATTGGACCAATAAACAATATTCTTATCAAGGGAGAAAAGATTGAAGTTGTCAAAGACTTCATTCTTCTTGGATGAATGAAGCAGCTTTCAAGAAATCAAACAACTTGTTGCATTAGGCGAATGTGCTGCACAAGACATTTTTAAAGCACTGAAGAGCAAAGATGTAAGTTTAAGGACTAAGGTGAGCCTGACCCAAGACAAGTTATTTTCAATAACCTCATATGCATGCGAAAGTTGGACAGGGAATACAGAAGATCATAGAAGAATTGATGCTTTTGAGTTATGGTGTTGGAGGAGAATAATGAAAGTACCATGGGCTGCCAAAAGAACAAACAGATTTGTGTTGGAAGAAGTGCAGCCAGAGCTTTCCTTGGAGGCCAGGATGGTCAGACTTCGTTTCTCATACTTTGGACATATTGTCAGGAGGGAACAGTCACTAGAGAAGGATATCATGTTTAGTAAGGTGGAGAGTCATAGAAAAATAGGAAGCCCCCCAGTGAGATGGATTGGTATAGTGCCAATATCAATGAGCTCAAGTGTGGCAATGATTGTGAGGTTGGCCCAGGACTGGGCAGTGTTTTGTTCTGTTGTACATAGAGTCACTGTGAGTCAGTACCGACTCAATAGCACCTAACAGCAACAAAATGAACAAAATATTAGATGATGCAGAAAGTATCAAAGGAAGACAAAAGGAATATACAAAGTCAAGGTACCAAAAGAAATGGTTGCTGTTCAACCATTTAAAGAAGTAACATGATCAAGAATTCATGTTACTGATGAAGTTCCAGCTTCACTGAAGACAATGACAAAAAACAAAACTCTGTGAAATGATCAAGTTAAAATGAAATCTGTCCACAAGCAGATGCAGACCTGGAGGTGCTCACTCATCTATGTAAAAAAATTTGGAAGACAGCTAACTGGCCTGTTGGTTGGAAGAGATTGTGACCATTCCAAAGAGAGGTGACCCTACGGAATGTGGAAATCAGTGAACAATATCATTAATGTCACCTGCAAGTAAAATTTTGCTGAAGATAATTAAAAAGTGATTGCCACAGTGTATCAACAGGGAATTGTCAGAAATTCAATGTGGATTCAGAATAGGTGTGGAACTAGGGCTATCATTGACATCAGCTAGAACTTGGCTGAAATCATAGTAGAATACCAAAGATGCTGACTAGTGCTTTATTGACTATTCAATAAAGACTTCCAACTGTATCATGACAAACTATGGGCAGCACTGCAGAGAATGAGTATTCATGACCACTTACCTTGCTCATGAGAAACCTGTACATAGACTAAGAGGCAGTTGTTCGAACAAAACAACAAGGAGATACTGAATGGTTTAAAATCAGGAAAGGTGTGTGAGTGGGTCTTATCTTTTCACCTTACTTGTTCAAACTTTATGCTGGGCAAATAATACAAGAAAATGGACTGTCTGAAGAACAAAGTTATAGGATTATAGGAAGATCCATTGACAGGCTGCGATGTGCAGATGATAAAACCTTACTTCCTGTAAGTGAAGAGAACTTAAAATACTTATTGATAAAGATTAAAAAAAACAAACAAAAAAAACCTACATCTTTACATTGCACCTCAATGTAAACAAAACAAAAATCCTCACCACTGGACCAATAAACAGCATCATGATAAATGGTGAAAAGATAGAAGTTGTCAAAGATTTCATTTTGCTTGGATCCACTATCAACACTCATGGAAGTAGCAGTCAAGACATCAAATGACATATTGAACTAGTCAAATCAGGGGCAAAAGAGCCCATTAAAGTGTTAAAGAGCAAAGATGCAAGTTTGAGGACTAAGGTGCACTGGGCACAAGTCATGGTATTTACAACTGTCTCATATTCTTTTGAGTCCTCTGTGGAACTGTAGGATAAGCAAGATCGGCAGTTCAAAGTTACCAGCTGCTCCTTAGAAACCCTATATAGGGTCACTGTGAGTCATCACCGACTTGACAGTACTTAACAACAACAAAATATTCATTTGACGGGTGAATGTACAATGAGTAAGGAAGATTATAGAAGAATCAAAGCATTTTCATTATGGTATTGGAGAAGATTATTAAAGTACCATGGACTGCTGGAAAACCAAATAAGTCTGTGTTGAAAGAAGTTTAGCAACAATGCTCCTTACAAGCCACATTTTTTTAACATGTTATCAGTTGGGACCAGTCCCTAAAGAAGGGCATCATGCTTGGTAAAGGGGAGGGTAAGCAAAAAAAGGGGAAGATTGCCTAAGACACAGACTGGTACAGTGACGGCAGCAGTGGGTTCAGGCTTATCAATTATTGTGAGGATGGCACAAGACAGGGCAATATTTCGTTCTGCTGTGCATAGGGTTGCTATGAGTCAGAGCAGACTTGATGCAAAGAAACAATATTTGTCCTAGCTGTTGTTTTCTGGCAACATCATACGCATGCTCCAGTAAAACTGTTCCTCCCTTATCTTTTAATGGGTCTCTCACTTCTCTTTGCCTTGAGAATATTGACATTGCAGTAACTTTTGATTGCATACAAGAAACAAAACATTGCTGCCAAGTCAATTCTGAATCATAGCAACTCAATAGAACAGAGTAGAACTTCCCATAAGATTGTCCAGGCTGTAAATCTGTCTCTAATAGTTTGGCTGTTGAGTTTGAACCACTGACCTTTCAGTTAGCAGATGAACACTTAGCAACTGTACCACCAGGGCTCCGCTGATTGTATACTAAGGCATGCCTTATATCCCATTTTCCTTTTAATGCATGGTCCTCAACATTGTCATGTTTTAACAAGTATCTTGCTACACTCCAAGCCCAGAGGAATGTATCTTGATTGGTTTATGACAATCCTGGAAGCGTTATTAACATTCCCAAATGACTGGTTTTGATATTAGCATGTGACACAATTATGATCAATAAAATAGGGGATCTGCTGAGTGGTTTCTGAAAGGGGTTTCCTCACTCTTCAAATGGAACATAAAAGAGATAAGCTCCTTTTTGTGCCTCCAAATCATCCAGGTAGTAATTCTGAGGATGTGAGAAGCTTTGGTTTTAGAGGCTGTCTTAGGTTGGATATATGACAAAGACTGGAGTAGTGCAATATGATTATTAGGAATCAACATCAATGAAAACAAGTGGTAGAAATCAGGATTGGGCCAAGGAAGAAGCTGAAGCAGACCCAGCAAAACCTTGGCCAAATCCAAGGGAAGCTATGGTGTAAGAATAACCCACTGAAGTCATCCTGCTTTGGTCTAAATGGCTGCTCCCTAATATACCCACTTTGCTTAGTCATGTGAAGATGGCACATGTCCAAAGCAACTCTCTGCAGGTGATACCTATCTACCCTGAAATAGCTGACAACAGGTAGCTGCCAGTTGACCTAATTTCTCACACCTAGGCAGCAAGATTTTCTTTGAAGGGGGAATCTGAGTAGCATATCTGTGTATCTAACACACTAAAGATTTTGTGAGTCATGATAAAAGGTGACTAGTTTCTTGTTGTTTTTGATCCATTAAATAGGCAACTATGGAAATACCCTAGCTTCAGGCATCTCATTATATGAGATCATAAAGAGGAACACTTTAAAAAAAAA
>NW_006408548.1:20905104-20919436 GCF_000296735.1 Chrysochloris asiatica | reverse complement strand
GTAATATTTGGCTTTATCTTCTTGCACTGATCTTTGAAATTTTCTGTTCAGCTCTTGGACCTCCTCATTTCTTCCATTTGCTTTAGCATCTCTATGCTGAAGAGCAAGTTTCAGTGTCTCTTCTGACATCCATTTTGACCTTTTCCTTCTTTTTTGTCTTCTTAATGACTTTTTGCTTTCTTCGTGTATGATATTCTTGATGTCATCCCACAACTCTTCTTGTTTTCGGTCTTTAGTGTTTAATGTATCAAATCTGTTCTTCAGATGATCTCTAAATTCAGGTGGTATGTATTCAATGTCATATTTTGGCTCTCATGGACTTGTTTTCATTTTCTTCAGCCTCAGTTTGAATTTGCATATGAGTAATTGATGGTCTGTTCTACAATCTGCCCTTGGCCTTGTTTTGACTGGTGATATGAAGTTTTTCCATCGGCTCCTCCTGCAGATGTAGTCAATATGATTTCTGTGTATTCCATTTTGCAAGGTCCATGTGTATAGTCGTCTCTTATGCTGTCTAAAGAAGGTATTTGAAATGAACAAATCATTGGTTTTGCTGAATTCTATCATGCGATCTCCAGCATCATTTCTATCACCAAGACATATTATCCAGCTACTGATCCTTCCCCTTTGCTCCCAACCTTTGTATTCCAATCACCACTAATGATCAATACATCTTGAATATATGTTAGATCAATTTCAGATTGAAGAAGTTGGTAGAATTCTTCTATTTCATCCTTACTGGTTTTAGTAGTCTGGCGTATAACTTCGAATAATAATAGTATTAACTGGCTTCCCTGTAGGCGCATGGATATTATCCTCTCATAGACAGTGTTGTACCTCATGACTGATCTGGATATGTTCTTTTTAACAATGAATGCAACACCATTCCTCTTCAATTTGTCATTCCCGGCATAGTAAACCATGTGGTCATCTGATTCAAAATGTCCAATAGCAGTCCATTACAGTTCACTAATGCCTAATATATCAATATTTATGCATTCCATCTCATTTTTGATATTTTCTAATTTTCCTAGATTCATACTTTGTACATTCCATATTCTGATTATTAATGGATATTTACAGCTGTTTCTCTTCATTTTGAGATGTGCCCCATCAGCAAATGAAGGTCCCATGGGTTTTACTCCCAAGAGCTTTAATCCATTCGAGTCATCATGGTCAATTGTACTTTGAGGATGCATCTCTTCCCCAGTTGCATTTTTAGTGCCTTCCATCCTGAGGGGCTTATTTTTAGGTACTATATCTGACAGTGTTTCTATGCTATTCATAATGTTTTCAGTGACTAAATATTTAGCAGTAGTTAGTTTCTCCTTTTTCCTAGTCTCTCTTTGTCTGGAATCTCATCTGAAACCGGTACTCCATGGGTTTCCCTCCTGGTATTTAAAATACTGATGGCATAGCTTCCAAAATTACAACAGCTCACAAGCCACCACTGTACAACAAACTGACAGACAAGCAGTGGCATGAATTTGTAGGTGTATGAATATTATCCTATCATAGCCAGCTTTGTACTTCAAAACATCTTTTGAAATATTCTTTTTGATGATGAAGGATATGTAATTCCTCTTCAGTTTTTTTAATTCTGGCATAGTAAACCATGTGATTGCCAGATTCAAAATGCCAAATACCAATTCTTTTTATCTCACTAATGCCTAGGATATTGATGTTTGTGTGTTCCATTTCATTTTTGACAACTTCCAATTTTTCTAGTTTCATGTACTTTACACATTCCATGTTCCAATTATTAATGGATGTTTACAGCTGTTTGTCTTCATTTTGAGTTGTACCCCATCAGCAAATGAAGGTCCCAAAAGTTTTATTCCATTCCCATCATCATAGATACTTTGAGAAGTCAGCTTTTATCCCATTGTGTTTTGAGTGTTCTCCAACCTATGGGGTTTATCTCCCAGCACTATATCTGGCATTATTCTAGTGCTCTTCATCATGTTTCAGTATTCAACATCCTGGTGTTATCTGATAGGTTTCCATTTGTTATTCATAGGTATTTAGTACCAAAATATTCAGATGCAGTCTGTCTCTCCTTGTTCCTTGCCTGTCTTAGTCTGAAAGATCAACTGAAACCTATGAATTATGGGTGACCTAGCTGGTATTTAAAATACTGGAAGCCTACCTTCCAGAATCATAGCAACAGGCAAGCAATCACAGTATGACAAACTGACAGATGAGTGGTGCTGCATTGGTGTCACTTGATACAAATTTGCCTTGTTTGATCACATATTGTGCCAGTGCTCCTGTGATGGTTCAAGTTGTGTTTCAGTTTGACTGGACCAGGATCTTCAATGATTTGGCAATTATGATGTGATCTTCCTTAATGACGAGATCTAATATAATATAATCACCTCTACAATGAGGTTTGCTATGAGTAGCCAAACAATTGAAAGGGAGTTTCCACCTAATGTCTTTCTTTCCACATAGCCTGCTTCCAATATGCATGGATGCTCAGTCAAAGCTAGCTTGCTCTTTGCTAGATGTGGATTCTGCATCTAGTTCAACATCTAACCTTTGGTTCTTTGGTCCAGTGCCATCAGTCTGCCATATTGATGATACTGGGAGTCATCAGCCTGCCTGCTTACCTGTAAACCTTGGATTCATACACTTCTCCAGCCATTGACCTATGGTATGAACTATTGATCTTGGATTCCTCAGTCCTTGCTGACATTAGTCAGAAAACCCTCCAACCTGACATCTGAGCCACGAAATACGCACATGTCAACCTCTACAACACGTAAGCCACTTCCTTGAAATAAATATAAATATATATGTTTCACTGGTTTTGCTTCTCTAGAGAACCAGCTTGAAAAAGCTTCTGTCTTTTATAAACTTTTAAAACAAATTTATTCTGCACAAATCTTTCTTCAGGCATAATTTGGTACTTATACTTCAATTATAATTGCTATGTTTAAGAGCTGCTCTTTTCTTTCTGCAGTTAATTCCTAGAAGGGTCTCTGTGTGTGCTGGGGAAGAGAAAATGGAATGGGATTATTCTTGCCTTAAGGAGTTTAAGGGCATAAGGAAAATTGTTTGGATCTGATTAATAGAAGTCAGGAGAGTTATCAGTACCTTTTAAATAAGACAACTCATATGTTCCCATCTCATGTAAGGAATATAATTTTACTCAGGAATTAATTTAATTTTTATAAAGTATATATTCAAGATCTAGCTCCTCCACTAATGAACTCTGCAAATGTGATAAAGTCCAGAATTCACAAATAAAAACAGATTTTTAGACTAGATAATCTCTAGAGCCTCATCTATCTTTAACATCCTACAATTCTGTGAGCCGTTTGTTCATTTCTGCTCATGGCTTTCTGTTTCCTAAAGTACATTTTCAGTAAGAACCACCATATAATAACCACCCAACCACTTTCTGCTCAAATCGCCTTTTCACCAGAGGCCACCTGAGGGCCTTTGAACACCTCAGTGGAGCAATAGATGTAAAAGGAGCTGTCAGACGGCTTCTTTCTGAGTTGTCACCCACTAAAATGGCTAATCATATCTGCTATGTGCAAGCAGTCAGGCAGCCCCAGGCACAAAACAGAGAATGGCAATAAAACATTCCCTGGTGATGTCTATGTTCCAGCAGGTTGTAAGTAGTGGAGCATCTTATTGTGGGAATCTTTGGGGAACTCCTGAAGGAGAACCCTCTGCAGATTACTTTAAAAAAAAAAAAAAAAATCATAGTTCTTTAGAGCAAATTGGCCATGACCTAGAAAATAAGAGTGTGTTTATAATGGTTTGATTTTTCTTTTAATAGATAACTTCCAAAGGAAGTCTTTAACTGTCAAACACATAAGAGTCCAAAAGAGTGTAATTGACCTAGAAGCCTTTGGATCTATTAAAAAGCAATTCACAAAATAAAATATATGAATGATCTCAATAAGTATAAGAAAGAATACTCTACTTACTAAAGACTCAGGGAAATGCAAATAAAGTGCCCAATGACATGCCACCACAAATACACCAAAGTGGCAATCTTAGATATATATTCAATGGTATAATCACAAACAATGCAGATTTTAGCAAGGATGTGAAGCCCTGGAACTCTCATATCCTGCTGGTAGGAATATAAATGGAACAGTCATTATTGAAAACAGTTTGGCAGTTTCTAATAAAGTTAAGGCATCATGGTGTGGTGCTGTAGGGTAAGCACTGGATTGCATGGTTGGTTTGAACTTTAATGACTGGCAGGTCAAACTCACTAGTTCCTCCCTGGAAACTCTATACAGGGTCATTATGAGTCAGAAGTGACTTGATGGCCCTTAACAACAACAAAAACAATCAAGTTAAACACATGTTTCCCTTGTTGTTAAGTGCTGTTCTGACTCATAGTGATCCTGTGCAGGGTTTCCGATGAATGGCTTCTGGGTTTGAACAGCTGACCTTGCAGTTCATATCCTATAACAGCTGACCTTCCAGTGCATATCCTATAGCTACAGTGTCTCTTCATGCTTCCCTTATGACCTAGCAATTCCAATCCAAGATATATATTTAAGAATAATGATAGTAGATGTCTCCAAAAATAGACATGGAAAATAATGTTCATGGCAGATTTGCTCATAATAGTCAAAAAGCTGTAAACAACTCAACTATCTATTAAGAGGATAGAAGAACGAAGTACTAATACACGAGTATATCTCAAAAACATGTTGATTAAAAGAAGTCAGACACAAAGGAATACATATTCTATGGTTCTATTTATATGATATTAAAAATAAAATGAATTGATGATTATAAAAGTCAGCATACTGATTATCTTTGGGTGAATGGAGGATATTGATTAGAAAGAGAGAACTGTTCTCTATCTTGATCTGGGAGCTGATTAGAAAACACCAACAACAAAAAAGCATTTGCTGTCATATTGACTCAGATCTATGTGGAATAGAGAACTGTACTCCATAGGGTTTTCAGTGACTGATTTTTGGGAAGTAGATCATCAAGCCGTTCTTCTGAGGTGCCTCTCAGTGGACCTGAAACTCCAACCTTTCTGTTAGCAGCCAAACATTTAAACCATTACATAAATTCAAATTAAACCCAATGTTGTTGAGTCAATTCCAACTCATAACAACCCTATAGAACAGAGTAGGCTGTCCAAGGCTGTGATTGTCACAGAAGCAGACTATGTCATCATTCTCAAGCAAAGAAGTTGATGGGTTCAATTAACACCTTAATCACTATACCACCAGATCTCCTTACAAAAGTGCATGTTGTTGTTGTTGCTAAGTACCATTTAATCAGTTCTGAATTATCATAAACAAGTATAGAGTTTCCAAGGAGTAGGTGGTGGGTTTGAACCACAGATCCTGTTGTTCTTAGTCCAGTGATTATCATACAGTGCCATACCAGGGCTCCACACAAGTGCATATACATGTAAAAATTCATTGAGCTCTACACTTAAGGTTTGTGCAATTTATTCTATGTAAATTTTACCTAAAAAATTATATTGGGTTCTATACATAATATCCTGGTGTGGCACTGTAGGATAATGCACTGACTGCAAGGTCGGTTGAAACTGCAAGGTCAGTGACTCAAGCTCACCAGCCATTCGTTGGAAATGCTATACAGGGTCCCGATGAGTCAGAATTGACTCAACGGCACTTAATAACAACAACAACAAATAATGTAAGAAGATACCAGATTTGTTTCTTAATTGGATCCTACAAGAGATATGTCACATTTCTTCCCAAGTAATTTCCCCAAATAAATTGGACCCTACTAGCCATGGCTGTTGTTGTTGTTAAGTACTGTTGAGTCAATTCTGACCCATAGTGACCCTGTATAGGGTTTCCAAGGAGCAACTGGTGAGCTTGAACTGCCAACATTGTGGTTCAAAGCAACATTGCAGTCCAGTGCATTAACCCACCGTGCCACACCAAGTCTCCAGGGTAGTGTAGGGGATTATGAATTGGACTGCTAACCATAGATCAGCAGTTAGAATCTAACAGCCACTGTGCAGGAAAAGATGAGGCTTTCTGCTGCCACAAAGACTTACAACCTTAGACACCCTATACAAGGTTTCTATGAGCTGGAACCAATTCCATGGCACACCACCACCACCAGCAGCCCCACCTCACATAAAGAGCCATCGCATCTGAGACTAACTGGAATTTAACAGAGAAGTCAAAGACCTATAAGAGTTCTTTCATATGCCAGAGGCTTTTTATGTACCAAACTCTGTGTGTGTCATTTATTCTGACTCATAAAAATACAATGAGCTCAAGTCTAGCAATGATTATGAGGATTGTATAGAACTGGGCAGTATTTTGTTCTGTTGTATATAGGGTCACTATGAGTTAGAACTGTCTCAGTGGCACCTAACAACAACAATAAAAACACCTTACCAAACAAGTACTATCAACTACATTGTCAAGATGAGAAAAACATCCTACTTTAACCTGATCACTAAGTGGTAGACCTAGGACTTCAATAGAGTTTTTTCTGGATACCAATTCCATATCATTTCAACACACACTACCCACAGAGGATAAGACTTTAGCTTATTTCTTTTTTGTTGTTTTGAGGATGGCTGCACCAGCTTCTTCAGAAAGCTAGAATGGGGCAGAGTGTAAGTACCTAAGGTGTGAGAGAAAGCTCTCTTTCATGAAGTGAGAAGAAATTAACAAATCACCCAGGATCCCACTGGCAAAGCATAGTCTTCACACCTTTCAGAAGGAAAATGAGCAACAGAGGAACACATGCTCACAAAAGTAGAACTTAAAATCTTTATGAATGTACTCCTTGGTGGATTCACAGAACATGCACTTTTTCATTTAAAAATATGACAACATTGTTTTAGACTGTAATCCTTATTTTTCTTCACTCCAGGCTGCCAAACCCTCTCAGGTCAGGGAACTTTCATGTCTGAAATTGTTTCAAGCCTAACAGTTCCTTGGAGATGGATAGCTGTGATTAAACTTGGCAACTGTTATGAATCACTTGAAAAGGACGCTTACATTAATGCTATTATGCTATAAATCCTTGCTATTCTACTCATTGAAACCTTGCAATCTATCTTAAAATATTATTAAAGATATGTTTGTGTTAGGTGCAATTATGAACATGGAAAATTGTGAGAGCAAAACATATCAAGCACCCACTGTCATTTGAACATTCCACTGCCAAATATACAGTTGATTTTCATAGTGATCCTATAAGACAGAGTAGTCATGGCGGTTGTTTTGTGCCACCGAGTTGGTTCTGACTCATAATAAGTTTGTATAGGATTTCAGAGGCTGTAAATCTTTATGGGAGCGGAAAGGCTCATCTTTCTCCCACAGAGCAACTGGTATTGGAATAATTGACCTTGTGGTTGGCAGGCCAGTTTGTAATCCACTATGCTACTAGGGGTCCTTAGAAAACAGAGTAAGGCTGCTTAATAGAGTTTCCAAGGCTGCAATCTTTGCAGAAGCACACTGCTGCATCTTTCTTCCACAAAATGCCTGCTGGGTTCAAACCACCAATCTTAAAGCTGGCAGTCGAGCACTTAATCACTATAGCATCAGGAATCCAAAATTTGAACATACAATTGATTACCTGTTGTTGTTGTTATTTGTCATCAAGCTGATTACGACTCATCGCAAACCCTAAAATTAGGGTTTCTGAGGAGCAGCCGTAGGTTTGAACTGGCAACCTTGTGGTTCAAAGTCCAGTGCTGATCCTACAGTGCCACACCAAAAGTTGTACCTGTTGGTGTTAGAAAATGCATAATAAAACACCTGACTTTTTAAGTAGGATTTTTAAATCTTTGGTTATTATATGATGTAGAGCAAAATCAAACAATAAAGGGATTTACAGACTGAGTGCTAATAATTTCCTATGGTTTATCAAAGAACAACAGCAAAATCCACGAAGTATATAAAAAGTCTCAAGCAAACAAATGTAAAATCGTAATTCTTACAATTTCTGCCCTACAACTATGTTACTGTTGTTGTTAAGTGCCGTCAAGTTGATTCTGACTGCATAAGGTCTCTGAGAAGCATCTGGTGAAACTGAACTGTTGACTTTGAGGTTCACAGTCTAGTAATGATCCACAGTGCCATATCAGAAACACTACAACTAACTATAACTTCTATGAATTCAGATTTCAAATATGAGCCAAACATGTATAAATAAATGTTATCTAAAATCATCCAATAATTTCATGCAAACTAAAGAATAAAAGATGAATTTGAATCATTTCTTAGAAGTTCTATGTAAATAATCTTTGTAGATTTATCAAATGCAACCCATTCCTGGATTATAATCTTGCCATTGGCCCTCAATAGACAAAATAGCAAATGGGTGACCAGTTATGAAACACAGTATAAGAATTAGCTCTGCCATTTACTGGATTTGTGATCTTGCATAGGTCTTTTAACCTCTGACTCAGTTTTCTTATCTGCCTAGTATGGATAATAGTAAGGATGAACAAAATTAAATATATAAGAAATGCTGCATAATTCTCCAAAGTATTGAAAATGTCTTCTGAAATACAATAGTTACTTATTAGTTTTTTTCTTTATTTATCTATACTATTCAACCCTTTACAATGTGTATACTTAACATATTTCATATTAATATAGTTTTATTGTTGTTGTTGTTAGGTGCTGTCGAGTTGGTTCCAACTCATAGCAGCTCTGTGTAAGGTTTCCAAGGCTTTAAATCTTAGAGAGAGCATAAAGCCCCATCTTTCTCCTGAGTACAGCTTTATTAGCGTAGTGGTTAAATGTCAGGCTTTGGTAGTGGAGTGGTTACGAGTCAGGCCGCTAACCTCAAGACCAGCAGTTCAAAACTACCAACCTTTGCAGGAAGCATTCTGCTCCCATAAATATTTACAACTCCGGCAGTCCTATACAGGGTCACTATGATCGACTCCATGGTACATAACCACCACCACAGCTTTGATTAATGGTTTATATGGAGTCCTGGTGTGGTGCTGTAGATTAATATGTTGGACTTCAAAGTTGGTTTGAACCACAGGGTTGGCAGTTCAAGCTTACCAGCCGCTTCTTGAAAACCCTATTGACGGCACTTAACAACAGCAAATGGTTTAGAAATTACTTTGAAATCAAGGTCTTCTGAAGAAGTATATTCAAATTGGGAGTAGAAATTGGAGGCCAAAACAGGGGAATTATTAATCCACAAATATTTTTTTGTTTGAGACAAACAACAACTTTCTAACAATTTATGCCTAACAAGATCTCATCTAATTTTAAATATTGTGACGAATGGCACAGACCTGCAAAGAGGAATACACAGGTCTATTAGAGCTATTGGCTGCTGAAAACAAGACTGCTCTTTCTCTCACTTAGAACTGAATGTATCATCTGGAGTACAGAATACTTAAACTAGCTCCCTGGCGGGTGAGTTGGGGCACTCTGAACCCAAGGAAACAACAACAAAACAATATTTTCCTTTTCTGAGGTTAGCCTTTATCTCTCAGGACCACTTTATCTTTGATCTCCTAGACACTGATCACCTTAGGGAAACTAGAGCAAAACAAGTGACCACCCCTCCTTAAAAACAGATTCAAATAAATTGCAAACTTGTCTTTCACACTGTGATCTTGTATTGAAATTATAATCACATTTTCTTATAACATATTTTAAATGGGTATTCTTTGTAGCTGACTGGAATCTAACTAGGCAAATTATAATCTTCTGAAATAATATCCCAAATCTTTTCTTCCGAAAACTTCTGAAACACGTTAACATGCCTAAATGTAACTCAATAAGAATATGAGGTATATGTCAATTGATAACTATAATGTTTTGCTATTATTTTCTCTTCTTTTACCCTTTCTCAAATTTGGCAAAATCAGATCAGTCATTAATGACTTTATAGTTTTCAGTCTTTAGAGTTTTGTCATTTAAGACAATCTCTTGGGTACATCCTATGTGATCAACACATTCAATTACTTAAGGACACCTCTATCTGAATACAAATGCACCACCTTTTGCTGACTGGTGATCTTTGAGAACCAAAAGACCCACATAGAGAGACAAGAAGACATTAAAAATAAGTCAGTTGTATAAAGCTGGCCTGCTTCCTGTGACTCACAGGAACAAAGTGTCTGCTAGCAAGAACACTGTAAATTGCAGCCATTCATTCTCAGGCCATTTGACACTTTCGATCACCTCTCTGATCTATGCCTATACAAGGACAGATTGAAGCCTGTCGTTGAGCTGAAAACCAAATCTTCTGCAGCCTCTTTCTCTCTCCCACTCCACAGACCCAGAGCCTAGACTCAAGGATGTAAGAATAGAGGAGCAGTTTAATGAGGCTGAGAATGTCAGGTCATTCCAAATACTGTAGCCAGAATAAATATTTGCTATTGTTGTTAAGTGTTATCCAGTCAGTTCTGATTCATAGCAACCATATGCACAACAGAAAGAAATACTGCCCAGTCCTGTGCCAGCCTCATGATTATTCTTAAGTTCGAGCCCATTGTTGCTGCCGCTGTGCCAATTCATTAGTTGGGGGTTCTTTCTTTTTAACTTTAACCCTCCACTTTACCAAGCATGATATCTGGCAGTCCACAATACTTTCAATATTCTTTGCCAACATCATATTTTACCTGCATTGATTCTTCTGTGGTCTTCCTTATTAATTGTTCAACTTTCATATGTGTGTGAGGTAATTAAAAGCATAATGGCTTAGGTCAGGTCTACCTCAGTCCTCAAAGTGACATCTTTGTTCTTGGACACTTAAAAAATGTCTTTTAAAGCAGATATGCCTAATGCAACATATACTTTGATTTCTTGACTACTGCTTTTCTGAGTGTGGATTGTGGATCTGAGCAACATGGAGTCTTTGACAACTTCACTCTTTCCTCTGCTTATCATGGTGTTATTTATCAGTCCAGTTGTAAGGATCTTTGTTTTCTTTACTTTGAGGTACAATCCATACTGAAGGCTGTCGTCTTAGATCTTCATCCATAAGAACTTTAAGTCCTCTTCACTTCCAGCAACAAAGATTGTGTTATAAGCATATCACAGGTTGTTAACGAGTCCTTCTCAATCTTGAGGACACATTCTTCTTTATATAATCCAGCTTCTCAGATTACTTGCTTATCATACAGACTGAATAAATATGGTGAAAGGCTGCAACATTGGTGCATACCTTTTATGATTTCCTTGTCCCATTTGAACAACTGGTGTATACACAGGATCCTCTTGGTCTATATACAGGATCCCCATGAGCACATTTAAGTGTTCTGGAATACCAATTCTTCACAATGTAATTCACAACTTGTTTGATGAATGCCTTTGCATAGTCAATAAAGCACAAATAAATGTTTTTCTTTTATTTTTTTTGCTTTTAGTCAAGATCTATCTGATGTCAGCATCGATATTCCTCATTCCATATCCTTTTCTGAATCTGGCTTGAATTTCTGTCATATCCCTAATAAGATACTGTTGCAAGTGTTTTTAAATTATCTTCAGGAAAATTTTACTTGCATGTAACATTAATGGTATTGTTCAATGTTTTCTACATTTTCTTGTGCCACCTTGGTTTGGAAGAGACACCAATATGGATCTCTTCCAACATGTTGTGCAAGTATCTGTCTTGTAAATTTCTTGGCATAGATGAATGAGTGTCTCCAGCACTGCAACAATTTGTTGAATACTTGAATTTTTCTTCCATCATCTCTTGAAATCTTGTTTTTTGTTGATGCCTTTAGTGCACCTGGGACTTTTTCCTTATTTACCACCAGTTCTTGATCATATGCTACCTCTTACAATGATTGAGCATAGACAATTTATTTTGGATATAATGACTCTGTGACATCTATCTTCTTTTGATGCTTTCTGCATCATTCATCATTTTGCACACAGAACCCTTCAGTATTTCAAGTCCAGGCTTAATGTTTTTCTTCAGTTCTTTAATCTTGATAAATGCAAAGCATGTTAGTCCCTTTGAATTTTCTAAATCTAGGTCTTTGCACATTTCACCATAATACTCAACTTGTCTTCTTGAGCTGCCCTTAAAAATTTTCTGTTCAGCTTTCTTACTTCCTCATTTCTTCCAGTTACATTAGCTTTGTGCATAAATATAAACTTGGTTTACAAATCTAAACTTGACTAAATATCTGTTAGTGTGTTGTACTGTGGTGGCTTCTGTGTTGCTGTGATGCTAGAAGTTATGCCACCAGTATTTGAAATAAGGAGCAGGGTCACCATGTTGGGAAGTTTTCAGTGAAGCTTCCAGACTAAGACAGACTAGAAAGAAGAAGAGGAAGAATGTTAGTCACTGTAAACCTTATGAATAGCAGCAGAACATTGTCAGAAATAGTGTTAGAAAGTGAAAACATTATGAATAGTTTCAGAATATTGCAAGATAGAGTGCTAGAAGATGTATATCTCAGGGTGGAACACACTCAAAATACCACTGAGGAAGAGCTGTCTCCTCAAAGTAGGCTTGTCATGATGATGGGAATGGAGTAAAGCTTTTGGAACATTCATTTGCTGATGGAGCACAAATTCAAAATTAGGAGAAATATCTGTAAACATCCATTAATCAGAACATGGACTATATGAAGTATGAATAGAGAGAAATTGGAAGTTATTACAAATATAATGGAACACATAAAGATTGCTATCATAGATATTAGTGAGTTGAAATGGACTGGTATTGATTATGTTGAAAATGACAAACTCAAGGGAAAGGGCATTGCATTCGTTGTCAAAAATAACATTTCTAGATCTACATTGAAGTGCTGTACTATGATAGAATAATATCCATATGCAGACAAGGAAGACCAGCTAAAGCCCCTAAAGCCAGGTATGATGAAGTTGAAGAACTGATCAAAATTACAATCAAGATACATTGATAATTACTGGTGATTGGAATGTGAAATTTAGAAACAAAGAGGAATAATCAGTTGTTAGAAAATAAGGCCTTGATAATAGAAATGATGCTGGAGATAGCATGATAGACTTTTGCAATACCAGTGACTTTTTGCAGTCCTGGTATGTTGCTGTGGGTTAATGCACTTGACTACAAGGTTGATTTGAACCACAAGGTTGGAGGTTAAAGCTCACCAATTTCCCCTTGGAAAAGGTGCACAGGATCGTTATGAGTTGGAACTGACTTGAAAGCACTTACCAATAACAACAAATTTATTCATTACAAATACCTTTATAAAGAACATCAGAGATGACTATATACATGGACCTCACCATATGGAATACACAGCAATCAAATTGACTACATCCGTAGTAAGACACAGAGGAAAAGCTCAGTATAATGAGCCAAAGCAAGGTCAGGAACAAACTGTGGAACAGGCCATCATTTGCTCATTTGCAACTTCAGACTGAAGCTGAAGACAATTAAAACATATCCAGGGGAGCCGAAATATGACCTTGAATACTTCTCATCTGAATTTAAAGATCATTACAAGAACAGGTTTGATGCAGTAGGCAATAATAAAGGAAGATGCGAAGAGTTGTGAGATGCCATAAAGAACATCGTGCAGGAAAATAACAAAAGGTCATTTAAAAGACAGGAAATAAAGAAAAGACACCAATGGATATCAGAGGACACTGAAAAAAATAAGTAAAAGACTTGAACATCAAATTTCAAAGGACAGTTTGAGAAGACCAAGTAACGTATGTACTGAGATGTGCAGAGACGGAGTGATAGAAAGCCAAAAGGATGAACACATACAGCATTTCACAAACAGAAAGAACTGAAGAAAAAATGCAATCTTTTGGTTGCAATATTGACTGAATCTATGAACAAAATATTGAATTATGCAGAAATAATCAAAAGAAAATGGAAGAAATACACAGTCACTACACTAAAATGAGGAGTCCTGGTGTAGCGCTGTGGACTAATGCATCAGACTGCAAAGTCATTTAAACTGTAAGGTTGGTTGTTCAAGCTCACCAGCTGCTCCTCAGAAACTCTATACAGGGTCACTATGTGTTGGAATTGACTGGATGGCACTTAACAACAACATTATTAAAATGAAATGGTTGATGACAACCATTTCAAGAGGTAGTATATGATAAAGAACTGGTGATTCTTAAGGATGAATTAAAGCTACAATGAATGAATTGCCTAAAATCAAGGGTCCAGGATTTAATGGAATACAAATGGAATCTTTTAACATATTGATGTGTTACTGGAAAGTCTCACTAATCTATGTCAAGAAATTTAGAAGACAGCTACCCAGCAAAGTGATTGGAAGAGATCAATATCTGTTTACGTTCCAAAGAGAGATGACCCAACAGAAATCAAAGAACAATACCATTAATATCACATGCAAGTCAAATTGTGCTGAAGATAATTTAAAAATGGTTGCAACAATACA
>NW_006408548.1:20901349-20903306 GCF_000296735.1 Chrysochloris asiatica | reverse complement strand
TGTGGCACTGTGAGTTAATGTGCCAGACTGCAAAACCATTTGAACTTCAAGGTCAGAGGTTCAATTTCACCAGCTGCTCCTCACCAGGGTCACTATGGGTTGGAACCAACTCTAAGGCACTTAACAACAACAACGTTTCTTAGCAGGTCTGATCCATGAAAAAAATGGTGTTCTATGTTGGGAGTATTCCAATCAACTTGTTTCAAATCAACAGTGATTTGGTAAGATGGTCACTTAAGTTTTATTAAAAATTTGATATTAGCCCTGAGGTCAAAATCATTTTGTTTGCTTGTTCTTTTTATAACATAAAAAATCCTGTTTTTGAAGGCACCTTAATGAAACTAAGACACATATATTACTAAGAGAACTTGTCATCCACTGATCACAGAGACATGTTCAAAAACTTTTTATTTAGAATAAACCTGTGCTTGTATGAAATAAAAACCTAATAGGAATATGTTTTGACTTACCCTCATAGAAATTTAAAATAATGGACTATCACTACAAGAAACAATCTGGATGACTTTAAAAAAAAAAAATTGGGTGAAACAAGTAAAAGAAAACAGAGTACAATACTATTTGCATGCATTGAAAAAGGAGTCCTGGTGTGGTGCTGTGGGTTAATGTGCTAGACTACTGCAAGGTCTGTTTGAACTGCAAGGTCGGCAGCCATTCCTTGAAAACCCCACACAGGGTCACTACGGGTTGGAGCCAACTCAACAGCACTTAACAAAAATATTAAAAATTGGAAAACTATTCTATGATATTCAAAATCAAGATAATGGTTACCACTGTGTAAGAAAAGACAGGGTATTTGGGAAGGGACACAAATGAGGCTTCCAAAATACTGATAATATTTTGCTTCTATATCTGTACGTTAACTTCTTTTCTTCTCATGAGTACACATTAAAACATGCACTTGAATATCAAACACAAACCTATTGCCACTGAGTTGATTCCAACCCATAATGACCCTATATAGAGCTTCTGAGACTGAAAATCTTTATGAGAGCAGACAGCCTCATGTTTCAGGTGGCTTTGAACTGCCAACCTTGCATTTAGTCACCCATTGTCTAGCCCACCGTACTTTCAGAAGTCTTATGTATTTGAATGTGTGTGTCAAGAGCTGTTACGTCAACTCTGACCCATAGCGACCATGTATAGGGCTTCCAAGGAGCAGCTAGTGAGCTTGAACCACCAATCTTGCAGTTCAAACGACTATTAGCTCACAGTGCCACACCATAGTGTAGTATAATGGGAATTGATCCCAGGAAGCGCAAATAATAAAAAGAGGAAAGTGACATAGGAGAGAGAAAAGTTAGGAAAATTTACATTATAAATAAAATCCCACTATAGGTAACACAAAAAGGAGCCCTGGTAGCGTAGCGGTTACGAATTGGCTGCGAACCGCAAGGTCAGCAGTTTGAAACTACCGCTGTTCCACAGGAGAAAGATGTTCCCGTAAAGATTTACAGCCTCAGAAACCCTGTACAGGGTTGCTATGAGTCAGAGCCAATTCCACGGAACATAACAACAACAACATAGGTAACACAAGGCCTATTCTGTAGTGAGGGATCTCTGAGAGCCCATGTGAAGCATGTTTCTATATTATCCCACTGGAGGATGGGAAAGCTGTGCCATTTAAAGCCAGACTCCCTTCCTCCAATGTTTAAAGGTTATTACAGGGGTAATAACCACCATTCTCCACGAGAAAGCTCCTATGGCACCAGGGGAATCTTGAGGCACATGAAGTAAGCAGCAATCAGTACAAAGTTGACCACAACCGCAGGGCCAGTGCAGGAACAAAACTGAAATATCCAAAAAGGCCACCCTAGGAGTCCTGGTGTGGTCCTGTGGGCTAATTCGTCAGACTGCAAAGTCAGTTGAACTGCAAGTTCGGTGGTTCAAGCAAACCAGCTGATGGCACTTAACAAGAACAATGTTAACCAAGCTGAAG
>NW_006408548.1:20889850-20892125 GCF_000296735.1 Chrysochloris asiatica | reverse complement strand
TCACTCATCTATGCCAAGAATTTTTGAAGTCAGCTACCTGGTTAACCAATTATAAAAGATGCATATTTGTGCCCATTCCAAAGAAAAGTGACTCAACAGAATATGGAAATCATCAGACAACATCATTAATATCCCATGCAAATAAAATTTTGCTGAAGACAATACAGAAACAGTTGCAACAGTACATTGACAGGGAACTACCAGAAATCCAAACCAGACTTAACAGAGGACTCAGAATAAGCAATATCATTGCTGATGACAGATGGGTCACTGTAAGCATAGAATGCCAGAAAGATGTTTACTTGTGATTTATTGGCTATGCTAAGGTTTTCAGCTGTGCGCATCATGACAAATCATGAATAACATTTAGAATGGTTGGGTATTCCAAAAAAGTTAATTGTGCTCATGATAAAGATTTATCATATACATACACCAAGAGACTGTCATTCAAACAGAATAAGGAGATAATGAGTGGTTTAAAATCAGGAAAAGTTTAGGCCAGCATTTTTATACTTTCACCATATTCAAACTGTATGCTGAGCAAATAATTCATGAAGGTGGGTTATATGAAGAAGGATGTTGTATCAGGTTTGGAGGAAGACTCAACAACCTGTGAAATGCAGATGACACAACCTCACTTGCTAGAAGTGAAGAGGGCTTAATATATGTATTTATGAAGATCAGTGAAGATAGCCTTCACTATGGATTTCATCTCAGTGAAAAGTAAAGGGAAATCATCACAACTGGGTCAATAAATAAATTCTTGATAAACAGAGAAAGATTGAAGTTGTCAAAGAATTCATTTTGCTCAGATCACCCATGAACAGTCATGGAAGCAGCAGTCAAGAAATCAAATGACATAGTGCATTAAGTAAATCTGCTACTAAAGACTTCTTTTTTTGTTTTATTTTTAGGATTTTTTAAAAAAAGTTTTTATAGTGAATTGAGTGATAGTTTACATGGGAGAACATAGGCTTTACATCATCATTTCATTGCAATGATTACAATCTCCTCCATGCATTATCATTCAACAGTATTTGCTTCTATTCTTTCTGTTGTTTTTGGTGTGTATGCATGGGTGGGGGGATGTACACAAAAACACTCAAGAATATATATTAATTTAACCAACCAAAGGGCACATTCTGCAAGGCTGCCTCCAGGCCACCAGCACACAGCTTTTCTCTTTCCGTGAGTCTAGAGTCCTCAGTTGCTCTCTCTCCATGTTCTCATCTCTGCCTCCATCTCTGGTGCCACTGCTTCTCTGGATAGGGTCCTACATTCCACTCATGCTCTTCTCCCTTGATGGTCCTAGGGCCCACTGTTCCTGGACTGTAAGATTAACTACTTTTCCATTTTTGTTACAAAATGTCTACCTTAACAGTTGTGACAGTCACAATTAGTCATAATAACAGTTACTCACTACTGAATCATAACAATCTTATCCCCATCTGTTTTCACCAGACCCATCTAGACAAGAAGAAAATTATTCAGTGCAGGCTCTACCTTCTCTCACACACACTCTGAAACTAAACTTTCTCTTGAAAACTTGTAAACCAGCTACTTCGTGTCTTTATCACCCTCTCATTTCAGGTAGACAATGTCTAAGTTGCCCTTTAAAGACCTCTTTAAAGTGTTCAAGAGCAAAGATATCAGTTTGTGGATTAAGATGTGCCTTGCCCAAGTTATGTCATTTTCAATCACTTCATATACATGTGAAAGTTGGATAATCAGTAAGTAAGACTGTAGAAGAATCAATGCATTAGAATTATGGTGTGGAAGAAGAATATTGAAAGTACCATGGATTTCCAGAATGAAAACAAATCTGTCTTAGACAAAGTACAGGCAAAATATCCCTTTGAAGTATGGACTTTATCTCTCATACCATGGATATGTTACAAGGAAAGACCAGTCTCTGGGAAAGGATATCATGTTTGGAAAAATGACGGGTAGGTGAAAGAGAGGAAGACCCACCAAGGAGATGAAGTGACATAGTGACAGTAGCAATGG
Organism: Chrysochloris asiatica; assembly: GCF_000296735.1. NCBI lineage: Eukaryota > Metazoa > Chordata > Mammalia > Afrosoricida > Chrysochloridae > Chrysochloris > Chrysochloris asiatica. Next base: position 20,890,118 of record NW_006408548.1, on the reverse strand, counting down.
CTCAAATATAAGTACAACTGTGAAGATGGTGAAGACTGAACAGTGTTTCATTCTGTTCTGCATATGATCACTATGAGTCAGAAGTGACTGGATGGCACTTGACAACAAAAACAGCTATGCTTTATTTTAATAAGGGAATTTATTTCAATATTTTTTATAGTAAAGGTACACACTAGAAATGATGTGTTGTTCTAGAAAAAGGATGAAAACATGAAATGTCTTACACTTACGAGCAAAACCATTTCCCAACTACTTAACCGCAAGGTCA
>NW_006408548.1:20887182-20888986 GCF_000296735.1 Chrysochloris asiatica | reverse complement strand
TCTTCTGTGCTTGGGGTTGCTATGAGTCGGTTCCGACTCAATGGCACTTGACAACAACAAGAACAACATACAGTTCAACACAACCCTAAAAATATAAGCCTTCATTTAGTTACTCATACTTTCATTAACCAGGTTTGGCAGAACACTTGCACTTCAGACACTCTGTTTAGTGCTGGTGATAATTGAGAGCAAATTCTTCCCCTGACATCAGGAGTTCATAGGTCAGTACCTTAGCTTCCAGGTGCTGCTATAGCAAATACAAATGGATGGCTTTAAAAAACAGAAAATTATTTTCTCACAGATCAAGAGACTAGCTGTTCATATTGAGGGTTCTAAAAGAATGTCCATGTTTGTTAGTAGACTCAGAAATTTATTAAGTTATTTGTCATCTGCTTTCTCCCAATGTGTGTCTTGGTGTCTGTTCTGCTTTTTTAAACTTAGAATTAATTAAGTTTAAGTTACACCCTACTTTGGTATGATGACCTCATTAACAGTAGGAGAAAACCCCTATTTCCAAACAGGGTTATATTTACAATGACAGGGATTAGGGTTTTAACACATTTGAGAGAAGTATCAATTTAATCTATAACAGCCAGTAAGGGGGCCAAATAGTTACTCAATTAAGTATCACATGACAGCCACAATCAGTTTGGTCCAGGAAGTTTGGGAACAGCATAGTAAAGACACTTGAAGGATGTTTTGTTGTTGTTAAGTGCCATCATGAGGCTTCTGACTCATAGGGATGCTGTATAGTATTTCTGAGGTGTGATTGGTGAGTTTGAACCACAAACCTTGTGATTCAAATGAACTTTGTGAGTCAGTGTTAATCCGACAGAGCCACATCAAGACAGGGGAAGGAGTTCAGCACAGAAGAGACAAATATAAAAATATACAGAGCCATGAGTTCAATAAAAGAGTAACTTTTCTATTCTGGCCAAACTGTGTATGGAGTGAAGAGGTAGGTGCTGAAGAGAAAAACAGCAACTGAAGCAGGAATGTAAGATGGTAAGGGGCATTGATTTGTACATTATTGTAAACAGAATTTACTCTGCAGATACGGCAGAATACAGAAAAGGGTTTTAAGTGAGAAAAAGATATAGACAGACCAGTGTTTTAGAAAATTGGGACATTAAGGTAAGGATGAATAACAATGAGAAGAAACTGTAGACAATGAAGTCAGTTGAGAAGCTATTGAAATACATCAAGGGATGCTGATAAAGTTATGTATTTAGGTGTGTTTAGAGGTAATAACACTATAAATGTTTTAGTTTCAACATTAAATATATAGTCATAGTCCCAGACAGGGTTATAACATGCTGTCAAAGCAATAGGCACTTTTGTCAGACAAATAATGGGTGAAATAGCTTTAACTAGAAATCTGAAATAGATCTACAAAAGGGAGACAAGGCAAAGAAATATTTAAACACCCTGTTGGAAAGTACTATAAAAAAATAAAAGAGAGAATGAGCAAATAAAATAGAGGTGAATTTGAAAAGATAAGGCTATTTCTAGTGGCTAAGGTGTTAAATTAACAAAAAGAAAATCAAGCTACTGTAAAGGAAAAGTCCTCCACTTATGATCCTCGCCCCACCCCCAGAAACAAAACTAGATGAAATATAACTGATAGCAGATGGAAGAATAGAAAAAGCATGGGTCCTTGATAGAAACTGCAGGGATGTCCAATTGTTGTTGTTGTTGTTGTTAGGTGCCACTGAGTCGCTACCAACTCATAGTGACCTTATGCACAGCAGAACGAAACACTGCCCGATCCTGGGCCAACCTCACTACTGTTGCCACGCTGGAG
>NW_006408548.1:20885426-20886477 GCF_000296735.1 Chrysochloris asiatica | reverse complement strand
AACTTCAGAAACCCTATATAGGGTCTCTATGATTCAGAAAAGACTTGATGGCAATGGTTTTGGTTTTGGTTTTTCGGGGGGTGGGTACAGCAGTAAATACAACAGATGTACATCTCTGCCTTTGTGGAACACATATATTCATCTCCTTTACATCAATCAGGAAGCCTTGTGACATAGTGGTTAAGGGCTAGGCTGCTAACAGAAAAATGGGTGGTTTAAACCCACTAGCTTCTGTGTAGGAGGAAGATGCAGGGATGAGCTTCCATAAAGATTAGAACCTTGGCAATGCAATGGTAAAGTTTTACTCCATCCTGCAGGGTCACTATGTGTCACAATTGACTCAATGGCAAAGGGTTTTTCTTAAAATCAAAGCAATCCTCATAGTTCTAAAATACAAATCAACTCATACTGTTGTTGCTACTGTTAAGTGCAGTCTCTCTGTTTAAATACTGTTGTGGCATCCATTATGAATCTCTTACTACATGCCACCCAATCCAACCAGATGAAGTACCTCTCTGCCCTCATTACCTTCTTACTTTCTGTATTCCCAACATGTAGGGCCTTCCTTATGTTGCTTAAACACTATGAGCTTGTTTCTGTTTTAGATTTTTCCCCCTTGCTCTCCCCTCTGCTAGAAGCACATGTCTTCAGATTTGACTCTTGCAAAGTTTGAGTATTTTACTATTGCAGTTTAATGAGTAACACTGTCGGAGAATAAACAAGATGGCAGATCGGGTGGACATGCTGTAAAGGAGCTCCACCAGCAACAACACAAAATATCCAATCAAGCAGGCTCAGGGGCCAGTCCCAGAACTCTGAACCACATATAAAGGAATATTTAGAAGGTTGGAAGGCTTACAGCTGGGGGGAATTTGTGGCAGAAGCAAGAAATCCATTGCTTCCTAGTTCGGCACACTCGACTGCTTCAGGATCCGCCATTTTGGGTGAGAACACATGGGGGAAGGAGCGGAGCAGCCACAGATGCCTGGCAGAACCGCTGAGATGAAGGTGTGGACATTCTTTTCCTTTGGTAGCTGTTCATTGGTCCCTT
>NW_006408548.1:20848745-20881940 GCF_000296735.1 Chrysochloris asiatica | reverse complement strand
GCTACTTGGCCAACTTATTGGAAAAGATCCATATTTGTGAGTATTCCAAAGATACGTGACCTAACAGAAGGTGGGAATCATTAATATCACATCCAAGTAAAATTTTGCTAAAGAAAATTGAACAACATCTGAAACAATATGTTGACAGAGAACTGCCAGAGGTTCAAGCTGGATTCAAAGAAGATATGGAATGAGAGATATCATTGCTGATGTCTGATGGATCTTGGCTAAAAGCAGAGAATATCAGAAAGATGTTTACCTGTGCTTTATTGATTACACAAATGTTTTCGATTGCAGGTAACTTTGCTTTTCCCGAGCTACCCTCTGTAGTCTTTCCTTGTCTTGATTCTATAGCGTTTGATTATGATATATCTTGGTGATTTTCTTTTTGGGTCTATCCCTTTTAGGGTTTATTCCGTTTTTTGAATGCTTACCTTCAATATTTTTCATATTGTTAGGGAAGTTTAATTCCAACAATTTTTTTGACTATTTTCTTTGTCTCTTCCTGTTCAGAAATAATAATCTCACAAATATTATTCCTCATCAAGTTTTCTCATGCTAATATCAGATTATCTGTAGATTCTTTCCTTTATTTTTCTGATTGTTCTTCTAATTTATTAATATGGAAAGATTTATTTTTAAACTCACTAATTTGGGCTTCCATTGATTCAAATCTACTCCTTTCCTTTTCCAATGTATTGTACATATCTGAAATCTTAGTACTAATCTTCTGGATTTCTATTTTCAGGTTTTATATTGTCTCCAATCTTTTACCTATTTTGTTTGCTTGTTCCTGTATTGTTTTCCTGAATTCTTCTTGTTTTTCTTGACCTCTTTGCCAATTATTTGGAAGTATCTAAATATCATTCTCTTGAATTCTTCTTCAGATAATCCCATTGCCTTTCTTTCCCTTCAAAAACATTTTCTAGCTCTGACTCTTGGTTGTTTGTTTGAGCCACTCTGACTTGTTTCTTCATGTGAATACAAGTGGTCTGTTACTTCTTAAGATATTGTGGAGTCATTGTATTTGTATTTAACTGATGAATGTATGTTGGTATGTTCTTAGATTCTAATCACAACTGCCACTTGGCTGGTGTGATTAGAGAATGGAATTGTGTGCTCCATTCTCTGTTCACCGTTTGTGCAGCTGGGTTTAGGACACTTTCAGCTGACATTGATTGTTGTCATTAATCAAGTGTTTAGAAGCTAGTAGTGTTTCTTGCCCATTGGGTGGAGCTGTAGAGAGTATGGTTGTGGCGTGGCTGTATGGGCATGATTTCTGACTCCTGTTGAGTGAGGAGAGAAGAGAAAACACATACACAAGAGAAAAAACAAACAACAGTGAACAAATAAAATACGAAGGATGAAAATAAGAAAAAAGTACTCAAACAGCTAGAAAAAGAATACAATAACCAAAAAGAGAAAATAGGGAATGAAAAAAAAAAAAAGGAGAAGCACAAAACAGAATAATAAGAGATGAAAGAAAAAGAATGAAACATAATTAGGCAGATGGATAAGTAATGGAAAGAGAGAGCAGAGAGTAGTAAAGGAAAATCAAGAGCAAAAAGTATTACTAAGAAGTGGGGGGTTGGGGTTGAGAAACAGATGTAAAGAAAAAATGAAAGCAGAGATAGAAAAGATAAAAATCAATGAAAAGTAAAGAAAGAAAGAAGGCTAATAAAGAATAAACAAACAAAATTAATGAAAGAAACTAAAAACCAGGGTAGGTACCAGACCCAGAGAAGAGAAAACTATGGGATCTCCTGCCAGCCAAGAGGCTCACATATTAAGTAGGCAAGGAATGAGATGATGGTTCTCCTGGTCCTAGATGGAGTTCATATAGCCTTATGTGTTGCCTATTCTTGCTACCCAACAGGGAAATAGTTCATGCAGATCCCAAAGTACTGAAGGGACAGGATCTTTCCATTCCTGAGAGCAGCCAACGATAAGAGTTCCTGCTAGTCTTCCAAGCCTTTATGCTTCCACTTACTTCATAGGCATGTGAAAGTTGGACAATGAGTAATGAAGACCATAGGAGAATCAATGCATTTAACTTTTGGTGTTGCAGAAGAATATTAAAAATATCATGGACTAACTTGCAGATGATGCCCATTTGACTAGATTTCAATGACTGGATAAACTGAGCTCAACTCTAATAAGCGTCATCTGATACAATTCGATAAACATGACCTACACCTATAAATGCAGTAGCTCAAAAGAGGAAACAAGTCCCTGCTGTAAGTACTATACCCACCCCCTCCACACAAAGGGTAGACAGGGATGGGCAAATTGGACATTGGCTACCCAAAATGGGGGGAGGGATACAAAGGCAAGAAGTGACTGGCTTACAAGCTTTCAAGAGGGAACCTAGATCCAGAGGGCATGGAGGAAGATAGAGCCTCCAGTGAGTGGTGTCCAGCCTGTCCAGGAATGGCTGATGAAACGAAATATAGACGGGTCTCTTGTGATGCAATGGTGAATAATTGTTATCAGGACTGATTGAGAGGGTTGGAAATCTAAAGATGGACATTTTGTAACAAAGAGGGGAGCAAATAATTTATCAGTCTAGGAGCGGAGGACGCTGGGACCATCAATGGAGAAGAGCGAAGAGCAGAATCCCACCCAGAGAGGCAGTGAGGCCTGGGATGGAGGCAGAGAAGACAACGTCAAGAGATGGTGGGGCTGGGGGCTCGGGATCAGGAGATGGAAAGGGGCTGAGGACTGTGGTGGGAGGGGGGTGCAGGTTTCCAGGGTACACCCCTTGGTTGGGTGAGGATGCATGGACAAGATGAAAACTATGCCAATGAAATGATGGATGATGGAATGAATGTAAAGCTGATGTTCTCCCATGTAGATTATCACACAATTCACAATAAAACATTAAAAAAAAAAAATAAATATATATATATATATATGTATCATGGACTAGTAGAAGAACAAATTTGTGTTGGAAGAAGTACAGCCAGAATGCTTCTTAGAAGCCAGGATGGCAAGACTTCATCTCTCCTCATTCAGACATGTTATAAGGAGGGATATCCTTGTACGATAAAGTACAGGGTCAGTGAAAACCATCAATGAGATGGTTTGACACTGTTACAGAAGCAATGGACTTAAATGTAACCATGTTTGTTTGGCGCAGGACCAGACAGGGTTTCATTCTGTTCTGTATAAGGTTCTGTGAGTAGGAACCTATTTGATAACATCTAACAACAACTATAAGCAACCAAAAATAGATGGTGGCAGTGGTTATTTGTATGATGGTGATGATGACTAAATCATCTTCTTTCACTGTTGCCTCAGACAAGTCAGTACATAAATCATCACCCTTAACCAACCAACTTCCAACTGAAGATTAAGAAGGTGAAAAAATAAACTACTGTCTGTACCTAAATTTCAATGGTGATTTACAATGTAAAGCTGTGTTTCACCTCTACCTTCTGAAACCACAAGACCCTGTTAGTTATGCTCAGTAGTTTTGTAAGAAAACAATGTTTAAAGCTATACACAGGTATATTCATTCATTTACCCATTCATTTATAAAGAATCTGAATGAAGCCCTTATTTTTAATTACATTCATGAGCCTGCTACAAATCTATAAAGTCACAAACTCAAGGCTGACTTTAAAGTCTCCAGACATTTCATTTTGCCTCCAATTTGGTGGCAATCAGGGTTCAGGTAATGTTTACATGGCCTTTTAATCCCTGCAATATTTAAACTACAAATGCTGAGAATAATGTGCACAACAACAATGCAGTGTAATTTGAACCTGGGGAAAAACACTCAGCACCTTTGATCATCCTGTTGATTGCAGCCCGGTGAACTGATGCACATTGACTTTTCAATTTACTGTTTTTGTCTCTGTCAGCTCAGAAAGACAACCTCAGCTAAATAAATGTTCCTGGCAATTACTTGTATTGTAATAAGTTGCTCATAAAAGAAAAAAGAAAAGAAACAGATTTATACTGCCTTTCAGTCTTTTGTTGTGATAGGAAAGCTTTGAACACTGAGAAAGATTACAACTTGCACTTACTAGTGTGAGCAGCCACAGGAGATACAGCAATCTGTTTCCATAAAGATTTACAGTCTTGAAAATTCTGTGGACAGTTGTACCTCATCTTATAGGGTCACTATGCGTCAGAATCCACCCAACAGCAGTATGTTATTTTTTTCTTTTGGTTAATGGGAGTAGAATCTATAAAGAAAATATAAATGTGAGGGCATAGTACCATTAATTTACATTAAAATATCAAGGATATTAGGAACAAATAAAAGTGCTCTGTTCAATACTATGAGTATTTTGTTAAGTCCTTGGAGTCTGTTCTGAATCATAGCAACCCTGTATAGAGTTTCAAAGGCTTTTAAAATCTTTGTAGGAGCATAAGTCCTTATCTTTCTCTCACTGAGCAGCTGGTGGGCTTGAACCATGAACCTTGTGGTTTGTAGTCCAGTGCTTATCGTATGCCAAACTCCCTTCTGTTTGCTTTGGGTTTATTTTGCGTTTATGTTTCTTAATGTAAATTGTTCTTGAGGGAAGAACTTACATTGTTAATTTTAGACAAGAGTGCAACTAGTTTTTTTTCACTTCCAGACTTGTGACTTCTATATTTCTAGGGTTTTCTTGTTTTTGTGTGTGATTGTTTTAAACTAAAAACTGCAGTAATAACCAAAGTTCACATTTATCACTGCTGAAGCATTTCTACTAAAGTATGCATTCCAAATTGGGACACCGGAAACTCATCTACAGCCATATTTACACAGTAGAACTTCTTAGTTCTTCATTTATTTCTGTTATTAAACTGAGGCTTGTTTGTGTGCTGCTGTATTGCTGAACAGGCTTCAAAAGTGCTTTCAAACTAGAATGGACCAAGAAGAAAGAACTGATAATATAATTTTGAAAATCAAAAAAATAAAAACCCTACCAACTAAACATGAGAACTGTGTAGACTGAGCAGCATTTTGTTCACTGTGTGGGGGGTTGCTACAAGTCAGGGCTGAGACTATGGCAGCTAATAACAAATGGATGAAAGGAAAAAACTACAATATGTGCTATACAATTCAAAACCAGAAAACATAAGGAACATGTCAGTTTTGATGACTTCTATCTTAGATTCATACTTTGTACATTCCATGTTGTTGTTGTTTTTTTTTCTTCTTCTTCTTCTTATTTTGAGCTGTGCCCTATCACCAAGAAGAGACCAATCTGTGTTGGTAGAAATACAGTAAGAATGCTCCTTAGGAGCAAGGATGGTGTGATGTCCTCTCTCACATTTTGAACATGTTATCAGGAGGTACCTCTGGTAGCGTAGTGGTTACAAATGGGGCTGCGAACTGCAGGGTCAGCAGTTCAAAACTACCAGCTGTTCCATGGGAGAAAACTGAGGCATTCTGCTCCCGTAAAGATTTACAGCCTCGGAAACCCTATACAGGGTCGCTATGGGATGGAACTGACTCCACAGCACACAGCCAAGAGCCATCACCATGCTAGGTGAAGTGGAGTGTCACTGAAAATAGAGGAAGACCTCCAACAAGATGAATTGGCACAGTGGCAGCAGCAATGGGCTCAAGCTCATCGATTGTGAGGGTGATACAGGACTGAGCAATGTTTAGTTCTATTGCGCATAAACTCGCTATGAGTTGAAACTGACTCTATGGCACATTGCAACAACAACAACAATCCATCACCAAAAGCTTTGCTCCATTCACACCATTACAGTTAACTCTACTTTGAGGCGGCAGCTCTTCCAAAGTTGTATTTTGAGTGCCTTCCAACCTGAGGGGCTCATATCCTAGCACTGTATTAGACACTGTTTCACTGCTATTCATAATATTTTCAAGTGCTAATCATTCATAAGTAGTCTGCCTTTTCTTATTCCTATTCTGTCTGAGTTTGGAAGCTCTACTAAAACCTGTTCACCATGGATGACCCTGTTTGTATTTAAATATTGGTGTCATACTTACCACCATTGTAGCAACAACCCACACGCCACGACAGTAGGACAAACTGACAGAGGAGTGGTTGCTGTTAGCAATAGAAATTCCAAATGCCTCCAGAATTCTCTTCCATCTAGAATCTCTGCCATACTTATAAAAGAATATTCTTGACTTTTCCTAGTGCAAAAGAAACAATGGGCAAATATTTATAAAAGCCAAAGTTCTATCTCCAGATAACTAGCGTATAACTAAAACTGATAACTAGCATATTTATGTTACTTTAAACAATTCATCTATCCATATTCACTTTGTTTTATTCTATCTAAAAGCAGTTGTGTGATTTGTTACCATTTTTCTTAACAGAATATCCTGAATGTCATTGTTTTGCTAGATATCCAAGGTCACAGAAGTCTTGCAAGTGAAGGCAGCACTCCATATTTTAATTCAACCTGTTCATAAAGGAAACAGGCTCAACACTTGAGTCTCTTAACTTATCCTTTCCCCTTCTTTTCTATATTGTCCTTAGAAAACACCAATAGTAACTAAATTTTCTTTACAAATGTTAAGCATAGTTTTCATAAATTTCAAAGCATTCTACAAATGTAGAATAACTGTATATTAGAGATTTATTTATTTCACAAATGAAAGAACCAACAGAATAGTTTAAACTGGTTAAACCGCATGAGAGAACCAGAGATTTATATAATCTACCAGAGAAGATCTGCTGAAATACACTTGCTAAATTAGAGAAAAGTAGATTTATACCCTACCAGGCAATAAAACTGTAACTTTTGTGTTACTTGTTCATTTGCCTGTATGCCAGAAATAATTTGCTTCTTTATCAGCCAAAAATCTATATGCTAACATGTAATGCCACAGAGCCTAGTTATCATCAATAATAAAGTGTAAAACAATTTTATTCTCATAGAGAATGAAAAACCCTTTCAGTGAGTTTGATAAGCAATGTTCAAGGATAAGATTAAAAACCTTTTCTTTTCTTTCCAAGTTTTGGGTGGTTTTTCTTATCATAATTAGTTCAGCAATTTTGTATAAACACTACTCTTCTCCCAGGATGCTTTCTTTCCTAATTAATGTTCTGATTTTGACATTTTTGTTCTGCCCTTTTATTAGCAATGAATCATTCACCTAATAATGTTCCAGCATCTTCCATTTGCCCGACAATGTTCTGAACACATTTGTATAACAATTTACATAAATTGACTTCATGTCAATAGACAAATTTTCCATTAATACTTAAAAGGAGATTTGAGGGTAATTCGATACAATTGAAATAGTTAAAATATGTATTACTCAGTAATTAGATTTTATGTGGATATAAAATGGTTATTTTGCACTTATTAATCCTCACAATAATTTGAGGAGGTAGGTTTTGTTATAGACTAGGAAACTCAGGCTCAAAGAGGATAATTTCTTTGTGGCAAGCAAACAAAGAGGTTTCAAAGCCTATGTGTTTTCCATTAGACATTCCCCAGGACCTTATGCTATTTTTTCTTCCCCTTAATCTATGAAGTTTTGGTTCACCTTATTTATACTTAAAGCATCAATATGGAATAAAAAAAAAAAAAAAGAAAGTTTACAGAGACGATTCAAGTTCATTTCTAAATAAAACTCTAGAATGAATACTTCTATAAAATTATAATTAGTGTCAGATTTCCCCCTTAAATAACTGCTAAAATGCTGTTTTTTTCTGATACCCATTAAATCTGTACTTTTCTGTGAGATTTATAGCCCAATAAAACTTACTGTAGCTAGCTTCCTTTTTATCATTTAGATTTTAATTATTGTCAATTCTGAGTTAATTAACCTCTCCAGGTATCTCCCCTGAGGTTTCAGTGTCTCAAAGTCCCTGGAAACAGTTTTTCTTTTAAATTTATGTATGTGTGTGTATGGAGGAAAAGGTGTTTGCTCAGATAAAGTAAGTAACTGCTGAAGAAAGAACTAGAATGCTCTAAACTTAGAGGATGTCGTAATAGATTGTGTACAGAGTGGCAATATATTGAAATGTGTGAGATCATGATGTAAGAAAACGAGAACTCAACATCAGAAAGTATGGATCGGATTGTAATTTTGAGTTCTCACTTCTTCCCTTATTTTCTTGCCTGCCAGTTGAAGTTGGTGTGAGGAATAAGCAAAATAATGCTTCAGAAAGTGTTTAGTAAATTTTAAAGGGAAATGCAAATGCCCAGTGTCCTTGAGTGGTACAATTAGTTAAGCATTGGCAATTCAAACCCATCCATATGTACCTTGGATGACATCTTGTCAATCTACTTCAGAAAGACTATGGCCATGAAAACCGTCTGCAGGAATCCTACTCTGTACACTGGGTTTGCCATTAGTTACAATCAACCAATCAACATCACAGCAACTAACAACAGCAGGCCTTCTTGGATACTGAATTTCTTTTAAGTCTTTAAAACAGTGCTTGCAACTAGTTCATTCCTTGTTTTGATCCGCTGCTGAGAGTATTTGCATTTTTACCCCAGATAAAATAAGTAACTGCTGTATTAGATTGTATTGTATCAGATTCTATATTACCTAGGGATCCTGCGAAAATCTAAATTCTGATTTAGTATATCTGAGGTGGAAATGCAAATTCTCAGCAGGAGTCAAATCAGAATGAACTTGCTTTAAATTTGTCATGTCCTCTCTAAGTGCCAGGGATTTTTACATACTCTCCTCTTTACCTGAAACGCCTCTTTACCAGAAACTCTTTCTCATCATTTCCTAAGCATAAATTAGCTCTTCAAAACACCATAGTGAACATTAATTTTAGATCATCAATGTCCAGCCTAATGATTCCATAAAAGATATTTGTTCCTTTCCTTGATCCTAGCCTTCTACCTTTATAAAAAATATCAAGAACTGTATAAGGAGAGGTAAACTTGTTAGGTACTCTTTTAAAACAGTCTGCTCTTGATTGGAATACCTCAGTATTTTATAAATTTGCCTCTGATTTATACATTGTTTTCATTGTTATTAAGTTCCATTGAGTTAACTCCACCTCATGGCAACCATGCATAGGGTTTCTTAGAAGTGTCTGCCGGATTTGAACTGCCAAAATAGTGGTTACCAATGTTTAACCTAAGGTATCACGCCAGGACTTTATGTAATGCTAAATTTATAGATTTACAAAAACTGCCTACTGCATAGAATCTGTGAGCATAACCTGGGGAATTTGATAAGATGCAAATTTTGATTCTGTAGATCTGGGGTGACATCTTAAACCTGCATTTCTATCATGCTCCCAGGGAATACCAAAGGTTCTGGACAAAAGGCCTTTAAAGAAGGCCAAAATAAATACTTTAGAGCAAAACCCTAGCCAACCAGAATAATTAAATTGATGGTCTAGCCAATAGTTCCCAAAGCACCAGACATCAGAAGTTGGAATCAAAGTTACTAAGACCAGTAATAAGGCAAGTTTTAAAATAAGTATAAAAAAGACTACCGTTTTTCATACAGCTAGCCTGATCATGATGTTGTGTTGTTGTTATGTGCCATGGAGTCGGTTCCGACTCACGGCAACCCTGTACAAGGTTTCTGAGGCTGTAAATCTTTACGGGTACAGAAAACCTCATTTTTCTCCTGCAGAATAGCTGGTAGTTTTGAATTGCTGACCCTGAGGTTAGCAGCCCAATTCATAACCACTAAGCTACCAGAGGTGATTATGATAGAACTCAATAAACCTGGTTAGCATTTCTCAACCCTATAGCCTTCCATTTTGAATCTTTGTTGACTTTTGCTGCTGTTGTTGTTGTTAAGTGACATTGAGTCAGTTCCAACTCTTAGTGACCCTGTATAGTGTTTCCAAGGAACAACTGGTGATCTTGAACTGCTGACCTTATGGTTCAAACCATCCTTCCAGTCCAGCACATTAACTGGAAGTTTTTGCTACTATTGATGAACTCTTAAAAAGCACATGCATTTCCTTTCTTAGATTGTTTCTGGTAGATATAGTTGTTCAAGTCACACATACTGAGTAGACACCAGGTGGAAAATCCTGAATAGAACAGTATCAAGGGGCATAACAGTCAATAAGGTGCAATCCCTAACCCTTCAAAAGAAAGTGAGATTATGAGCTTGAACACCTTAACACAAGATTGTGGTTGCTGTGTGCTGTCAAGTCAGTTCTGACTTGTAGCAACACTGTATAGGGTTTTGAAGAATGTCTGGCAGGTTTGAATGTCTGACTTTGTGGTTAGCAGTTCAGTGCTTATCATACAGCATTACACAAGAACCCCAAAGATAGGGGGTTATAATACTGCAATAGAAACATCAGTGCTATTGTTACAACAATTTAAAGAGAAATGATTTCTGATTATAATGCCAGTGTAGGGCATGCACTGGTCTCTCCTTGTGTGTCACCATTGAGTCTTATCAAAACCCCAGAGGGATCCATGTGAAATAAAGAAAATGTTCAATATTTCCAATGATTTCTTGACTGCTGCTTTCATGGGTGTTGTTGAGGTTCTAAGTAAAATGAAATCCTTGACAACTTGAATCTTTTCTCTGCTTGTAATAATCAGCTGTTGATATCATCCTTCTAAAAACTTTTTAAAATTTGTACTATAATCCTAAATCATTTTTGTCTTTCAAAAAAGCACATACAAGAGATAAAATGGCACAAAGTTATCATGTATATGTGGAGATTGCAATCAATTTGATCTATTGAATTAAAAATTATGGCTGTTGTGATTTTTGATTCTCTAACAAAATACAATGAGAGAATAACATAAGATTATTTCTAACATAATGCAGAATATGCAAAACAAAAAATCTAACTTGTGTGAACCATATGACTTACAACTTTGTCTTCATTATAAGTCTAAGAAATTGGTTATCAATTAAAAGGATGTTATTCTAACAAGGACAGAATATGAAGCAATTTATCAGTTCTATGACTTTGTTAATAAGTCTTCCTCCAATCCTGATGCCACATTTTTCTTCATATAACCCAGCTTCTTGGATTATTTGTTCATCATACAGGTTGAATAATTATGGTGAAAGAGTACAACCTTGGAGCACACTTTTCGTGATTTTAAACCATTCAGTGTTCCCATGTTCTGTTCGAACAACTACCTCTATGTACATTTCTATGTACAGGTTCTTCATGAGCACAATTAAGTGTTCTGGAATACTCGTGCTTCACAATATTGTCTACAGCTTGTCATGATCCACACAACGAAAGCCTTTGTGTTGTCAATAAAGCATAGGTAAACATCTTTCTGGTATTCTCTGCTTTCAGCCAAGATCCATCTGATGTCAGCAATGATATTTCTCATTCCATATCCTCTTCTGGATCTGTCTTGAACCTCTGAAAGTTCTCTGTCAATGCATGGTTGCAGTTGTTTCTGAATTACCTGCAGTAAAACTTTACTCACAAGGGATATCAATGATATTGTCTGATGATTTCCGCATTCTGTTGGGTCACCTCTCTTTGCAGATGATACAACCTTGCTTGTTGAAAGTAGAGAGGACTTAAAATATTTACTGATGAAGATGGACGACTACAGCCTTTTATATGGATTGCATCTCAATGTAAAGAAAACAAAAATCTCACCACTCGACCAATAAACTTATCATTGGAAAAAAGATTGAAGTCAAAGACTTCGTTTTGCTCAGATCAACCATCAACACTCATGGAAGCAACAGTCAAGATATCAGATGACATATGGTGGTGGTGGTGGTGGTTTGCCGTTGAGTCAATTCTGACTCGAAACAAGCTTGTATAGAATTTCTGAGGCTGTAATTTTTATGGGAGCAGCAAGCCTCATCTTTCTCCTGTGGAACCACTCACTGGTAGTTTCAAATTAGCCTACCTTGAGGTTTGCAGCCTGACTTGTAACCACTACGCTACCAGAGTTCCTTAGACGACATATGTTGTTTTTGTTGTTAAGTGCCATTGAGTTGATTCCAACCCATAGTGACCCTGTATAGGGTTTCCAAGGAGCAGTTGTTGAGCTTGAACCACCTACCTTGCAGTTCAAACGACTTTGCAGTCTGATGCATTAACGCACAATGTCACATCAGGACTCCAGACGGCATATAGCACTGGGCAAATCTTCTGCACAAGACCTTTTTGGAATGTTGAAGAGCAAAGATGTCAGTTTGAGGACTAAGGTGCACCTGACTCAAGCCCTGGTATTTTCAATAGTCTCATATGCATGTGAAAATTGTGCAGTGAATACGAAAGCCTGCAGAAGAATTGATGCATTTGAGTTACGGTATTAGAGGAGAATATTGAAAGTGCTACTGACGGTGAAAAGAACAAACCAATCTGTGTTGGATGAAGTACAGCCAAGGGTGCCCTTTGGAAGCCAGTATGGCCAGACTTCAGCTCTTACATTTCAAACATATTGTCAGGACGGACCAGTCACTGGAGAAGGATATCATGTTTGGTAAGGTGGAGGGTCAGAGAGAAAGAGGAAGACTCCCAACAAGATGAATTTGCAAAGTGACAGCATCAATGGGCTCAAGCATAGCAATTATTTTGACGTTGTCCCAAGACTGGGCAGTGTTTTGTCCTATTGTGCATGGGATCACTGAGTCTGAGCCATCTCGATGACACCTAACAACATGAGTAAAAAAAAAACACAAACAAAAAAAACGTCCTTTCATTCTATAGTATGAACCTAAATCTGCTTATTTATAAATGGTCCATTAACAATATTATGAAATATAGACTTATGGGTTTCTGTGAATGAAGCAACAAATACTTACAGAAGAAAATATTTACAAAATTTTACTACAGAAAAGCAAGATGTCATAACATTTCAGCAACATGGTGATATATTTTGACAATGGCATTTGAGGTTGATCTACATATTGAGTTAGAGTCAAAAGAAATAAATTATAAGAATCAATGTTCCAATGCCTATCCCAAATAATCTGTAGAATTTTCCAAATCATAGTCACATAGTAATGTTTGATTTTGACAGTCTTGATCCTGGTATTGTATTATAACCATGTGTTAATAAAATAGTCACATGTCAGAAAGTGCAGCAGTTTGAAAGACTAATTCAATCATGCATTTATACTATGCTAGATCAAACATCATCATTACGTTTGTCAAAAGAAATGTCATTCATACCTTGAATTTAGAGCTGAGTCCTAGGACAACCTGTATCTGTGATGGACGGTTCCCTTGTATGGCTTTCACAGGCTTTTTAAATAATAGAAGGCGTTCTTTTCATTGCTACTAAGCATGAAGGGGTGCAAACTCAGGCTTGGGGCATTCTGCTTATGGAATGGAGATCATCTGTAATATATATACATATTATAGTTAATAGATATAGATGTTTATATGGAGTCCTGCTGTGGCGCTGTAGGATAAGCACTGAACAGCTAACTATAGGTTGACAGTTTAAGTCACCAGTGACTCACAAACCCTATACAGGGTTGCTATGAGTCAGAACCAATTTCACGGTATACAACAACATCATTAACAACAACATATGCGTAAATATATATAACCTGTACATAGACCAAGAGGCAGCCCTTAGAACAGAACAAGAGACTACTGAATGGATTAAAATCAGTAAAGGTGTGTGCCATGGTTGTATCATTTCACCATACTTATTCAATCTGTGATGATGACGAGCAACAATGTCAGTTTGAGCATTAAAGTGTGCCTGACCTAAGCCATGATATTTTAAATCACCTCACATTCCTGTGAAAGTTAGGCCACAAATAGGGAAACCACAGTAGAATTGATGCATTTGAGTTATGGTGATGGAGAAAAATACTGAAACTACCATGGAATGCCAGAAGAACAAATAGGTCTGTGTTGGAAGAAATATTGTCAGAATGTACCTTGTAGGAAGGATGGCGAGACTTCACCTCTCGTACTTCAGCTATATTATCAGGAGGAACCAGTCCCTGAAGGACATCATGTGTGGTAAAGTGGAGGGTCAGCAAAATGAGGAAGACTTCCAATGCAACAGACTGACAGCATGGGAACATCAATGAATTCATGCTTAAAATTGTGAGATGGTGCAAGATTGGGCAGTGTTTCATTCTATATGTATAGGGTCGCTATATGTCAGAACTGAATTACTGGCACCTAATATATATATATATATACACACACACACATACACACAGGAAGAATGAAAACACAATAATGTTACTGTTATACAAATGGATTATTATAACATGAAATCAAATATAACTGTAGATAAAAATAAAGACCATATCCAGGTCCTGTAAAAACTGTTAGAAAGTTTTAAAAATGTCTCTGATGACAAAAAAAAGTTTTCATAAAGATTTTTGAAATGTGAGATTGAAAAAGGAGTTTTCGAACTTGCTATTTTTATAAGTGAGGTTCAATGTATATATGTAACGTAATGAATATACTAATATAGTGATTTTGTCTGTATAACTTTAAGTTTATATTTCCACGAGTGCCTAAATATATGTTGCTCTGCACTGATTGGCACATAGTGGTGGTGGTGTTGTGCCGTGGAGTCAGTTCCGACTCATAGTGACCCTGTATAGGGTTTCCGAGGCTGTAGATCTTTATGGGAGCAGAAAGCCTTATCTTTCTCCCATATACCTGCTGGTAGTTTTGAATTGCTGACCTTGAAGTTAGCAACCTGACTTATAATCACTACACTACCAGAACTCCTTAAATGCATAAATGAATAAATGTAGTTGGTTTAAAAGTTTTCTTTAATCTCTTCATTGGGAAAAAATGAATTGGCTTATTATTAGGATAATATTATAATGAAACATATAAGTTATTGCTAAGTGCCATCAAGTTGATTTTGAATCACAGCAGCCCTATGTACAACACAGTGACAGCACCAGTCCTGTGTCTGCCTCACAATTGTTGCCATGCTGGAGTCCATTTTGACAGCCACTGAGTCAATACATCTTGTTGACCATCTTCCTCTTTTCCTCTTACCCATTACTTTACCAAGCATGTTGTCCTTTTCCAGGGACTGTTCTCTCCTGACAACATGTTCAAAATATGTGAGATGAAGTCTTGCCATCTTCACTGCTTAGGAAAAATCTGGTTGTATTTCATTCAACATACATTTATTAGTTCTTCTGACGGTCCATGGTACATTTCAATATTCGTCTTCAACACTACAATTCAAGGCATCAGTTCTTCTGTCTTCCTTATTCATTGTCCTTTTGCATGCATATGAGGTGAGTGAAAATGCCATGGCTTGGACCAGGTACATCTTCAATTGTGAACGCTTTAGAGAGGTACTTTGTAGGAGATTTGTCCACTGTAATATGTTGCTTGATTTCTTGACTGCTGTTTCCATGGGTGTTATTGTGGTTCTAAGTAAAATGAAATCCTTGAGAATTTCAATATTTTCTCTTTTAATTCAGATTTTACTTGTGAGTCCAGTTGTGAGGATTTTTGTTTCTTTATGTTGAAGTGTAATCCATATTGAAGTCTGTAGTCTTTGATCTTCATCAGTAAGAGCTTCAAGTTCTCTTTATTTTCAGTAACCAGTGTTGTGTGATTGATGAGTCTTTCTCAAATCCTAATGTAGAATTCTTTTTCCTATAGTCCAGATTCTCAGATTATATAGAAAGATTAATGTTGTGAAAGGAAACAATCCTGATATATACATTTCCTGCTTTCAAGTCACACAGCATACCCTTCTTCTGTTTGAATGACTGCCTCTTGGTCTATGAACAGATTCTGCAATAAGCACAATTTTGTGTTCTGGAATTCCCATTCTTCCCAATATTATTTATAATTTATCATGATCCACACAGTCAGATGAATGTCTTTGCGTATTCAATGAAGCACAAGCCAACATCTTTCTGGTTTTCTCTGCTTAAAGCCAACGTATATTTGACATTAGCAATGTTATTCCTTATGTTGATTGATGATACTGAGCTTCTCCATTGAAACATATAGGATAATATCTATTTTTGCTGAGTTTGAGGTGCGGCTTTATGAATGAACAAACATGAAAAGAAAGTGGATTGTTTATTCTGTTCATGGAGCTGCCACTAATGACTCCAGTATTTCTTTTAGTAATATCTTTTGAAAACAATGTAATATCCTTCTCAAAATAACCATGCCCTATTATTATGAAAATAAAAGTTAAGGCAGTTAAACCTATTAGGAAGAATATATGTATTTAATAGGTAAATAACCTGTTTCAAGATTATTGTCTTCTCCTAATGTTTTAATAAGGAGCCCTCTTTGCACTGTAGGGTATGCACTGGACTACTAACTATAAGAGTAGTAGTTGAAATCCACTAGCAACTCCATGGCAGAAACACGAGGCTGGCTGTTTCTGTAAATATTTACAGTCTTGGAAATGTTATATAGGTTCCTGTGACTTGACTTATTGGCTGTGGGCTTGGCATTTTTGTTTTCATAAAGGGCAGTGGGCTTTTCCACATGTATGGGAAGTACTGGCTGAGTAATAATGTATATTATGGGACAAGCCTACTTGCATTATCAAAATGGAATGACTGCCTGCTGGTCAGTAAAATTAATGAAGTGAGCCATTTCTTGGGACAGAAGGAAAGATTCTGAGCTGTAGTTTCCTCACCAGAAATAAAAATGTGTTTGGAGTAAGCATTTTATAAAGACCATTTTATCTCTAAAAATTCCAAAGTTCTAAGCTACTTGCCAGCATTCCAGAGTATACAAAATGAGTTTCCTTATATAATTGGGTATATAGTACCTCGGGCATTTACCCACATTAAGTTTACCCTGATAAAAACAAGGCAATTTCTTCTAAAAGCCAATCAATATGCAGCCACCCTTACAAAAAGCTTGTGACTTCCTCTTAAATTACAGAAAGCTGTGAAAGGTTCTGACTCCTTTAACTGGCTTGTGTGTTTTTAGTATGTCCCTCAACATCAATAATTGTCCCCAAAATGAGAGCAAGGCTACATTCCACATAGTCACTAAAAGGATTGCTTTTGATATTGAACTGCTTCCAGGATGCAAGTCCGGGAGACATCTCATATGTATTACACTCCTACTTGTCTCGAATATGGTTTTATGCAGTATCGGGAATCCAACCAAAAACAGGCAGTGCAGACTCAGCAGTATATTCTGAGACGGGAGCTTCTCTTTTCATCTTTGGGTTCCTTACTTTTTCAGAGTTTTATTAACATCAATTACATGTACAGATTTAACAGAACATTGTTTGCAGTAAAAAATACTAGAGTTTTGGAATGGGAGTTATTGAATTGGAGAGGAAAATTGTACTCTATGAACTAGGATTGCTTCCAACTTTAGAATTTCAGTGTATTTAGTTTTCTACTGTAAATAATGAAAAACAATGTACCAATATGTCAACCTGCTTTCTCACCATCCTACCATTTTGCTTGTGCTTTTATAATAAGAATTCTTCCTCATACTTGCTTTCACAAACTTTAAGGACACTGGTCAGGCATCTCTTCTGAGCATACTCCAAGCCCAGCTAGGCCATCCCTCCTCACTGCTGCCATAGTGATGTGTGCAGACATCTACACTGGAACACTCTTCATATGGGCTCTTGACCACTGGTTACCTTCCCTAGCCCCACCCCACCCCACATAAACCTTTGTATAGTCATACCCTAACCAAATAAATTTATGGCAACTAGATTATAAAGCTCTAAGTCACCATAAATTTATTTGGTTAGGGTATAAACTTTATAGGGCTGGATTGAAAAGTCAGTTTGAACTGAAAGGTCAATGGTTAAAACCCACCTGCCGCTCCTCAGAAACCCTATACAGGATCTCTATGGGTAGGAACTGGCTCAATGGCACTTAACAACAGAGCTTCATAAATATTGATATGTGGTATAAACTGTCATAATTTCTCATTTGGGAGTCCAAATTATACTCTATTAATCTCTGACAAAATTTGTTTTGTTCCCATTTTAAATTAGCCATTTATTAGGCAACATGAATTTCAAGAGCAACAACTGTGAACGGCACACTCTGCCAGGTAGTTAGTAAAAGAAGAGAAGCCATGGAAAGAAACTGATGCACGTATCCATTTAAATATTCCCAGAAAGAGAGACCAAGTTGCAGCTGTCAGAAGAAGTGTTGTGTGATCATCGAGCAGACATTCATCTGATGATCTCAATTCTCAATTGGCAACATTAGCAGAAAGAACATAAACTGTTCTTTTGAAATCTGATGCATCAGGTTTGTAACTTTAGGAAAGGTATCTAAGTTCTTTGAGGCTTTGTGTTTTTTTTTTATTAATTAGATGAGAACTATGATCCTTACCTTGCAAGATTTTACTATTTAACAAAATAGACAGAAAGCACTTACTAAATGGTAGTGGTGAGAAATATTTCTCAAATCACTCCTAAAGAAATTACCTTTATCTCAAGGTTGCTTCAAAACCATAGGGTTATAAATTATAGAATTAAAACCAACAATTATCAATATTAATCCATTATTTACCAAGTATTTATATTGATCAGTTTTAAATGCACCCTATATATTGGTGTCATAGTGGGTTAAGCATTAAGTTGCTAACTGCAAGATCATCAGTTTGAATCCACTAGCTTCTCCATGGAAGAAGGATGAGACTGTTCCCGTTAAGATTTATGGCCTTGGAAACCCTTTGGGCAATTCTACTCTTCTGGAAGTGTTATGAGTCAGAATCAATGGCAGGGCTTTATTTTAGTTTGCATATTTTATACTACTCTGGATAATATTGTTTTTCTATAATAATATTCTGAATGCAGTAATACTCTAACTCTAATAATGTTTATATAACATTGCTGTTGTTAGTTGTTGTTAATTGCCGTTGAGTCAGTTCTGACTCATAGCAACACTATATAGGGTTTCCAAGGAGCAGCTGGTGCATTGGAACTACTAACCTTGTGGTTCATAGTCCAGTGCTTACCCTACAGTGCCACACCAGTATTCAGGTAATCGTGTTTTAAGAGTTTTGAATATTTTCAAATAAAGCAGCAGTAAGTCTTTATCCACACGCTTCATTTATAAGTAATGGTACTGAATATGAAAGAATGGAGGAGAAGACTGGAACCAGGGAACTGTACTCTGCCTGGACAACCTTAGTGTACAATATCGAAGGAATACTTGAGGGGCCTGGATGTCATTTACATTGTGAGGCAGGTTCCCAATCCATTGAAAACTGGTCAAGATTAACCAAAAGCTAACAAGCTGATTAGTCCAAAAGCATTTTCATAATGGTTGAATTTCTCCCACAGCAATTACCAGGGTTTTAGAAGGTAGTTGGTCTTTCCTCATCTCATTATATTAAGTAAAGGTTTTCTCTTTCACTTTTACAAATAGGGCAAGTGTGAACTATCTGTTGGGAATTCGTCAAATTTGTTCTTTTTGATGTACTTTTTGGAAAGTAACACATTCAGTTTTAATTTATTCCTGGATATAAAATAATTGAATCCCTCCTGCCACTCTCAATTAAGACAACATTGAGGACCTTTTCTTTGTCAAATATCAACTGTTAATTGTGTGCTACTGTCTTGCTAAATGGCATCAACTAGTGGAGTCAACTTAAAACCTGAAGTCATCACAGATTCCTCTCTCTTCCTCAACTTTTACATCCAACTGATGGCTGACTCCTGAACATTATACTTCTAGTTCCTCATCCCCATGGCCAAGTGGAAACAAAACGACTAGGAGAGCTACATGTATAGATCAAGGTGCTTATGAAAGGTGAGGTTGGCATGTCCCTGTCTATTGTTCTCTCTAGTTTGACATTTATGGTTATAGATAATAATGATTTCTATTTCTGCCATGCAATCAGTGTTAAGTTAAATGGGAGAGTTTTGGGGAACAAAAAATGATGTGTGCTTCTTAGACTTTGGGGGCAAACATGAATAATGAAACACTTGCTTTCCAGTGTCCTTCATGATTCTAAAGGCCAAATACTACCTGAATAACCAGGCAGAGGAGAGTAAATAGAGAAAGCATTAGTAGGAACATCTGCATTTTCAATGTTTACTAAGCAAACCTATTTACTAAGTAAGGTGGCTGGATTTGAGCCATCATGAATATGCTTTGCATAAGTGACTTGTCTGCCAGAATGAAGGGTCCCTAGAAGTGTGTGATGACAACCAAAATAGAATTGAGGGGCACAGAGGAGGGTGCATGTATATGGCCAGTTCAATAGCTCAATAGCTCCCTGTGGGGCAGGGAGACCATGTCAAGAAATTGTGCAGTATAGAAGACCCCACGAAAGATTTCTAATTCATAATAAATACCTAATGGAGTCAGGTTTTGAATGTATTTTGAGGTCATAGGCAACATTCTTACAAGAGCCATTCACCCCCCCAATTTCCTGGATCTGAATCTGTATGGGAGCAAAAAGTTGGGTGAATAGTAAAGGGAAAAATCATTACTCTCTTGAACACTGCAGACTCCAAAACCAAGGGTCTTCCTTAAGCTGGAGAAAGAAAGGAACCTCCAATTCAGATGAGAAATGGAAGATATGATTGATGTGAATTTTTTAATATCTGTGAGAACTACCCAAAGATTCACCCAGGGACTGGGAAGTATGATCTAGCAAAATACTTTGAAGACCTTGTTTAGAGGAAAAGAAAGTCATTTCCTATTTATGTACTTTAAAATTCAAAGTCTGTTCAATAAACCTGTTTCGACAGTTATTATTGCTGATTGTGGTGGCGGTTTGTGTTGTTTCTGACAATGTTAGAAGTAATAATAATTCCTATTTCAAAATGTATATTCTCCTTGGCAATGTTCTTCAAGTAGAATATTTTGTTTTATATATAATTTGACATGAAAATGAGTTAAAACTGCACTTTAAAATCATGAAATACAGACAGTATGATCAAATTTTGCTCCAACAATAACATACTTAGCTTACAGTGGCATATTCATTAATTTATTCACAAATATTTATTATATTCCTACAGCATGTCAGTTAGTATGCTGGACACTGGGATATAATCATAAATCAAATGAAATTAAACATGAACCTCATGGATCCTGAAGCCACAAAAGGAATACAGGAAGTTATGGGACACCTATAATACACAGTTAAAATTCACACAATTCATAAAACCATAGGGGCATCTATCTATGGGAACTAGGGAATTACCACAAGACTCACCCAGTACATTAAAAGGCCTTGTTTAGAGGGAAATGGACACAGAGTCACTGTACCAAAAGGAAATGGTCAACATTCAACCATTGTACGAGGTAGAATATGATCAAGAACTAATCATACTGAAGGAAAAAGTCCAAGATGCACCGAAGGCATTGGTGAAAAGCATGTCACCAGAAATTGATAGAATACAAATTAAAATCTTTCAACATACTAATGAAGCATTGTAGGCACTGATTTATCTATGTCAAGAAATTTAGAAGATAGCTGTGTGGCCAACCAATTGGAAGATATCCATACTTAAGCCCATTCCAAAGAGATGTGGAAACCACTGAGTGTTATCATTAAGAATTACATGCAAGTAAAATTCTGTTGAAGACAATGCAGCAGTATATCAACAGGAAGCTGCCAGAAATTCAATCTGCATTCAGAAAACATGGAAAAAGGGATATCATGGTTGGTATCAAATGAAATTTGGCTACAAGCAGAAAATATAAAAAATATGTTTACTTGTGTTTTATGGACTATGCAAAGACTTTCAGCTGTGGATCATGACAAGCTGTGGATAACATTGAGAGGAACAGATATTCCAGAACACTTAGTTGTGCTCATAAGGAACCAGTACATAGACAAAGAGGCAGTTGTTAGGTGATACTGAATGGTTTAAAACCAGGAAAGCTGTGTGGCAGGGTTATTGTCTTTCACTCTACTTATTCAATCTGTATGCTGAGCAAATAATCTGAGAATCTGGATTATATGGAAAAGAGCATGGCATTGTTGTTGTTGTTCTTAAGTGCCATTGAGTCGGTGCCAAATGAAACACTGCCTGATCTTGGGCCAACTTCAATATTGTTGCCATGCTTGAGCCCATTGATGCCACCACTTGGCCAATCCATCTCGCTTTCTCTGACCTTCCACCTTATCAAACATGACATCATTCTCCAGCTACTGGTCTCTCCTGACAATATTACTTCGTACATGGTATTAGAATTGGAGAAAGACTCATTAACAACCTGCGATATGCAGATTATTCAACCTTGCTTGCTGAATGAGAAGAGGATTTAAACTACCTAGTGATATGGAGCAAGGACGACATCCGTCAGTATGGACTGTACCTCAATATAAAGAAAACGAAAATACTCACCACTAGACAAATAAATAATGTCATGATAAACTGAGAAAAGATTGATGTTGTCAAAGACTTCATTGTACTTGCACCCACAATCAACACTCATTGAAGCAGCAGTAAAGAAACCAAACAACTTATTGCAAGACCTCTTTAAAGTGTTAAAGAACAAAGATATCAGTTTGAGAACTAAGGTGCACCTGACCCAAGCCATGGTAATATCAATTACTTCATGCCTGTGAAAGTTGGATAATGGATAAGGAATACCACAGAAGAATTGATGCATTTGAGTTAAGGCATTGGAGAAGAATATTGAAAGTACTATGGACAGCTAGAAGAACAAACAAATTTGTGTTGGAAAAAATGCAGCCAAAATGCTCCTTTGAAGCCAGGATGGCAAGACTTTATCTCTTACACTTAGACATGTTATCAGGAGGGATCAGTCTCTGGAGAAAGACATCATGCTTGGTAAAGTGGAGTGTAAGTGAAAATGAGGTAGTTCCCCCAATTAGATGTACTGACACAGTGGCAGCAGCAGTGGGTGCTGCCATAACAACAACAGTGAGGATGGTTCAAGACTGGGTAGTGTTTCATTCCATTATGCATACGGTCACTATAGTTGGAAATGAATTGATGGCAGCTAACAACAGCAAAAGCAGAGGATTCATCCACATGATAGTATGGACCTAAGCCTTAAAATATTTTTCATTTAACACTTTACAGAAAAAGTCTGTCTTCTCTCTTCTAGTCTAGAGAGTTGGCTAGACTGGAAGGTCTAAGAAGGTTTCATTTACTCACTCATATGTCTGGCATTTGGTCTAATGTTGATTGGGTTGCTTCATTTGTCTTCTACATGGCTTTCAGTAGGCTACACTGGGCTTTTTCATAACATGGTAGTCACAGGGTTTCAGGAATATTCAGGGAGAACTTGCACTGCATCACTTTTATGGAAGTAAGTCACAGGACCAGCCGAAATTCAAGGATTTGGAGAAATTAGCATTTACCAATTAGTAGAAAGAGTGGAAATATTAGTTAAGTGCTTGGAGGTACCCCGTTCTGAAAACAAGCCTCCTGTCCAATGGCACCTAGCTCAGGGTCGCTATGAGTCAGAACCAACTTGATGGCACACAATAACAATGATACCTGGTGTGGTGCTTTAGGGTAAGTATTGGACCACAAGGTTGGTTTGTACTGCAAGGTCAGTGAAACAACTCACCTACTGCTCTTCAGAAACCCATAAGGTCACTATGAGTTGAAACTGACTTGACGACATTTAACAACAACCACAATAATATGTTTAAAGGAGCCCAGGTAGCATAATAGATTACTAGCAGATTCAAAGGTCAGCAGTTTGAATCTACCAGTCGCTCAGTGGGAGAAAGATGAGGTTTCCAGTCCCAAAAAGATTAACACCCTTGGAAACCCTAGTAGCTGTGAATATAATCTTATTTGGAGTTAGAATCGTTTCAGATGTAATTAGTTAATACATGGTCATCCTTGAGTAGGGTATTTTCTAACCCAATATGACTGGCATAGTTATTTTCATAAAAGAAGATGATGATTGTTAAGAAGCTCAGAAATAGAGATGCAGAGATGTTGACACAATGATAGCCATGTGAAGACAGAAGCAAAAATGATGCTTTCACAAACCAAAGCTTGTCTGGGGTTACGAGAAGCTGGAAGAAGCAAAGAAGGATGCTTCTCTAGGGCCTTTAGAGAGAGATGGCCTTATTAACACATTGATTTCAGGCTTTTGACTTTAAAAATTGTGAGAGAATAAATTTATCTTACTTAAACTCCCAGCTTCTAGAAGTATGTGGCAGTAGTCCTAGGAAGCTAATACATACTTTCTATATATAGTCATACCTCACTGAAAATCAGGAATGAAGAGTTTCCTTAGAGGCATGCCAAAGAATAGGGATATATTTCTAATTCCTCCAATTTAAAGATGTTCCTATTAAAGCCTGTCGTGGCAAAATGTGCATATACAGCTTTCTCATATCCATGTAACAGAATATAGGATTCTTTGTGGTGAGAAGAAAGGCAGCTTCTGTGGAAGGATTTTGTGTGTGGGTGTGTATGTGATATACATATTTCATCTATCCTTTTATTCTAAATGCATGCTCACTCACATTCTGACAGATAGTACATAAAACATCCTTTACAATAGACCAAGATATCTACACTATACATCCCAATTATACAAAAAGAAAACAGATGTAAAACAGTTTAAAGAGATTTTCTTTCCTAAAATTACTAAGAAGGAATATGTATTGTAACTCTCTTTACTCCTCTTCCATCTACTTGCTAAACTTTATTCATATAATATCTGCTTTTCTTCCTGCAGTCTCCTCTTGTGGAAGACATCTCTATCTACTCAGCCACCCTAAACCTCACATGCCTCCCCTCCTTCTAATCATCAAGTTTAAGACATCTTCCTAAATTTCTCTGAAACTGATGTCTTCTCTATTAGAGTTCCCTTGGGCAAGTTCATTTTTTCAAAGTCTGGCACGTGAGATTTTAATTGCTTTTCTGCAGTTTTTTCTTCTTCAGTCAGTGGTGACAGCTCCAGGTCTGTTAGCTTTTGCATTTCTTGTATCACGGTCATAGTCTTATTCAAAGTAATATAAACGTGGCCTTTCATCTCTTTCTGTTCAACAGCAACTGGTTTAAAGCGTGTAGGCAAAGTTGGATGAAAAGACTTTATTGCTGACAATTTCTTCAAGTGTGTAACTGGATCTTTCCCACCAGCTGAATTAGGATACTTCTTGATTTCATATTCCAGCCTGTATAGAATACAATCCAGATCAGAATCAGCTTCCTGGAATTCAAAATTATGGTATATGATGCCAAGAAACTCAGAGGCTTTTCTTCCCATGGGTCTGCAGCTGCTCTTAGCTGAGCTGAGTTTGGTGGCTCTGCCTCTCACTGTAATTTTCACAGTTGTTGCTCTCCCTGAGCCCATCCATCATTTCCACCACTTGTGCCAATCCATCTCATTGGGGGTCTTCCTCTTTTTATCTTTTCAACTTCATTACTTCCAATATTAACTTCCACCTCCATGTTCAATAGTTGACATTCCTCCAGGAGGATTTCAATGAGTAGACCTTTGACAACTAGCTGTTTTAGTGAATTAGACAATAGATATTTATGAAAAATTATAACTAATATCTGAAAGAAGGAATTGGAGATCAATACAAATAGCAGCTCATGATATTTTGTGGAGAATCCTTAAAGCTTATTTTATCACCTCAGAGGATGTCTTTCTCTGCCATATCTGCATTTATAATATATTTATCACAATTTTAAAAGGTATTTTGATTTTTTCTAAAATAATTCTTATAAGAATATATGAATTTTAGAAAAATGCTAATGAACTCAGTATGAAAGTGTTACTTTTTGACAGCTTCCTTCAAAACAGGCTGTTTTTCCACTTGTCACAGGGCATTCTTTCTTATACTGATTACATTTGACTTGTTGTTGTTATTAATTGTTGTCTAGTTGGTTCTGACCCATAGTGACTCTGTATAGGGTTTCTAGGGAGCACCTGGTACGTTCGAACTGCTTGAACAATTCAGTTGTTAGCCTACAGCTATACATCAGAACTGCTTAATCATAATAATGATGATAAGAAAAATCATCCTTCCCCAATTCAGATTTTTTTCCTAATCCATAGAATGTGGGTAAGAATCCTTCTAGCTCATACATATATAAATCTCTAAATGGTTTAATTGAAGAAGATAAATTACCAATGAAATTTTAAAAGTGTGTGCTGTTCAATTAGCTGAAAGTATCCCAAAAAATGTTATAGTCATCATACTAGCAATTGAAAGATCTCTGTGCTCCCAAGCATAATCTGAGTCTCTACAATGAGCAGCTCAGTGCTTTACTGTTTCCAAATAAATAAAACTGTTTTTCATCCTTCACTAAATCTTATGGCACTTGCCTGCAATATTCATGCATTGAGATTTTCATTTCACATAAGCCAAAAAATTATCCTGTTGCTCTTATTAACAAAGTTCATTTTATTTTATCCATTTCAAAACTACTTTTATTCATTTGTAAATTTTTATGAACTTTAGCTAACTTTTCACAAAGTAATATTAAGGATTTCTTTCCTTTTCTATTAGTTTAAATATTTAATCATCAAAGGGAATTGGGATCCTTCTGGAAAAAGAATAAAATTAATATTTCTATTAGGTATTGCTTTTTAAGACACCTACAGCCCTAAATTTCAGTGGCTGTAGGTTCAGCAATGAACTTTGAACCATAAGGTCAACAGTTCAAACCCACCAGATGCTCCTTGGAAATCCTATACAGGGTCAGTATGAGTTGGAACCAACTTGAAGAGATATAACAGTGACACAGTGCTAGGGTGGTGCTGTAGGATAAGGCATGGATTGCTAATCTCAAAGTTGGAGGTTCAAACCCACCTGTCACTCCTCAAAAACCCTATATATACAGGGTCACTATGAGTCAGAACTGACTCCAAGGCACTTAACAACAGCAACAATTGTGAACAACTACACAGAAAATCAGTGAAATATAGATGACTAGACTAAGACCATCAACCAACTTAATCTGTCACACAGAGAAAACTCTACTCACAAAGCAGAATATATATTATTTTCAAGTATTTATGGAATATTCTCTATGGATAGTCCATAGGCTAGACCATAAAACAAATCTTAATATATTTTAAAGGATTAAAAACATAAGAAGAGGCTTCTGGTTTCCGTGGCAGTGGAGAAAGTCAGGTAGGGAAATTTCTGTGCTAGAGAGGGAGTGGGATCTCATGCAAGAAGCGCTCACAGAACAACTCCAGAGTTCTGGATCTACCATAAGGTCCAAGGCGTCAGTTTCCCAAACTTGCAAGTAAAAAAAATCATGATATTAAGAAAAATACTGCATGTTAGGAATCAGGAGATGGGACTCCCTCTGTGGCTACCCAACCCTGGCAGAGTTTAGAGGGTATGGTTACAGCCATTCTGGCTCAGTGAACCTGCTCTAAAAGCAGCACAGAGACGTGGGAGAATCTACATATTTCTCCTACATCTTCCCTGGAGCGCATTCTTGGCTCAGCCAGGACGCCATCAGGTAGGTGGATGTGCACCCCCAAAAAACAGCCCTGACTCTGCAGTTCCCCCATGGTACAGAGAGAGGGAGCTTGGTGGCCACTAATGACATCAGCTGCAGAAACACAGCCGAAAGAATGATTTGAGCTAGAACCTTGATGGCTGCAGGCGACCCTGTGCGCTGTTTCTGGGACTGTGGGTCTTTGCAGGACCAGAGCACCTCGCCTTTCTCCCGTGGAGCAGCTGGTGGTTTCGAGCTGCTGACCTTGTGGTTTGCGGCCTCATTCATAGTCGCTGTGCTACCTGGGCTCTGTGTGCAGGACCCTTATAATATAATCTATAAAACCCCAACATAAAAGGACTCAACCATCTCGAGAATTGGAGTGTGTACACAAAGACACCTAACCGACCTTCAGAGACAAAAATAGTGGACAATCTTTCTCCCATTAACTTCTCAATATCTACCTGTTCACCTCTACTGTAGAGACTAAAGGAGGGGCCTGAGCAAGCAGACACCCTCACCCACTGTGAGAGGCTTCTGCCTTGCACACACAATGACTGTGTAGTTTTGGACAGTCGACCACAGCTTCA
Organism: Chrysochloris asiatica; assembly: GCF_000296735.1. Taxonomy (NCBI): domain Eukaryota; kingdom Metazoa; phylum Chordata; class Mammalia; order Afrosoricida; family Chrysochloridae; genus Chrysochloris; species Chrysochloris asiatica. The sequence goes on along the minus strand of NW_006408548.1, from coordinate 20,854,152 downwards.
TTTCTGTTCCAAAGTGGTGGTATTTTTCTTTGCATTTATATTACTTCTGCTTTTGGTCCTTTTGATCAGACATCTTTCCTGGTTGTGGGAGCCTTTTCTCCCTACGTTACCCAACAAGAGACAAGAAGTGTGGCCATGTAGCCAAGATATAAGCATACCCCATTATATTCCACCACTGAGACAAGAGCCAACAACACATGCTAAGCATTACATGTGAAAAGGGAAGCCTAGCTCCTGATCATATTCATCAAGAGAATTTCAGTAAGCTTAATAACAAACAACAAAAATCCGATTAAACTTTAAAAACAAAAAAGAAACACTTAACTTTCAGAAATGATGAATAAAAAACAACAAACAATATCAAAACATGTCCAAAAACAGAAGAGAGTAGCTGAGACAAATGAGCTGGAGACAGAAAAGGGCTTTCTAGAAGAGGAAGAGCAGGTTTTGAATATGCCTCAGAAAGAATTCAGAAGAATGATATGGAAACAAATTCAAATGCTCCGAAAAGGGGTGGAGGATAACAAGGAAGAAGTCAGGAATGTACTACAAGAACAATCAAACAAGATTGATACAGCATTGGAAACAATTCAAAACCTGCAAAAAGAGGTCCAGACAATTAATAATAAGATATCAGAAATGGATAATTCACTGAAAGGGGAAAGGAGCAGAAGAAAAGAGATGGAAGCCAGAACTAGTAAGCTGGAAAACTAATATCTCAATACTGCTAAGATAGAAGGGCAAGTGGGAAAAAAGTGTTAAAAAAATCTGAAGACAGTCCATGATTCATGCTGGATAACATAAAAAGAAACAACTTAAGAATTATTGGCATTCTAGAACAAGAAGAATCAGAGAACTACACAGAGGAGACAGTTGAAGAGCTTCGGAAAGAAAATTTCCCTAACATCTTGAAAGATAAGAAGATAAACATTTAAGAAACTGAACGTACCCCAGGAAGGATAGACCCCAAAAGAAAGTCACCAAGACATGTAATAATCAAGCTCTCCATATCAAAGACAAGGAAAGAATATTAAAAGCAGCCAGGGAAGAAGAGAAATGTCACTTATAAAGGCAAGCAAATCAGATTAAGCTCTGAATATTCAAAACAAACCTTGCAGGCAAGAAGGCAAAGGGGAGACATATACAAAATCCTACAAGAAAAAAACTGCCAACCAAGAATCGTCAATCCAGCAAAACTATCAATCAAATACAATGGGGTGATCAAGACATTCCACAATAAACAGAATCTGAGAGATTTTATCAAAACCAACCCAGCACTTCAAAACAGCCTCAAGGGAGTTCTGTGAACTGAAAACCAACAAGAACAGACAACAACCAGAGATTGACAGGTGTGGTAACACCACCTGGAACTCAGTCAATGGATAGCAGAGTCCAGAACAGAACAAGACTACAACAACAAACTCAAGAGAGATGGGAGGTCAACCAAAGATCAAAATTATATCAGTGTCAAAGAAGGGACAAACAAAGCAGCAGAGATCCAGGTGGTGAGGATACCAGGTAAATTACAGGATACAATGGATTCTCTTAAAGGGAAAGAAAAGTTAGCAGACTATAAGGTAACCTCAAAGAACGTAAATACTTCACAACTTACCATGAAAATGAACGTCCAAGCAGAACAAGCAAACATGAAAACTAAGAACAAACCAACAAGAAATAACACAAAAAATACAAACCCAACACAAAATGGCATGGAGAACAAAAGAACGAATAGCACTATCAAAAAAGTAACATAATGACAGCAATTAACTCATACCTATTGATAATTAAAATGAATGTCAATGGGTTGAATGTGCCAGTGAAAAGACAGAGAGTGACAGAATGGATAAGAAAACAAGACCCTTCAATATGCTGCTTGCAAGAGACACACCATACACACAAAGACAAAAACAGACTAAAAGTTAAAGGATGGAAAAAAATTTACCAAGCTAACTGCAACAATAAACAAGCAGAGTGGCAATACTAATCTCCAACAAAGTAAACTTCAAGATTAAAAACCAGCATAAAAGACAAAGAAGGACAGTATCTCATGACCAAAGAGTCAATTGAACAAGACAACATAACTATAATAAATATCTGCGCTCCCAATTAAGGAGCACCAAGATACATGAAGCAAACCTTACTAGAATTGAAGAAAGAAATACATAAATCTACAATTATAGTGGGAGATTTAAATACGCCACTTTCGAAAAGGCACAGAACAACCAGAAAGAAACTTGACAAAAATACAAAAGAACTAAACAACACAACCAACCAACTTGACCTCATAGATGTATACAGAGCATTCAATCCAACAACAGCACCATATACATTCTTCTCCAGTAAACTTGGAATATTTTCCAGAATTGACCATGTGTTAAGTCACAAAGAAAGCCTCCATAAATTTACAAACATCAAAATTCTACAGAACATCTTCTCAGACCACAATCCTATAAAACTAGAAATCAACACTAAGAAGACCAAGGAAACAAAGTGGAATACATGGAAACTGAATAATACCCTGCTGAAAAGCAACTGGATAAAATAAGAAATTAAACATGAAATTCACAAAGTTCCTAGAAACAAATGAAAATGAAAACACAACATATCAAAATCTTTGGGACATGGTGAAAGCAGTGCTGAGAGGACATTATTACGATAAATGTGCACATCCAAAAAGAGGAAATAACCAAAATTAACACATTAATGCAGCATCTCCAACAACTGGAAGCAGACCAGCAGAAGCAACCTACAGTCACCAAAAGGAAGGAAGGAAATAATAAAGATAAGAGCAGAAATAAACGATATGGAAAATCAGAAAACTATAGAAAGAATCAACAGGACAAGAAGCTGGTTCTTTGAAATTATTAATAAAATTGACAAACCATTGACAAAACTAACAAAAGAAAAGAGGGAGAGGACACAAATAAGTTGCATTAGAAACCACATGGCAATGTCACAACAGAATTAAATGAAATAAAAAGGATAATAACAAAATACTATAAAGAGTTGTACTCCAACAAATTTGAAAACCTCGAAAAGATGGATACATTTCTAGAAAAACATGACCTATATAAACTTACTCAGAATGAAGTAGAAAGCTTGAACAAACCCATAACAATAGAAGAAATTGATCAGGTCATCAAAAGACTCCCAACCAAAAGAAGTCCAGGCCCAGATGGCTTCACAGGTGAGTTCGACCAAACATTCAGGGAAGAACTGTCACCAATTCCACTCAACTTATTTAAGAATACAGAAGAGGATGGAAAACTCCCTAATACTTTTTATGAAGCAAGCATAACCCTCATACCAAATCCATGGAAGGACATCACTAAAAAGGAAAACTATGCACCAATATCCCTCATGAATACAGATACAAAAATTCTCAACAAAATCATAGCCAAGAGAATCCAACAGCACATCAAAAAATAATACATCATGACCAAGTCAGTTTCATAAAAGGGATGCAAGGATGGTTCAACATTAGAAAAACAATCAGTGTAATCCACCATATAAATAAGAAAAAGGAAAAGAACGACATGATCATATTGATTGATGCAGAAAAGGCATTTGACAAAATCCAACATCCATTCCTGATAAAAACACACAAGAAAAGTAGGAATTGAAGGGAAATTCCTCAAAATAATCAAGGGCATTTATACAAAATCAACAGTCTACATCACTCTTAATGGAGAGAAACTGAAAGCCTTCCCTCTGCAAACAGGAACCAGACAAGGATGCCCTTTGTCACCACTCCTATTCAATATTGTGCTGGAAGTCTTAGCAAGAGCTATACAGCAAGACAAGGAAATTAAAGGGATCAAAATTGGCAAAGAAGAAGTAAAACTCTCCCTATTTGCAGACGATATGATCCTATACGTAGAAAACCCCAAAGACTCAGTAAAAATCCACTAGACCTCATTGGAAGATTCAACAAAGTGGCAGGATATAAGACCAACATACAAAAATCAGTTGGATTTCTCTATACCAAAAATGACAGCGTTGAAAATGACATTAGGAAAGCAATACCATTTACAATAGCCACCCAAAGAATGAAATATCTAGGAATAAAGATAACCAGAAAAACAAACAAGTTATACAAAGAAAATTACAAAACACTACTTACAAGAACCAAAAGAAAGCTACCGAAGTGGAAGAACATTCCATGTTCCTGGACAGGAAGATTCAACATCATAAAAATGTCAGTACTGCCCAAGCAGTTTACATATCTAATGCAATCCCAATCCAGATTCCAACTATAGTCTTCAAAGAGATGGAAAAGACAATCACTAACTTCATATGGAATGGAAAGCGACCCAGGGTAAGCAAAGCACTGCTTAAGAAGAAAAGCAAGGTTGGAGGTCTCTTACTCCCCGATTTCAAAATTTACTACATGGCCATAGTGGTCAAAACAGCCTGGTACTAGTACAATGAAAGATACATTGATCAATGGAACAGAACTGAGAATCCAGAAATTAACCCATCCACATACAGCCAAATGATTTTCGACAAAGTGCATAGGCATATTGCATGGGGAGGAGATAGTCTCTTTAAAAAATGGTGCTGGCAGAACTGGAAAGTAATATACAAAAGAATGAAACAAGACCTCTACCTCACGGCCAATACAAAAACAAACACAGCATGGATTAAAGATCTAAATGTGAATCCCAAAATTGTGAAGGTCATCAATGAAAAAATAAGAACAAGTGTGAGGGTGCTAATTCAGGGAATATACAAACTACCAAACATTTTTTAAAGTACATAAGCAAAAGTAGCCAAAATAGATGAGTGGGACATACTAAAAATTAAAAACTTACATGCATCAAAAGATTTCACTGAAAGAGTAAAAAGGGAACCCACAGAATGGGAAAAAATCTTTTGCAATGACATATCAGACAAGGGACTCATTTTTAAAATATATAGGAAACTACAAGAAAAAGACAAGTAATCCAATAAAAAAATGAGCACAGGACACGAACAGACACTTCACCAAGGAGGAGATCCAGGCAGCCAACAAACACATGAAGAAGTGTTCACAATCACTAGCCATTAGAGAGATGCAAACCAAAACAACAATGAGATATCATCTCACAGCAGCAATAAGAGCAAAGATTAAAAAAAAGCAGAGAACAACAAACGCTGGCAAGGATGAGGAAAGACTGGGACTCTCCTACATTGTTTGTGGGACTGCAAAATGGTCCAACCACTCTGGAAACCAATATCGCACTTCCTCAGAAGGTTGGAAATAGAAATACCTTATGACCCAGCAATTCCTCTACTTGGTATTTAGTCACAAGAAATACAAGCAATAACACGAGTATTGTACACCAATGTTCATAGCAGCACTATTTACAATAGCAAAAAAAATGGAGACAACCAAAATGCCCATCAGTTGAAGAAAGGATAAACA